>NC_140345.1:14415331-15015331 GCF_963514085.1 Chelon labrosus
GTGCGTAAGAGCTGCTGTGGTGTGTTTTTATACTGAGACATGATGAGTTTTAAAATAATGTTCAGTGATCTGCAAGAAGACAAATGGATTATGTAGTATTTTTTTCTATTTATTTATTTATTAAATAGATGTGCACTTTTCTGTCTCACAACAAATGGCTTTAAAGGGACTTTAGTTGGAGGACATGGTGCTGCGAATCCAGGAGTTGTAGTTGCAGACCTTGGCGTAGACTCCAGGCTTGTTCCTCTGGGCACAGCCATAACCCCAGGACACAACACCCTGCAGCTGACCATTGCACACCACGGGGCCACCAGAGTCACCCTGACAGAGAAAGGACAAGAAGAGGTGTGAGTGGAGGTGTTCTGAAGTTTGGTTTGTCCACTTTAAGAAGCATAGTTCAGATCATACCTGGCAAGAGTCCTTGCCTCCCTCCAGGAATCCAGCACAGAACATGTTGGAGGTGATCTGTCCAGGGTAGGAGTTCTTGCAGCTGCTGTCGCTCAGGATGGGGGCATCCAGGCACATCAGACGATCAGGGTAGCTGCCTATATAGAAAGTACAAAAAATAATCTATATTAACACCCATACTACACCATGTACTCCATGTTTTTCTCCAGATGTGACTGAAAACTTTCACTGACTTCCAGAGGCACGGGTGTTTCCCCATCCAGAGATCAGACAGCGGGTGCCGGCGCCAGCGCAGCTGGAGGGCAGGGACACGGTGCGGACATAGCTGTTGAGGGTGGCAGGCTTGCTCAGCTTGATCAGCATGATGTCATTGTCCAGGTTACGGCTGCTGTATCTGGGGTGGCGGATGACCTTAGCAGAGTTGATGAACTGCTCGGTGCCCTCGTTGACGGCAATGTTGTGCTCACCAAGACGCACCTGGATGCGGCTGCAGAGAGAGACACATGAGAGGAATGAAGTAACACACACACAAAAATAAAGAAAAATGAATAATGTCTTTGCACTTACGACTTGTAGCAGTGAGCAGCAGACACCACCCAGGTGCTGGAGATCAGGGAGCCTCCACAGAAGTGGTAGCCAGAGTTCAGAGAGGCCTGGTAGGCCACAGAGTGCTTCCTGCACTCATAGCCTCCAACGATCTTGTCATCCTCAATGGGAGCGGCATCTGATGGGTTAAGATAATGTTAAGAATACAGATTGTTAGAATAGATATATGTACCATTTTAGCAATGCAACTCATGTTAATTAAAGTAAGACTCGTACTCACATGCCACAGCGAACAGAGCCAGAAGAATGAAAGACTTCATGGTGGTTTGTGTCCGAGCCTCGGTGACTGCTCAGCTCCACTGCAGCTCCTTTTAAACCCATCCTATCCCATCGTTATCTGATTGGCCAAGGACGCCCATTTCTATTTTTTTAACGTTATCTCTTTAAGTAACGTGTGTAAAAACACATCTGGAGAACCACTGCCAACAAACTGATGAGGTGGTGATCTACTGAGATCCCACCACATGTATAAGCATAAACATCCAAACTCAGCAAGTCTGTTTTTATTTATTTGGTAAGTATTTATTAAGCTGAACATTATGTATTTGCGTTACTTATTTCAGATTGTGCGATATTCATTTATTATTAAAAGCTAAAACTCCAAAAACAATCTCCCCTATACATTACATTGTTGAAGACAAGAAATAGATCTGTAATCTATCATACTGATCTTCACCTCTTTTACACATCCATGTGTTTTAAAAGAAATGTCATGACTTTGGTTGATTCTTTACAATGAGATAATGTTTGTGTTATTGTGTTACTAATTTGTGTTCATAATATTAAAACAAGAGTTTAAACATGCTTCATAATTTAACAAATACCTAAAGCTGCGATAAACTGGCGACCTGTCCAGGGTGTACCCCACCTCTCACCTGATGACAGCTGGGATATTCTCCAGCCCCCCTGTGACCCTTCACAGGACAAGCGGTTACAGAAGGTGATATTGATTAGCCTTGGCAAACAATACCCCATACCAGTGCTTTGCTAATGAGAAGTACAGTAACTGCAGAAGCAGTGAAGTTGAGAGAAATATAGATTTACATTTTTGTTAATGCTTCAGTTGCATGTGTCTTATTCTGCTACCCTTAAAATCACAGCCATAAAACCTACACAAAAGTAAAACAATCCAAATACAGCACTTTGTTTTTGTATAATCTAGTAAACTGCTTTGGCTTTCTTGTTCATATTAACTTAAGTGAGGAAGTTAACTTTAGCTTGACTTTTATTTACAATGCAAGTGTTTCAGTGTTGATCCACTATATATACAGAAATAAATATATATGAATTTACAATTGACTATATGAAATAAATGAAGTGGCTGAGAGGTGCAAATCAACATTACAAGTTGTGAAACACTTTTACAAAGCTTGAGACAAATTTACATTTCAGAAAACATTTTTACATATCATAAAACAAAATTACATGGCCATAACACACTTACAAGTCCCAAAACAAATTTACATTTCAGAAAACAATTTAACAAGACGTGAAACACTTTTACAATTCCCGAAACAAATGTACAAATATCAATCATCAACCGGAAAGGGAATGTACCAACTCTGGCGTTGAACAGGAAGTGATAACGGGAGCGGTCAATGCGAGTTGTTATTGTTGATGGTCAGCAATCGAGTGATGTTGTCCCCGTTTTGTGGCAAACACATGAAACGCGTAACGTGGCTTTGTTTTTCGTGATCTCTCATCATTTTCTGTCATTTGTGCTCATTCCCATGAGACTGTGAGGACTGACTGCGGCTCAGGGAACGGCACCATGGCCGCAATTCAGTTCACCCACAGCTTTATTATTTCAAAGTGGGAATTATATGAATAAAAAATAAAGCAAAGTAACGAGCATTAAATAGATTTTTGTATTATATTGAACAAACTCTCAATAAGACCACAGTTTGATAATTGTGGACCTAAAACAACTGAGAAAACACGTTTACATACTTTAACATTATAAAAACCTCTTTAACAAAAACAATTGCACATTTAGGTACGCCAGTGATAACAGCAACAAAGAACAAACAACATGTTTAGAATCCAAGCTCTAAAAAATGCCAGGTTACGCATCTTGTGTTTGCCACAAAACGGGCAAAACATCTCTCGATCGCTGTCCATCAACGACGACAACAACTCCTATTGGCCGCTCCTGTTGTCACTTCCGGTTCAACCTCAGAGTTGGTACGTTCCCTTTCCGGTTGATGGTTGATGGTTGATATTTGTAAATTTTTTTCGGGACTTGTGAAAGGGTTTCGCCACTTGTAAATCTGTTTCAGCATTTGTAAAAGTGTTTCGCGTCTTGTCAATTTGTTTTCTGAAATGTAAATTTGTTTCGGGTCTTGTAAATGTGCTATGGCCATGTAATTTTGTTTTATGATATGTAAAAATGTTTTCTAAAAAGTAAATTTGTCTCAAGCTTTGCAAAAGTGTTTCACATTTTGTGATGTTGATTTGCACCTCCATAAAAAGTTAATGCTAGCTTAACCACATGAAATACACTGGAGTCAAAGATGACATGTTACTCAGATCAGCTAAGGTACCTAGCTTAGCTGACATTTAACTGTTTTGTTTTTTCCGTCATTTCTTTTTATTTACAGGTATTAACAAAGGAAGAAACAAAAGCTGATCTTATCCCCACTTTTAGCTAAAGCTAGCATCAGCAGTTAGCTAACACTGGATATTTATGTTGTTAGCTAGCGAGCTTCCTGTTGCGCAAATGTGTCGTTATTGTCTTTAAATGGTACCATAGTGTTTTGTCTTGTTTGGATTTTGACAGCTTTGTTAAACAACAACTTCACTTTGTTGCAACTTCTAATAATCAAAATTAAATAGTAGATAAACATCATAACAGTGTATCCTAAATTCGTTACTGAAAACTTTCTAGCTATACATATCAAAATTTGTAAATGTGCTGTAAGTCTCAGCAACTGATATTTATGGAAAAACAATGGAAATGTCAAAGAAGTGTTTCAAAAAGATTTTTATTACACTCAACTCAAATTCACAAAGTGTACACGGTGTTATTGGGCACTATGTTGTAAACATTTTAATGTACAGTTTTCATTGGTTTAACACATATGACATGCTGCACATTCAGAGGATCATTCATTTAGTTGGAGGACATGGTGCTGCGAATCCAGGAGTTGTAGTTGCAGACCTTGGCGTAGACTCCAGGCTTGTTCCTCTGGGCACAGCCATAACCCCAGGACACAACACCCTGCAGCTGACCATTGCACACCACGGGGCCACCAGAGTCACCCTGACAGAGAAAGGACAAGAAGAGGTGTGAGTGGAGGTGTTCTGAAGTTTGGTTTGTCCACTTTAAGAAGCATGGTTCAGATCATACCTGGCAAGAGTCCTTGCCTCCCTCCAGGAATCCAGCACAGAACATGTTGGAGGTGATCTGTCCAGGGTAGGAGTTCTTGCAGCTGCTGTCGCTCAGGATGGGGGCATCCAGGCACATCAGACGATCAGGGTAGCTGCCTATATAGAAAGTACAAAAAATAATCTATATTAACACCCATACTACACCATGTACTCCATGTTTTTCTCCAGATGTGACTGAAAACTTTCACTGACTTCCAGAGGCACGGGTGTTTCCCCATCCAGAGATCAGACAGCGGGTGCCGGCGCCAGCGCAGCTGGAGGGCAGGGACACGGTGCGGACATAGCTGTTGAGGGTGGCAGGCTTGCTCAGCTTGATCAGCATGATGTCATTGTCCAGGTTACGGCTGCTATATCTGGGGTGGCGGATGACCTTAGCAGAGTTGATGAACTGCTCGGTGCCCTCGTTGACGGCAATGTTGTGCTCACCAAGACGCACCTGGATGCGGCTGCAGAGAGAGACACATGAGAGGAATGAAGTAACACACACACAAAAATAAAGAAAAATGAATAATGTCTTTGCACTTACGACTTGTAGCAGTGAGCAGCAGACACCACCCAGGTGCTGGAGATCAGGGAGCCTCCACAGAAGTGGTAGCCAGAGTTCAGAGAGGCCTGGTAGGCCACAGAGTGCTTCCTGCACTCATAGCCTCCAACGATCTTGTCATCCTCAATGGGAGCGGCATCTGATGGGTTAAGATAATGTTAAGAATACAGATTGTTAGAATAGATATATGTACCATTTTAGCAATGCAAATCATGTTAATTAAAGTAAGACTCGTACTCACATGCCACAGCGAACAGAGCCAGAAGAATGAAAGACTTCATGGTGGTTTGTGTCCGAGCCTCGGTGACTGCTCAGCTCCACTGCAGCTCCTTTTAAACCCATCCTATCCCATCGTTATCTGATTGGCCAAGGACGCCCATTTCTATTTTTTTAACGTTATCTCTTTAAGTAACGTGTGTAAAAACACATCTGGAGAACCATTGCCAACAAACTGATGAGGTGGTGATCTACTGAGATCCCACCACATGTATAAGCATAAACATCCAAACTCAGCAAGTCTGTTTTTATGTATTTATTAAGCTGAACATTATTCATTTGCATTAATTATGTCAGATTCTGCGACATTTATTTATTATTAAAAGCTAAAACTCCAAAAACAATCTCCCCTATACAGTACATTGTTGAAGACATTTAAGAAATAGATCTGTAATCTATCATACTGATCTTCACCTCACGTACAAATATGTGTTTTAAAAGAAATGTCATGACTTTGGTTGATTCTTTACAAGGAGATAATGTTTGTGTCAAAGAACTCATTTGTGTTCATAATGTTAAAATGAGAGTTTAAACATGCTTCATATTTAACAAATACCTAAAGCTGCGATAAACTGACCTGTCCAGGGTGTACCCCACCTCTCACCTGATGACAGCTGGGATATTCTCCACCCCCCCTGTGACCCTTCACAGGACAAGCGGTTACAGAAGGTGATATTGATTAGCCTTGGCAAACAATACTCCATACCAGTGCTTTGCTAATTGGAAGTACAGTAACTGCAGAAGCAGTGAAGTTGAGAGAAATATAGATTTACATTTTAGTTAATGCTTCAGTTGCATGTGTTTTATTCTGCTACCCTTAAAATCACAGCCATAAAACCTACACTGTAAGCAATTGCTGTAAATTTACAGCCAATTTTCAACATTAAAATACTGTTTTCGTGTTAAACAGCTTAGTACTGTAGTCAGCAATGCATTGTGGGCTGCTTAACTTGGAGCAACAGGACAGAGGCCCCAAACAGTATGGTGATGTTTTAAATTACAGCACACTACAGTATTTTTTGATTAAGCATGATTTGCACAAGCGCATTGTTGAGTTTGAGATCCCGCTCTCTGACCTGTTTACGTCCAAATAAAGGAGTTAAAAAAAACGTCCGTCACTGAACAATCAGTGGGCGGCGGTCGGTTCACTCCAACAGACCCTCGATCCAGGCTGCGACACAGAAGACCACAATGAGCAACAATGATACTGGTAAGGTAAAAACATTGAACTTTGTCTACCGTTAACGTTTGTTTCCAAGTATACCTGACTGGCCTTGACTCTGGCCGTAATCTCAGCACTCCCGCTCGATAGTTTATAAATGCTAACGTTAAGCTAGCGCTAACTTTAGCATTCTTCATTCAAACTATAAAGTTAACTTACATTAGCCGTCCTCTGGTCGTGGGTGGGTTATGTTATCACAGTTCGCTAGCTAACTGAGAAATAAAAGCAATCATTTGTAAACGTAATGTTATTTTGTGGCGGCATTGATGGTAGCTACCACGTTTAAGTTAGTTAACGTTACAGCTAATGTTATGTTCGTACCTTAAAATGCGTTTGCTCTGCTTAGTGTTTTTAATTGTTAACAGTGGCGCGAAGAGCCAACATTACTGTCTTAAAGTGCTCTGTGTTAAAGCTATTGAAGATAGTACCAACCATGACATGCTAGCTTGTCAGGAAGGGGGTTAACGCTCCAAAGTGTTTTGTTGTTGTTGCGTTTTTGACACTTGACATGTGGTAACGTTAGTTAATCCCCAGGTTCAAGCTGCAAACTTGACTGATGGTTATTTCTGCTGTCAATAGCATAAGGACATCTGTGATATTTTATTCACCCTCCTAATTATCTTGTGTTCAGTATTTATCAGCCATAATATTACAAGGCCCAGCTAGTTCTTGCTGGTAATGTTAATATGCTACACTGAATTTACATGTGGTAGAAAAGTACCAAAATGTTAGCCAGCTTCCCTAAAATCATAAAATAAAGTATATCTGTTTATGTTAAAAGTTGGGTAATTTGTGCATCATGTTAGTAGCTAACACACTTGATGGCTAACTTAAAAACTAAATAATGTATTCTCTTTCAACTTAAGGGAAGCAGCCACTAATCAGTCGTGTTTCTGCTGTGCAACCATGTGCATTTGGAAGGTCCTGCCAGTGATCATTGCTTGTGGTAAGTTCTATTTACAGTGTCATAAGGATATTATGATCTAACATGAAATCTGGAGATTTCTGAAACAATAACATGTCTTTTTTTTCTTCTTCTTTCTTTTTAATGCAGGAAAATGAGGTTGAAGAGCTGGAGCAAACAATGGCGATCTTTATCACTGAGAAAGAGGATCCTCTCTATCCACACAAAGACATTAAGACTGTCATCGAAGGAACAGAGGTCCTGAATGAGTTGCCCTCAGTTGCAACAGCTTTTGTGTTTAGTTGATAATAAGGCTTACATCTGAATAAGAAAATGTATGTCCTGGCATGATGTCTTAGGAGTTGAGCTACTATTGCAGCTCCATGATTTGTCTTCTGATGACATCAATAGTCTCGTTTCTGGTGTTCAGCTGAAGAAGACTGTTTATCTAAATAGATTTTAAACACATGTTCAGTGTTGTCAATTTATGGAACAATAAATATGAATGTGTTCTTAAGGAAAGTGTTCTGAGTAGTCACTGATCAAAATGTATTGAAAGCAATTTTTTAAAATTTGATTTACTATACATTTCAAATAATGACAACCATTACTTTTTTATTTGAGACAACCTAAAATAGTTATGCTCCAACCTAAAATAATTAGTTTGCTCCAACCTGAAAACAATTAGATTGCCCCAACCTTTAATTAGTGGTTGCATGGAGTTAAACTTTTCAGGTTAAACGAAATAAAATTATTTGCTTTGAGTTAATGTCAGATATTTCGTGTGATCGATTACCTCAATTTTTTTAAGTTGATCCAAGTTTTTAATTTTTTCAGTGGAGAGACACTTGAATCCAGGCTTAGGGTCAGGTTGAAATTGTTTGTTTACTGTAGACAGGCACTGTCTACAAAGTAACAACCTAAACAAAATATTATTTTAATTTCCAAATAATCACAGAAATATGCAGCATTTATTTTTTACTGTAATAGACTGTATAATAACAGTATGAATACAGAAATATACTGTATGTCTGGTTTACAGACTACTACTGTAAAATTACAGTATATTGCTGGCGTCTTTGCTGCCAGCTCTTTACTGTAAATTATAGAAATACAGGAATATACTGTTTTTATGGTTTACAGACTAATACCGTAAAGTATTTTACGTTTAAATACCGTTAAAATAACGGTATACTGCTGGCGTCTGTGCTGCCAGCTCTTTACTGTTATTTTACAGGAAAATTGTTTACAGTGTACACAAAAGTAAAACAATCCAAATACAGCACTTTGTTTTTGTATAATCTAGTAAACTGCTTTGGCTTTCTTGTTCATATTAACTTAAGTGAGGAAGTTAACTTTAGCTTGACTTTTATTTACAATGCAAGTGTTTCAGTGTTGATCCACTATATATACAGAAATAAATATATATGAATTTACAGTTGACTATATGAAGTATATAAAGTGGCTGAGAGGTGCAAATCAACATTGCAAATTGTGAAACACCTTTACAAAGCTTGAGACAAATTTATATTTCAGAAAACAATTTAACAAGACGTGAAACACTTTTACAATTCCTGAAACAAATGTACAAATATCAATCATCAACCGGAAAGAGAACGTACCAACTCTGGCGTTGAACAGGAAGTGATAACGGGAGCGGTCAATGCGAGTTGTTATTGCCGTTGATGGACAGCAATCTAGTGATGTTGTCCCCGTTTTGTGGCAAACACATGAAACGCGTAACGCGGTTTTGTTTTTCGTGATCGCTCATCATTTTCTGTCATGTGTGCTCATTCCCATGAGACTGAGGACTGACTGCGGCTCAGGGAACGGCACCATGGCCGCAATTCAGTTCACCCTATGCTGAATTTGTCACCCACAGCTTCATTATTTCAAAGTGGGAAATATATGAATAAAAAATAAAGCAAAGTAACGAGCATTAATTACATTTTTGTATTATAGACAACAAAACCTCTTGAAATACTTGTTTGTTTTTTCATAATTCATAAACAGACCACAGTTTGAGAATAGTGGCTCTAAAACAACTGAGAAAACACATTTACATACTTTAACATTATAAAAACCTCTTTAACAAAAGCAACTGCACATTTAGGTACGCCAGTGACAACAGCAACAAAGAACAAACAACATTTTTAGAATCTAAGCCTTGTAAATTTGTGAATTTTTCGGGACTTGTAAAAGTGTTTCGCGTCTTGTCAATTTGTTTTCTGAAATGTAAATTTGTTTCGGGTCTTGTGAATGTGCTATGGCCATGTAATTTTGTTTTATGATATGGAAAATGTTTTCTAAAAAGTAAATTTGTCTCAAGCTCTGTCCAGGGTGTACCCCTGCCTCTCGCCTGATTACAGCTGGGATAGGCTCCAGCAGACCCCCGCGACCCTTAACAGGAATAACCGCGTATAGAAAATGAATGAATGAATGAATGAATGAATGAATGTCTCAAGCTTTGCAAAAGTGCTTCACATTTTGTGATGTTGATTTGCACCTCCATAAAAAGTTAATGCTAGCTTAACCACATGAAATACACTGGAATCAAAAAGATTACATGTTACTCAGATCGGCTAAGCAACCTAGCTTAGCTGACATTTAACTGTTTTGTCTTTTCCGTCATTTAACTCCTGCTTTATTTGATTATGGTGGATTATGTGGAAAATATTACTTCATTCTTATTTACAGGTATTAACAAAGGAAGAAACAAAAACTAATGTTATCCCCACTTTTAGCTAAAGCTAGCATCAGCAGTTAGCTAACACTGGATATTTATGTTGTTAGCTAGCGCTTCCTGGGCGCAAATGTGTCGTTATTGTCTTTAAATGGTACCATAGTGTTTTGTCTTGTTTGGATTTTGACAGCTTTGTTAAACAACAACTCCACTTTGTTGCAACTTCTAATAATCAAAATTAAATAGTAGATAAACATCATAACAGTGTATCCTAAATACGTTACTGAAAACTTTCTAGCTATACATATCAAAATTTGTAAATGTGCTTTAAGTCTCAGCAACTGATATTTATGGTAAAACAATGGAAATGTCAAAGAACAGAAGTGTTTCAAAAAGATTTTTATTACACTCAACTCAAATTCACAAAGTGTACACGGTGTTATTGGGCACTATGTTGTAAACATATTAATGCACAGTTTTCATCGGTTTAACACATATGACATGCTGCACATTCAGAGGATCATTCATTTAGTTGGAGGACATGGTGCTGCGAATCCAGGAGTTGTAGTTGCAGACCTTGGCGTAGACACCAGGCTTGTTCCTCTGGGCACAGCCATAACCCCAGGACACAACACCCTGCAGCTGACCATTGCACACCACGGGGCCACCAGAGTCACCCTGACAGAGAAAGGACAAGAAGAGGTATGAGTGGAGGTGTTCTGAAGTTTGGTTTGTCCACTTTAAGAAGCATAGTTCAGATCATACCTGGCAAGAGTCCTTGCCTCCCTCCAGGAATCCAGCACAGAACATGTTGGAGGTGATCTGTCCAGGGTAGGAGTTCTTGCAGCTGCTGTCGCTCAGGATGGGGGCATCCAGGCACATCAGACGATCAGGGTAGCTGCCTATATAGAAAGTACAAAAAATAATCTATATTAACACCCATACTACACCATGTACTCCATGTTTTTCTCCAGATGTGACTGAAAACTTTCACTGACTTCCAGAGGCACGGGTGTTTCCCCATCCAGAGATCAGACACTTTGTGCCGGCGCCAGCGCAGCTGGAGGGCAGGGACACGGTGCGGACGTAGCTGTTGAGGGTGGCAGGCTTGCTCAGCTTGATCAGCATGATGTCATTGTCCAGGTTACGGCTGCTGTATCTGGGGTGGCGGATGACCTTAGCAGAGTTGATGAACTGCTCGGTGCCCTCGTTGACGGCAATGTTGTGCTCACCAAGACGCACCTGGATGCGACTGCAGAGAGAGACACATGAGAGAAATGAAGTAACACACACACAAAAATAAAGAAAAATGAATAATGTCTTTGCACTTACGACTTGTAGCAGTGAGCAGCAGACACCACCCAGGTGCTGGAGATCAGGGAGGCTCCACAGAAGTGGTAGCCAGAGTTCAGAGAGACCTGGTAGGCCACAGAGTGCTTCCTGCACTCATAGCCTCCAACGATCTTGTCATCCTCAATGGGAGCGGCATCTGATGGGTTGAGATAATGTTAAGAATACAGATTTTACTCACAGTGTTAGAATCGATATATGTACCATTTTAGCAATGCAACTCATGTTAATTAAAGTAAGACTCGTACTCACATGCCACAGCGAACAGAGCCAGAAGAATGAAAGCTTTCATGGTGGTTTGTGTCCGAGCCTCGGTGACTGCTCAGCTCCACTACAGCTCCTTTTAAACCCATCCTATCCCATCGTTATCTGATTGGCCAAGGACGCCCATTTCTATTTTTTTAACGTTATCTCTTTAAGTAACGTGTGTAAAAACACATCTGGAGAACCATTGCCAACAAACTGATGAGGTGGTGATCTACTGAGATCCCACCACATGTACAAGCATAAACATCCAAACTCAGCAAGTCTGTTTTTGTGTATTTATTAAGCTGAACATGATTAATTTGCATTACTTTTTTCAGATTGTGTGACATTTATTTATTATTAAAAGCTAAAACTCCAAAAACAATCTCCCCTACACAGTACATTGTTGAAGACATTTAAGAAATAGATCTGTAATCTATCATACTGATCTTTCACTTACGTACACATCCATGTGTTTTAAAAGAAATGTCATGACTTTGGTTGATTCTTTACAATGAGATAATGTTTGTGTCAAAGAACTCATTTGTGTTCATAATGTTAAAATGAGAGTTTAAACATGCTTCATATTTGACAAATACCTAAATTTACTAATTCCAAAATGTACAGAAAGTATGAATGTAACACATTATATTATGAATTATTTGATATTGATTAGCTTTGGCAAACAGTTCTCCATACCAGTTCTTCGCTAACAGGATGTACAGTAACTGAAGAAGCAGTGAAGTTGAGAGAAATATAGATTTACATTTTTATTGATGTTTCAATTGCATGCGTTTTAGTCTGCTGCCTTTAAAATCACAGCCATGAAACCTACACAAAAGTAAAAAACAATCCAAATACAGCACTTTGTTTTTGTATAATCTTTTAGTAAACTGCTTTGGCGTTCTTGTTCATATTATTGAGGAAATTAGCTTTAGCTTGACTTTTATTTATAGTCCATGTGTTTCAATGTTGATCCACTATTTATACAGAAATAAATATATATTAATTTACAATTGAGTATATGAAGTACGGGATAAAAAGTTAATACTCGCTTAACCACCAAATCACATGAAATACACTGGAGTCAAAAAGATGACTTGTTACTCAGATCGGCTAAGCTACCTAGCTTAGCTGACATTTAACTGTTTTGTCTTTTCTGTCATTTAACTCCTGCTTTATGTAATTATGGTGGATTATGTGGAAAATATCACTTCATTTTCATTTACAGGTATTAACAAAGGAAGAAACAAAAACTAATGTTATCCCCACTTTTAGCTAAAGCTAGCATCAGCAGTTAGCTAACGCTGGATATTTATGTAGTTAGCTAGCACTTCCTGGGCGCAAATGTGTCGTGATTGTCTTTGAATGGTACCATAGTGTTTTGTCTTGTTTGGATTTTGACAGCTTTGTTAAACAACAATTTCCCTTTGTTGCAACTTCTAATAATCAAAATTAAAAAGGAGATAAACATCATAACAGTATATCTTAAATACATTACTGAAAATTGTCTAACGCTACATATCAAAATTTGTAAATGTGCTTTAAGACTCAGCAACTGATATTTATGGTAAAACAATGGAAATGTCAAAGAAGTGTTTCAAAAAGATTTTTATTACACTCAACTCAAATTCACAAAGTGTACACGGTGTTATTGGGCACTATGTTGTAAACATTTTAATGCACAGTTTTCATCGGTTTAACACATATGACATGCTGCACATTCAGAGGATCATTCATTTAGTTGGAGGACATGGTGCTGCGAATCCAGGAGTTGTAGTTGCAGACCTTGGCGTAGACTCCAGGCTTGTTCCTCTGGGCACAGCCATAACCCCAGGACACAACACCCTGCAGCTGACCATTGCACACCACGGGGCCACCAGAGTCACCCTGACAGAGAAAGGACAAGAAGAGGTGTGAGTGGAGGTGTTCTGAAGTTTGGTTTGTCCACTTTAAGAAGCATGGTTCAGATCATACCTGGCAAGAGTCCTTGCCTCCCTCCAGGAATCCAGCACAGAACATGTTGGAGGTGATCTGTCCAGGGTAGGAGTTCTTGCAGCTGCTGTCGCTCAGGATGGGGGCATCCAGGCACATCAGACGATCAGGGTAGCTGCCTATATAGAAAGTACAAAAAATAATCTATATTAACACCCAAACTACACCATGTACTCCATGTTTTTCTCCAGATGTGACTGAAAACTTTCACTGACTTCCAGAGGCACGGGTGTTTCCCCATCCAGAGATCAGACAGCGGGTGCCGGCGCCAGCGCAGCTGGAGGGCAGGGACACGGTGCGGACGTAGCTGTTGAGGGTGGCAGGCTTGCTCAGCTTGATCAGCATGATGTCATTGTCCAGGTTACGGCTGCTGTATCTGGGGTGGCGGATGACCTTAGCAGAGTTGATGAACTGCTCGGTTCCCTCGTTGACGGCAATGTTGTGCTCACCAAGACGCACCTGGATGCGGCTGCAGAGAGAGACACATGAGAGAAATGAAGTAACACACACACACAAAAATAAAGAAAAATGAATAATGTCTTTGCACTTACGACTTGTAGCAGTGAGCAGCAGACACCACCCAGGTGCTGGAGATCAGGGAGGCTCCACAGAAGTGGTAGCCAGAGTTCAGAGAGGCCTGGTAGGCCACAGAGTGCTTCCTGCACTCATAGCCTCCAACGATTTTGTCATCCTCAATGGGAGCGGCATCTGATTGGTTGAGATAATGTTAAGAATACAGATTTTACTCACAGTGTTAGAATAGATATATGTACCATTTTAGCAATGCAACTCATGTTAATTAAAGTAAGACTCGTACTCACATGCCACAGCGAACAGAGCCAGAAGAATGAAAGCCTTCATGGTGGTTTGTGTCCGAGCCTCGGTGACTGCTCAGCTCCACTACAGCTCCTTTTAAACCCACCCTGTCTCACCGTTATCTGATTGGCCAAGGACGCCCATTTGTAGGTTTTTTATCGTTATCTCTTTAAGTAACGTGTGTAAAAACACATCTGGAGAACCACTGCCAACAAACTGATGAGGTGGTGATGTACTGAGATGATTAAGTATAAACATCCAAACTTGGCATGTCCGATATTATGTCTTTATTAAGCTGAACATGATCCACTTGCATTAATTATCTCACACCATGCGTTTTTTCATTTATTATTAAAAGCTAAAACTCCAAAAACAATCTACCCTATACAGTACATTGTTGAAGACATTTAATAAATAGATCTGTAAGCTAGATCAACTTATGTACACATCTTGTTTTTTAAAATATATGTCATGACTTTGGTTGAATCTTCACAATGATGTGTTATAAATATGTTAATAATTTATATTAATAAATGTGCCACATGCCGGACAGGAGGAAACATATTGCCTCTCTTTATCCCCCTCTCCTGTTTGTTTTTGTAAGTGTTAATTCCACTTGGGGAAGTCTGGTTGTGCCTGCTGATTGGTTGGTTCAGCCTTAGATTGTCCAATCACGACCCAGGGCCGACATAAAAAGGGACCCAGCCGGAGGATCAACGCTCTCTGCTGTTCTGCTTTGCTTGCTCTACTCCCTGCTGCTTTGCTGCTTGCATTGATCAAACAGCTGCTTATTGCTGCTTACTTTGATTTCTGTTACCTGCCTCGTTAGTTATTTAGACGTGTGGACCTAAGCTTTCCATTTATGTCAGTTGTGGTGGAAGGTGCGGGGTAAAGTCAGATTGGGGTACCCTCTACCTCCTCACGTAGGTAACGTTTTGTTTATTCACACTAGCATTATCGGCTGGTGCCACCCATGTATTTTTTTTTTATTACACCTTTCTGTAGATATAATAGGCCTTTTTGTTGCTTTCAACTTTGAGAAGTTTGATTGTTATGCCTTGTTTAGTTATATTGCATTCATTTAGTCAAATGCCACAGTGAGCAGAGCATTAGAAGAAGGAAAGCTTTCATGGTGGATTGAGTCCAAGCCTCGGTGTTACCTCAGCTTCACTGCAGCTGCTTTTAAACCTGGCCTGACCCCTTGTTATCTGACTGGCCAAGGACAGCTTATTTTTTTCTCGCAGAACAACCTGTGTGAAAACACATCTGGAGTACAAGGGAACAACATATTGATAATGTCAGATTTAGTCACACCACCGGTCACGTACACTGCATTTATGAAAAACAGGAATGAATGGCTTTGTTTAGAAGGATTGTGTGTGTTAAGTTGTATTACTATGTATCTTTTTCTAACCTTCGAATATGATGTTCTACATTACTACTGTATTTAGTGCCTAGTGCAAAAGGGATACCATAATGTGGAGAAGAAACACGGTAACTTCTATTTTTGATAGTTTATATTATCCCCTAGACTTCCTTGTGTTCCTAATTTAAACCTTATTCTTGAAATAATGCCTAACCAAGCAAGAGAAGCCTAATTTGCAGTTATAAAAGTACTAGTTTTAATATTATATTTGTTTATTATATCTGTCTATATCAAGCACTGCTTTTTTATTCTTTCTGAATTTCTCTGGGAAAAGTATACTTGATCCCAAAACGGTTTCTGAAATGTTGCTCTGCTTTTTCTAATAGTGACCGATAACCTGACTTTTACATGAAATTATACTTTGTCTGATTTTGTTAACGCGTGTCACTTTAACAATTGTTGCCATAAATGTGTGTTGCATGAAATAAACATTTATATTCCAATGTGTCGGGCTTATTTTCAAAATTAAATATAATTTCAGTGATTTCAGCAACCTGCTTTCAGTATTGACCTTTGTCTGTAAATAAGAAATCTTGTATTGTCTTTAAGTCCCTCTATCAATAAACTGTTTCATGCGACCACTAAATGTAAACTGGGAAGGTGATGAATTCTGTCTCATTGACACTTAGATCCTAAAAGTATTTCTTGTTTTAATTTGGTATCTGGTTTATATTTATGCAGGGCCTCTGATTTATATGTATTTGAAATTCTAAAGGAATATTCATTTCTCTTCCTGTTCTGCATTTGTAATTCTGTGTGCATGCAAACTCCTCACAAAAAAGGCCCCAGATGGCCCGTGGATTCAAACCCAGAACCTTTTCGCTGTGAGGCATCAATGCTAACCACTGAGCCAGCAAATGTTTATCCTGAAAAGAGTTTGAATATAATGTGTAGTAATTTTCCAAGAAGTCAAATAGATCATTATTTATGATTTTCTTTCTTTATTAAGGTGACTTTTCTGTCTCACAACAAATGGCTGTAAAGAGACTTTAGTTGGAGGACATGGTGGTTTGAATCCAGGAGTTGTAGTTGCAGACCTTGGTGTAGACTCCAGGCAGGTTTGCCAGGGCACAGCCATAACCCCAGGACACGATACCCTGCAGCTGACCATTGCACACCACGGGGCCACCAGAGTCACCCTGACGGAGAAAGGACAAGAAGAGGTGTGAGTGGAGGTGTTCTGAAGTTTGGTTTGTCCACTTAAAGAAGCATAGTTCAGATCATACCTGGCAAGAGTCCTTGCCTCCCTCGAGGAATCCAGCACAGAACATGTTGGAGGTGATCTCTCCAGGGTAGGCGTTCTTGCAGCTGGTGTCGCTCAGGATGGGAGCATCCAGGCACATCAGACGATCAGGGTAGTAGCCTATAAAAGAAGTAGAAAAAATAATCTATATTAACACCCATACTACACCATGTACTCCATGTTTTTCTCCAGACGTGACTGAAATTTTTCACTGACTTCCAGAGGGGCTGGTGTTTCCCCATCCAGAGATCAGACAGTTCGTTCCGGCGCCGGCACAGCTGGAGGGCAGGGACACGGTGCTGACGTAGCTGTTCAGGGCTGCGGGCGTGCTCAGCTTGATCAGCATGATGTCATTGTCCAGGTTACGGCTGCTGTACTTGGGGTGACGGATGACCTTGGCAGAGTTGATGAACTGCTCGGTGCCCTCGTTGACGGCAATGTTGTGCTCACCAAGACGCACCTGGATGCTTCTGCAGAGAGAGACACGAGAGGAATGAAGTAACACACACACAAAAATAAATAAATTTAAAAGAAAAATGAATGATGTCTTTGCACTTACGACTTGTAGCAGTGAGCAGCAGACACCACCCAGGTGCTGGAGATCAGGGAGCCTCCACAGAAGTGGTAGCCAACGTTCAGAGAGGCCTGGTAGGCCACAGAGTTCTTCCTGCACTCATAGCCTCCAATGATCTTGTCGTCCTCAAGGGGAGCAGCATCTGTAACACAAACGGCGAAATAAAGAGTTCAAACGCCCTCTAAAATCAAGCAAAGACGAGGATGAAGAAATGCAGTTTAAAAAGCTCACATGCTGCAGCCACCAAGGCGAAGAGAATGAAGTACTTCATGGCTGTGTTCTGGAGCTTCTGAGCGTACACACTGCAGCAACACATGCACCGGGTTTATATACCGCACAGGTACACCCAACAGCTCTTTATCAGAACCTCCCTCTCGTGGATTTTTCCACTTAGCTGGATTAAATATTATCCCACCTGAGAAACAGCAGCATGGTTAAACACAAAATCACATGTACTTCCATGAATAACCTATTTTCCAGTACAGCCCCAAATAATGTGCTTTTAAAATGACTGCCTATGTACAAGCATGAGTCTGTAATTATATCTATATCTATATCTATATCTATATATATATCTATATATATATATAGATATAGATATAGTTACATTTCAGGTGTCAGTAATTATTATAAAATCTTATTGTAATCTTTCATGTTATACTTTGCTTAATGATTTTCACAAGATATCCAGAAGAAGTTTCCAAATATCATGGATATAGAAATCATTATGGTTAATTAATTGCTTTTATGAATTTGGTATATAGTTGATTAGAGGAAACAATTTAACATTTAGAGCCAGTTTATAAGTTTTCTTTGTAAAATAGTTTACATTATTTGGAAGTGTCTGTCAACAAATTTCAGATTTGTGCAGGTTAATATGATGTACTTCTAAAACCTTTTTTCAGTATTTCCAGTAAAATCTGCCTCTACGGGCGATACAGGAGTCTTGGCTCCAGAACCAGCAGCCTGGGGAACAGCTTCTTTCACACAGCTGTTTCCCTGCTGAACTCAACTCCCCGATACTACACACAACCATTGCTGTACATACTGTGTATATACACCCATCTGTATATAAAAACATAACCACTTAATTGTATGTGTATTCCTAATACACATGTATATATACACACACACACTGCCTGGCCAAAAAAAAAAAAAAAGTCGCTTGGATTTTACTAAGCAAATAGGTACGAGGTTTCTATTGGATAATTACTGCATGGGTGATTATCTTTCAGCTGGAAACAAGTTATTTAACCCCAGTCGAACCATGTCTAAAGACACATCCCTTGGTCTTGGAAAAGATGTTATGTCTGTTTGAGAAGGGTCAAATCATTGGTATGCATCAAGCAGAGAAAACATCTAAGGAGATTGAAGAAACTACTAAAATTGAGTTAAGAACTGTCCAACGCATTATTAAAAACTGGAATCATAGTGGAGAACCATCGTCTTCCAGGAAGAAATCTGGTTGGAAAAAAATCATGTTTGATTGTGATCTGTGATCTCTTAAACATTTGGTGAAATCACATCAAAGAAAAACAACAGTAGAACTCAGGGCTATGTTTAATAGTGAAAGTAAGAGCATTTCCACATGAACAATGAGAAGAGAACTCAAGGGATTGGGACTGAACAGCTGTGTAAAGTTGAGAAAACCACTAATCAGTGAGGCTAACCTGAAAAAAAGGCTTCAGTTTGTTAGGGAGCATAAAGATTGGACTCTGGAGCAATGAAAGAAGGTCATGTGGTCTGATGAGTCCAGATTTACCCTGTCCCAGAGTGATGGGGGCATCAGGGTAAGAAGAGAGGCAGATGAAGTGATGCACCCATCATGCCTAGTGCCTACTGTACAAGCCTGTGGGGGCAGTGCTATGATCTGGGGTTGCTGCAGTTGCTCAGGTCTAGGTTCAACAACATTATGTGCTCAAAGAATGAGGTCAGCTGACTACCTGAATATACTGAATGACCAGGTTATTCCATCAATGGATTTTTTCTTCCCTGATGGCACAGGCATGTTCTAAGATGACAATGCCAGGATTCATGGGGCTCAAATTGTGAAAGAGTGGTTCAGGGAGCATGAGACATCATTTTCACACATCATTTTGATGTCCAATCATGCTTTGTGAACATCGTACAAACAGTTTTAGTTGTATTTAGTAGGAGGCAAGATTTATAAAGCCACTCATTTACAGGAACCATAGCTGAAGTAAGAACAGAGGCTGCTTCTTGAACATTTTCTCCACTAGTGAAGATGACAGCATCATTGGCGTACATTTGAAATTCAACATTAATGCATGAATTTGGCAAGTCATTAATGTACATAGCAAAATCAGTGGGCCAAGTATTGACCCCTGAGGCAGACCAACAGGGACGTCTAGAAAAGTTGATTTGACACTTTTAATGCAGACACACTGTTTCCTGACTTCTAAATATAATTTTATTAATTGAATTGCATCCAAGGAAAAATTTAAATAGGTTAATTTAGACAGAAGAATTTCATGATTTACAATGTCAAATGCCTTTCTCAGATCTATATATATATATATATAATGAAATGATCTACCTACATCCTCACTATATATTCAAGATTCAAGATTCAAGAAGATTTAAGAGGTTTGTTGTCATATACACAGCAAAGGTTACACTGAGCAATGAAATTTTTACTTTGAATGTTGCCTTCACACAACTAAAATAAACAACTAAACTAAACTAAAATGAAGGAAATACACTTACTCTAAGCATAGAAAAATAAATCTCACACACATTATGACTGTTTTTATTCTTTCTGGATTTCTCTGGGAAAAGCATAGTTGGTCCCAAAACTGTTTCTGAAATGTTGCTCTGCTTTTAGCTCTGTGATGCTGTGACGACCGATAACCTGACTTTTACATGAAATTATACTACTTTCTCTACTTTTGTTAACATGTGTCAGTTTAACAGTTGTTGCCAAAAGGGTCTATTGCATGGAATAAACATTTATATTCCAATGTGTCAGGCTTATTTTTAAAGTTAAATGTAATTTCAGTGATTTAAGAAACCTGCTTTCAGCTGTGAGGCATCAATGCTAACCACTGAACCAGCAAATTTTTATTCTGAAAAGGGTTTGAATATAATGTGCAGTAATTTTCCAAGAAGTCAAATAGATCATTTGTTATTTATGGATTTATTGCTTTATTAAAGTTGCATTTCTGTCTCACAACAAAAGGCTGTAAAGAGACTTTAGTAGCGGGACATGGTGTCGCGAATCCAGGGGATGTAGTTGTAGATACGGGTGCAGAGTCCAGGCTTGTATGGCCCGGCACAGCCAGGAGCCCGGGTCAAGATACCCTGCAGCCGACCATTACACAACACGGGGCCCCCAGTGAGGGCCTGACAGAGAAAGGACAAGAAGAGGTGTGAGTGGAGGTGTTCTGAAGTTTGGTTTGTCCACTTTAAGAAGCATGGTTCAGATCATACCCGGCAAGAGTCGTCATTGATTCCTTCAAGGTATCCAGAACAGAACATGTTTTGGTAAGAGGTGTACAGTTCAGGGTGCTCTCTCTTGCAGTTCATGTCGAGTTTAATGCCGGCTTTCAGGCACAACAATCAGGGTAGTAGCCTACAAAAGAAGTCCAAAAAAATAATCTATGTTAACACTCATACTACGGCATGTACTTCATGTTTTTCTCCAGACGTGACTGAAAACTTTCACTGACTACTAGAGGGGCGGGTGTTTCCCCATCCAGAGATCAGACAGTTGCCGCCAGGGTAGCCAGGGGAGGCAAGATGGGTGGTCAGGCCCACGGTGCTGACGTAGCTGTTCAGGACAGCGGGCGTGCTCAGCTTGATCAGCATGAGGTCATGTTCCATTGTATGGCTGTTGTAATTGGGGTGACGGATGACCTTAGCCTAGTTGATGAACTGCTCGGTGCCCTCGATGACGGCAATGTTGTGCTCACCAAGACGCACCTGGATGCTTCTGCAGAGAGGGACACAAGAGGAATGAAGTAACGCACACAAAAATAAATAAATATAAAAGAAAAATGAATGATGTCTTTGCACTTACGACTTGTAGCAGTGAGCAGCAGACAAAACCCAAGTGCTGGAGATCAGGGAGCCTCCACAGAAGTGGTAGCCAGCATTCAGAGAGACCTGGTAGGGCACAGAGTGCTTCCCGCACTCGTAGGCTGGAATGATCTCATAACCCTCAATGGGAGCAGCATCTGTAACACAAACAGTGAAATAAAGAGTTCAAATGCCTTCTAAAATCAAGCAAAGATGAGGATGAAGAAATGCAGTTTAAAAAGCTCACATTCTGCAGCCACCAAGGCGAAGAGAATGAAGTACTTCATGGCTGTGCTCTGGAGCTTCTGAGCATACACACTGCAGCAACACATGCACACAGGTACACAGGTACACATAAACAGCTCTTTATCGTTGTACATCTGACTGCAGTTCAATGCAGTGTTCATTTCTTCGATTAAACAGTAAAAAGGCATTTTTAACATGTTGGTAACACGGGTATAAATTCCGGTAACTCCAAAGCTTCTATTTCGTCGGCAACAACGAATGCAAACGCAGCGAGATCCGCCATTGTTTACACAAAGTAGACCGTGTCCGACTTGTCTGCAGCCGTTTTATGCTCCACCCCTACAGTCAGCGTAAGTTCACGTTGACGTATGCACCTAAGCCTCAGACAGGCGCAGACATCTCAAACGAGCCTAATAGGCGTGTTCGACTTCATCAGAGCCCGTCTACGGAGAGCCTTCCCACTCTCTATCAAGTCCCATTGTAACTCATTTTGGTTGCAGTTCCACCAGATTTCCACTGGGGGCGATCGCCATGAGTGCAACATGAATGGGACTCTATGGAGCTAAACGGCTAAATGTGTCTCTTTTACCCGATTGTCGTTGAGAAATCTCATATTTGATTGTAGGTTTTGCAAGTTCAACATGGGTTATAGGTCAAAAGTTGAATGAACGAGAACTTATGTCCTTTCGTTTTCTTACAGGTTGAGTTGTTGTTGCCCACACGCTAGCATTGTGCTAATGAACGCTGATTGGTCAGTGAAGGACTGATTACGACCTGATTACGACCAGATCCCGCTTGACGGCATCGTGGCATCCTTAACCAGAATGTTAAGGCGGACTTTTTCGCCCAAGTTTTTTTTTTTTCGGCCCGGTCTTTTAAAACAACAAAACAGAAACTCTTCTAGCACGATTATTTACCCGTGTCAGCTGTGTTGTCCATGCCTCGAGAGAAAAGAAAGTGCAGAGTGCGAAAGCACCAAAGCAGTGACTGAAGGATTACCGTAAAGCAGTATCTGGTCGTACGATGTGTATGACGTCATTGACATTTTAAAATACTTTTTAAAGCAAATAAGTGACTCTAAAAAATCTAACACCCAGCAATATGTAATTTCTTTGCATCTCCTTTCAAATACAATATTCAAATTACTGCACAAAAAATTATATCCTGAGAAAAGTGGATTTTGAGGGGTATTGCTCCATAGACCGCCATTCATTCTGCACTCGTCCTGAGAGCGCCCTCATATGGAACCAGAGTGGAACTGCAACCAGTTCAGAAGCCGGAAGTTCAGTGAGAGTGGAACTTCTCCCCATATTAGACATTCTCTGACTTCATGCAGATCTGTGCAGATCTGACTTGACGTGATGCATGCTGGGTTGAACAAGTTCATTTTAACCAATCATATTCGAGGTCTATGAGCATGAACAACCCAGCATGCATCACGTCAAGTCAGATCTGCACAGATCTGCATGAAGTCGAAAACGCCTATTGCCTTGACATACCCTGATCACGAGCTCATGGCATGGGATAGTACGGAAGCGTACTGCTGCCACACTTTAGAAAAAAAAAGGCTCAATATTAAGTAATTACGTGAAAGTTTCATGTTATAACAATATATTTTTTCACGTTTTAACAAGATAAGTATCACGTTATTACATGAAATTATCATGTTATTTCATGAAATTATCACGTTATTTCATGATAATGATATTTTCATGTTATAACGTGAACATTATCATGAAATAACGTGATCATTTCCTGTAATAACGTGAAAATATCATATCTTGAAATAACATGATATTATCACGTTATAACGTGAAAATATCATTATCATGAAATAACGTGATAATTTCATGAAATAACGTGATACTTATCTTGTTAAAACGTGAAAAATATATTGTTATAACAAGAAACTTTCACGTGATTACGTAATAGTAGCCTAAGTCTTTTTTTGTGTGTGTGTGTGGCAGCAATACGCTTCCGTAGATAGCACTCTATCAGCATCTCATCAAGCATCAGCAAGTAGCGCTGGGCAAATCGTACACTAGCCAAGTGAACATGGAACAGGAACAGTACAACAAATTAAGTACAGCCAACACGTCACATAATGAAAAGTTAGTATATCCCAGAATTCAATTAAATAAAAGTTGCTATAAAGGTGGTAGCGATTCATCACCGAACTACCTTCACAGCAGGGGAAGTCGCGCTGGCTAATTAGCTAACAGGCAATGCTAGAAAATTGGTTGAAACAACCAAGATAAAATAATTACGCTGTGCATATACAAATGAAGACCAGTATAAGCATCGCGAAGGGCCTCTGATACAATATAGACAGTTGACAATTCAAAAGAGGTCGGTATTTCAGCAACTTACCTCTGGAACAACTCAATGCGCAGCTATGTAAGTGAATGAGGTCCAACGCCCAAATGACAGTGTTTTGAACTAATCCGATTTTCAAATCCCGGAAGTAGGCGGTTAAAAGCGCCGCCATTTTTTTACAACGGAGGTCTATGGGAGTGTCGCAACTCTCTCTCTCTATGGCTCTAGGTGGGGCCAGAGGAACCGAATTTTTTTTAAAATGACCTGCTTCATGCAATTATACTTGAACATAGGGTCAGTTTCAGCAAATATGACAGAAAGTTAGTTTTATAAGACTTGCCTACTGCACCTTTAATTAGTTGCTTTTATTAATTTGGTATATAGTTGATTAGAGGAAAAATGTTTAATATTTACAGACAGTTTATAATTTTTCTTTGTAAAACAGTTTTCATTATGTGGAGGGCTTGTCATCATATATATATATATATATAATAGGAATACATATACAATTAAGTGGTTATGTTTTTATATACAGATGAGATATCAGATATATAATGAAATGACCTACCTACATCCTCACTAGATATTCAAGATTCAAGATTCAAGAACGTTTAAGAAGTTTATTGTCATATACACAGCAAAGGTTACACTGAGCAATAAAATTCTGACTTCGAATGTTCCCTTTACACAACTAAAATAAACAACTAAACTAAAATTAGGGAAATACATTTAGTCTAAACATAGAATACTAAATGAAAACGGTATAATATTGTATAAAGTTCTATACTGTACATATGTAATAATGTATGTGTGTGTACGCTTTTCTAGAGTAGATTTTAAGAGAGCTTATAACATGTTTAGGGACATTTGAACGTTTGAAATTACATCCATCCACAACTGTGTCTCTTCCACAACAACAGTTAACATCAGCAACAGAAACACAAACATAGGGTTGTGTGTTTAGATATATTTATATTATGTATTTATCTTGGACTTGTATAGGTCATAACTGGGGTGTATTACACAAAACTAGGATAAGGGATTAAGCCGGGATATGTTGGTTATCCTGGCTCAATTTATCCGTGATCCGGTTGCACAAAAGCGGGATAGGGAGCGGTAGGATATGTTATGGTATAAGTTACCGTGGAGATTTATTCTGTGGAGCTAGCCTGCTCCAGACCAGGCTAAATTCCAGGATCTATTTAATCTCATCCCTTATCTCAGTCAGCAGTCACCGCAAATGGAAACCAATAGTTATTCCACTGCCCACTACACATTGTTATCACATAGAATTACACCCACTGTTATTATTTAAACATTTGTGATCATTAATTTCAATCATTTTGGATAAACGATGATTTTAGATGATGTTGCAATCATTACATAATTTAGTTTAAATAAAAGCATATTATACAACACAAGGAGAAATACACATTCAGAGGTCTGTATAATACACCCCACATGTCTGTACACTGAAATAAATGCAGGACAAATCCATACACATGAAATGAACAGACAAATGAATGGATGCAGTAGCCTCCCTGCAAGCTTGTACACACACAGTATACAACACAAACACCATAAGAGGCCAAATCAATTTGTAAGTAAGTATAGGCTAAGTATATATACTCTTTTGATCCCGTGAGGGGAAATTTGGTCTCTGCATTTATCCCAATCCGTGACTTAGTGAAACACACTCAGCACACAGTGAACACACAGTGAGGTGAAGCACACACTAATCCCGACGCAGTGAGCTGCCTGCAACAACAGCGGCGCTCGGGGAGCAGTGAGGGGTTAGGGGCCTTGCTCAAGGGCACTTCAGCCGCTTTCTACTGGTCGGGGTCCGAACCGGCAACCCTCGGTCACAAGTCGGAAGTTTTCAATTTCAATATTTCAAGTAAATAAAAAGAAAAACACAAATTCTAACCATGTACAGATGGAAGGACATACCTTGTATGAAGTGGGTGGCATCTTGGGAGGGACATATGCTTGTCTCTGTCCCCCCAGGGATCCCCTCCAACACGGGCTTGCCTTTATTTAAGTCCTCTGCTGGGGTGAGGTCAGCTTTTGGTGACCCACCATCCGTGCCTTGTGTGTGGGTTTTCTTTTTCACTGCTAAAACAGTACAGACAATGACCATGTTTACATGGTCTTTAGTATCTCGATTTTGATCGGGTTTTTGAAGTATCCCGTTTTTGTGTTTGTCCATGTAAACACCATATCCCGAATTCAGAAATCGGAATATGCTCATTTCCCGATTTCAAGAAACCCGGTTTTGCTACCTGAGGGGTATTGCACAAAACCAAGATAAGGGATTAAGCCGGGATATGTTGGTTTAGCCACAAGTCGGTTGCATGAAAGCAGCTCAGACTTAACCCGGCCAAGTTACTATGGTGATTTATTCTCTGCAGCTAGCCTGCTCCAGACCAGGCTAACAGCCAGGCTAAGATTAATCCTGGTGATCCACCTGTATTTCCACCGTCAATCCTGTGAGGAATTAATGTGTTTTACAGCATGTCTATGGTCTTTCTAAGTATGTTGCATCATTTTAATTATCCTGTATTAAAATATTACATATATATAGTCATTTCTCATTTCATTTAAATCTGTTGGCTGTTTGTAATTGCAATAGTCTTTTTATATTGATTTAAGTGGTAGTATTATTACTCAGGCCAAGTGTTATATTGCTATGACTGCTTGTCAAATTGCCGTCAGAGGTTTCATAAATATGTGTTTTATTGCAGTAATTGAGATTACAAAACACAGCTGATGAAGTTGCAAAGTTTTCAGTGAAATCTGTGACAAGGGCAATATGGCATTTAGGCGTGAAAGAGTCTTCTGGGACAGGTCAGACCCGTTGGCCTTTGGAGATGACTATCTCATTGAAAGATACAGATTCTCAGGTGATGGACTAAGATATTTATGTAGGCTGCTGGGTCCAAAAATACAGCACCAGACAGCGCAAAGCCATGCTCTCACTGTACCACAGATGGTCTGTGTTACACTGAGATGGTTTGCAAGTGGGAGCTTCCTTTATCCTGTTGGGGATGCAGAGAACCTCAATTAAGGAACCATTTACCGCACAATAAGACGTGTTTGTCTGGCGCTGAAACATATTCATCACCTTCCCTGGCCACAGAAGACCCCTCTACATCAAGGAGGAGTTTTACAAGATTGCAGGTAACCTCAATTTCAATGTGCAACCATTAGTTTCTAATTTGATCAGTCACAGTTGGATACTCACTATTCTTTGTTACAGCTTTCCCTAACGTCATTGGTGCAGTGGATTGCACACATGTAAGGATCAAATGCCCCTCAGGAGAACATGAGGGAGATTACATTAACAGGAAATCCTTCCACAGCATCAATGTTCAGGTAAGAGTGATTTGTGGTTATGGCCTACAGAAATTAATTCTGTGCATTTAATGACCTTAATACGTTACAACTTAACATTTCAGATGATCTGTGATGCTGACTGCCTTGTGAGCAATTTAGAGGCAAAGTGGCCTGGCTCAGTGCACGACTCCAGAGTCTTTCGGGCTAGTCCAATTTACGAGTGGCTTTCACAAGGTAAGCCACACATTTTTTTTTATTTGTACTGTAAGCACCTTGGACATTGTGTGTGTAACTCTGCTCTGTTTTCTAAATGATATCTTGTATTGTCAGGCGAATTCTCTGGTGTGCTGCTGGCAGACTAAGGATATGCCTGCGAGTCATTCCTCTTGACTCCCCTTGCGGACCCCCAAACCCCACCACAGTAGGCCTACAACCATGCACACAATAAAACAAGGGCTCGAATCGAGATGACATTCGGCCTTCTGAAATCTCGGTTTCAGTGCCTGCACTACCTGAGGGTTCCCCCGGACACGGCCTGTGACGTTATGGCTGGAGGTGTGGTACTGCATAACATTGCAGGCCCCCCGAGTGGCTGTTGATATTGACTGGGAAAATGCTCCCATCTTCCCAGACAACACTAATGGCAGACTCGTGAGGGAGCAATATATTGCAAGTCTTTTCACTTAATTTTTGGATTTAGCTTCTCTTTAGTTAATAAAAGATCTTAAATGTCACTTTTTGTTGTGTGCATTTTGCTTAGCATTGGTGGCTCTTTTAAATTCTACTTTACATTCATGAAAGAGGGAGGACACCACAATGTTTTCTAGTTTAAAAAAAAAATTAAAAATTATTGATTGATTTATTGATTTGATTGTGTTCCATGTGCAGTAGTGCTACAGTATGTACCTTGTATGAAGCGGACAGCTTCTGTGGCTGGGACAGAGTCGGTTACTGTCCCTCCCAGATCCCCTCCATCACTGGCCTCCCTTTATTTAAAGTCACTTACCAGCCTGCAAAATGTTCTTATATTTAATTTTAACTTGCTGCCAGGCCCTTTTATGGCCAGACAAGTTTGTTCTTTATTAAAGATAAAATAGATAAAAACGTAACATGAGAAAAATAGATTAAACACACACATTGTGGATACTTGTTTGCACTTAATCATACTCTACATTTCCTGAGGAACTTGAAAAGTAACTCATTTAGTCCTTTTTAATTGTAGCCTAATTATGACGGTTCCAATGGAGCACTGTTTATTAATTGTACAGTTTTGGACTACTTACGCATTAAGCCGGTCCGCTACTGTCTGCCAGGCTTTCTCGCGTTGTTTAATTATGGCAATAGTATTGCCTTTTTTAATATTGAATCTTTCACCTCTTCGTAAAACTGCATCAGGAGCTGTTGTTCCGCGGCTGTGAAATATGACGCGCGACTTTTATCTATGTTCTCATCAGTGATTCTGTGAGCGATCGCGAGGTCTGTTTAAATATCCCGTGAATGCGCACTTATCCCAGCTATCTTCATCTGGTTTAACATAGCCGCGCCTTTTAATCCTGGCTCGGCAAACGTGCAACCAATTAAGCCAGGATGCGCCGAGCAGGCTAAGTCAAGCCGCGCTTGCTCAATTATCCTGGATTTCTTTATTCTAGTTTTGTGCAATACCCCTCTGGAGTACTCCGATAGAAGCCGGGATACTGGAGCATGTATACACCTTATCCCGATTTCTGACGGCTGCCCACTGTCTGCGCAGGCGCGAGTGACGCCAAGTGACGCACTGGATATACAAACAACATGGCGGCAACGAGAACGTCTCACTGTTGGAGCGACGAAGAGACTGAATTTTCCCTTAAAGTAATGAAAGAACTAAACATAACGACGTGTTTAGATGGCAGAAAACACAGAAATGCTTATGTATTCAAATCTGTTGCGGAAAAGCTACGTGACGCTGGTTTTCCACCTCGCTCCGTTGAACAAGTTCGGTTGCGTTGGAAAACATTGAAAAAGACGTGAAACACGCATGCGCAGATAGGATACAGTGATCGGAAAACGGGTTACTGGTATTTATCATTTATACAGGGATATGAATAACTGGGTTTGTCTGTGTTCCATGTAAACACCATATCCCGGATATGCTCAAAGCTGGGATACTAAACACCATGTAAGCATGGTCAATGATAATAGAGGGTGCAACATGATGATGAATCAACATCAGAGTTCGACGTTGATTCAATGACTTTATCGTTGACAGCGGCATGTTGATTTAACATCGTTTCAATTACTATTTGCTATCTGGGAAGGTCACTTGCTCACTGACACTCCATTGAATTTCCTTGTGGGATAAAGAAAGTGTCTCTCTTCCTGTGTGTGTGAGTGTGTGTGATGTAGATTACAGGGCTCTCAAGTTTGAACAGAGTTCAGAGTGAGATTTTGGCGGTGACGGCAGGAGTTTGGTTGGGGTGGGGACGGGGCTTAGATCTGATAAATAACACATAAATTCACACATAAAAATATGTATTTAATTCAGAATTTCTTAGTGCAGGTGTGTGTGTGTGTGTGTGATAATGTCTGAGCTTATCAATAATATGGTATTACATAATTTAGCCCCCTGGGAAAGATATTTCTACAGCTGAGTCAAATATGCAGCACTCATCAGCCTATCATGGACCGAGGTGAATGCTAGCTAGCTCCTGCATGAGCCTTCAAGCAATGCAGAGCTTTTTTTTTTTTTTTTTAAATCTCATCTTAAATTGGCAATGTCTTTCCTAGAAGTTGGTCTCAACTACTTTGTGAATAACGTTAAAGAAAAAAGTAAGCGGTGGCCTAAGAGAAAAGCTCTGTGAATAATGTGTCCTGAACTAAGACTCAGGCATGCAAACTGGTCATGGGTCAAAAAGGTGAGAAGAGTGCGCGAAGAGGGAAATGGCCACGAACCCCCCCCCCCCCCCCCCCCCCCCCCCCCGCTTGGTAAACAGAGATTTACAAAGACAACAGACTACAAATTCACAAATTTTTACCAAAAAAAAAACTTTTGAGCCAGCTCACCGTCACAGAATTGATCAATGAATTCTCTTTTTATTTTCCTCTTTATTATTTCATTACATCTAAGAAAACTTTTTGTTCTCAGTAAAGCTGAGAAAGCATTCCTTTGTGAATGAACTAAAAACTGTATTAACTAAAAACTTTAGATTTATTACTAAGTACTTTCTTTACTCTGAACATATCCGTTTTTCAGACCATATCCTCATATCAACCTGTTTAACTCTTTTTTCACATCATACTGAATGTTTACAACTAAAAACATTCCTAAAACATTTTTCTATCTTTTCTCATATTTCTCTTTCTGAACATTTCTCATAACATATCCACAACATGTCTTTCAAAATCTCAAAATAAGTCTGTAAATAAGTCTGTAAACATATCATAGAACAAAAGTGAACATGTTCTTTTTACAACATATTAGGATTTTTTCATGCCCAGGCTGTCATAAACAAGTTGCATTGTTTGCATGATAAAATGTAATCAGGTAATCCCCAACAATGTAACTGTAATCTGATTACACAATTTTTGTATTGTAATCTGGGCTGATTACAGTTACTTGATTTTTGTAATCTGATTACGTAATCCAGATTACATGTAATCCATTACTACCCAACCCTGTTAATAAACACATAGGGGCTACGCATGGGGCTCTGACAACACCTTTCAATGTGTTCGCGTCTGTAAATAAAGTCAGCGGTTATATATACCGTATTTCCTCTAATACAGGCCCGGGCCTTTATTTTACTCAAGCGCATAGCGGTCCAGGCCTTTATTGGAAGGAGGCCAGAATTAGAGGCAGGCCTTAATTTCTATTTGAGCAAAACGAACTACGAGTAGAATTAATAAAAACAAGATTTTGTGTATATTTGAACCTATAAAATACTAGGTTCATTTATTGAAAACGTACAGTTACCATAACCTGGTATGCATACAGAACATTAACAACAAATGAGCGGCGCGACGCGGTCGGAGCGCACTGAGGACAGTGAGTCCGCTGCCGGTCGGCAGTCGCGCCGGGAGCGAGTGGGCCCCGTCCCTCCCCGCACGGAGAGAGGGCGCAGTGAGCACTGATTCCAAGACCCCAGGGAAGCAGTGAGGTGAGATGCGGGGGGTCGCTGTAAAGCTCGCGGCCGGAGCCGACGAGCCACCTTCGCCCCGAGCACTTACAGGCCGCGCACCGCCACGGAGTAAATGCGCCCGGCGGGGGCCGGCCGACGCCGGGGAGAGGTCCCGCTGAGGGGATCCTCCCACACCGTGCCGCCGAAACCCTGACCCGCCGAGATGGTTCTAATAATAGCCCCGGCCGCTATTAGAGACCGGCCTTTATTTACCTCCGCTGACAGCGACCGGCCAATGTTGGAGACCCGGCCGCTAATGGAGTACAGGACAATATTAGAGGATTTACGGTATATAGAACATTATATTATTATATTATTAAAATATATTAAAATAAAAGTCAACGAGTAGGCTACCCCCCCCCCCCCAAAAAAAATATTTTCTCCTCGGATTTGCACGAATCACATAAGTCACCCAATTTGGATTGAAAACGGCGAATTTTAGGCTCAGATCAAAAATACGAAACGGAGAAACGGGACACAGGACTGATTTTAATATTTAATTGGTCAAAATCAAATACAAGAACATTCTGCAGAATGGTAAGGGCCCTGACTAATACTTAACAATGCACAAGCATAGATTGTACCCAGAAGGTGCCTGCTCACACAATCGCTGTACCAGGAAATCGGGCACTGACAGAATTTCCGCGTTGTTTGGAATGCAAACTGCGATTAAAGGCGTATATTTTTTTTGTAATTAATTAATCGTAATTAACCCGTCAATGTCCCACCCCTAACTTTTAACTTTGTTCCATGTGTGTCTGAAAGTGGAGACTGTCATTTGCACTTCTAAAGGAAGGACAACAGAATCTGAACGTAAAGGACGTTGATTTCAATCAGCCACATTAAGGACATGTTGAAATCAAGTGGAACAGTTGGTGCTCCATGTCAGAAAGTTGCCTAAAGCTGGCCTAGTTAATGTTTACAGACACAACCGCACCCTGTGCATCAGTGGTTGGAGTGGAAAGAAAGAGAAAACATCCATCCTCACATGTCTGATCAAGAGGTATTACACTTTTATTTTGATTGTTAAAATATTAACTTTAATTTATTCATTAATAAAACTCAAGTGGACGTTTTATGTGTGATGTCTCTGAATCATTGTGACGGAACAATAAAAGGTACATGATGTCAACCAACAGAAATCCATTGTGAGGCATAACGTGTGGACTTTAACCTTTAACATCCACTGAAATAACACAGTGTCCTTGAACTGGCTTAAACTTGACACATGCTGAGGAAATAAAATTGAGGTGTTGCAGACGATCATTAAACACAAACCACTTTGAGGATGTAGAATCTAACCAGCACGCTAGAGCTTAAATAGTGTAGCTATTCATTTCAGTGGAACAAAGTTATGTGGCATTCATTCATTCATTAATTCATCTTCTGTAACCTATCCCAGCTGTCATCAAGCGAGAGGTATGGTACACCCTGGACAGGTCGCCAGTCCATCGCAGGGCTAACACAGAGAGACAGACAACCATTCACACTCACACTCACATGCACACCTACGACCAATTTAGAATCACAAATGAACCTAACCAGCATGTCTTTGGACAGTGGGAGGAAGCTGGAGTACCTGGAGAGAACCCACGCAGACACAGGGAGAACATGCAAACTCCACACAGAAAGGCCCAGTCGGCCCATGGATTCTAACCCGGGACCTTCTTGCCGCCCATTTTAAAAGTGCAAGAAGTCAATTCCATTTTCGAAAGGGTGAAACTTTATTTTGAAAATTAGGTGGATGCAGGCTATACTTGTAGAGTTGTTTCAGCTGTACGATCCTGGGACCTTCTCGCTGTGAGGCATCAGTGCTAACCACCTCTTCACTGTGCCGCCCTATGTGGCATTCATTTATTTTAAACTTAAGTGCTTTCTTTTGAAAAAGAAATGGTGAATAATGACTATTTTTGACTGTTTTGTGACGAATCAAGCAACTGATTCATAATAGAAAGTAAAATAATTCAGCTTTTATACTTAGATTTTGACAAACAGCCTCAACAAGAATGCAACCAAGAGTTGTAGGACTTAAGATGTCATTAGTTGAGTTTTAATTTAGCAGTGGAGATTTTTAAATAAAGTGAAATAAATTATGTAGATTCAAATGATACTGTCAGATTTAACTTTGCTACTTTGGAAAAAGATCAAATTAAACTTTTTAATAAGTGACTGACTACATGTTAATGTAAAAAGATAAAACAAGAAAAACTCACTTAAAATCTTAATTCGGTTTCCAGAAAATGTTCAAGCATTTTTCAGTCAGGTTTTGTCTCTATCAGTAAAGAATGGAGGTGTGGTTTGAAGGGTGAAGCCAGCCTCTTCTCATGAGAACTATTTATACCCTTAAGAGGTCAAATTAAAACTCACTTGTACTCCACCATCACAAAATGTATCTCCTCACACTGATCCTTGGGATTGTGCTTCTCCCTGAAGGTTAAGTTTTGATCTGTTTTTTAAAACTGTTTTGATGCTTAAGTAAATAAGTACTATAATTTTCCTTCAGTATTTACTGCTGTTCTTCTTGAATCTCTGCATCTTGAGCACAGATGATTCAGCCTCTTTTTATTTGCATCTAGTCGTATATATAACTCACTTTTTAAACATTGCTTATATTTTATGTTTTTTAAAACAGGTGTGTTCATGCTTTGAAGACAAGGGCAGTAGATTTAATTCTTATTTATGTCACCATTTTGTGTTTCATCAGCCAGTACCCTGAACTGTTATCAGTGCTATTCAGGACAGAATGGAACCTGCACTAACATAACAACAACCCAATGCTCTTTGCAGGAGAATCAGTGTGGTGCACAAAGATACGTGCTTTATAAAGGTATGGTGTTCTGTACCTCTTCTTATTTCTTCTTGACACTGGCCCAGTTTACAATGACTACTGTTTTATTGCAGGTGGTTCAAAAATTCGGGATGGCATTTGGAAATCATGTGTTTTGCCTGAGCACTGTGGCGAGCAGTCATACAGCTATGGAGACTACAGAATCCTATCTACCATCAAGTGTTGCACCTCCGACCTCTGCAACAACCAATCTGCCCCAGGTAGGAAAAAAAACAATCAATTATATAAATATTTGCTTTGAACGCTTTGAAATGATGAAATTATTATATGATGTTTTTTGAATAATATATATTTTATTTCACAGAGCCCATCCCAACCGAAAATGGCAAGAAGTGCTTCACTTGTTATGGACTGACATGCAACAAAACTCTAAACTGCGTGGGGAATGAGGACTACTGCTTTTCACAAACAGGTAGCATGACTTCTGTATTACATTTCTTTTTCTATATGTAGACTAAGAAGTGTTTTGTGATTCTACTGTTAAAATTTTGAAGCCAGCTGACTGACACAATGTTCTTTCTCTCAGTTGACAATCCAGACGCTACAAATTTTACTACAAAGGGCTGCGCCTCCGAGATATACTGCTCAAACTTACGATCTGCATGGATCACACGAGCCAATGAAACAGGAAGCAGCTACTGTCAGGGCGACTACTGCAACGGTGTCAGCAGTACAAGTGCACGCAGTACAAGTGCTGGCCTCCTGCTGCTGGTGACGCCGCTGATCTCTTTGATTCTGAACTGATGGAGAAAGAAGAATCACTGTCCAGATTTGCTTCACATCATTGCGTAGGCTCGTAGCACTTACTGCCTCACACATGACCTTAAGTGATATGTGAGAAGTAGAAAGTTTAGTAACCAACAGGAAAAAATAAAATGATTTTGTGCATCTAACTTTCTTTTTTAAATTTGTTTATACGTTGCTTCTAAATACAATATCGACTGTTTTGCATATGATTGAAGAATAAAACAAAGTAAACAATAAATTCATTGACAATTTTTGTTGTAAGTTCTGAGTTTTCTGACATTTTGTCTTATAACTATCGTGGATATTTTCATCAGACAACGTGACATGTACTGTTTCAGGCTGCATCACAAGAGCCTGTCAAAGAGGTCATCAAGGTCCAGGTCTGATTCAGACTCTGTATTTGCTGATTCCAGACACATGTGGTATAAGTACAGTAGGGCCCCTATATGTGATTCAGTGATTAACTTGCTGAATTGAATACAAATATGGATGAATCAGTATTTATCACAAAGAGCAATGAGACATTTATATTTTAACATTTACTTTTTGACCTTCTTGAGCTTTTATTTGGGCCATCATGTTTGATTAATCAGACTGGTCTTACGTCATTGAAACCAGAATTAGTCTCATGTTTTAGTAGCAACACCTTTTCCTCTTTTTGAGGGATGTCTGAAAAACTTCCTCATACAAAACCAGAAATTTCACACGTTCCTATAACTGAACCAGAACCCAGTGTTTAAATGTGGAAATGTCCAACCGTGATCACGATTACAGAAATAACAGCTGTGTCTCCTGTGGTATAGATCTGCCTGAGAACTACAGGCATATTTAAAATATTATTTGAATCATTTAATTTAATTCTGCAACTATTCAAGGCTCTAAATGAATAAATGTTTGTATTGCTAGGTTTTATTTCAGACAGTGCTTCAATAATTGTCAGTGTCTCTCTGTATTTGTCCTTTTTAAATAAATAAATAAAAAATAAATGTCATCTGATGTTAATGTCACATATACCGAGCTGTGATTTCAACTGACTGAACAATTAATTAAAAACAAACTCAGTGTGAGACACAAATAATCTGGATTCAAAGCAATAGGACAAAAAAAGTCAAATGATTTTGGTGCATTTGTAAAAATTAATTTGGAATCAGTTTACAAATATGAGCCAACCTGACCTTGAATCACTCATTACTTGAAGGTGGTATGGATAGGCTTTGATTTGATTATTACAGAGGCTGATTCAGATTTATTTCTCAGTGCCCAGTAGATTTAGTGTGGACAGAAATTAGATTTATAAAGAGAGACGAGAGAAGAGAGAGTTTGGAAACAACGGTTTACCTCCATCTAGTGGACAGTTTGTGTAACAAGCAGCTCTAACACTCAGCAGCAGACTGCAACTTCCAAACAAATGTAACTAAAACTTAGAACTTAGACCAGTGTTTCCACTCTGCAATAGGTCCTGGTTGTAAAGGGGAAAGCAGCACAGAAAACTTCTTAGATAATTCAACTGGAAAGCCATCAGGGCCTGGACACTTGTTGGACTCCATAGAGGAGATAGCTGCGGTTATTTCAGCCTGTGATACAGGTTCTTCTAGTCTCTCCCTAAGGCCTGAGGAAAGTGTTGGGACGTCAAGGCCGTAAAGAAAATCAAGAATTGCCTTATTCTTGACAATTAATCTGAAGTTCTGAGGTATAGAAATCCCTGAATGCTCCATTCATTTCCAACCCATCTGTAGTTGTGCGGCCATTTGGCAGTCGAATCTTAGAAATGTTTTGTTTTGCTTTAGAGCTTTTAAGTTGGTTAGCTAGTAACTTGCCAGATTTGTCTCCATGTATATAAAATTTTGTTTTATTTTTTAATAGCAACTGTTTGACCGAGTGGGGCGGCACAGTGGCGTGGTGGTTAGCGCTGATGCCTCACAGCAAGAAGGTCACTGGTTCGAATCCATGGGCCAGCTGGCCTTTCTGTGTGGAGTTTGCATGTTCTCCCTGTATCTGCGTGGGTTCTCTCCGGGTACTCCGGCTTCCTCCCACCATCCAAAGACATGCTCATTAGGTTAATTGGTGATTCTAAATTGGCCGTAGGTGTGAGTGTGAGTGTGAATGGTTGTCTGTCTCTGTGTGGCCCTGCGATGGACTGGCGACCTGTCCAGGGTGTACCCCTGCCTCTCACCCGATGACAGCTGGGATAGGTTCCAGCAGACCCCCGTGACCCTTAACAGGACTAAACGGGTATCGAAGATGAATGAATGAATGAATGTTTGACCAAGTGAGTGGTGAGTAAGTTTAGTTTAGTTTAGTTTAGTTTAGTTTAAAGTTCTAGTCCTTTGTTGTAGAGGTCTGGACATTTAGTTTGGGTGTATTGTCTATCTAATTCTCTGATTTGGTGAACAAGGTTGTCACAACGCTTATAAGATTCTAGTTTCATTTGAGCAGTGTTGGCTATGATCTGCCCCTGAAGGTAAGCCTTAAGAGCATCCCATACTGTTAATTAGACATATCTGGAGATATATTGGTGTTCAGAAAGAAAGTTATTTCTGATTCCATATATTTGATAAAGTTATCATCTGACAGTAAGGTTGAGTTAAATCTCCAGTAGTCCTCTGAGGAAGGGACATAGACAAAGTCACGGGCCGAATAAAGCAGGCTGACCTATTTGCCACACCAGGATTAGTGGAGGATTGATCAAAGACTGGATTTAACCAGCAGTTAAAGTCACCCCCAAGTACAAGAGAATAAGTGTTAAGATTTTGTAATAATGTCAACAGCGTTTTAAAGAAACCCACATCGTCTGTATTTGGGGCATATACATTGACAAGGACAACTAGTAAATTATATAGCTTACCAGTGACACGTATCACATGTCGGCCAAATTAGTCAGAAATTACATTGTGTGTTTCAAAGGCAATGACCTGATTGATTAGAATTGAAATCCTCCATGATTTTGTTTGGAAAGAGGAATAGAAGACCTGTTCTGCCCATTGTGATAGCAAGCGACTATTGTCTAAACTGTGGATGTGGGTTCCTTGAAGGAAAACTTTGTTCAAGGTGGTTTTGAATGTGCCATCAGTCTGATCACTGGTAGTAGGATGCTGGTTGGGATGTTGAGACTCAGAGTTGGGGTATTAGTGGGACATGCACTGTTACAGACTGTCCAACCTTCATGACTCCATAGATCTGAATATCTGAGGGAAGCCCTGGAGCAGATGAAAATACATCCTGAAAGAGGACCATAGGAGAAATTATATGATAAATCACACTGGTACTTTTTAACATTCAATTTTAAAATTACATTGCTAATGGAAACGAGGCTAGACAGACATCACATGGAAAAAATATGACCCAGTGATGAAATAGGTAACCATGACTAACTCCAGATACAAGTCAATTTTGTCACATAACCTTCTGGCGTCTCCTTTAACAAAAAAAGTTTAATGTTTTGGAAGGAACTCAAGAGTTGAAAAATCTGTGGGTGGACCTGAATGGGGCTGTGCAAAGTCCAAAATAGGAGAAATGAAAAGAGAACTATTAAGAATAAACTAGAAGTAAGATCCATTGAAAGATAGAAAAAGAAAAAAACAAACTCAACCAGACATGAAACAGGAAAACACTCAAAACAACAAAAAAAAACAAATGCACTGACAGCTCACAGAGGGAAGACTTGGATGAGACACAGTTGAAACATGTCCACCTGTATCCACTGGGTGTCAGTAATCAACAGATCATCCAGATGTTCAAAATGGATCTGACAAATCAGACACAAAAACAAAAGCCTAAAGTTGATGAGCTCGTGATCAAATTTCAGAAAAGCACATGTTGTAAAACAGCTGAAACAACTCTTCAAATATAGCCTGCATCCACCTAATTTTCAAAATAAAGTTTCACCCTTTCAAAAAAGAAATTGACTTCTTGCACTTTTAAAATGGGCGGCAAGAAGGTCCTGGGTTAGAATCCATGGGCCGACTGGGCCTTTCTGTGTGGAGTTTGCATGTTCTCCCTGTGTCTGCCTGGGTTCTCTCCGGGTACTCCAGCTTCCTCCCACCGTCCAAAGAAGACATGTTCATTAGGTTAAATGGTGATTCTAAATTGGCCGTAGGTGTGCATGTGAGTGTGAATGGTTGTCTGTCTCTCTATGTTAGCCCTGCGATAGACTGGAGATCTGTCCAGGGTGTACCCCGCCTCTCGCCCGATGACAGCTGGGATAGGCTCCAGCAGATCTCACAACCCTTCACAGGAACAAGCGCTTACAGAAGATGAATGAATGAATGAATGAATGAATTAACTTTTAAAATTAGATTTCAAGTTTTCAAAACACTTATATTTTTATTTTAATGAATGTGTTTATTTAGTTTTTTTTGTACGATCTTGTTCCCAAAAGCAGCAGAGGGCAGTACTTCCTGTTCTGGGTGTTTCTACCTCTATGCATGCATTTTATATGTTAGATATCCTATTTTATGTTGACATATATTCATATACAGTATATTAAATGTGAAATTATTTTATTAATCTCAAAAGTCAGCAGTTTAGTCAATGAACTGACTCCATGTACCTTGGTCCCTAACTGATTAACCTCAGTAAGGAGAGTTTCACCACCTTTAACACAAATACACGTCCTTTTCAGAAATATTCTACTGAAATGTGGGTGGAGGGTATGATTTGCAATCCACAAGGAAGGCTTTCACTAATTACTATAATTTTCCTTTGGTATTTACTGCTGCATCTTGTGCATAGATCATTCAGCCTTTTTATTTTTTAATTTGCATCTAGTCAGAAATATAACACACCTTTTAAACATTGCTCATATTTTTGATTATATTTACATTTCAGAGTTAATGTGTTAAAACAGGTCTGTTCATGCTTTGAAGACAAGAGCAGCAAATTTAACTTCTTTATGCCACTATGTTTTGTTTCATCAGCCAGTACCCTGAACTGTTATGAGTGTATACCAGAGGGGTATTGCACAAAACTAGAATAAAGAAATCCAGGATAATTGAGCAAGCGCGGCTTGACTTAGCCTGCTCGGCGCATCCTGGCGTAATTGGTTGCACGTTTGCCGAGCCAGGATTAAAAGGCGCGGCTATGTTAAACCAGATGAAGATAGCTGGGATAAATGCGCATTCACGGGATACTTAAACAGACCTCGCGATCGCTCACAGAATCACTGATGAGAACATAGATAAAAGTCGCGCGTCATATTTCACAGCCGCGGAACAACAGCTCCTGATGCAGTTTTACGAAGAGGTGAAAGATTCAATATGAAAAAAGGCAATACTATTGCCATAATTAAACAACGCGAGAAAGCCTGGCAGACAATAGCGGACCGGCTTAATGCGTAAGTAGTCCAAAACTGTACAATTAATAAACAGTGCTCCATTGGAACCGTCATAATTAGGCTACAATTAAAAAGGACTAAAGGAGTTACTTTTCAAGTTCCTCAGGAAATGTAGAGTATGATTAAGTGCAAACAAGTATCCACAATGTGTGTGTTTAATCTATTTTTCTCATGTTACGTTTTTATCTATTTTATCTTTCTACCTTTAATAAAGAACAAACTTGTCTGGCCATAAAAGGACCTGGCAGCAAGTTAAAATTAAATATAAGAACATTTTGCAGGCTGGTAAGTGACTTTAAATAAAGGGAGGCCAGTGATGGAGGGGATCTGGGAGGGACAGTAACCGAGCACCATTTTCCCAGTCAACATCAACAGCCACTCGGGGGGCCTGCAATGTTATGCAGTACCACACATGCAGCCATAACGTCACAGGCCGTGTCCGGGGAAACCCTCAGGTAGTGCAGGCACTGAAACCGAGATTTCAGAAGGCCGAATGTCATCTCGATTCGAGCCCTTGTTTTATTGTGTGCATGGTTGTAGGCCTACTGTGGTGGGGTTTGGGGGTCTGCAGGGGAGTCAAGAGGAATGACTCGCAGGCGTATCCTTAGTCTCCCAGCAGCACACCAGACAATTCGCCAGACAATACAAGATATCATTTAGAAAACACAGCAGAGTTACACACACAATGTCCAAGGTGCTTACAGTACAAATAAAAAAAAAATGTGTGGCTTACCTTGTGAAAGCAACTCGTAAATTGGACTAGCCCGAAAAAAAAATGTTAAGTTGTAACGTATTAAGGTCATTAAATGCACAGAATTAATTTCTGTAGGCCATAACCACAAATCACTCTTACCTGAACATTGATGCTGTGGAAGGATTTCCTGTTAATGTAATCCTTACATGTGTGCAATCCACTGCATCAATGACGTTAGGGAAAGCTGTAACAAAGAATAGTGAGTATCCAACTGTGACTGATCAAATTAGAAACTAATGGTTGCACATTGAAATTGAGGTTACCTGCAGTCTTGTAAAACTCCTCCTTGATGTAGAGGGGTCTTCTGTGGCCAGGGAAGGTGATGAATATGTTGCTAAATGATTTCAGCACCAGACAAACACGTCTTATTGTGCGGCAAATGGTTCCTTAATTGAGGTTCTTCTGCATCCCCAACAGAATAAAGGAAGCTCCCACTTGCAAACCATCTCAATGTAACACAGACCATCTGTACAGTGAGAGCATGGCTTCACGCAGTCTGGTGCTGTATTTTTGGACCCAGCAGCCTACATAAATATCTTAGTCCATCACCTGAGATCAATTACTGCAATAAAACACATATTTATGAAACCTCTGACAGCAATTTGACAAGCAGTCTTCATTCATATACACAGCAAAGGTTACACTGAGCAATGAAATTTTTACTTTGAATGTTACCTTCACACAACTAAAATAAACAACTAAACTAAACTAAAATGAAGGAAATACACTCACTCTAAGCATAGAAAAGCAAATCTCACACACATTATGACACATTGTTTTTTTTTACATGAAATTATACTACTTTCTCTACTTTTGTTAACATGTGTCAGTTTAACAGTTGTTGCCAAAAGTGTCTATTGCATGGAATAAACATTTATATTCCAATGTGTCAGGCTTATTTTTAAAGTTAAATGTAATTTCTATGCTGGAGATCAGGGAGCCTCCACAGAAGTGGTAGCCAGCGTTCAGAGAGACCTGGTAGGGCACAGAGTGCTTCGTGCACTCGTAGGGTGCAATGGCCTCGTAATCCCTAGTGGGAGCAGCATCTGTAACACAAACAGCGAAATAAAGAGTTCAAACGCCCTCTAAAATCAAGCAAAGACGAGGATGAAGAAATGCAGTTTAAAAAGCTCACATGCTGCAGCCACCAAGGCGAAGAGAATGAAGTACTTCATGGCTGTGCTCTGGAGCTTCTGAGAGCTACACACTGCAGCAACACATGTACACATGTATACAGGTACACATAAACAGCTCTTTATCAGAACCTCCCTCTTGTGGATTTTTCCGCTTCCTGGATTAAATATTATCCCACCTGAGAAACAGCAGCATGGTTAAACACAAAATCACATGTACTTCCATGAATAACCTATTTTCCAGTACAGCCCCAAATAATGTGCTTTTAAAATGACTGCCTATGTAAAAGCATGAGTCTGAGTCTGTAATTATAAGATTGGAATTAATATTTTATCATGGCTTTATTGTACTAAATTACAGCAGTTATAGCCAAAATGCTTAGCTACATATACAGTAAATGTCCCCACTGTGGCATAAATTAAAGGATTATCTTGTCTTGTCTTATTACATTTCAGATGTCAATATTATAAAATATTACTGTAATCTTCTATCTTATAATTTGCTTAATGATATCCAGTAGACGTTTCCAAATATTATGGATGTAAAAATCATTATGGTTAATTAGTTGCTTTTATTAATTTGGTATATAGTTGATTAGAAGAAAAATGTTTAATATTTACAGCAAGTTTATAATTTATAGGACTGCGCTCTTCTGGACTGAGGCTTCTGATGTTGTTCCTGGGATCTGTTGGAGCCACTCCCCCAGTTTGGGGGTCACTGCCCCGAGTGCTCCTACTACCACAGGGACCACGCTCGCCTTGACCTTCCACATCTGCTCCAGCTGTTCTTTCAACCCTTGGTACTTTTCAACTTTTCCGTGTTTCTTCTTTCTGATGTTGGCATCTGGTGGTATCGCCACATCTATCACCACCACCTTCTTCTGCTCTTTGTCTACCACCACTATGTCCGGTTGGTTGGCCACGACCTGTTTGTCAGTCTAGGAGCTGAAGTCCCACAGCACCTTGGCCCTCTTGTTCTCAGCCACCTTCTGTGGTGCGGCCCATTGGGATTTGGACTTCTGTGGTGCGGAATACATATACAATTAAGTGGTTACGTTTTTATATACAGATGAGATATCAGATATATAATGAAATGACCTATTCAAGATTTAAGATTCAAGAACGTTTAAGAAGTTTATTGTCATATACACAGCAAAGGTTACACTGAGCAATGAAAATCTGACTTTGAATGTTCCCTTTACACAACTAAAATAAACAACTAAACTAAAATTAGGGAAATACATTTAGTCTAAACATAGAACACTAAATGAAAACTGTATAATATTGTATAAAGTTCTATACTGTACATATGTAATAATATATGTGTGTGTACGCTTTTCTAGAGTAGATTTTAAGAGAGCTTATAACATGTTTAGGGACATTTGAACGTTTGAAATTACATCCATCCACAACTGTGTCTCTTCCACAACAACAGTTAACATCAGCAACAGAAACACAAACATAGGGTTGTGTGTTTAGATATATTTATATTATGTATTTATCTTGGACTTGTATAGGTCATAACCGGAGACTCACAAAATGACCCCAGCCACCGCTATCAACAAACAAACCAGAGACACATTGACAGCTCTTGAAGCTGATTGGTCCCTCAACGTGCATTCAGTGACGTCAACACTAAGCGACCGTCTCCGGTTGTGTTTCGGCTGATGAGCTAACAGCTGCACCGATTGTGTTTTGGTTTGGTTTTGCCTCCCATGTGCCATTATCATGAGGTAAGAAACACAACAGCGTCCGTTTTTCGATGGTGTCTGCCCGTTTTTGTCGCTGGCTGTTCGGGTGAGGCTGCCGCTTTGCCTGAAGCTGTGGTAGCCTGTTAGCTAACAGCTAGCTCCATTACAAGATCAGCACCTAATGTATGCGGAATGCGCAACCATTGCGGATGTGGTGCAGAAAAAAATGCGCATCGATGCGACATAACACAGAAGTGAGCAGCACTGGGGGAAAACACTGACATGGCTGTTTTGTTGTTGTACATAGTTGTAAGCAGTGTTTTGTTTTGTTGTATTTTCAGCTCTGGGGGCGATTCTCTGCCTGGATGATGCATCTCAGAGAGAAACAAATGGACATTTAGATGTAGCACTCAGCCTGATCCAGGTGTTTTACACAGTGTTAACATGTTTTCATAAAACAGCTACATAACTAAACATGAAAGGAACTGATTTTAGTGTCTTAAACTAGCCATTAAACTCTCTGACATTCTTCAAAACAGATCATTGTTTTTGCTCTCTCTAAGTTTTTAGGTTTTAAGGATAGTATATAAAACTGTATTTAAGTATATTGTATCTTATATATTTTTTATAGAAATCACTCCAAAGTGTGTGTGGCAGCTGTGCCCTGAGCAGTTTTCATGATTATGTGAGTTGTAATGTCTTTCGCTGTGACTTCAGTCATACTTTGAACTTGTATTAATGGGGCAGGAGCTGTCCGTATCAGAATTGGCCCGCCAGTCAGTTCTGCTGTAAATCAGGTCTGATCCATGACTGAGTACTACGAGGAGGGGGGGCTGCTGTACGAGCAATCACCTCCCATGCACATCAAAGTGGAGTCTCCGGAGGGACCCTTTGGAGGGGGAGCCTCAGAGAATGGCTTCCCCAGGGAGGATGACGACTCGGAGGGCAGCTGTGACCAGACCACTGGATTACCTGGGGGGCTCCCTTTCAACGTGGTAGTGGTGCATCCGAACATCATGGCACCCGGCATGTCCTCAGATGACCTCTTGTCTATTGAACAAAGTAAGCCTAAATTGGATTAGGACATTATAGAAAACAGTTTTGTGCATTACTTTGCTTATATGTAAACTCTTTTAGAGGACATAGGACCTGTAGAATACATGTGCACTTAAAGAATTATTTCTTGAAAGGATTTTCTCAGTCAAATTATCAACAGCTACAACATTTTGTTTTCATATGAGAACATATAGCTACTATACATTCACTAACGACATATAAACACACAAAAAGTTTATTATCATGTGCCATGGTTTGCCAAAATTAGTTGTAGTTGAATAAGCTTTGGCTTCGCATAGTTGACATTTCTCTTACACAATGTATTTAGCAACTGTTGATGTCCTTTCCGCAGACAGAGCTATGTCCGCTGCACTGGCTGCCGGTGGTGCAGGAAAAAGAAAGAGTCGTTTCAGTGGAGCGGAGCTTGAAGTGTTGGTGTCAGAAGTCACTCGGTGTGAAGGAGAACTCTTTGGTCCTGCAGGGAGGCTCCGACGGAGGGAGAGAGAACGCATCTGGGCGGGAATCCTGGAGAGAGTCAATGCCGTGTCCAGAGTCCCGCGTACCCTCCGAGAGGTGAAGAAGCGCTGGGACGACTTAAAGAGGCGCAACGGGGGCAGGCTGGCGGACGCCCGCCACCGCACCTGCTACCTGCCATCCAGCAGAGGGGCCTCAATGCTCGGACGTCCTTCTCAGCCGAGTCCCAGACTTCAGCACGCGAGGCAGAAGCAAAGCACCAGACCAAAGCCCAGTTTCCCATGCTTCCCTGACGCTGATACAGGTAAAAATAAGATGCGTAAGAACTCTGCTGCTTTTCTTTGTTGCATTTGTGGATATAACTAAAATCTGCAGGGGCTGTGTTCACTTTTGTGCAGGTTTAGGAGTTGAAGGATCAGAGAGAGATGGTTTGGAAAAAGATGAGGACAATCCTGAGCGTGAGAGAGACATGGGAGAACCGGAGTGTGAAGCAGTAGAGAACAGCATGGAGGACAAACTGGGATTAGGACTGGGTCTGGGAATAGGACCACCACCTCCTTCAGAACGATGGCTGCCTCCTTCCCCACTCTACAGTGCTCCTTTTCTTAACGGCAGCCCTCAGCCCAGCAGCCCTCAGCCATCGCTCGGCGCACAGCAGGGGCCTCTTGAAGCCCCTCCTCGCAGCTCCTGGCTTGAAGATGAGCTACGTGGATTAGGGGAAGCAGCGATTCAGCTGGGAAATCGGGTCGAAAAGAGCCTCCGGGAGTTTGGTGAAGGTTTCAGACAGGACATGAGAACACTTGTCGCTTCACAAGAGGCATTAGCCGTCAGTCTACAACAAAACAATGTCCTCTTGAAAAGATTACTGGGAGTTCTTGAAGCCCAGCAACAGCCGCAGCCACAGCAACATCGTGTACAACAACCGCACCAATCACAAGCATCTCAACAGCACTTACAGCCAATTCAGCAGTCGCTACAGCACATAGAACCACAACAGCAGCGGATTGAAACACCACAGCAGTCCCATGCTGTGCAGCAACAACAGCACCAAACTCAAATACAGCAGCAACCGCAGGTCACCCAGCGTTCGAATAATCAGCCAGCGGTAGCGCCGGTGCCTGCACCATCATCCCCAGACATACATGGCACTTTTCCCTCCGATCCACCCACAGAAACCAATGGAAGTGTGCAGAGGCCACGCCGAGGAAGAGCTGTTGACCACAGGCGCAGAAGGCGGCGCTGAGGAGATGTATTTAAAAACTGCACATGCATATTTGTCGTTTCAAAATGTGAAATCATCCTCTTTTTCTACTGACAGTATTTCTGTAAAAATAAATAATTATTTGGAGTTTTATGTCTCACTCCAAATTAGTAATCCATCTAGCACTTATCCAGAAAGGACTGAAGGGGATAAGAAAATTCGACATACGAGATTGTAGGGTGGCCTTAATATCAGTTTGGTTTTTCAGCGTACATACTACTGTGGTAAAAGACTCTTAAAACAGTTGTTCTGTGGAGTGATAACTTCACCTAATAAGACTTTCTATACCTAGATAAGTGACTGTAGGTGCTGACGTTTAATATGCATGTCTCTGTACATGATTTGCAGCAGAGCTGCAAAGTTCAATAATGCTCTTACTCGTTCAGTACTGACTGAATGCTGAATATTTCAGTTCTCCTGATACACTAACTACACTGTCATAAAGTACTTGTAATCTGCAGTTGTTACCATATATTGTATTTCAATAGCTATTGTAATTACCTGCTAAAATATGCTTGTGCTTTTATAACAGTTTCATGGTACGCGCTTTTCCAACTTTTGCTTGGAAATAAAGTTAGACTATATTCTGTTCAGAGCGTCTCGAGGCGAAGATGTTATATTTTGAAGAATTGAGAGTTTTTTTGAAGCAAAGAAATACAAAAGACTCTCCAGACATACACATCACGGTGTGCTCCAGGCATTAAAACGTGTATTTATGGTGGAATTTAAAAACATACATAAGTATGTAGGGGCTATTTATGATAATCTTGCATGCAGTATCAAGGATGTGTTTGTACATAGTTGCAAAGAAACAGCATATGGCCATCATCTGTGTAGTTTTGCACAAGCTATATTTTGTAGATAGCTACTGTTCTGATGAGATGTAACTAAACTTAATAAAAGACAGACGTGGACTGCAAACGAAACCTTTCCGATCACTTGTGGATTTGTCACCGCATGTAAAAGAGTTAATCTAACATCAGTGGTTGTGCTGAAAAGTTTATTTTTAATTAATGAAGTTGTGAAGAGAGTGTTTGGTTGCGTGGGGCTAAACAAACTCGCAGTTGCACCAAAAGGGGGAAACGCTTCAAAATATATTCGCTGAAGTTGATGAACTGCACCTGGCGGTCCGTGGCAATCGTTTTATTTTGAAAATTTTGACCGGAAATTTTAATTCCTGGCTAGCATGATCCTTGTGTGCTCTGGACAAGGGGGTGCATGGGTGAAACATGGCCGCCGTAGACCCGTCGAAGTCTCCCAAACGGCAGAAAACCCCCGCGGAGGAGGTGGAAACATCTGGGGAGACGACGGAGGCGGTGGGGTCGGCGTGCATTTCAGACCAGAAAGATGAAACGGCGTGTGATAAAACGTCGGGTAGCCCCGACGGCGAGCAGAGACCCACTGCTGGCAGAGACGGCGGCTGTGTTGCCAGCCATTCTGAGGTTAGTGTCGAGTCCGGTGCTGGAGCAGACGAAACGACATGTACTTCACCGGAGGACCTAACGTCGCCGGAAAAAATGGCCGAGGCTCCAGGCGGCGAGCAGCGAGCTTACGACTGGTCAGAAACTGAAGACGACGATGGAGAGGCGAAAACACGCGCGGAGGAAAACGACAAGCATGGTATGCTAACGTTGTTGATGTATTTTTCACTGTTAGCTTTAGCCTCCGGGCTAACCCGAGCTGTAGCTCTCACTACCGGTTCTGTGCACACTGTCGGTTCTGTTCAACTACCATAACAAAGTCAAAATAGCATCCTGCACTGTAGGTTATCATCTGCTTTTAGCACTGATAGCTCTGTTAGCTGCATGCAACTTGCCAGGGTGAGACTGTTTACAGTTTGCTAAGTTATTACTGCTATGTGCATTTCTCTTCCAGACCTCGCTGATGTTGCTGAGGGCGCAGGAGAGGCGCAGCAGGATGTGCATGTCGAGGGTGACATGACGGCTGACGCGCAAGAGGAGCCCCACGAGGAGGAGGAGGACAACTCGCACGCTGATGAGAGGAGCGCAGAGAAGTCGCAGCCTGAGGAGCCGGTGGGCGAAGCCGACAGCGCGGAGGACTTCCGCGAGGGTGACGATGAAGAAGAAGAAGAAGAAGAAGAAGAGGCAGGGCGAGGCGAGGGCGCAGGTTCACCAGCGAAACATAAAAAGTTCTGCCTGGTGTGCAAGGAGTGCGGGAAGAGGTTCGACCGGCGCGAGACGTTCAACCTCCACCGGCACTTCCACGCGCACGAGGATGAGCTCACGCCCCTCACCTGCAAAGAGTGCGGCCTTACCTTTCAGCACCGCAGCAGCCTCATTAAACACAGGAATGAACATAAGGAGAAGGAGGAGCGGCTCGTGACCCCGAAGAAGGAGGTGCAGACAGAGGAGGAGGGTAGTTTCGAGTGTGCAGAATGTAAGCGTGTCTTCGCCACGGTCCATAAACTGAGGGAGCACAACTGCAGCAATACAGAAGAAAAGCCTTATCACTGCCCCTTGTGCCGCCAGGAGTTCCAGTTTAAGGTGTCTATCACCAAGCACATGATGGCTCATTCCCAGGAGAGCACCTTAACATGCCAAGAGTGCAGTCAGACTTTCCCCAACAGCATGGCCCTGCGCTTCCACCAGAGATGCCACACGGGACTCAAACCGTACGAATGCCCGGAGTGCGGCATGGTCTTCAAACACTACTCCGTCATGGAAGACCACCGGCGCAAGCACACGGACGGCAGCCGCTCTCACCTGTGCAACATCTGCGGTAAGACTTTCAAGTACAGCAGCCTCCTCCATCAGCACCAGTACTTGCACACGGGCCAGAAGCCCTTCCGCTGCCCCGAATGCGGCAAAAAATTCGCTTTCGCCCAGAACATGAAGGCCCACTGCCGCCAGCACAGACTGCGCGAAGCCGACTCGTTAGGCGAGCAGCACAGCAAAGCGGCCGCCGCGTCTGCTCAGGAGGCCGGCAGAGGGCCGGGGAAAGAGAACTCGCACCTGAGCGAGGAACCAAAACGCACTTTCGGCTGCCCCCTTTGTCCTCAGACTTACACCTTTCCCGCGAATCTGAGAGCCCACATGCTCGTTCACGAGGCCGAGTACGAGACGCAGGACAGGACCCCCCGACCCCCAAAGGAGAATGACAAGAACTGGGATAAAGGACACACCTGCCCACACTGTCCGTCTGTCTATCGTGATGAATCCAGTTTAAATGTACATATGTTAAGTGTCCACAAGTCTGTTACACAGTATTTAGAAAAACTGACAACAAACACTAGGCAACAGTTCGCTTCGTATGGCAATGATAATGCACAGGGGAAATGGAAAAGTGAGGGCGTTAAGTCGTACAAGTGTTCTGAGTGTGCAAAAACCTTCCGCCATCGCTCCGTGTTAGAGTTGCATATGCGCATACATTCCAAGGACAAGCCTTACCAGTGCAAAGTGTGCGGCAAGGGCTTTAGATTTGGTAGCTACTTACAGCAACATCTCATCATTCATACGGGCAAAAAGCCATATAAATGTCCAGACTGTGGGAAGGACTTTGCCTTCCTGCAGAACATGAGAACTCATCAAAAGCTGCACCAGGAGAAACCATTCCGGTGCAACAGCTGCCGCAAAGGCTACAGCGATGAAACCCAGCTGCAGCACCACATGCTATCGCATAATGGTGACAAACCTCACAAGTGCGACCTGTGTGACAAGAGCTTTGGTTTAGCGTATCTGCTCCGTGATCACATGAACACGCACACAGGGGAGAGGCCTCATCGCTGCGACGAGTGCCACAAAACCTTTTCCTGGTTCAGCAGCCTGCTGGTACACCAGAAAATCCACGCTCGCAAGCGGCAGGGCTTCAGCCAGTACAGTTCTTTACCGGTCAGCGCGAGGATCAGGGGCAGGGGGAGCAGGGGGAGAAGAGGAGGAAGGCTCTTGTGGGGCTGGTCTAGACCTTTAGGGGGCTCGGGGATGGTCACGCCTCAGACGGCTTCTTATCCAGTCCCTGCACTGAGAGATGCCGAGTTGCACAGAAGGAGAGCGCAGCCACCGTCTTCCATGCTCTCGTCTGGCATGGATTTACAGAGCCGGCAGCAGAAGGAGCCATGGCTGCCTGAACTACACCCTCAGCCGGTGCAGTGGAAAGTGGACGGCGGGGAGGTGATGCCTGTCCCGTCGTCGCAGCAGCAGCAGACGCAGTTTGAGGGCTCGGCACAGCCAGGGCTACAACAGCACCATCAGAGAGGTTCAAGCTGGATAGATATCCCTTTGACGTCTCAGTCAGACTCGGCATCTGTGCCAAAAAAGTCCAGCCCGTCGTCAGTTAGCGATTTGGTGCAGCTCAGGCAGCACAAGCCTGTTACTTGGAGTAGCGCGTCCACTTCCACAGTGATAGCTTCCACAAGCTCTGTGCAACATGATTTTTCCGTCCCCACCTCTTACATCGACGGGGCCGCTCTGTGGAGCGTCAGGCCTGCTCTGATAGCAACTTCGCAGAACTCGGCGAATAAACCTGGCCAGGAGCTTCAGCTGCCGAGGTGGGCGGTCGCCCCGGTGTCATCGCAGAAGGAATCGTCCACGCCTCCTAAGAAAGAGGACAGAGCGTGGGACATGAGCAAACCTCAAGTAATACCGTCGACTGTTAGCCAGCCGGAGAAGCCGTGGAATGGCTGTGAGCCGCAAAAAACGTGGGCTTCGGGCTTGGCAGGTGCGCCCGCCTCAGCTCAAATAGACCAAAGCAGCGCAATGCCGGTGTCAACCGCTGTCTCTCATGGGGTCGGCAGCACCTTGTGGGACATAAAAACGGCGCCAGGAATTCCAAAGACTGTAAATTCCACAGAGAAACTGGTGAATAGTCAAGATTTTCAGCTGCAACAGAAGCAGGTTTCAGCTGCCTGGGCCAACTTGCAGACGTCAACACAGAAGATTCCCATCTCCATTCAGTACGAGCCACACCGTTTTGCCCAGGGGATCGGGACTTCACTATGGGGCTTCCAAAACAATCCCGTCGGCCCTCAGACGCTGCTTGCTGGACAACTCAAACCAGGCAACGGACAGGAGCTGCAGCAACAACCAATGGTAACAGGCACTCAAATCATCATAAATCCGTCTTCTCCTTTTTTCTCCTCTCCGCTTGCTCCGCTCCCTCCTCTTGCTTTGCCTGGCCCTCATCCTCTTCACTCTGTTGCAGTTGGTGCACTTCAAAGGCCTCCACACCCAAATATCTTTTTCACACCACAGGCACTCATGAGCGAGAGGCCGCACCTGACACAGACCCTGCCCCTACCTCAACTTGCTCCGCGGACAGAACCTAACAAACTCGGATCCCGTTTGCCTTTTGCCCCTGAACGGCTTCTCCAGTGCATGATATGTGGGTGCTCTCTTCCTCGGGAGCTGGATCTACAGATGCATTACTTGCAACATGCACAGGGAGAGATCTGACATTTCTATACTAGTAACAACACTTAGTTATGTTTTTATAATTTTCATTCTGGGGCTCCTCATTTATTTGAAACCCAGTTGTGCAGTTCGACGGTGTAAGAGGATGGGCATTAGATACAGAGAGATAAACTGACTTGATTTAGTTTGCACACTTGATGCACATTTAAGCTCCAAACTGGACTGAACAGAGTGTGTTTACATGTGCCGTTAAACTGGTTTCACCCTCGTTTTATCTTCTAGGGTCGCAGATAAATGAGTTTCCCCAGTCTACATTTCATTTATATCTAAATACATTTAGATTTAGATAATATTAGTACTTTTATAGTTCTGTTCATATGTCCTGAACCATTTGTACTGTGTTTCTTCATGTACAGTTTACTGTGTGCCTTTTTTCAGTACAGTCTGCATGTCTGCTGTCTTGGTATTCTAGGCCTAGTTTGTGCTTAAGGTTGACTCTCAACAGTGTGACCTCACTCCCAAAATGCAGAGCAACTCTTTCAGGCGTTTGCTTTTGGAGTGGAGAGGAGTTGGGGGGTGTTATACTCACAGATTACATTAATGTCATATAAGGAAAAGCTGTACAAACACAGTATGATCCTGCTAGGAAGCACTAGTAACCACGGGTCCAGTTGTCATAATGGTAACTGGGTCAAATCAGAAGTATCTCTAGACAAAGTCTGACAGTAACATGTAATTCTGTAAAATTATCTGATTTCTGGGAACATGAAGATTTGACATCATTACGCAAGTAATGAGAACGCTGTTGTCAAATAGTGAATTTTGTAATAAACCTGGATTCATGTGATGTTTTTTCATTATTATATTTCTTTTTATTTTATTTATTTATTTTTTTTTTTTTTACAATGGTAAGACAAACATTAAAAACTGACAATATAAAATGAATTCTTCGTTCCAACTTCAGTCAAATTCAGCAAATCCTTGCCTGCACACTTGATAATTAGATTTTAAAACACTTCTGGTTTGCAGTATTTAACACCTGCTGTGAACATGAGTGCAAAAATGTATTTTTGTGAATAATTAATAATTTGGTTCTGTGACTGTAGAGTTAGCCGAGTGCAGAATCTCATTTCCTCTGTTTTGATTAGCTTTGATCAGGCCATTAAGTAACAGAGGATCTTTGTTACTACTGTAAGATAGACACTCATTTGTAAAAAAAAATAAATAAATAGCTCTTTCCTGTGCATTTTAACATTCACCGATTCAACAATGTGCCCTTCTACCTCTATCCACAGTTTTAGCATGGAAGTTTTTTTCCCATGATGTCTACGTATTGGATTAAATAAAAAGCTGCCTTTGATTATAAGAATGTGTTGCGCAGTAATTCACAGGTGACCCAACAACAATACATCAGCATTATCTGGAAGTAATTGCTGCAAATTAAGTTTAACATCTATTATGAAACACATTTTGATAGTTCTGAATTTCTAATATTAACAAAGTAATAGTCCACAATAATTATTGCTGATTTATTAATATGCATCAAGTTACTGTTAGTCACTGGAGATATCTATTTTGACTGAGTAAAATCTTCTCAGTGCATCATTTGATAACCTTGCCTTATATCAAATATGTAGAACTATGGCTGTCGAATATGTTGGTGGAAAAGTATTCATGTGGTAGAGGCACAAAACATGATCTGATAACAATTAGTAATGACCCTGTTTCCAAGAGAGATGATATTTAATTGAAAATAGTATCAAGACAACATATTAGAGATCCTTTCTTTTATATATTCTCATTTTGACTTGCCAGCAACTTCTTTCAAAAATAAGGAAAGTTTGCACTGGGTCATGTTTTAACAATCAGCAAGACTCAACAGATCGGGGCCTCCTTCGTTGTACTTTTGTTTTCATTGCTTCAAACGCTTTCAGTGTGTGACAGGTCTGGACTGCAGGCAGACTAGTTTGACATTGTTTTGCTGAAATAAGCAAGGCCTTCCCTGGAAAAGACGCTGCCTGCATGGGAACATGTTCTTTGTTGCTCCAAAAATCTACTGTTCAGCATTAACGGTGCCTTCACAGATGTTCTAGTTCTAGCCATGTCGCGTGAACTTATTATTAACGCCCACACACCATCACGGATGCTGACTTCTAAAGTGTATGCTCATAACAAGCAGGACGGCCCCATTTTAGCCTGGAGCACACAGCATCGGCGATTTGTAAAACTGAATTATTTTTGATTCAGCAGACCACAGGATAAGTTTACACTTAGCATCAGTTCACCTTAAATACTTTCAGGCCTTATCTGGCTCTTAAGATATATTTTTCTTCACAAAACTTGCATTTGTATGTGCAGATGATGAACTCAGCCTAGTCCCTTGTGAATACAGATTTCTCTGGATTCCCTGAATCTCTTAATAGTATAACAGATGAGGAAATCCACCAAATTCCTTGTAAGCATTATTCTTAGGTTCACAGAGTGGTCAAACTCTCCCTGTCTTTACTTCTGAAAGACTCTGGCTCTTGAGAAAAACGTTTTTTCATCACATATTTGTTGCTAGTTGACTTAATTATTTTTGCCAGGGGATAATCACTTTTGAAAATAACAGCTTTCACTTGTGTTAAGAAAACAAAACAGAAGAAGAACAGGACTGTGCTGTGTGGAAGAAACAAAACAGAGGGCGAAGAAGACAGCACAGGGTTACATCATAATTTATTTAAAAGAATCATATTTAGATAAAGGGATTTTTGTTTGTTTTTGTTTTGTTTTGTTTTGAGGTTCCGCTTAATGTCACGCAGACTGCAGTCCAGCAGGTGGCGGTAGTGTACGGCGGTAGCGAAGAAGAAGCAACCACTTCCGCCGAGGGAGGAACGGACAGAAACAAGACACACTGCGCAGGTGTGAGAGAGACGGTTAGCCTGTTCTCTGTTTACCATTATTAGTGTACGTAGATCAGAAAACACAGCAGTAGACGCTGCACTAGTATGTGGTGACTGAGAAGGTTGTCATATACATGCATTGCTACTCGGTCTGAGCAGACTGAGTGGTCATATGAAAGACGTATTTTAAATCAACGGTGGCGCCGTTAAGCTAACGAGCACTAGCTAGGCTAAGCTAGCCGAGCAGCCACGCCAAGATGGACGGATCTGCTGCCGCGGCGGTCCCGGAGGACGGAGGTGAAAGCAGTACCCGCGATGGCGAGGGGGCATCTGAAAACGACGTGGGTCCATCGATCGAAGACGACACCGTTGACAGTAAGTATCCAGGCTTTAGCCGCGACTTTAACATGAACCACAGAAATGCTACCAATGCCCCACTGGTATGTTAAACGACCATAAAACGTATGAATCTACTGAGATATGATGGCTTTAGAATAATAAATTATGTTTACAGCAAATGCATAACACCAACGATCAGTATAAAGTTGTTAATTTGGGCTTAAGGCTGTTAAGGCTTTTAACCTCATTGAAGCTATTGAGCATTGGACAAAAACAGCGCCAGTGCTGGACAAACGTGATGCTCGACCGCATGGATAGTACATTATTGCACTGTAGTCTTAATGCATTTAACCTTAAATGCAATAAAGCAGACAATATATTAATTTAGCAAAACTCCCATCACTGCAGTCCCAATGAGCAGCATTTGTCGTGTGGCCTGTGCTAACTGAGAAACCAGAGATGAAAAGTTAACCTGCAAATGGCCAGAGTAGGGCTGTTACATTAGTCAGCATTAGTTTTCACTAGTGTACTTTACGCTTTGTCAAGTGAGTGTATATGTTATCCTTGTGAATGGCGTACACAAACAGCCACACTTGTTTTCCTCGATGTGACAAAGCAAAAAACAGAGAAGCAGTTTAGAGAACAACAAGCCATTTTGTGAGGTCTAAAACAACGTTGTCACTGCTTTTGCTGAGTCAAGAGCATGACTGTCAATTGCCACTTTAAGGTTTTTTTCATGCTGTTGCCCCCCTCTTATACTTTCTGGTGTGAAACCGGACCTGACAGCCTCAGTCTTTCTAGATGTGCAGGTCATTTTTCTGTTCAGAAAAGCCCTAACCAGGATTTAGCACCTTGGAAATAATTTACTCTTCCATGTGCAATAAATGTGCATTTAATAGTTGGTATCAGTGGATCACTTAAAGGGGAAAAACTACTGTTTTTTTTTTACAACCTGGACCTTATTTCTGGCATAAAATACGACCATATACTCACCCATATAACTTTTGTGTAATTTGTAGTCGTTTGGGAGATATTTAGATCTGCGTATATCCATATAGTGGGAGTGACTGGAGTGACGTGCAACCGCGACGGTCGGCTTGTTCTCCTGTAATTTGCAACTGCTGTTTTTTTTACAACATGGCTGAATATTTTTCCGATTCTGAGGTTGTGGACGAACCATAGCAGTAGCAAATTACAGGTAAACAAGCCGACCGACGTGGGTGCGCGCGGCGCTCAGAGATGACATCATCCTGGGTCTATAGGTCAATCTACAGACCCCGGATGATGATAACAGGTAACTCCAGACTCAACGGGGAATAGCACTAGCGTATGATAACAAAATATTGGTGAAATGAACGAGTTTCGCGGCAGATAAAGCGTTATTTAGAGGCTGCGTTTCGGTGCCCCATTCACTGCCACTATATCAGAATCAGAATCAGCTTTAATGGCCAAGTATGAACACATACAAGGAATTTGACTCTGGCAACTTTTCTCTCTAGTACAGAAGCATCTTAAATAAGTAAAATAAAATAAAATAAATCTCAATCTGTACACATAAAATATAGGATAATATATCCACCAAACCAGGGTTATTGTACAGTGAGTATATACAACAGTGCAGAGTTATTGATTATTGTTCATGCGGATGGTCTCACACTCTGTGACTGCTCAGAGTTCAACAGAGCGACAGCCCGGGGGAAGAAACTGTCCTTGTGACGGGTGGTTTTGGCGTACAGTGCTCTGTAACGCCGGCCTGAGGGGAGGAGTCTAAACAGGTTATGACCAGGGTGTGTGGGGATATATGGATATATATGGATCCATATATGGATATATATATATCCATATATCTTTCATATATGGATATATATATGTCCATATATGGATATGTCCATATATCTTTCATATATGGATATATATATGTCCATATATGGATATGTCCATATATCTTTCATATATGGATATATATATGTCCATATATGGATATATATATGTCCATATATCCCCACACAGATATATGGATATATATGGATATACACAGATGTAAATATCTCCCGAAGGACTACAAATTACACAAACGTTGTGAGTGAGTAAACGATCGTATTTATGCCAGAAATAAGGTCCAGGTTGTAAAAAGCAGTAGTTCCCCTTTTACTCTGTGTAGACTAAACATTTCAGAAGTTTTGCTACACAGTCTTAAGTGTATTTTGTCTCTTTGGTAGGACACACAAAGCTAGTTCAGCTTCAGCGTTGTCTTTCTCTTTTCTTTTTTTTTAAGTTCTTTAAAAAAAAAAAAAAATACTGTGATTGATTACATTGTATACTCTAAAATAAAGATATGGTTTGGACCTGTGTTTTTGTGATTTTTTTTTTTTTTCTCCTTTCTTTCCTTTTCTGGAAACAGGAGTGGCTTTGACCTCCTATTTTCCCCTTTCTATTTCTAGGGGTTGGGGTTTTCTGCTGTCAGGATTGTGGAGAAGCCTTCAGAGAGGAGGCAGCCTACTTGGAGCATCGCCAGCAGCACCCACATGGAAACATGTGTTTAGAAGACCATGTGGACGCATTACATGATACACACAAGGACAATGAAAGACCTTATTACTGTTCGTTATGTTCAGTGTCATTTGTTGAACTGAGTGAATTTGAAACGCACATGAAGACGAACCATGAGGAGATCTCCCAGAAGGAGTCTGGTATTCAGAAAAATGCAGGGATGACAAAACAGCAAACCTATGAATGTCCAGACTGTGGGAAGTCTTACTGTGTGATCGGACATTTTCTCAACCATCTGCGCTCACACAGACAAGCTGCGAAATCGGTCTTTAACGACCTCGAGCATTTGAAAAAGAAGTCGTTCCAGTGCGAGTTCTGTGGGCGGAATTATTCTCGTGCTTCGGCTCTCGATGCCCATCGCCGCTGTCACGAGGAAAAATTGGTAAAGTCAAAAAACAAGAGTCCGGGAGACGCGGTTCAAACCGGAGAACCCGTAGCTGAAAACAAGCCCAGCGAAAATCAGACGGAACGTAACCCTGAAAAACTGTTTAAGTGTTCATGTGGTAAAGCCTTTTCTGCCCTGATGCGCCTGAAAACACATCAGCGATTTAGCCGCAACAGCCAGTGCTCTGGAGAAGAGGTGAAACAAAAACCGAAGAAGAGCAGCAGTTGCAGCGAGTTTTACTGTAGTGAGTGCAAAAAGAATTTCAGTGGCCATATAGCCCTCTTCAACCATCAGCGGTGGCATGCTAATCACTCGGGTGATTCGGCTAATAGGTTTCCATGTGAGGAGTGTGGAAAAGTATTCATGACTCTAACGTTCTACTACAGGCACCAGCGCACAGCACACAGCGATGAGACCCCAGCAAAGTCTTTTCTTCACCAGGTGTGTCAGCTACAGAAGAAGGCGTTCGAATGTAATCATTGTGGGCTGAAGTTTTCTAGGGCTTCAGCCCTCCATTCCCATCAGCTTCACCACACAGAGGTGTTCAAAGAAAACGAGAAGGAGGCCCAGATGCACGCCTCTCTGCAGCCTCAAGAAAAAGCACCGGAAACTTTAGTGAAAGAAATTGAGTACTTGGAGGCTTCTTCGGAGGGACAAGAGGAGTCGGAGAGTTTTCCTCCTGTAAATATGGCTGAAGAACCGCCTGTCGACGACAACGATGAAGACATGGAGAGTTATGAACCCGGGGACTTTAATGTTCAGGTGATCAGCGCAAGTGAATCCGAGGACGAGCCAGTCCAGGACCTGAATCCCGACCTCGAGCTTCTGTGCGAATCGGACCAGGAAGCAAAAGATGACGGCGACGCTGAAGTCTCAAAGTCGGAGATGGACTTGAAAATTGTACAGATTGACTTTGAGCAAGCCGACGAGCAGTGTGCGCTCATTGCAAGGGAGGCCGAGAATAACGCAGCCGAGGAAAGATATGATTGTCCAGAGTGTTACCGTTGGTTTTCTAATCCTTCATCGCTGCGCGTTCACAGAATGTGGCATGGCGTTCATAAGAGGAGACAACAGACAGGTCAGTCAGTGGCAGTATACACATGTGACACGTGCGGCCATGAAGCCGGTAACTATGCAGCACACTGCAATCACATACAAACCCACAATGATCAAAACACGAGCGACAATGTATTATATGAGACAGAGGGATCAGAGAGGAAAAACTTGACGTGCAATGAGTGTGGTAAATGTTTCTCCCGTATGTCTGCTTTAGTCTCTCATCAAATGCATCATCCCAAAAGAAAACAGTTCCAGTGCCCAGATTGCATGATGTCTTACTTGCATGCGGCTAGCCTGTTTAACCACATGAAAACTTGCTCAGCTCAAAAGAAGGAAAACATTTTAATCACTAAGAGAGAATACAATCCAAAGAAAACCCTACTAGGCCCAAAGCTCTATTATTGCGAACAGTGCGGCAAGGGTTTTTGGTCTTTAGGGGCTTACTCCCACCACAAGCAAGGTCAAACGCAATGCGCAGATTTAAGGCTTCGAAAGGGTGCTGCGGGATCTCTGCATTCTGTTAACGGACATCCACGCTCCTCCAGCGTTAAGGTTGCGTGTCCGGTGTGCGGCAGAAAGTTCCGCCACAAGGGCACTATGGCGTTGCACATGCGCAAACACGAAAACGGAAATCACACGTGTGAGCTCTGCAGCAGGTCGTTCCGCCTTTTTTCCAGCCTCCTCAGACACCAGGTCGTGCACAGTGACCAGCTGCTCCCGCCGCCCGTTAAGTCCTTTCAGCATCAGGTCGAGCAGTTGAAAAAGAACACGTACAGCTGCCCCGACTGTGGGAAGCTGTTTTCACGGGCCAAAGCGCTGCAGTTCCACATGAAAAGCCACGGTTATGAGACGGGGCACGCTCCGTCATCACCTAGATCCACAGCCACGCTGGAGGACCTGCAGTGTGCTACGTGCCTTGCACATTTCAACAACAAGTCCTCTTTAAGAGCTCATCAAAAACTTTGTGTAAAAAGAGACAGTCAAGCGAATAAGGAGCCAGAACGCTCTGATAATGATATGATATTGAACAGCGGTAGCGTGGATGCGAGCACACAGAGAATATCTGAACCGTTAAAGGCACCTATTGGGGTAAAGAATGAAATAGACAAGTTGGAGAATCACACAGAGCAATGCAGCATAAAAACCCCAGCTACAGACAGTTCAAAATACAAGTGCAACAAGTGCGAGCGGAGCTTTTCAGTGATTGGAGCTTTAAATCTCCATAAAAGAGTTCATATTGACAGCTACAAATCTGTGCCAAAAACAAAGTTATCATTTTCTGTAGTGTTAAAGAAACCTAAACAAGAGGAGCCAGGCAAAGGGCTGTTCCACTGTTCAGAATGCGGGAGGCGGTTCATGTCCAACTCGGCTCTCGGCTCCCACAAGCGATGGCACAAAGTAGAGAAGTGTTCACACTCCGCGCTAAAAGACGACGACTTCCAATCTGTCAGCCACAAGACAGAGGACGGGCGTTTTCAGTGCAAGAAATGTGGCAAACAGTTCTTTAACCACCGCGTTCTCCAGCGCCACCTCATGTTTAACCCTCAGTGTCAAACTAAAACTAAACCGGAGGTGAATTCGGATGAAAGCGGCGAGATTGACGGCGTGTCGGAGCGCTTTTCATGTCCGGAGTGTAGCCAGGCATTTGTGGACAGCTCGCTTCTGGTCGCCCATTATGAAAATGAGCACTGTGAAAGTTTGGGGGCTGCAGACCGTCAGGGAGATAACGCATTAGACCCCGTCCCAGAACAGACTGATGTAAACCGCAGTGGGAGTGAGTCCATGTCTTTAACGGTGAAGCCAAAAACTCACCAGTGTCCCCTCTGCTCTATGACCTTTGCTAAAGCAAGAGGTTTGCGTGCCCATAAATGGCAGGCACACTCAAAGAGCGCTAAAGGCAAAAATAAGATTCCTTTGAGTACAATAGTTGAGCCCACTGCATCGAGCAGTGAAGTCAGCAAGACACTAGATTCATCAGATGTAGAAGACACTACAGCGGCAATGAAAGATGGTACTGTTGGCAGAGGAAGGAAGAAAATCAATCCAGACCTGTCTCCGGTGAAATTTGTCTCGTGCCTGGACTGTGGCAAGCAGTGCATTTCTGCAGGTGCCCTACTTGACCACAAGAAAGTGTGCAGAGAAGTAAAGCAAGAGCCTAAACTGGAGCTCCAAACCCGTGAAGCCACAGCTGAGATCCCCCCACCACTCAGCCGTCTGTTGGAGCACGCGGTCAAATGCCTCTTCAAGTGTGGAAAGTGCGGGAAAGCTTTCCAAACGGAGGAACAACTGGACACCCACAAGACCAAGGCAAAGAGCCGCCCTTACTCGTGCGCCCTGTGCTGCCACGGCTTTTGGACCGAGAATCAGCTGCAGCAGCACCTCGCCTGGCACGACGAAGTCCGCTGCCGCCTCCCGAATGAAGTCCGCTACAGGCTCAGCGCTGCTCTCACCTCAAAGTCTCAAAAACAAAACTTCCCCGCGTCTGACAACGCCGGGAAGTCTTTTCCGTCTTCTGCGTTCGGCCGACCTTCACAGAGTAGCCATAAGTGCCAACACTGCGGTAAAACCTTCCTTTCACCAACTGCATTACAGAAGCACAAAACGGGGCAGTGCAGCAGCAATGACTCGTACCACTGCTCCGTTTGTCCCAGGACCTTCAGTGAAATACAAGACCTCATTGATCATCACCAGGAATGTATCAGTGATTACAGAAGCGACGCCCCTGCTGCGGTCTCATCAGGAGACACCCACGGCCTTACTTGTCTTGAATGTGGAGCTACCTTTTGTCAAGAAACTGATTTACACCAGCACTACACAGAGCATGCTCACGGAGTGTAAACCGAACAGTACGGAAACATTGACACTGTAGATTGTTAGGTATTGTTTCTTCTAGAGACGACCAAATGTATTAAGCTAGAAAGTTCTGTGTTTGATCCTCTAATTTGTCAGAGTTGTAGCATACTTTCCTTATTTGTTTGATATTATTTGAAATTCTTAATATTTTTGTTAGATTATGTTTAGTTTTTTTCCCTTTTCTCAGGCTTTTCCTTGACACTGGACTAGTACGTGTATTAATGCGAAACCGCTTTTATACGATTATGTCGTAAATGTAGCGTTTAGAGCCGTTTCAGTTTTCTTTATTTTGAGTAGACCTGTTATGAATGTCTGTTGAGCCTCAATAATCCCTTTGGGGATCACTGTTAATATTTTAATATAGCTAAAAAAAAAAAAAAAAGGAAAAAAGTTTACGCATGTCTGTCTTCATGCATTTAAAAGTCCCAGAAAAATGAAAAGAGCCGTTGACCGCCAACCGTTACTAATTAAGCTCCTGTTATTTGTTAATGCCTGGAGTTTTGATGAATGAAGTACTATTTGCATATTTCACAGAAAGAAAACGATATCTGAAATTCAACAATGTGCACTGTTGAATGTTCCAGTCCTTTACTTTATAAAACTAGTTTTACAGTCTAGCACTTGCATTTTATGTACAATAGGTTGTTTTCTAAGCGCCACCTTCTCTTTTCTTCTCAGTGTTAGAGTTCTATGTTGTGGAATTCCTTAATTAATCTAAAAATAGTGCTTATGTTCATGTGGGATAGTCCCGTCTGTAGGAGAAATGTTATTTTGCTATTAATTTGATGATTTTTGTTTGTCCCTAGATGAAAAACATGGTACTTATTTAACTTGCTGTTTCAAAAACAAAGATAAAAGTTAAAAATAAAATGGTTCATTTTGAATGAAGAATTGAGTCATGTGGTTAATTCAGTCTCCAGTCAATCATTCTGCATTTAGGTTTAATCATCGCTCGGTTTCATGGATGGTTTCCTCTACTTAGGTGTCTGTTAAATACCCATACAGCAGCGTGCTCCACGTGAAAACACAGACCATCACCATATTTATAATGAATTCATAAAATGTCCAGTAATAAACGTCAAAGTAAGAGTTTTGTAAATTTGGGCTTGCAAAATTAACTTTGAAATCACTTCTGTGTTGTCATACTTCCTCTTACAACAGCAACTACAACTGAATCGGTCACTTTTTGAGAACAACACGACCCTATACCGTCTTCTATATTTGTTAGATTAAATATTTTAAGTATCTTTGGGTTTTAGAGTGAACTTTGGATCAAAATAAGACACTTCAAGATCTCTTGGTCTTCACTTATCTCCTACTCTTCTATTATCTACACTATTGAGATAGTATTGACTTTATTTTAAGGATGCATATGCCGTGTGCAGTTGAAGCACAACGGGTTTTTAAAGTGCATTGCTCTGAGGACATATTGGACAGACACCGCTCAGATAGTTTCTCCTGGTCTATTTAATGTTCCACAACTTGGTGTAAACTGGTTCCACCCACTAATTAAACATCATCTGACAGGCAACAGTGAGCAGGCTGTGCCTTCATAGAATCACTATATGTCCCAACTGGCCAAAAAAAATAGAAAATGTGTTATTTGACATACTTGTTAGTTTGTTAATTGGCTGGATTTCCTGTAAAATGTTTTAAAAGAAAATGTGTTGTTTTTTTTTCTTCTTTTGTAGTCCAAGGAAACAGGATTACGTGTAAGGACTGTGGACTGAAGTTTAAACACTGGGACGTCTACAAGACTCACCTGCACCAGCATGCCCTGGAAGAGGAGGAGGCTCAGATGGAATACAGCGGTTTGCCTGCCGCAGCACGAGTCTCTGGAAGAGAAGGAGGAGATGAAGACACGAGTGATGATGAAGATGGGTCCGCCTCGCCACAAGATCAACCCTCAGAATTAATGCAAGGCGCTGAAGTTTTCACAGCCTCGATGCAGAATACCTTTCGTAAGGTTTATACTTGCATGGTCTGTGGGAAGATATACATGTACCTCCTCCCTTTCCAAAAACACCAGCGGCTGCATACGGATGTGCCGCCCGCTGTGAAGTGTGAACCGGCTTTGCGTAATTACGAGTGTCCAGATTGTGGGATGTCGTTCATTAGGCGATCGCGGCTCATTGGCCACCTGAGAGTCCACAGGAAATTAAAAAAGAAGTCCCACAGATGTGATCAGTGTAGCAAGGCCTTCACTTCTCTAGAGTCGTGGATCGCTCACGTTAACCAACATAAGCGAAAACCGTTTTGGTGCTTGAGTTGTGCCAAAGGCTTCAGAGATGAGGCGTCTCTCGATGATCACCTGCAAACTCACAATCAGGGGCAGTGCAACCGCAACATTTTCCACAAGAGTTTTGACGCGTCGACACAGATCACGAGTATCATCAGCGCCAGCATTGGGCCAAAGCCTTACCTGTGCACATTTTGTGGAATGAGCTTTAGCTATTATGCAAGATTCCTGTCACACCAAGAAAAGCATCTTAAAGTTTATGCTAAGTCTGGTAGAGTGTCTCGGAGGAGATCTGGCTTTATAGAAAACCAGGGAGTGGTTAAACAGGAGACAATTCTCACTAGTGTTGAAGAAACCGAAATGATTAGAAATGTGGGAAAGCTGCAGGGAGAGGTAAAAAATGAACCTGAAAGCTCATCGGAGGAGCCCATTTGCGGGGATACTGACGACTCTGAGGATTCGGACTGTGGAGAGCCTGTGCATCACTCCAACCTCTCTCAGCTGTCAGGCTCACCTGGATCTGATCCACCCGGCAAGTCAGATTTAGAAACTGAACAAGCAAGACCGGAGCTGCTGGATGAGATGGAGTCACAAGAAACAAGCGTGCACGGAGAGCATAAGTATTGGGAATGGGAGTGCATTGTATGTGACATGGGCTTCGATGAAGTGGCGAAGCTCCATCTGCATTATGTGAAACATGCAACTGGAGAGCTGCCTATACCACAGGATGACACTGAGGGGTGACCCCCCACCCCTCCCCCGGGAGCTTTTATTTTCTCATGCCGTGCCTGTGTTCACCTCCATATGGAGTTCATGCAAACTACGGTAACTTTTTGTAGAATTAGTCTAAGAAAATGTAAATTGAACTAAAGCTACCTCACTGTACTTCTAAATGTTAATAAAGTCCTTGGAAACTGATTTCATTGTTTGTTTTTCTTCCTTTGTAAATGTGCAGTGGACTGAAGACTCAAAAGCTCTTACTGTGCTCCGATTCAGTGCCGCTTAAAAGTAACTTCTCCAAATGTTCTACATTTCTGCATAAAGATGACGCAAAACTTTAGCTGACTTTCACACAAGTCATGGCAGTAGATAAAGATAACCCAATCAAACAAATTAAACTGAAATATTATGTTTCAGCATTTGTTTCTTCAGGAAAACGAGACAATAGTGCGCCATTTAGTTTTAGTTTGTCACACTATTATTTTTAATGTATGGTTTATTGACTGTAATAATGTGATGTGTGCGTCCTTGTGAACTAAGTCCTACATTTCATGAGGTAATAGCTCCATTAACTTGGCAGGTTCATGGGTGTTCATTAAATCAATCGATGAGACTTTCACTGCTATTAGCCACTTGATTGTGTTGCATTTGCAGTGATACGGCCTTCCTCTGCTTCTCCACTCATAACTGTGTTTTGACTTTTCTTGACGATGCTTGAACGTCACTGTACAGAATTTGTTCGGATTTGTAACACTAAAAGGATCCTTTCAGATTTGTCTTTTAAAGTTTCTTCAAGCTCATGTTAATAAAGAGACATGGTAAGACTTTAATTTAGTAACAGCAGCAGGGCAAGAGAGTGCAAAAATACTAGATAGATCAAAAATAGAATAAAGGAAGGAGAAAAACTATTGGAGTAAATATAGGGTAAAAAAAATACAGACTACATCAAACTTAAGTAACTCACTAACTTAGTTTGGTCAGAAACCATATAAACCACATAACATTGACATTCATGAATAATGACAAACTACAGTAGGAGTGTTGACCTTTATCCCAGGAAACAAATATTAAAATTACATGAGTATGAAAAGCATTTGACAAATGACCGAAATTACGCAGAGATAAATAATGAGTTTGTTTCCTGGGATAAAGACAGATGTATTGTCCAGAGGATATCCGTGTCTATTTGTTGTGGAGGAAATCTAGTGACTGAAGCTGAAGAGTCTGACTACAGAAGGGACAATAGACCTCCAGGAGTGCTCTTCTTTCACTGGGGCTGCAGCAGTCTCTGGCTAGAGGAGCTACCAGGTCCCAACAGTCTCGTACAGAGGATGAAAGGAGTTGCTCTTGATGTTTGACAGTTTGGCCAACATCCTTCTCTTACCCACCTGCTCCACTGAGTCCAGAAGACAACCATGGCTGGGGTTTGTCCAGTCTTTCCCTGTCGCTCTCTGTGATCCCACCACATCAGAAGACCACAGCATAAAGGGTTTTAGATGCAACCACAGTGTCCTTAACGCCCCAAAGTTTTGTCCGACCAGTCCAGTTTATTGTTATAGTGAACGACCAGGTACTTGCATCCGTCCACTATCTCGATACTCAACTCCTGGACCCTCCAGCCCACTGATGCTGTCTGTGAGGCCTTCCTGCTGAAGTTCACCACCATCTTCTTTGGGATGCAAACTGCAGGGGATTCACTAGATACTAGGGGTCAGGTGGTTCAGTATCAGCCTCTCTTTTATCAGGTGAGAAGTTAAAGGTCTGAAGTGGTTGAGCTCCCTGGGGTGTGCTATCTTTGGTGCTGGACTACACAGGACATTTTCAACAGAACATGAACTTTTTCCAGACTGAGGCTCGGGGGGTCCAGAAGATGTGTGGGTGCTGTTGGGGAGGAGGGAGTTGGCAGCCAGACAGGACATGGCTGGGATGGAGGCTGATAGACACAGTTTTGGTGGGTGATGGATGAGTCAACAGATTACTTTGCCTTCCAGTCTTTTATGAAGAATTCATCAGACATAGCAGAGAGTGTATTTTTTGATAAATACGATGAAACACATATTTAAAATGACTTACATTACACCACTATAGAACACTTGGTGGGTAAGAATAAAGAGTGTTGTGTGATTAATATATTGTTTTTAGCTATAGTAATAAATATGACATTGTATAGTTTGGACTTGTAGAGTTTCTTGAAGATCTTTTCCCACTCATCTGTGTATCTGCTTCAGTCCTAAAGGACTAGTGAGGAAGGGTTTAATCTGTGGGCTCCCATGAGAAACTCGTTTGACTAGTCTCTGTACGACCAGATACTTACCTGTCGTTGGGGGAGGTGGTTTGTCCCCTGTCCTCTTTCTCCAGTGAATGGTGGTCTAACAACCCATTATCAGTTAGAGGCTCCAGTCTCATGATGGTATGAGTGTATTGTAAATTGATTCAGGTTCAGAAAGTGCAACACGGGGGAATTTTAAAGAACAAGAAAAATAGGACAGTGCGCTAGCCTATACGTACAAAAAAACGTTTGAAACTTTCCAAACCATCAGCAGAGGACGTAAACATGGCTGTATGAATAAAGTGGATGAAGTGGAGACAGGGTAAGTGTAAACAGGAGCCACAGGGATTGTATATAACGTGTGCTACAGAGGTAATATGGATAATAAATAACAACAACAACAAAAAAATAACTGATGACATTATATCTCAGTCCACCTCCACTGTTCAGATGATTTTCAAGATTGACATCCTTCACTTAAAGTGTATTACGTTTAACTGCTGCTTTAAATTTGGTTAACACGAGTCAAGGATGCTAACGGGCTCGTCAGAGTGGATTGGGAAACAAAAAACACATTTCCCAGGATCCCTCGGCGCTTCATGTCCGAGCTGACGTCACGGCGTCTGCGTCCATGTCTGCGTCCCCCTCCTCCTCCCCTCCTCCTCCTCCTCCTCTTCACAGACTGTATGGTCCTCCTCCTCCTCCTCCTCCTCTGTGTTTGCTTTGTGAGAACCGACGCGGGGATGTTTGGGCGGACGAGCCGGACTAGGTAACCTAAATGTACATCCTACTGCTTTAACACGGATATTGTGGCGTCTCTGTGAATCGGTGCGGGCGCAGCGTGTGCGTGGATATTTAGCATCTTTTGCGCATCCGCAGAACGGAAATGCTGGTTTTTGCAACCCGATTTTTCCGCAAATGAGTGGTTTAGGCTAAACACGCCACCACTATCTGTTGTTATTACTGGGGAGGATTGCGTAAGGTAGCGAGCAAGCATGCTGAAAACGTGTGAGTGCAGGATATTCAGACATGTTGCAGACATGAAAATGGTCTCTAGTGCAGCCTCCAGCTGCTCTCTGCGCCCATTTGGCCTTTCTTTTGTCATTCAAATGTTTTAAGCCACGTAATTCTCACTGAACCGCCGGCTGCCACAACAAAGATGCTGCTCGTGGCTCTAATACAGATATCCGTTTCCCGTTAATACGCGTGTAATAATAACAGTCGAGCTTGTTCCTGTTTGATACCTGGCTTCACAGGCTGAGCTGAGCTGAGCTGGTGCATTTTGAGAAACAGGAAGCCATGCAGAGTCCGACCCAGGCACACAGCGGGTCAGACGCGGAGCTACCCCCGCGCACCGAGCAGGCTCGGCCAGCTCAGGGTGACCCGGATGCGGGAAGAGAGAAGAGCAAATCAGCTGCTACTTCTGCTGCTGCTACAGTAGTCACACAAGGGGGAAGAGAGAGCAGCGTGCTAACAGCAGAAGCACCTTCAAGCGTGGCAGTCGTATCACCAGTGGAGAATAAGACTGCTTCTGCTTCTGAGCCCCCCACCGGCTCCTCGGACAGCACTAAAAAGATGGTGGCGGGCATGGCTGCAAAAACAAGCGCAGGTGCAAATAAGAAGTCTGAGAGTGATGGGCTGCAGGCAAATAAGCAGGATAAAGTTGTAACGGATGGCAGGAAATATGTTCCCTCCAAGAAGGCTATGGTTGATCCTCTGAAGATTGATTTTTCCTACCCGCTGAACATGCCATGTGAGTATTTGACTTTGTATTATGCATCTTTCCATGTTATATCTTGATGTGTCAGGCTAGCGCTGAGAGGACAGCTTGGTGTCACACATTCACTGCTATGACTTAAACTGCCCTTTAAATCACATTCCCACATGTGAAGTGAATTACAAAGTGAAATACACAATACTGTACAAATATTTCCAGTAATGAACCATGCACGGACATTTTTAGTTTAAACTTTAGTTTAATCACAATGTGTCACAGCGAAGTTTGGTTAAATCAGTATATATATATTAGGTTATATCATGTATATAGTGCTTATTGCAGATATGTAGTTATGTGTTGATTGTGTACATTCATGTGAATGTTCGCCAGAGAACACTGAGAATTACACGTTGTAGTCTCTATTAGTCTACAGTCTATATTAAATATACAACAAATTTAATCCAGTGCTCCAGGGTCTGTAATAACACACTACTGTGTGTGGCAGTAAATAAATGCTGAATAACGTTGCTACTGAGAAGAAGAGAGACTGTAGAAGAGATGCAGCAGGTGTAAAAAGTGTGAATAACCCGGTTAAATCTGCAGGTTTTTGTGATGTTGACACTGAAAAAAAAAAATTCAGAGAAAGAAAGGGAGACAACTGTATCACACGAAGTGCATCTTGCTGTGACACAAAAGCCACGAGAGAATGTGTTATAGTCTGATAAGACCAAGACTGAACTTAAAAGGCATGTTTGGTGCGAAAATAACCGCACATCAGAAAAGAACACCGTGTCTAGAGTGAAGGGTGGTGGTCACAGCATCCCTTTGTGAAGCTGCTTTTCTTCACCTGGAACTGCGGCTTTCGCTGGAAGTGCCATGGCACCTTCTGGTGTCTGCTGTAAAACTTGCTGAAATTTGTCACATTGGTTTTCAGTATCATGGTGTAGGTAATAATTTTTAAAATAAAAGTACAAAAGTGTTGATAAAACTTGCAGATATTTAAGGCGTTTACACTTTTTTATACACATTTTAGGGTCTGTTTTGGTCAGTCACAACTCATGTTTCAGTTTCTTAATCCATCTTTAAACATCAGTATATTTTCCCAGAGTGTTATTTATCTTTTTATGAACCTTTATACTTGTCGGTCTAAGGATATTGACGTATGGTGCATTTAAACTTTCTCCCCGTCCTGCTCTGTTTCCCTCTAGCATCTCAGCTCTCCCTGCAGTGCACCGAGTGCCATATCATCTTCAGAGATGACAAGAGCAAAGAACGTCATCTGAAGCTGAACCACCCTGCAGAATATGAACAGTGCATACTGAGGAACTCGCTTTTTGCCTGCTATGTTTGTGACCGCCATTTTACAAACTCCACAGAGCTATTGGTCCACCAGAAAGGCCACCCGGAAAAGAAACCATTTAAATGTCCGTTATGTGACCAGGCCTTCAGAAAGTCATCAGAGCTCACTGGGCATAAAAAAGTTCACTTTGGCCAGGGCGGTTATGCCTGCACTGAATGTGGCAAACCCTGCAAATCGCTGACATTGCTGAGGTATCACCAGCGCACACACACTGGAGAGAGGCCGTTCGTTTGCAAGGAGTGTGGAAAGAGGTTCACCATGTCCAAAGCTCTGCAGAAGCACGTAATCTCGCACTCGACAGAAGGAGCTAAGGGAGATGGAGGAGGCACCCCAGCTAAAACCCCCCGGAGGAAAAACGATAGTAAGACTTTGTTATAAATGTTATTTCACGCATCCAAAGTTTAACCTACTTCTCCAACTTCTTCCCATTGTTTTGATGGGAAATGGGTCTTGACAGCTATTGAATGCATTGGATATGGAATATGTTACAGGCATTTGTGCCCCCCTCAGGGTGAAATGTAATCACATTGTTGATCCCATGGCATTATTATCTGGTCAAAAGTATGTCCAGTACTGTAATTTATGACTACAGTTTGCTACAGTCACATTCAGCCTCAGTTGGACTTTTGTGTTTATATCTTATTAACAAATGTGGCCACGCGAGTATGCTAAACTATGATGGGAAGCAAAGATACCTGTTGACTATCGCATTTAACTCAAAGCAGCACATACAGCCTCACACAACTTTGTAGACCAGGGGTGTCAAACTCATTTTAGTTCATGGGCCACATACAGCCCATTTTGATCTCAAGTGGGCCAGACCAGTAACATAATAGCATAATAACCTATAACAATAGCTCTAGATTCTTCCCTTTGTTATAGTGCTAAACAGTGCAAGCACATTATGAAAAATGTTTACATTTAATGAACTACCCTTTTACGAAACATTTTATGAAATTTCTTGAGAGAAATAAGTGCAACATCGGCGCATCGCTCAGTGATGTGTTATGTATGCAACTTTTACTAAAACAAGGCAACCCCTAGTGGAAAAATTGGGATTAGATGCCAATTTTATTGAAATTTTCACACTTTGCAATTTCATCCCATATACCAGATTGAACCCTCTGGTATGTTTGTCGCCCCTACTGTCGACACTCAGTCTTCGTCACATTTTCTTATCCAGTTACAAACTTTTGTATTTGTCTTCTTACAGGAAATAGTTTCCCCTGTATATCACAGCTTTCTTTCTTTATTATCCTTAGGTGCTTCGACAATAAAGTATCCTTGTTCTGAATGCAAGAACACTTTCAAGAGTATCAAGAACCGGACAAACCACTTGAAAATTAAGCACAATATATTGCTTGCTCCACCCAGTTATACCCATGAAGACAAGCAGCAAGCGGACCACAGGACGCCGATTATAACCCCTATATCCATTTGTCAATCAGCACTACTGCAGGTGGAGCCAAATGGACCTCTGCAAAAAGTTGATGCCAATATTGACACGGAGCAGATTCGGAGACTTATTGAATCTATGGGAAATGTGCAGAAAGTGAACCAAGTTGTTATTTTGGGGCAGGTGCCACCTGATGCCCTGCCACTGGAAGTGCAGCAGGTATCACAACTGGCTGAGCCTGCAAGTTCAGATTTTCAGAAACAGACAGACTCTAAGACAGTTGAACTGGCTTCAAACAACCACTGCAATTCAATGGAGCACACTATTATATTGGAACCTATTACTCCTGATGGACAGCTAGAAAACCCTTCTTTCTCAGAGCTAGGTTCCCATATAGCTGCAGGTGAACATATAGAGCTTACACTCCAGAGTGAACACACAGAGAGACCCGACGGAGAGTTAAGACATCAGGCACTTCAACAGTCCAGTATTAGTGTAATACACTCTGATCCTATGGATCGAATGGTTTGTCCAAGTGAGGTAGATCAGCTCAAACAAAACCTTGAGCAAACAGTCATATTAGAACTTACTCCTGCTTTGATACCAACTATGGAGCTGGAACAATCCCAGACTGTGCCACAAAATGAAATCCCTTCCTCTTCTGTGCTAAACAATGAAGTGGAGACTCCTAATCAGACTCTAATAGATGAGCAACAGACCACCACCCTGTCAGTCCCACCACTTATGCCTACAGTTGAATTAGAGTTGACATCTTTACAGCCAGAACAACAACACCTTTCCTCTTGCGCTTTTGTTCCACCAAACACATTTACACAAACTCCCTGTGAACCTGAATGTAATTCAAAAGAAGAGGTTGGTTCCCAGGTTCGAACTGTAGGCCTGGATCAGGTCCACACTGTGATGGATGGGGATGCGCTACAAGAGACACAGGAAAAGACAGAACAAGAGCCGGCTAAGAAATTGCTGGTAGGAAGTAAACATAACTTGTCTGAAGTAGAGGCTCTGTCATCTACAGAAGAGGCTCCATCACAATTACAGGCCGAACCGGGGACACAGATCTCAGAGTTACCTGTAAATTTAATGTCCGCTCAAGAGCTGGTGAAGGTGCGCAAAAGAAAGCCTGCCAGGACGTTTATCTTTGAAGAATATATGCAAGACCTGATTGGATCCACATACAAGGATGACTTGAAAATTGATGCTAAACCTGCGAAACGCCAAAGGACAAAAAAGTCTCGCCTTGTTGTTAAATTTGGTCCACAAGTCAACGAGAAGATAAACAAGAAACAGAAGAAGCCTTCGCAACAGCCTCCGCCAGTAGAGGAAGACCCAAAAACAGGTGAAACGCCAACAACAGATCCATCAGAAAAAAAGAGGCCCTCTCATAAGAAGGGAAGGCATGGAAAAAAGGACAAGACAGTGGGAAATTTGTTATGTACACCTGAAATGAAATCAACTCGGAGCCCACAACAAATCAAAGAGGATAAAAGAAAAAATACAATGAAAAAACAAAAGGATGTGGCCAAGGAAAGTGTAACCCATATAAGTGAGCACAACACTGTAGCCGCACCTATATTTAAAAAGAAAAAACAAGCAAAAATAATGCGAAAAGGTCAGCCAAAGAATGGAAAGACAAAGAAAAATGTGGCACAACAAGAACATGTCAAGAAGGCGGATGTACCTGGCCCATGCATAACGCAAGACTCACTACTTCTACTGAAAGGTCATAAACAGCCCCAGCTGAAAGTTTACAAGTTAGACCCGACCAAAGCATCGGGCCAAGCACTGGAGACCTCACCTCAGAGCAGTGAAAGCAAGTTCAAACATTTAGCAAGTGAGTCCACAGATAATCTCACGGCAAAAGGTAAGAAAAAAGCAGGACGACCCAAGAACCAAAAGGCTCTCTCACTGTTATCCTCTATACAGGTGTCTCATCAACCACCTGAGAATCAGCCCCTCCAGCCAAAGACCACAAGGAAACGCAAAGCCTCCTCAAAAGTGGAGACTGAAGGAGTGATAACCTCTTCTCATTCCAAGCGTGCCTTAGAGTGTAAGGACTGCGGGGAGAGATTTAATGAAGTCTCATCCCTTCAGAAGCACAAGACAACAGTACATATTGTAGAGAGTCCTTGTCTCACGTATACCAATGGTAACATCTTTGAAGGTGTCTCCAGAATGGATCTTTACCATCTTCCAAAAGGCTGTGACAAGGTTGTTGGGGTGATGGCAGCTGCTACAGACTGGGATAATGAGCCTGAATTAGTTGAAATGGCATTAGAAGACAGGGAGCGAAGTGTCTCATTTCCGGCTTTGATTCCATCACCATCGCTACCAGTTTCTCCTCTAGGTGTCGATGTAAATGCCTATGAAGTTAAGGGTGCAAGTAAAACAGCAGCAGATAATCAGTCTCGAACATCCTCAGAAGTTCAGCCATCATCTAATAAAAGGAAAAGCGACGAGACTCCAAGTTTTGCATCTGAATCCACTTTAGGTGCCTCTACTCAGACAAAGAGGCCTGAGACAGGAGAACCTTTGTCATCAGATGAGGACAAGCAAGAAGAAATTCCCCTAAAGAACCCTGACTCTGAAGTTAAGGGTGATGAGGACATTAAGGAGGATTTACTTCTCGAGGTAGATTTAGTCACGGTCGGGGAGCAGAATGAGGGTGATGGTCCACCTTCTCATGAAGACACAGTTGCCCAAAATAAATCAAATGAAGGTGCCGACGAACAAGTTAGTAACGAGCCTTCTGAAAAACATCCAACATCGCAAACTGTGTCTTGTTCTACTCAACAAGTGGATATCAAAGAAGAGGATGAAGAAATATTGCTCCAAAAGAAAAAAGAAGGAGGGAAGGGAACTGTTACGAGGAACGCTACAAGGGGTAGGAGGAAAGGAATGGGACGTCTAAAAAGATATGCAACATCGAAGAGAGCTGTGGATATTGTCAAAGAAACAGAATCAGAGAAAGAAGGGGTTGAATGTCAGGTAGTTTACGAAAAAGGTCCTGTCACCTCAGATTCGGAAATGATTGACGATGAGCTTAGTACAAAGACGCCAGAGACCTGTCTGAAATTTGAAGCAAACAAATCCACTGCACCTGTTGCCGCTTTGCCTTCCATTCCCTCTGCATTAGAAGAATCTCCTGAAGAGCAAGTTGTTTTGGAGAAGGAATCAGTTACCAGTAGTCCTAACAAAGCAATGAGTGAAAGAGGGCTACTGGGAGGAGTGGAGCAAGACAGGGAGACTGACCAGTCTCCAACCATCATATTGGAGAAGACCTCTAGACAGATAGCAGCCGGTGACAAGGAGCCGTTCCTGGTGACAGCGAGGAACAATCTAAGACAGGTAGGTGCTAATAAAGGAATAAATACCATGCACTAACAGTGAATTCAACTTTGTAGCATTACAACATTTGTTTTCATTCCAGGGTTTGGACAACGTTCTTGAGAATGAAGTTCTTGGGAGCCAGGAGATCAAGGTTGAGGAGAGTAGCTTAGATCAACCACTGGCTTCAGCCTCCTGTCAAAACAGACAGAATTCAGGTGTGCAGCCACAGCATCATCGGGACATAAGGACTGTTTTGGTGAAAGAGGAAACCAGCCTCGTGCTGAGTGATGCTCTGGCAACACAGGGCAGCAAACACATCCGATGGAGCGTGGAGCCAGTTGGCCTTGAAGACACAGCCAACCCATGTAAGTATTAAGGAAAACTTTGGGTACATGTTGAAGTAGGAGTTCACAAGTTTGGAAAATAGACGACTTGCTCTCAATATCGCTTTCAGGCGATGAGTCTAGCGTTCGCATTTTCAAGATTTAACACATTTCACACCATATAATGGACTGACAATGAATGGGCCTACAATAGAGAGGCAAAAATAGGAAGAACAAATCGAGACTAAAGAGACAGTGACACTTGGCAATCAGCTCTTGACACTAGCTCTACATTTCACACACGGACTACTATCAGTTTAAAACTCTCCCCCACCCAAAATGTATATACAATCAATGGAATTATGTTATTTTAGTCTGCATGTATATGGTATAAATAATTAAGTCCATGTAATCACATGTGTTTTCAGTAATGGAGAGTGAGGAGGCAACAAGAGAGTGTCGCCTTTCCCCTGAGTTCAACACCAACCAGTGCATCTTTTACCCAGTGAAGGAGGAGGAGAGGGAGGTCCTACTGGGAGCTGCTCAGAACAGACAAAGTTTAACCCCAGAGGGGTGTGGTGCTGCAGAGCAGACCGAACATCAAACTCCAGATGTTGACATACGTGAGTAATAGTCCCTTCATCTTCACCTCTTTCCAAAGGTTATTGAAGACCTTGGTTTTAACGCTGACTCTGTTAAAACAAATGTAGGTCGCCACTCTACTCCGAACTACCAGGAACCAAGAGTCAGAAGTCTCATGTCAGACCCAGGAGTTAGTGACTTTGGAGATGGACAAGGTTTGTTGTTTTCTGTTTTACATCGCTCGCACCTACTTCGGTATTATTCTTGAACTCATCTTCATGTAATAATTGATCTTTCGGTTGTGTCAGACTTTGAGCACCGGCAGCCAGCAGACTTGCGGGACTTTCTGCTCCAGAGTTCTGACGAAGAAGACAATGGTGGTGATGAGCCGTCTGATCCGCAGCTTGACTCAGAAGCAGAAGTCATGGCCTATTTCTACAAGAACAGCACACAGCAGCCAGATCAAACATCACAAAAGTACAGGAAAACTTTCATTTTCTAAGTCTAAATAAATGTTTCTCGAATTACATATTTTATTAACATTTAAACCCAATGACATTGTGCAGATATTGTTTTACTAAATGGGAGAATTAAGGATGAATCAAGGATTTGTTAGATTAATATGTTATGGAAACTCATTGCAAACATTGTTTTGTATGTGGTGTCACACATTTGCTTTTTTTTCTCCCTTAGTTCATCAGCTTCAACGAGCCACCTCCAAGCACCAGGAGATGAAAACAGGACCAGAGAGCCCATTGATTACTTCACCAAATATTTTGGTTGGGATACCTGGGTAGAAATTGCCAGTTACTCAAATAAAGTGTCCAACAAGCCTAATCCTGTCACATCCAAAGAGGTTGCATGCTTTGTTGGGATCCACATTGCCATGGGAACTTTGAGGGTTTGTATTCCTGTTTGATTGTTAAATGATTATTTGATTATTTCAGTTCAACGCAAGACCACTAAAAGTTGTGATTGATTTTGTTTATTGTAACTTTATAGTTTCCCTGTCCGAAACTCTACTGGGAGGACCTGACAAAGGTGCCCTTGATTGCCGAAGCCATGCCACAGTCCCGTTTCCTTGAGCTGTCTCGCATGTTGAAGCTAACCTCTCAGTCAAAGGATCCAGCCAGCAGTAACGTCCAGGAGGGAATATGTGATAGCCCAAGCAGGCAAAGTGTAATTTCCCAGCATAGTGACGGGCAGTACCAAGGTGACAAGACAGATGACTCAAACTGTTCACAAACACAAACTGATCCCCTGTGGAAGGTTCAGCCGTTGTTGTGCCGCTTCAGAGCCGGGTGTCAGTCACTGAAACAGGACGGTGATTATGCAGTTGACCAGTACCCTCTTCCTCTGACTGGGAAGATGCACAGGAGCAAGCAGTCTCTCTATTGTACTACGTTAATTGGATTTGGTGGTTCAGTCTTACATGTGGATCTTAAACTGGATCTCTCAGACAAAGAAGATGCTGTAGAAAAAATGGTCCCCAAAGGTAGTATGGTGTTTCTCTGCAAACAGGAACTCTCCACACCCGCAATGCTGGAGCGCCTGTTAGTTGCTGGGGTCCATGGGGCAGGCAGGGTGGTAGGAGCACGAGGGCAGATTGGGGATGAGTTTGTGAGCTCAGACGGGAAGTTGATGTTACGCAGATCCCAGTGCGGCTTTATACTCTCTACAGCTGGACACGGCCACGGGAACATGGCCTCTCTCATTGACAACTTTGAGAAGGCTCAGATGTCGGCTCGCCTCAACAGAGATCTGCAAAATCTTTATTCGATTCCCCTCACTGCCTCTGCACCAACCTGCTGGCCCCAGGCGGTGCTCTGGTACCTGACAGATCTGGCTTTGGTGAACTGCTGGCTCCAGTACCGGCAGGATCACAGAGGATCGTCTGCACCCTTGACTCTCATGGCCTTCAGACTGGAGGTGTCCAAGGCTTTGATTCTCTCCAGCAGCTCCGATACCCAGGACTCAGTTCCACCTCACCCCCCTGCTGAAAATCCTCGTGCAACTAATGAAACTAGCAATCCCGTCCTGGTGGAGGAAAGTCCTCTGCCGGATGCAGCGGTACGATACGATGGTTCGGGCCACTGGCCAGAGCAACTTGAAGAGGGAGAAGGGGGAAGGTGTCGCTTTGGGGACTGTCAGAGAACATCACGAGTGCTCTGCCTTAAGTGTTGTGTCTTTCTCTGCATCTCACGCAACCACAACTGCTTTTTGAATTTTCATAATCAAAGACATTTGGAGGAAGAGTAGTTTACATTGAGTTTTTTTTTTAAAACATGTCGCTTTCTGATATAGAATGTAACAGTGTTTTTGGTGTAAGTGAACCCAGCTCCTCTAACCATACAACTTTCATTGGCAGTGTCGTTCTTTTGAGCAAAACATTTGTTCTGTCATTTAACATTTACATGGATATGATTAAGTTCACCTCTAATGATCCACCTCGAGGAGAATTAAAAAAATAACACAGGGTTGTGACCACAATCCTATAAATAAAAAATAACACAAAACAGGAGCAGCAGAAAAGAAACGGCACTGCTAGGAAGAAACTTTTCATACATACAGCCTGTTACTGAAATACCAACGATTTTATTGTTAATTATTTACACCTTTACTTGTCTCCCATAAAAGACTGAATGTGGATTAATGCAGATGTATTATATTGTCTTGAAAAGGTGAAATTTAAATAATATGTTAAAACCGAAACCCGTAACTTAAAGATACCTAGAGGTTGGTCCCGTCATTTGGATACATGCTGACCAATACTACTGATTTATTTTCACATTGTGCAAATAAAAGAAGTGAAAAAGTGAATCATTGCAGCGAATGAGTACTTTTTTAAACCAATGAGTTGTTGCGGGTCACGTGACAGAGATCAGCCATAGAATCAGACGAACTAGAGAAGGAGATCGCAAGTTCAAATCCATGTCCATGAGGGTGTCGCTGTCCGTTTGTGTGTAAATTATTTTTATTGTTCAGCACAGCGTGTAAGCAGGTTACAAACAACAACAGATGACATTCAGGAAGAAAAAACAAAATAAAAATATTGTTATGCTATCGCAGAACCGTTAAAGTCGGGAAATTCGTTGTGAAATGTTTGCGTTTGTTCCTATATGCGGTGCAGTGTGATGCTCTATAATCGGTGATACAGTCAATGCTAAAAAACCTGCTTCATAAATATGTGATATTTGATTGCTTTGTCTGAACATTGATCAGTAAGAGCGCAGAAAACTCCCCGGCAGCCATCTTAGTTGTCCCAACGGCTATCACAACAAGCCCGCACCAGGAAGTGTCCGATCTATCGGTTGTACTTCTAGGGTCAACTCTTTCAGTCAAACTACCTTCAAAGAGCGGTTAGAGGTAACGTACGCGTCTTCTCAATTTTATATTTGTATTTAAATAGTTCGCTTTAGGTATATTTACTGACACGGGTCGTGTTGGTTAACTGCAGACGTGTGTAAGCGTCAACTTAAAACTTGCGCCTATGCGAAAAAGCTCGGAAAGTCTGCGTTCCTCTTTGAATGGCAGACCAGTGTTGTTAGCGCTAACTGGCAAACCAGTGGCAAGCTAGCTAGCGTTAGCCTGCTCAAGACGCTTGGTAGTTTGTTATTATTGTTCAGCTGTGTGCGTAGACTTTAAGTTAACGATGCTAAATATTATACGCACGGTTCCGGCCCACACGCTAAAGCAGATGTGGCATTTTAATCGGGTGATCGGATGCTTGTGGGCTTGAATGGCGCTAGTTAGCTTAGCTAGCGGCCTTAGCGTTAGCCAGTGTGAGCTAAAACTTCAGTGATTCCCGTAAAGTAATAGTTTTCCAACCTTTGTGTTATAGTCAAAGTGGCTTCTAAAAATAATTTTTAGAGATACGTATATTAGTCTACTTGTTAGGTTGGTTATTTTGGGGGGTATGTGGTCATCTGTTGAACGTGTCTGACTCTTCACGTAGCTTGTGATCGTTTAATTTCAGGGATTATAGTTGTGTTATCTCCCGCTGCTAATCAAACTAGCATTAGTTCCACGTGATATATCATCTTCCCCTTCATTCATTGCTTCTGGTTTGCTTCATAAATTTAATCCAGGAACGTCAGTGCAAGGAGTGCCTGCTAAGACCACCCAGTACACCAAGATGGACTCGGATATTTTGAACATTGAGGACATAGTGATGGGAAGGGGCTTGCCAGATCCCCCTCCAGAAGTTCCGCCCGAAAAGCCAGCGGAGCCGTACAAACCCAAAACTCTGAATGGACCCCCAGTACCACCTGTTCAGTCCTGTAAGTGGATCACACCAGTGTGACAAAATGTTAAGCTTGTCTCCTGTGGTCTTTCTGAGCGTCTCCTGTCCTTTCAGACCAGCATGAAAACCTGCAGTGTTTCCAGTGCTTCATCACGTTCTGCAGTGCCAAAGCCAAGGAAAGGCACATGAAAAAGAGCCACCGGGAAGAGTATAAGCAACAGCTTCAGCAGGTATGGTTTGTGCATATCTGGCATTTTTAGCTAGAAATTATGATCAGATTTTTTTTTAAATCCTTGTCTGTCTGACGTGTTTTCATGAGCACGGTCTGTCATTATCCGTTATAAACATCAGAGTCATTGTATGAAAATGTGTAATGCTGATCAAGCAGGTTCCTGTATTTTTGGCACAGTTTTTCTCCATTAATTTGCACAAAGTAGGTCTAAATACACAAAATTTAATAGAATCAGATCTTTTATTGTTTATATTAGTGTTTGGTACGAACTTCATCGACCCCAATAAAGTTCCACATTATCTCTCCAAACAGCGGCATGCATGAACACCTGTTGCCGTATTCTCAACCCAGCAGAAAGGAACACGTCCCCAAGCCTAAAGATTACCGTTGCTATATAAATACTGGAATAGCAGCTTGACTATTAAAATACAGCAGCCAGAATGACAGTCAGAAACTAGGAAGCAAGCACGGCCTTATAAACTCACATCATTCCTGACACTGACTCAGCCAGCGGTGACGCAGATGAGGCAACCTCCGAACAAATGTTTCTTAGAGTGACTCCAAACATATCCACAGATATTATCCTGAATAATTATTCTGTTATTGTCCTCAGAGTCTTTTTCCTTCTTTCCTTTTGCCACGTGTACAGGTGTTATTACAGACGCACTTTTGTTCCCGCAACATATGGTTTTGAAACCATAGCCAGATTTATAACGGGCTTGACAGGCTTTTCAATTTCATCTTCGTCAATTTCCAACGGCCCTGTATTTAAAGTGGTTCAAAGACACTGAACCGTTTGACACCATCTTCAGTAGCTAAAAGATAAACCCTGTGATGTAGTCAATGCAAATGGAGACTCGCTAGTTAGCAACCTAGGTTGATATTACTAAAAATAAACATCTTAAATTTTTGACTTTAGGTTGATTTTGATTTTAATATCTGATTTAAGCAAACATGGTTTCTCTAATATAGTTCGCAGTACCAGGTACAAACTATGCACATTTCATTTCTCCTTTAACTGCTCTAACTTTAGCTTCTTTTTTTCTTTCTTATCTCTTTGCAGGGAAACACATTGTTTACATGCTACGTTTGCGACCGCACATTTCTGTCATCTGAGGAACTGACGCAGCACCAGCCAACACACAGCAAGGATGACAAGCCCTTCAAATGTGTTCATTGCAAGGAGAGCTTTAAAACGTTCTCTGAAGTGAGTGGAATTGCTGGAAGTAATGTAGTAGAGTATTAAAACAACACAGTAAATCTCGCCTGTAGAAACGTGGCCAATGTTAAATGGCGTTTCTAACGTTTTTTGTTTAACTTTTCACCTTTCGCATTTGTAGCTCACATCCCATAGAAGACAAGTGTGTCCAGAAAAACAGATGGTTTGCAAAGATTGCAATGAAACCTTCCGCAGTGCTGGGCTGCTGCGTGCTCATCGCCTCAGCCAGCATCCACGTCCAGATGTAGAGGTTGGAGAACAGCTGGAGGACACCACAAAAACCCATCGCTGCAAGAAGTGCGGTCAGGGATTTGAAGCGGAATCAGACCTGGTGGCGCACCAGGAGAAGTACCCTGAAGGTCAGCAGTGCAATGGCAGCACTTCGTCCGTCAAGAAACGCGGGCGGCCTTCCAAAGCTGAAGAAGCAGCAGCGGTCGCTGAGAAAAAGGGAAAGCGGAAAAAGAAGGACGAGCCAGAGGTGTCTGAGGAGGAGGCGGCAAAGGCCGGCGGTGCATCAGAGTCGGCGGCAGTCCCCGCGGAAGAAAAGGGAAAAGCGGCTGTAGCAAAGCGCGGGCGTCCCGCTAAAGTGGCACCAAAATCGGAAACGGAAGATAAAAAAATTCCAGAGGATGACAGTCAAGCTCCGGCAAAAGAGAAGAAACCCAAAGTGGATCCTGCTCCAGCCCGTCAGCACCCCTGTCCAGAATGTGACCTCGCATTCTCCAACTTGATTCAGCTCCGCGCCCACAAGAAGGAGAAACACGCTCCGCGGAAAGCCCATCCCTGTGAAGAATGTGAAGAGAGCTTTGCCCGTCCTGAGCAGCTGGACGCCCACATGTCGCGGGCTCACGCCGTCGGCCGCTTCGCCTGCCCCACCTGCGGGAAGAGCTTCGGCCGCGAGCGCACCTTGAATGCTCACCAGAAAAGCCACGCGGAGGAGAAGCCTGAAAACCCAAGTGCGAAGAGATAATTGAGACATAGGGAAGTTTTTGAAGATTTTAGTAATGAATTGTCCTTTTTTTAACTTTGGAAATGTCGTACTCCAAAATGAATTTGGTATGATTTTTGAGGAAGACGTTTTAGCAAGTTTTGGATTTAAAGTTGAGTTTGATCATGAGCTGTTGAAATTTGGACAAGCAGACGCATCTCCTAAATTAACTAACCAAATGTTAAATCCATCTATTACACTATTTGTCACAGTATATAGTTTATTTGTAAAAACAGATACCGTTTTGATTAACTTTTTAATGATTTCCTTTTTTTTTTTTTAGCGTGAAATGCGTGTGAATTTATTACTTGGTGTCTTGAGGTGTTCAACTCATTTTGTGGTTTAAAAGTTGGTTTTTTTTAATGTTTTTATTTTCCCCCTCTCTTGTTTTTCCAATACTGATTGGGTAAGTACATACTTTGAAGTAAATTAGATACCTAGTAGAAATACTTTGTTGGAATGTGTAGACAGTCTGTCAAAAGAAATGTGTTCTGTACAGCTTCTGGTTCATATTGTGCATTTTTACACTGAATATGTTGATTGTTACTTTCTAAATTAAATCTCGTTGCAGATGAATTTTAAAATAACTTCTTTATGTTCTGCTAAAGATTTATTTTGGCTAAGTGCTCCTCATTCAATGCGGAGTGGTCGGCATGTGGGCGGAAAAGATCCACTATAATCATGATTTGTCTTATGCTAAAATGTACTCCTTTATTTTTTCACTCATTAAAACAGTATGTCATGTCTTAGACATTTCTTAAACGGGACTCGTGGCTCTTTAATGTCTTGGAGTCCCTTAAGGAATCGTGTATATCGTGTTAGTCTCTCTGATTGGATTGTTTTCTTTACCCGCTGCAGCGTGTCTGGACACTTCAAAAAATGTAATAAATCATGCTATCCCAAGGGAGGCTGCTGAAGAAACAATCTGACTTTTGGTCTTTGTTCTCACTAATAATTCAACAACCTGAATAGGACACACAGGATATCATACGGTGATGGTACTGATCAAGTGTCATGAGAGGCCATAAATGTTTCTTACATCACTATTCCAATAACTTGAATATTGCGCATTTTCTAAGATCTCCATATCCTGTGTTATAGACATTATTTTTGTTAAATTATATTATTTTGATAAATTATATATGAAATCTTACATATGCTGCTTATTTCAATTAAATGTTTCATGTTACTATTAGTACTAAGTGCTATTTAACCCACAGCCTATATGATTGGTTTAGAAAATATGTGGCACCTGTACATATACAACGTAGTTACAGCTGACAGTACATTACCACCACAATAATAACAACGAAATTAATATACTTTGTTGAAAATTAGAGCACAGAAGTCCAAAAATGATTACATTCATAGGCTAAAAGCATAAAAATTGCACTATTTGAAGCTGAAACACTATTATTTTATCAGTTTTATTCATGCACTTACAAGACAGGTCATTAGGTACACCAGTGAAAACGAATCCTTTTTTTTTTTACTTTTTATTTTGCCACTTTCAAGTAACAGTTACAAACAACAACACAAAATTAAAAACAGTAACATACTGGGGGAGGTGTTCCACGTTCTTGTTCTTTTTTTAAGTCCGTTGTGGCCGGGATTTGATCTAGTTCTGCCATTTTTGTTCAAAATCCCCTTCTCTAACTATCAAGCGAGAAGTCAAATTTTCCATGGTAGATACACCGCCTGGCCAAAAAAAAAAAAAAAAAGTCACCACCTGGATTTAACTAAGCAAATAGGCAGGAGCCTCCTATTGGATAATTACTGCATGGGTGATTATCTTTCAGCTGGAAACATTTTCTAAGATCTCCATATCCTGTATTATAGACATTATTTTTGTTAAATTATATTATTTTGATAAATTATATATGAAATCTTACATATGCTGCTTATTTCAATTAAATGTTTCATGTTACTATTAGTACTAAGTGCTATTTAACCCACAGCCTATACGATTGGTTTAGAAAATATGTGGCACCTGCAATATGCAACGCTGACAGTACATAACCACCACAATAATAACAACGAAATGAATATACTTTGTTGAAAATTAGAGCACAGAAGCCCAAAAATGATTACATTCATAGGCTAAAAGCATAAAAATTGCACTATTTGAAGCTGAAACACTATTATTTTATCAGTTTTATTCATGCACTTTCAAGACAGGTCATTAGGTACACCAGTGAAAACAAATCCTTTTTTTTTTTACTTTTTATTTTGCCACTTTCAAGTAACAGTTACAAACAACAACACAAAATTAAAAACAGTAACATACTGGGGGAGGTGTTCCACGTTCTTGTTCTTTTTTTAAGTCTGTTGTGGCCGGGATTTGATCTAGTTCTGCCATTTTTGTTCAAAATCCCCTTCTCTAACTATCAAGCGAGAAGTCAATTTCTCCATGGTAGATACACCGCCTGGCCAAAAAAAAAAAAAAAAAGTCACCACCTGGATTTAACTAAGCAAATAGGCAGGAGCCTCCTATTGGATAATTACTGCATGGGTGATTATCTTTCAGCTGGAAACAAGTTATTTAATCCCAACTGATGCAATGAGTAGCTTCTCATTTCTTAACCGACCATGTTGAAAGACACATCCTGTGGTTGTGGAAAAGATGTTAGTCTGTTTGAGAAGGGTCAAATCATTGGCATGCATCAAGCAGAGAAAACATCTAAGGAGATTGAAGAAACTACTAAAACTGGGTTAAGAACTGACCACCACAGAGTCCAGACCTTAACCCCACTGAGAATCTTTGGGATGAGCTGGAGAAGGCTTCACACAGTGGTCAGACTCTCCCATCATCAACACAAGATTCTGGTGAAGCTGCAGAAGCTTATCGAAACAGCGAACATGTGCTGTAATCAAAGCTAAAGGCGAAATACCAGGGTGCGACCATTTTGTTTTGGTGGCGACTTTTTTTTTTTTTGGCCAGGCAGTGTATTTCCTCATCAATGTCCAACCATTGTCTTGGCCTTGGAGGGGGTTTGCTTTTCAGCCAGTTCCTTGTTAAGGCCTTTTTGGTAGCAATTGTCAATATTTTACAGAGTTAAGTGACTTTCTTTTCATTTACTTCACCAGGTATAAGTCCCAGATATACAGCCTGCGGATCACTGGGTGCTTTTAGGTTTAAAATTTCCTCCATTATTTGGATGACATTGTTCCAAAATGACTGTATTCTTACGCATGACCAAAAGATATGGGAGTGATTGAGGTCTACGCGTCCACACCCTCTCCTACATGTCTGTTGTGAAAACAAATCCATTTTAATACGACAGCCTTGAGCTAAACCCTCCTTCACGACTGATATAATGTTCAGTTGATGTTGGAACAGCATAAGACAGGTGGTAATTCATGATCATTTTGGAGGATGTAGTTTGTTTAACTCAACTGAATTAAGCACGTAAGCGTTTCTGTTATTTAGCCCAGACCACAGACTAAAGTGGGGTTTTCAAAATAATGCCGTTCAATTCAGTAACACTACAGAGCGTACAAAATGTAAACACTGTTGTACCAACAGCTTTCTCGGCTGTTTTAAACAAAGCCAAGTGAGGGCATGTTATTACATTATTCTTATAACGTGTCATCCACATGTTAACATGCGCTGCTGGTTATGAAGTGTAGTACCACTCCAGGACACTGGGTGTGCCAGAGCAACCATGTGGATCCCCCCTCCTCCACCTGGTGCTTCGTTTGTTTTCCTTTTTTTTTGTCCTTTATACATCGACGATTGTCATCGGGTGAGGTATGTTTATAGCTCTCTAACTTATAGTTGTGTCTTTATTTGTGCTGCGTGTGTTTGGTTTTGGCATGTAAACTGCGGGTCTAATTCATTCTGTGAAATATATACAAAAAAAAGAAAGGCTAGCATCGAAGGTAAAGCGTGAGAAGCCGAGCTGTGCTCTTATCAGTTCCTCCGGCCAGGTGTGCACTACAATACAAGGTGTGTCATGAAGGAATCTCCATGAAGATTACAAGGAAGAATTAAAGGAATAACCAGGTGAACTGTTAGATAGATGCACTCGCTCGACAGGTAAGGTGTAATAGATGTATTTATTAATAAGCAAACTTTTTAAATGATAACTCCTTTAACTCCTGAACATCTGCTCCTCTCTTTGTTTTTCTGACCACCCTTGACTCGTCAGGCAGCAGCAGCCATGTCCATTGAATACACCATTGACATCCAGCTAACAGAGCTGGGGTTTCCGGACATCCTGCAGTCGCAGCAGACTCAGATCAGAGATGGAAAAGAAGCAGCAAAGCAGAGCGCTGAGGTTTCAGTGGGATCCACTCTGCCCGACAAAGCACCGTGTAAACCGCTAAATCCTGCACGAGATGAACAGGCTGTGGACAGGGATGCTCCCGCGGCGCTCTCAGAAGCCACACTAAACCGTCCCGCTCCTGGACCTGAAACCACAGGCGTCCCTCAGCTGACTGCTGAGCAGGGGGAAGGTGGGCCGGGAGCCGGGGGAGGTGTTGTGCAAGAGGAGTCAGCAGAGACGCTGCAGGACGAGGAGGACGACTCGGATGACAGTGAAGTTTCAGGGGTGTATGAGGAAGAGGAGGTTGACGATGAAGACGAAGAAGATGAAGGGCCAAGCGATGGTATGAGTGGAAAAACAAGTTCATGTCTTTATTGAAGCCATTATACATTCACGTAGGTTTGTCGGTATAGTAACACGTGGGAGGTGAAAGTCATTCAGACTTTGTAGTGGAGAGGAAATTATTACTCATTTCCTCTCGGGATATTAATACAAAACAACCAGGGCTAATATAAGTGGTAAAGTGAAAGGCGTGACGTGATATTCAAGACTTTCCTTATCAAATCTGATGCAAAGATCAAAACCTACAGTGGTTTATATTATTGTTTGGCTCAATTTTGTAAGAGAACCACTATAAACACGATAAGGAAACATGCTAAATATATCTTTAGCTGCACTTCTGCGTAGTGAAAGTTGTGAGATGGATAATGCATCTGTGATTTTTTTAAAAATTCAATTCAGATTTATTTATATAGCGTCAATAACAATACAAATTGTCTTATGACGCTTTACAACATCCGGTCTGAAACCCGGCCTGAAAGCCCCAGAGCAAGCCCGAAGGCGACGGTGGCAGGGGAGAACTCCCTTTTAACAGGAAGAAACGTTGAGCAGAACCCAGCTCATATGGAGGGACCCATCTGCCTAAGGCCAGCCGGGTACAGACAGAAAAGAGAGAACAGAGAACAGCAGTCACAGATAGCTCATAGATACATACATCTGACTAAAGCGTATGCCATACATGCCTTTTCAATCCTCATCTATTCCCTCTCTTTTCCCCGCAGGTCCCGGTCTTTCAGGTGACTACCGCTGCAGTGTCTGTGATCTCCATCTGCCCTCCAAATTCAAGCTCCAGGACCACATGAACCTGCACACAGGAGCGCGCCCCTACTGCTGCGCCGAATGTGGCAAGCGCTTCTGCCAGATCTACAGCTACCGCATCCACCTGCGCACGCACGCCCAGACCAAAGTGGACCCTTTCAAGTGTCGCGTCTGTCTGTGGGGCTTTACGTCACAGGAGGAGCTGAAGGACCACCTGTCAAAAATGCACCTGGAGGATGAATTTTACGAGTGTGACCTGTGCAAACGCGTGTTCACGTGCCTGAAGAAATGTCAAACCCATGTGCAGTTACACAAATACATGAACACTTTAGTGTGCAACGTATGTAGCCGCAGTTTCTCCTCTCAGAAATCCCTCGCGCGCCACAGCAAGAAGGCGTGTCATCACACTTTTAAATGCACGGACTGCGCGAGGGTCTTCACCAAGAAGAATGCTCTCCTAAAACACAGCTTCTCCCATCTCGGGTTGCTGCCTTACACCTGCGTACGATGCCGCTGCCACTTCCGTCTGGCCAGGCTTTATCGCCAGCACAAGTGTGTGCCCGAGCGCATTCACTGTGTGGCGTGCCTGAGGGAATTTCTCAGCCAGGAGGAGTTCCAGCAGCACAAAAAGGACACGGGCTGCTGGGGCAATCAGGAGCGTAGCGACGCAACAGACGAGATCAGGTGCTTGGAGTGCGGGGAGAGGTTTTACACTACCGACGAGCTGAAGAAACACGCCGGGGCTCACCAGAGGGTGCTGAAATGTGCCGAGTGCGGAAAGGGCTTCCGGTCGGCCCTGCTGCTAATGTCCCACATGGGCGGTCATGCCGGCCAGTCGCCCTGCCTTTGTCAGAGCTGTGGACTTGGCTTTCCCCATCAGCAGAACTACGACAGTCACCTCAAGACCTGCGGACAAACGCCTCAGCCTGCGGTGAGTGTGGGACATCATGGTGCCTTTTTTAGTTTTGAAGCAGGAAATCCTTTTCTGCTGCCGCATTTACATTCTTCTAAAACATACCGTGCAGGTTTCCTAACTTCCAGGAAGATGCTGAATCCCCTTGGTTTGAAAATCATGACGTTTTGAAAATTAGTCGAGCTAGGTTACTAGCTGCCATATATCAGAGTCACTCGTCCTGGTGATCATTTTAAATGCATTAGGATACCCTAAGAGTTTCTAGAGATTTTTTTTTTAATAAAGAAAGGCACAAAATTCATGTTCACAAGTAAATTACTATGAAATATACACAGAACACTGTTCACATGTATCCCTGCATGCATGATCATAGCAGTGTCAAGGTTTCTGTTTAGGTGTCTTCACATCTCAGCCGCTCATTTCTGTGCCAAATAATATCAATAATAAATCATCTAAAACCCCGATCAGGTTAAAAGTGCATTAGTTTTGGGTTTAATGGGAGTTCTGGTGGTTTGTGATCTGTATGTAGATTGTGTTTACATCCTGTCTTGCAGGCTATCAGATCCAGATCCAGGTTAGGGTCTTATCCGGGTGTTTGGTACTGGGATACAGTGTTCACATTATCAGTAGCCACAATCCTCGTGCACATGTGAATGCATTCAGTATCCTAGTTTCTATTAGAGGACTCATACTTACCGTACAAACATAACATTGGCATCAATTTTCTCATGTAACTGTAAATATTTCATGCCACATTTTTTCTTTGTATAGCCAGATAAATGACCGTGATGTTTTCCTTGTGTTTCTCCTTTTAGAGTGCAGCCAAGAAACGGACGACCTTGACGAGCCCTCCGCCCGAGACAAAAAGGCTCAAAGCCAAACCGAACCCACCAAATGTAGGGAAAGCAAGCACACTCCGCATTCCTGCTGCTGTAAACAAAGCTGCTGCACCAGTGAAGGACTCGGTGACAAAGGCTGTACCCTTTGGCTCTGGTCAGTCAGACGGTTTATGGAAGCTCACCCTCAACAAACAGCCTCCTCCTGGTGTTAAACTTGTCGTGTTTGTTCCTGTCTGCCAAACTCAGCAGACTGGGCTTACACTCCCCTCTGCAGTCCCACAGACGGTGCCCCTTCCAAATATGCAAGCACCGTCTGTTTCAGGTAACCGACAGCTCGGTGTGAATGGTGTTTTTGGAGTGCCGCTGGATTCGTTAACTGGGATTCACCAGGATCCAGAAGCACCTCTGGATTTGTCTAAGAAATCCAACCCGTCTGAATCTGCAATAACCAACATTCCTAGTCTTCCTATTAAAAGTGAACCAGAAGAACTTGAAATCTCATGACAGGCTAAGGGTACTTTAAGAAAAGAATAAAAAAAAAAAATTAAAATACTAAAAACTAGGAAATAAAGCAGTCTGAAATGAACCTCACGGTTCTCTTCTCTCTTAATGAATGTGACGAAAGACGATGAAAGACGGAGCTTCAGACGGAGCTTCAGACACCTGGTCATGTTTTTGATTTGCAGTGATCAAGGCGACTGACAGACAGAAGAAACAAAAATAAATTTGGATGGAAGTTGACATTTCAACCCCTGACTCCTTTGATATGGAGAGTAAAGTAAAAGTAGGGCACAAAATGAGAAAATGAACCTCGGTCTGAGATCACATTCCCTACTCTGCCAAGCAACACATTGTATTTTGCTGTACCTGTAGCCAAAAATGTAGGAGATATAATACAGACACAATGACTATATAGACTAATGAATACTGCAAACATTTCCATCTAATTCATGCACTGGCCATCATAGAGATTAATGACGAGGCACGATTTCTCTTTAACTATCACTTCTTTTTTTCCACTATTATGAATAAACTGTTTAAGTGTCTGCTGTTATTTGTGTTTTATTTACACAAACCATTCCAACGTTCTTGTTTACTAAGGTTTTTATTTGTTTTTCAGTCTTTGTGGGGTTTGTTGGTTGGAGCTGCCGGAGCAATATGAGCGGTAATGAAGCCTATGCAACGTTGTGCGGGATTGTATTATGTTAAACGAAAAAAAAAAAAAAAAAAAAAAGTTATTTGGGATGATTTACATTTGCTGAAACCATACAGTATCCAGGTTTTCTTTGGTGTTTTTGTAAAGGAGAATAAAGATTTGGCTTCAGTATTTTGTCGTTTGTCGTATTATATTGCTTTGTCTATGTAGTTTTCAGTTCAGGACTGTTTGTTTTCACTAGTGTACCCAATGAACTGGCTTAACTTTTAATACAGACTCTAGCTCTTATGGCGCAGGGAATTTGTTTCTAATATTAACATACTTCTTGATTGTTTTTATCAAAGAAATTATAATTTAATGGATGAGGATGAACATTTTTTTTTTCAGCTGAAAATAGTTGGTGTGATTTCTCTCTGTTTCCATAACAACCACAAATTTAGAGTCAAATATATACAGAACAGCTAAATGTAATAGTTTAGCAAATATCATATTCTTACATGAAAATTAGATTCATCTCAATTTTTCTAAAAATCCTAAGTTTACACTATTTCATAAAAAATACAAAAAAGCTTTGTAAAAAAAAAAGGAAAATGGGATCGAGACGAAAAGGACTACAATTCCGGTCACGTGATTCACAAACCCGGAAATACAACGTCTGGTGACGGGATGTTTTAAGTGGGCTACATGGAGGGGCGACAGTCGCTATGTGATGGTATTGCAGACGTGTTAGTTTTCTTAGTTTTATTTTACTAGTTGCCCTCGTTGCTCTGAGCTGACCTGTCCGACTTTACTGAAACCGTTTCCGTGAAGCCGAGTCGTCGAGTTGCCGCCGGCGGCTCCGTTTGTTTGAATTCATGGACAAAGACAAGTGTGGCGACATTGTAAGTTAGCGACCCTGTTATTTGATTTAACCAAAACGTTGCATTGTTGTGTTTTGGGAGTTTTTTTTTTTTTTTTTTTTTTTAATTTTTCTCCAGCTTGAACTAATTTCCAGTAAACTGTAACCTGAACAGTTTTCGTAGAGCTTCTCCATTTACGCTTCATGTACTTCTCGCAGCCTGGTCAGTGCTCCTGGATGGAGATGCATCAGTTCATCGGTGATCTCATTTCATCTGGAAACGCCTCCAAAAGCCAGCAAGATGTGGTGAAGTCAGCGTGGGGCGTGGCTGCTGCTGCTGCTGGTGGAGGTGGTGGTGGTGGTGGTGGTGTTGCAGCCTCTCTGGGGTTCAAGTCTGCCACACTGGAAGCCCTTCAGGTACCCCGACCTGCCCAGGACAAGGCAGGGGCAGACCCAGGCAGGCATGTCCAGTCTGGGGCGTCGCAGAGGAAGGCGGGAGACCGAGACAGAAGAGAGGGCGGGAGCTCAGACGTGCACCATGCCTGCACCTGCCCTGGCTGCCCTTACTCCAGCACCTTCGAGACTTTGACCCCCAGACAGTCTGCATCCTCGCAGCCGCACTCGGACGCAGCGTGCCACCCCAAAGATCTCAGCAGCACCGGTCTAGCGAGCCTCAGCATGTGCTTGCCGGACACCACCGTACCAAGCAGCACCACCACGTCGGAGCTGGAGACCGGCCGACAGCAGGGCGAAAGCGCGGACAGAGGAACTCGGGCACAAGGGCAAAACTCCGACGCTCCTCCCTCCAAAGCGTCCTCTGGGTCTTTTTCTCACCTCCCCGTGTTTCCCTGCCTGTGTGTCCACCGCGGCCTGCAAACCTGCACCCAGCTGCTGAGCCAGCAGGAGGGCACCGACTCCCCGCTTTCTCACACCCACGCCCATCATCACTTTCACCACCACCACTGCCCGTTGACGTCCTGTTTGTCCTGCCGCCAGCTCGCCCACTCGCACTCGCCGCAGCTCTCCGGTCCCTTTCCCTGCTTGTCCTGCTCCTTGCCCGCCTGTGCTCAGGTGTGCCACCAACAGCACAGGCAAACGCAGCAGCAGCAGCAGCAGGAGGAGAGGGGCAGGACGTCCGCGACGCTGCTCTCGCTGCACCCCTGCATGCACTGCTCTGCTTCTTTCACCCGGCCGTCCCAGTTGCTGCAGCACCAGCGCTCCGAGCACGCCCACAAGCAGTCCGGCTTCTTGTGCACGGAGTGCGGTAGGGCCTTCAACTCGCACAGCAACCTCCGCATACACCTTAACGTCCACACTGGTGCCCGGCCCTACACCTGCTCAGACTGCGGGAAGAGCTTTAGTCAGTCGGGAGCTCTGAAGATCCACAGGCGGATCCACACTGGCGAGAGGCCGTATTCCTGCGGCTTCTGCGGCAGGGGGTTCCCCCACCTAGCGGGCGTCCGCGCCCACCAGAGGACCCACACAGGAGAAAAACCCTACCGCTGCAGCCAGTGTGGGAAGTGTTTCACCCAGTCGGGAGCTCTGAAGATCCACACGCGCATCCACACGGGAGAGAGGCCCTTCATGTGCAGCCTGTGCGGGAAAGCCTTCTCCAACCGCTCTGGGATCCGCTTCCACTACCGCACGGTCCACGGGCTGGGTCCCGAACACACCGGGGAGGCAGGAGCCGGGGGCGTGTATCGAGGGCCCGCAGGTCGTGGCTGTCCGCCTGGTCGTCCCAGGACTTCACCTTCGACCAGCGCTGGGCTGAACATGCCGAACAACCCAGATGACAACTCGCACGCGGCCTCGAATTCCCGAGATTCGTCAGAGTTGAGTGCCGCTCACCCCGGCTCCACGGTCCTCGGTGGGAACGAGCACAAATCTCAGTCAGAAGGGGCAAACCCAGGCAGCCACAGAGAGGGACTTCTGTACGCGTGTGAAGACTGCGGCCTGCGTTTTAAAGATGCCCCGTCCAGGAACAGACACCAGACTCTGGTGCATTACTCACATGAGGGGAGAGAGGAGGAGGAGGAGGAGGAGGAGGAGGAGGTGGAGGGGCAGAGCACAAATGAGAGGGGCCAAGATAAATAATTGTCGGTAAAGATCAACAGGCTGACTATCCAGGCTGTAGAGAGTAAATGACATCTTACGCGCTGAAACTGTTTGTGTAGAATATAGTTTTTAGTCAAACATTACTCTTGTTAAATCAGAAAGTCTTTGATATCGCACTTCTTCTTTTTGAGCAACTGTAATAACTCCTTTCCTTTGTGCAGATGTGTCCCTTTCTACATGTCGTGTCGTACATGTAAGTCCGACTTAGCATAACTCAAAGCACTTGCACCAACACACACAAAGTCAGCTGGTATTTTTGTTAATAGAACTGATTTATTGTGCCTTATTCAGCGGTGGAAGAGGTAGTTCCCCTTGTTGTATCGAGCTCATTGATGCCTTCCCACAACTTTTAATTTGAGGGAATTAAGAACTGCCACCTGAGCTTTGTAATAGAGAAAAAAAAAAACTTAAAATTTCAAATCTGTTCTGTATTTCAGTGTGAACAGAAATGTTGTACAAGTTTTAATTATTTAGTAATTTAATCCGTTTAAAATCTGTATTTCCTATACAGAACTCACAGAGAATCCAATGCATTTTGCATAGTATAGAATTATAAGTTTAAAAAAAATAAATAAATAAAAAGGTTTGACGGCCACAATACTGGAAAGGTTCCACGATTTAAACTTCTAAAAAGGAAAAGTCGTCGTCCTCTGGTGCTCAGTTGAGTACAGGACGTCTCTTGCGCAACGACACTGGAGTTAGTTTAATCTCTCGTCCACGTGAAGGATAGTTCATCCTTACCTAACACCACCCTGCCAGCTGTGCCTCCCTGTTGTAGTTCAATCCAATATTTTATTGTTAGCACATGTTGAACTGAAAAACTGATCAGATAATTGTCTGAAGAACCAGCAGATACTTACAACCCCCATCAGTGTTCGTCTGAAGCTCACCAGAGCCACCTAGTGGTTATAAGTAGTCATAACAACACTCTTTGATACTGTGTACCATTTATAGTGCTTCTTAAATGTTTTCTTCTTGTTACAAAAAGTGTTGAAATTATACACGAATACAATATTGTGTGAGGACAAGTAACATATACAGTTTTGTTTTTTTTTATGCATCAACCTGTTAAATACATTTATCAAGCATACATTTCTGTATGTTTTCAGAAAGTGCATTTTGTGATTAAACATCAATAAACAGTATCTCTGAGTTGTATTTACTTTGTGCATCACATGTATAAAAAAAACAAACAAACAAAAATAACGGTACTACTACATACTTCCTGGAAGGAAATATTTGTGTCTGTATGGCTCTCGGATCATTGTGCGCTCTGAGTAGTGTACCCTCATCCTCATCTTTCCACAGTGGTCTGATGACTCCTGAACTTTGAGTCCACCGCTCACTGGAAAGTCAGCATTGGTGCACTCTGGACAGCACTGTCCACTTGAGATCAGTCCTACTGCTCCTCTTATCCCAACACACGTTTTAGAGCCCATATTCCTACATGTCTGTGCTTGTTGCGTTCACAAAGGCTCCTCATATGTGTGCTTCCGTAGTAAAGAGTCACATGACTTGGGCTCCGCGTAGACCACACTGACTGGTCGCGGGCCATTGGTATGTAGAGCAGGAGTGCAGTAGCCATTGAATAGCATCCTGTGTGAAGGGCAGTCATACGGACTGTGGCCGGATGTTGTCCTGGCACCAGAGGACGGCGCTGGAAAACGAGGTCCGTGTGTGTTACTGTGAGCGATCCCTGTCAGAGTTGGTAGGATGGACTCAGGAGGCGGGTCGCTGAACGGGGTGGCATACTCTGGCTCTGGAGGAAGTGGCTCAGCGTACTCTGGTAGATTGCCAGGAGTGTCGTAATGGCTGCAGGTGAAAGGGGTGGTGTATCCCTCATCTGAAGAAGGTCTAAATGTTGACCCAACCTTCTGTCCGACAGCTGTAACAGCAGGCTCAGCATAGTCTGGAAAAATAAAAAAAGAAGCAAAATCACTTTCTATTAATCTGAGATGCACACTGGGACACCACAGGCGTCAGCTAAAATCTTCATCAAATTAATACGACACCTGTACAGTTTAATACAAATCAATGCAAAAGACTATAAATAATACTACAAAGTATATGTCCAGTTGATAGTGATTCTTTTGGACATTAATAACTAATTACACATTAAAAACATTTCAATAGGAGAAAGTCCAGTAAAAAAATAAATAAATCACTAACTATTTGAGTTAACGAATTAACGCATTAATAGCATCTTAAAAATACCTTTAAACACCGTACATTTTTTTAATGAGAGACAAACATTCTGTAATCGTGACCCCGGTCTGGCTGTAGTTTGGGAAATCAGGAAGTGATCAAAGCAATAGTAAGGCTGTGGAAAGCCATAGACATATATACATAGACGCCTCATTGAGCGCTGGACCGTACGTCAACGCCGCCATATTGGAGGAGGCAGCTCTGTCCCGCGAACCAGTACGAGTCAATGGAATGAACTTTATTAAGCGTCTTCTACAAAGTACTATAAGCATTTACACATTCACACACGAACGTATATATTCAGGAAACCGATAGGAACCAAAAATGTCTGATTACATTCTGAGTAGTCAATGTTACAGACGTTGTTTTTGGTTCCTATCAGTCCCCTGAATATATACGTTCGTGTGTGAATATGTAAATGAGAGGCATTAACTTACAGCACTTTGTAGAAGACGCTTAATAAAGTTCACTCCATTGACTCGTATTGGTTTCCGGGACAGAGCTGCCTCCACCAACATGGCGGCAACATTGACGTATCGCAACAACGGGCCAACCCGCTCAATGAGGCGTCTATGTATATATGTCTATGGTGGAAAGCAAGCAGAATGTGAAGTGTGGTTGTAGTAAATAATTTTACCCTACAGAGGGCAGTAATGTGCCCTGTAGCGTCAAAACTGCAAAAAAAAAACTCAAAAGAAGCAGAAACATAAATAAAACTGGTCTTTTGAACAGCAGGTTCCCCTCAAACACCAGATGGTTCCCTTGACAAAAACAAACTTATCTGCAATAATAAAAACAGCATATTTGTACACTCCCATGTTGACATAAGCGTAATAAAAACAAGAAAAATATCCATTCAAAATTAGATTAAATTGTATTCAATCTTAATGTAAGTTGATTAGATGAGTAAGTTATGTAGTTATTAATGTAGAAATTAGCTTTAGAGGCCACAATTGTTTTTTTTTTTTTGTATCAGGCCGTAAACATTACCATTAACAGAATATCGTAGGGGCTCATCAGTATGTTTTAATGAAACAAAAACTAAATTAGTAAAAAAAAAAAACACAACTTGTACAAAAAGGCAGCAGCATTCTTTACAGTGATTGGAAAACTCTTAGCTGCTTGTTTGCGTCTTACGCAGCAGTTTCTGGGAAATGCTGCTGCAGAGCTGTCTGGTCTCCAGCAGTATCTCCTCTATTCACACGGAGGCTGAAGATGTAGCACGAACCAACCAGACTGTACACTTCATCCACGCAGAAGAGGCCGTGGGGTGGGAGGCCTCGAACTTACTCGAGAGCCTACAGGGGGCCTCAGAGGCAGAGCTATTTTAATTAGACGGGCTTTAGAGAGGGCTTTGATTGTCTTAGCATTGGCCCTCTGTCCTGGACTTCTCAGTGAAGGGCCCCCCCCCCCTCGCCTGCCCGGGGGAGGGGATGGGGGAGGCAGAGATGGGACTGGTGGGGGGAGCAGGCTGAGCCGCCTTTATCGAGCTCCAATTAAAGGGTCTCTTTCAGAGAGGCTCCGAGGACCAAAGAAAGGAATGTTTATACTGCGGCTGGGTGATGGGCCGAGCCAGGGGAAAGAATGGACAGCCCGCGGAGAGAGCTGTTTGCCTGTCAGGCCTGGCAGAGGCTGCTCAGGCTGACCACGGAGACCAGAGACTGTTAGAGCGGGAAACGACGGAGGAGGGAAACACATGAGATAACCAGTAAACCCAGAATGGGTAGTGGGGGGAGAAGCAGCAGCTGATAGAATAACAGAGATAAAAAAAAAAAAAAAAAAAAAAGAAAAACCCTGAATTCTCACCGTTGAGAGGGGGGCTAGGTAGAGCGTCATGGACATTTCGCTCCAGTGGGTAGGAGATAAGCTCTGATTGTGAGCAAGGGAGACTCTTTGCCTGGAAACTCTGGCAACCTATTTGAGAAAAAAAAAGAAGCTCACATTCATAGGTGGTCTCTTTAACAGAGAGTTTAAAAAGTATTGGAAATTTTGAGGGCATTTAACTTACTTATGGGTAAGGAGTACTTCATTTGTGAATCTTTTTTCCTGTACCGACAAGAAGATAAACCAGAGTTTCAACATAAGTTTTTTTCATCAGCAAAACAAACATTAAAATGCAGCCTCGCATTACAAGCCATACTATTCTACTGTTAAAATAATATGCTGTCAGTATATTACAATATTTACATTGTCTTTCTGTCAGAGCATGTGCACAGTGTACTAGTACTAGCGTACCGTACCTTCGCTTCCACCACACTCCAGCCAACAAACACGTTCCACACATTATCAGTCCCAAGACCACTCCCACCGCCACGATTACTGGCTGACCGGAGCCTGCAAGAGTGCATGTGTCTGAGTAACTAAACAGTTGAGGAGGTCTGAGGAAGGAATGCAGTTCATTGTAACGTAAATGATGCAGAATGTGAAAATAAAATACACCGTTTTCACTGAAGCATCCCTTCCCAAATACACATAGGCAAATTAGACGGTTATAGAAGTACGTACTTAGTGTCGTTTCCACCACCACTGGGCTGTCTGTAGGGGTGGGAGAAGGGCTTGGCCGCGGTGTCCCCACTTTGACAGGCGGACCTTCTGTCGGCAACAGAGAAGGGAGAAAACTTAACGTCAGAGACGCTCAATGACTCAGGTGACGTTTACTGACGATAAACAGGAGGTCTAGCAGCCAACGCCTACCTCCGGGTGAGCGCGACCTCGGTGAGACCTTAGCAACGGGACAGCCCAGCACCTGGACCTGAGCTGAGGCTGTCCCATGCCAGCTCAGCGGCTGCAGTCGAACAAATCGAGCCACGACAGGAGGAAACATGCTGTTGAGCACCCTGAGGTGTCCATCAGTGTACGAGTGAAACACCTAGGAGACCAAAAACGACCTTGTTAACTTACTCACTAACAACCTAATAAAATCACATCTACAGCGCTACGTGAGCCAACTTCCACGTGAGCTCGGGCACCTGCCTTTCTTTCTTTGCTCAGAGCACCTTTGTACGGCTTCCAGTTCTTTCTGTCCTTGCTGAATAGAAGAATGTAGGATTCTATGTAGTACTCAGCTGATCCCATTGTTATTATTCCTGAGAAAAAAAAGACAAATTTAGGGAATACAGCAAATCATTAAAAACTAAATGATACAGGTTGTATGTTTTTGGTAAAAGAAAATCCCTATAGATTAGATTAGACTACATTTTACACGCAGATGTTAATGCTGACTTTACTTCCTACCTGTGATAGTTCTTCTATCACTGAGCTCCAGCTCCACCCAGGGGCTCGGATCGTTGCTGTCTGCCGTCCACCAGAGCATGCTGTGCTCTTGACCATTTTTATTCATTAAAGATGAGGCGTTTAAACCAGAAACAGCCAGGATGTTGTTGCATTCTGTTCAGAAACCAGAGGAAAAGACTCACGATCAACCCTTTTTTAAAAATTTATTTAAAACACCACAGCATGTCTGTGTGCCTTGTTCAGCGTGTCGTTGCGAATGTCGTGTCTGGGTCCTACCATGGCTGAAAAGCAGCTTCTTTTCTGATAGCGATCCCCTGTTGAAAGAGGACCAATGAAAGGTCAGTGAGTGAAAACAGTCAAATCAAATCAGTTTCACTAAATCAATTTGTATCAGGCTGGCAGAGCTCTGCTTTTTTTTAAAAGTTAAAAGACAAGATGCAATAACAACAAACCCACATTTTAGAAAGGATTCCATTGGCAAAGGTGGATTCATAAAGTGTAAGACTTCTCCCACGATTCACAGTGACGCGACCTCCCAGACTATCAGATATCGATCCAGCGTGGACTGCAGACTTGCACAGAACTGAGGTCTGCGGCGGAGAGGAAACAGTCCACACTCTCAGACATGAGTTTAATCAAAATACAGCTTGGCCGAATGAAATGTGGTGTCCTTACATCTCTGTAGCCCTGGTCAGAGTTCCCCCAAACGTCCCCTGTGACGTTCTTACATCCGGCGGGGCAGTACACGCTGAGGAGAGGCAGAGGAACATTTGAAGTGCAGCTCTGCTAAATCAGACTGCATGGTGGGACATGCAGAAGTCGGTGCTTACCTCAGGTGCTGCGAGCTAAAATGAGATCCTCGCTGTAAACAAGAAATGAGATCTGAAAAAAAAACAACAACATAAAGATTCATTATCTCCACCTTCTTAAAAAAATTACATAGGTGGACTACAACACTATGATCTGGGACTTTTGTCTCTGGCTTACATAACCAACCAGCCATTCACTCAACCACACAACCACAGGTTCTGTCTGAGACAGTCTAGCATGCTCCAAGTGCGCTATATTAGGGGATGAGCGGTCATCGCTGTAGATGTGACTAAGCCCTTTGTTACTGTGACTTTGTCGCAGCACACGGGTACAGTGAATGGTCTCCGTGTGATCTCAGCTAACAGACAGTGGTCTGTGTGTCTGAACACGGGCTCCAGACACTGCTGGATTTCATAAACAACTCAGCAGAAAACAGGAAACTGCGATACATACTGTACAACACCGATTACGTCATGCAGAGAGAAGAAGACAATCTCCAAGTGCAGACTTCACAGGAACACAGGAAGAACCTTAAACTATCAGGAATACAGGATATTGAGACTCCAGTCCATGAATAATTTGGTGTATAATTTGCTTAAGCATAAGAAGAGAAAATTAAAATATGTTGACTGAATAGCACCTCACAGAAGGATGCCATATGGCGACAGAAATGAGCTGGTAGAGAGCTTGAAGTAGTTAACAGAATGATAGAAGTGGGGGTTTGAGGTTTCCAAGTCACTTCAAGTGAGCCTGAGGCCTCACTCCATTCAGCCCGAGAGAAGGAGTCTCCCTCCTGTTTTCCCAGCAAACATGCCAGAGCAAGGACGGCGATGGAGGGTGAATGCTAATAAGCGGCGAGTCATACACTCACATGCTCAGTGATAAATGCTAGAACTACACTAGTGTAAACTTGTACATGGATGAACAGATAGACAGTGATGGACGCAATTCATCTACGTTACTCATTAAAGCTTCACAAGGACTGACGGATGGTAATAAACCAAGACAGAAACCAGCAGGACTTAAATCGGAGCAGATGAATTACCCTCATACCTGGATGCTGGTCTGATGCATAGGAAAGTAGAAACCCTCGGCCAGAACGGTGCGGGCCCGACTTGAATGTTATGGTCACTTCACTGCTTTGAAGCGTAACGTTCTTCTGTGAAGCATCAAGCTTCCCGCACACCGGACCTGTGAGGCACAAAAACACACCTCTGTTGGCAAACCACTTTAGTCATTTAAGAGTACATATATTATTTCCAGTCCTTAGAGGATCTAAGTCAGTCTCCTTCCACTTATGCTCTGCTGTATCATAACCGCCACACGGAAAACCTACATGTAAGGACAGCTACACTGGAGAGCAGAGAAACACAATAAAAGTCATGAGCCAGGCTCTGTGGAATCTGCACAACAGGCAGCCGGGCAGAATTATTTCTATCTCCTGAATCTCTCACCCCTCATTTTGGTGTGTTGTCAAACTCATAGCATGCCCTCAAGACGCGACTTGATACAGCTGGTTGCAAAACGTACACGTGTCAGTTGCGAAATTGCGTTTGCTGTCGGTATGTCAAGGGAATGGCATGAGAGCGGCGGTAATCACACACAGCAGGTATTTCGCTAAAGACGGATGCAGACGCAGGTGAGGCATCATCAGACGCCAACAACCCGCCGGGGGTAAACTCACCCAGACTGGTTGCTCCGTTCTTGTCCGTGATGACTACAGAGCCATTGCCGCAGCCCGGGCTGCTCTCAACGTCGAAATCTCCAAAGAGCAGCCGCAGCGTCCGTCCCTCTGGCACGCGAAGCCTCCACTTACACCAGGTGTTGCTGGGGTAGGTGCCTGGATAGTTCGGAGAGGCTAAGGTGCCGGACTCTGTTCCCAGCAGCGTGTGTCCACAGCCATTACCTGACAACAATACAAGTTTCATAATCTTTATAATCTGTCATTTAACATCAACGTCTCTTCAGATAAACAAAAGGCTGCAACAAATACTTTCATTAGGGATTCATCTTGCAGATCCTTTTTTTTTTCAATCAATTATTTACTCACTTCCATTTGGCATGCTCCTATAGCTGCTTTATGTGGCCATCAATTCATAATGCAAAGTAATCTTACAGCAGACTCAAAAAAAAAACATCTGACAAGCTGGAACATGTGCATTATTGGGATGATCTAATTTCCTTTTTTTAAATGTTTGTCTGTTCATTCAATAATTCACCCATCGGCTGATTGATAGTTTCAGCAGTGCCACGTACTGCAGAGCAAGACATATTTATTTCCAACCCAGCCGGTAGACATCCAAGTACATTATAACTAATGTGACTAACGTTTCAGTTCTAAACAGATGTGAAGTGCGCAGTTTAACCGAAGCCAAGATTACATAACCGCAGGCAGTTTTACCATCAACCGATCTTTTATTATACAGCGAACATATTTTAGGATTTATCGACGCACTATTTCAGGACAGATGAGTAATGCGTCCAATCCGAACATGTTCGGCAGACAACGGCATGTTTATAATCCTCTGGTCATAACTAGGAGATGACACAACCGCCAGAGAGTGTGATGCTCATCTAAGATACTCCCCTAAGATTAAACTGATTCTTATAGCAGTAAAAGCATTTTTGTTTTTTTTAATTTAAACTGTTAATTCATTTATTTTTTTTTTTGACTGTTGATCCATTACATCCTGTGACCTGCGTCTGCGGTGACTAACACTTGAACTAAAACACAAATATTTAGACTGTCCAACATGCCTGTTGCTCACACGATCTAAATGACTCAGTTCCCATCGGTTCCCATCACGGTCATGTCGGAGATGTGTGGGCAGCGCGCTCAGAATTTATCCCCAACATGTCAAGCGGTGACGTGTTCCAAGAATGGTCAAAACTTGAAGAAGGCCCCGGGGGGTCAGTCTAAAGCCTAAACATCATCCCTGTCCTTGTCTTCCATATAAGGCTCCTGGACATTGAAGGAGAAACCACAGGATAACCTTCTGCTCGGTCTGTGTCACACATCCTGCATCACACCGGCCGCTTCCCCACTTCTCCACTTCCCGACAGCTCTTCAGCCTCTAATACCATAAACCCTTGAATGTTGTTGCCCCCCCCCCCTCCCAAGCCCCCAAAGGATTCTCTGGAAATGCCACAGCAACATGCTGTAGCCGTGGGCAACAGAGCGTGGATCTGTCACCTTCCGGTGGGAGGCCACAGAGGCAGCAGCGCCGGGGAAGTTCTGGGTGGCCGGTAATTGTCCCCCTGCCCACTAAACTCTGTCACCTACAGTCTGTATCCTGGCCAGTCTGTTTTAATACTGGAAAAGGTATGTGTTCGGCCTGTTCTGACCAGTTTAGGAACTCAAGAAGTTAAATTAGAAAAACCTGGATCCTGACTGGGTGGCAGGAAAGAAGACAGTCAATCAGACACACCAGCAACATTGTTTTCCACTCGAGGTTTTGCTGGCACGTTCTTACAGGTCCACACTAGCAGACAGGATGTTCACCCTTCCTACCTGTCACTACATTGCCTTATCCCGACGTGTGTTTCAATCACACCATCGCAGCACAGAGATAAACCCCCCCCACACACACTCAAAAAGAAAAACCCTGGCCCCAACAAAGCTTTGGTGTGGTATATTAGCCAAGGGAAAAGTGATTCAGGATAAATAATTGTCCCTCCTGGACTTAATCAACTTCTGATGTGAGCAAACCAAAGGCCCAGACGCTGACAAAAAAAAAAAAAAAAAAAAAGCAGAGATCTGTGGCGTGGCTGGCTGTTGGAGTCATAGTCTGTGGGCCAGGAACTTGTTTTTCTGTTTGCCTCTGTGTTTATATGGTCACCGTGATTCATAATGGGCTTGACTGCTGTGTTGAATAGAAGCCGTGGGAAAGGTGAGCTGATAGTTGGGCTCAGCAGGTAAACACGGACAGAGGACAAGAGTATGTAAAGAATGCTGCCATGATCTCAAAGGCTCGACCTTTGCACCTAGTATGAAATACAGCCTCCCCCCCCGCAGAGCACTAAACACACAGATAGACTAACATATAGGTTTATTGTGGCTCTTATTAAAAATGTAGGACAGACAGCAAAACATGTCAAAGCTGCCTGGACTTACTCGAAGCAGAATACTTGACTGACTTATGGAGACATACAGGTTAATTAGTGATGTGACATCTTAAAACAAACTAAACAGTAAGAGTTAGCACGTTTTATGATAATAACCACCTTAAACATGAGGTATAAATGTGTTTTAAAGCTACTTGGCCATTGTCGTAGTCATGCCAGCACATTTAAAGCGCGTACTTAATAACAAAACTATTTCTTAAGAGTTAAAAAACAACCAGCAATCCATCTGTTTTAGCTGCCTGCCAGCAGCGAGCTAGCAAGATGTCCCAAATCAAGTCTCGCGTCACAACCCTTATCTTATCAATAACAAAATAGGCGTTTTTTTCTTACCCTCCTGGCCGTGAACACCTACGGAACAGACGCTAACAGTGATCCAGAAACCGGCAACGAGAGACTTCACCGCATCTCGGATGTTTTCACACTTTGCAAGCATGATTCCCGGCGCTCAGCGCGAAAAAACTGTAAGGTGCATGCCTCGGTGGCTCTCGAGGTCCTGGGCTGAAATAAAAAGTTAGGGCATAAAGTACAGGATGTTTACTATTGGCCACGAGTCTCAAACTCGACTTCCTATTGGCTCTCCAGGGGTGTCAATCAAAGAATCACAAGCATTCCATTCCCAAATAGGGGAGGGGCTGATCCGTAGGTGTGTGTGCCGATCTGAGATCAGCCGGTGGCACTACTACTGACAATAATAATAATAATAAAAATAATAGTTTACACTCGTCTGAGAAGATGTCAACACTGAACCTGCGTCTAAGATGGCTATATGCGTCTGTACGGCCTATTTAAGAAGTTGGTAATGGTGCGTTCAATGGCCAATATTAAAAAGCAGCACTGTGAAACGTAACGTCCGTGTTGCCCTAGCGACACACCTTACCTCGAAGTGACTGCGAACTCTGCCACCTTCTGGTGAAATACAGGCAACAACAAAAACACAACACGCAACTGTTTCCTGCAGCGTTTCACTGCACGACAAACTAAAATAGTAAAGCCACGTAAATAACAACTTAAAAAAAAATAAAAAATAAACAGCGCACGAGTTTAAAAGCTACACCCCTGAGGGAAACTTTCATTCAATTTATTTTTAATGGTTCTGGTGAGTAAATTATGTTGTGGAGAGACGTTCAGACTGCGCACTACTGTTGGGAGCGCTCAAACCGAGCCACATAAGAGCAGTCTGACCGATTTACACATCGCGTGCGAACTAACCGCTTCTCGTGACAGCGGGACAGATGCTTCTCAGGCAAATGCTGCCTTCACTGCAGGAAGTGTAACGAAGCAGCACGGCGCATGCTCTTTTACCCCTCTGACAAACGGAGGATGAATTATCTCCTGCTGTAAAACGGTGAGTAAAAATACAACTCTACTGTCTTACATGGGTCGGTGGGGTTGTTTTTGTTTTTTTCTTTTAGAGTTTTAGCTTTTTGAGCACCGTTTCTGGAACAGGAGCGCGCGCCGTTTTGTTGTCGGCCGGGGTGTGCGTGCTGCCGCACCAACAGACGTCAGCTCGAGTGGGTGAAGGAGGGTGAGGAAGACACGCAACTATCCGTGCAGGAGTTGTCGGTGATCCAGCAAAGGGCTTCTTAATACAGTGTGGAATATGTACTCTGCTGTTTTGTTTCTGTACAGTCGGATAATCCTACAGGAGTAAATTAACTTCTTCTTTATTGCTTCCTGTTTTATTTGTGTTGTTGTATCCGGCTTCATCTGCTGCTTCTGCAGATCTAAAAGATTATTATGGACAGAACCACTCCACTATAATGTTTTATCATTCTGTTTTTGGTTAATCTGGGAGGATTTTATTCCATTTTTTTTTACCTTGTTGCTATAGATAACAGTCCAGTGGATAGTTTATTCACTTTTTATCCACCTAAATGTGCTGTATATATCTGCCAACAATAACATTTTTCTCTATACATCATAATGTAGCTGTGACCCTTTCATGAATTGTAACACACACTTTATTTATAGTCTACATGACAGCAGACACAAGAGTTAGCATTCCTCTAAGACTGATATCATCTGCAGTGTGCTTAATATGAATTTGGTGACAATACTAAAATTTGCATTTAGTCAAGAGGTTTTTTTTTTTTTATTGGTGTCATGTTTGTGGCAAAAGCAGTGCCATAGATGGATGAGTTTTGCATTTCTGTTATGACTTGATTTGAGAATATCCCTTTAAGTGAGTAAAACGGGATCTTCTGTACCGGTTATATTGCTTTATCTTTACAATTCTAGCCTCTCAGCCCAGGTTTTATTTGAAATTGTAAGTGTGTTTCCCCGTCATCCAGGATACTCATGCACTTCATGTATATAATAGTTAAGGAGTTAGGACATGTCACAGGAGTTAAAGCTCGCCTATATGAGGATTATATCATTTTAAGCCCAGTGTGGTTTATTTCTATGATATTTGCATGCCAGGAAAGACAGTTGGGGGGGGGGGGCTTTTACCGACTTGTGTGTGCATTAAATTGCATGATTGCATGCTTGTGTGCGATTTGAATGTCAGCGTGCGTGCTCTACCCTCTGTGTGCACAGCTCGGTGGGGAGGGGGTGATGGCAGGGGCTGAGGTCACCGTGTCTCCGGGGGAACTAACGCCGGTGAAAGAAGAGGAGGACGCCAACCATAAGGACCAAGTCATCCTGCACCTGCAGCCCATCCTGCATGGGTAACACGGCCTATATCATTACAGCTGCTTTGTCTGTTTGTTGTATGATTGAGTAAGTAGGCAAATATTAGTGTAATCAGATTTGCATATAGACAATTTTTCTGTGCAATAATAAAAATTTTCCCAATGCTTCATGCTTATATTTGGAAAATTATAATACAATTCTCAGATTTCACTGTTGAATTTTAGAACAATTTAACTCTTGAGTCGCTTAAATTATTATATTTATCTGTGTGAATCTGTCGCCCTCTGCAGGGTAAATGGTGACACTGCAGACACTGGTACTACAGTCTTGGCCATTGAGACGCATCCTGGTAAGTGACACAGACATTTACTCCTCACAGCTGAATTTAACTAGAGCAAAACAAAATCGACAACTTGCCTCTACAGTAGCTGTAATATGTTCTGTAATTAATCATTGACAGTGTACTTCAATATATTCAATGTTCAATATTTAGATGAAAGTAAAGCCGAAGGAGAGGAAATTGAATACGGCTACCCCATCACCTGTGGAGACAGCAGGGCGGTGCTGCTGTTTAAGAAGTTTGTTTGCCCAGGAATCAACGTCAGATGTGTCAAAGTAAGCTGATTTTTTATTAATTTTTTTTGTGAGCCGCTGTTTCAGAAGTGTTAATTCATTAGTGCTGGGAAAAACGACTTTGTCTGACACGTCTGTGCAGATTCACAGTCATCTGGGTCACGTTACATCTAAAACAAAGGAAACTGGAGATTTCCCACTCATCCAAGAAGTTTGTTCTGTCCTAATTCAAAAATGAGAAAAGAGGTGGAGCCGTGGCAGGCAGGTGGCAGCTAGCATGGGACGGCACCCACCTGGCTCTCAAAGCACAAGCAGAAGAAGTGAACTGAATTGGATGAGTGATGAAACAACTCAAACAAGTCTAGCTGCCTTTGTTTCTAGCTTCGTTTTACACTGTTAAACATCTCTTAGTAATGCCTGTCTTCTCATTTTGTCAGTTATCTTTGTTTTATTACCATGTCTTTGTATTTATAAGAGTTTTCATTAATATAAATTGTGTCTTTACAGTTCAATGACCAGCTCATCAGTCCTAAGCAGTTCGTACACATGGCAGGAAAAGCCACTCTGAAGGACTGGAAGAGGGCCATCAGACTGGGAGGTGTTATGCTCAGGTAGACTTATATAAAAAATATAAACAAATATATTCTTGTCCTCTTTTTCATCTTATAACAGTTGTATGCTAAATGTAAATCTGAGTTTCCTTTGAGGTCACTTTATTCTGTTACACTGATTTTAAAGTCTCAGACATTAAAACACCCCAGTGAACAATAAATCTCACCCTCATATAATTTATGTGTCTGTGTTTGCCAGTACATTCCAGAGGTAAACTGTAAGCAGCATCATTATGATAACAGGATCAAAAAGCACACACACAAGCTGCCAAGTGATCCTTCTCACCTCTTTATCAAGTTTGCACTTGTTGTGGGTGTTACGGTGAGGCAATGTACAAAACCTAATAGGCAGCATCTGATCTGTTCCTCTTCCTTCCCCCTGAGGCCGGATCAATGTGTCAAACAAAACCACAGGGATGCTATCGGGATTCAGTCCTAATATACCTCAGCAGCTGCGTGGCACAAATATTTTCTTGTGTTGTTTTAACCTGCTTCTCCCCGTGCAGGAAAATGATGGACTCAGGCCAGATAGACTTCTACCAGCACGACACTGTATGCAGCAACACCTGCCGCAGCACTAAATTTGATGTGCTGATCAACAGCGCGCGGCTTCCTTCAGGGACCTCTGTGCAGCCGAGCCTGTCGAGCCTGGCTATTGACCCTGTTGGAGGACAGGTGCCTCCCTTGGCAGGTAGATTTCAGCTGGCATTTACAGTTTGTTGTTCCCCCCCCCCCCCCCCCCCGCCACATATGCTTGAGCTGCTGTTGTGTCACTGAGCTGACACCGACTAAAAATTTTTGAAGCGTCTTGGATATAACTCATTTGCAACGTCAAAACCAATGATTTATTTCCTTGGACTTTATTTTGGTAATATTCCCACTGCTTACTCACCTTCGGTTCGATATGGCGTCATTTTGCTCTGTGTTTACCGACAGGCCTGTTTTGTTCCCATTTCAGCAGATGTGCATAATACAGAAGAGGTGGAGGGGCCTTTGGAGGATAATTTTGGTGCAGAGTGGAGCACTGATCCCCCTCGGCTGGCAATCCCCACAACAGCCAATGGACATTCTGCCAAGAGAAAGAGGGCTGACGCACCTGGTAATTATAAGAATGCATGTTTGGGTGCTTGTGAATGGCTTGAAAAGGATGAAGATGACTGGGTGTGGAACAACAGACTCACGAATGGCTTTGATGAAAAGATGTAGGGACTTTTGAGGCTAAATCATCTTGAGTCGTGTGTCTTAGCATTCATTTGATTCATCACCGTATGTGTGTTATGGAAGGATCCACTGACCCTCCGTCCTCAAGAGGCCGTACATTTGTAAGCCATTTACTTTAATGGATTTACACGGGTCATCCATCAGTCTCTTGTGTCACCCCTCTTGCAGCCATAGCTGTTTGACCCCTCCGAGCCGGTGAACCTCTGAATCTGCAGTTGTGGGATGTTCTCCCGTTCCTGCAGACTGTCCTTAAAAAGTTGCTGACCACAGGCAGGCAGGGAGTCATGTCCCTTTATATTACCCTCACAGGCATCTGACATTTTCTGAGATTGCGGGGACCTAAGCTTTGATTTAAGGGCTTTTAAAGGTGACCTGATTAGGCATTGTTCCAGACGGACCACAGTAGGTAAAATAGCCCGGGGTGACGCATGGCAAATTGCAATGCGTCACTGCACATGCAGTACTGCTTGTCATAGGACTTAAAACAAATTACAATTCTCGGTGTGCATGCTCAGCTCATAGCTCTAACCCTCCATCTACACCAATGTGTCGCACAGTCCTGACACGGACGAATAAATTAATTTATAGCTGTAAACAGGATTTGGACTATTTTCACTTGGTGTATTGCGTTTATCTCGACAGACGTTTAAGCAAACCTGAAAGTGCACGTATCTCTCCACGAGATGAGTTGTCAATCACATCCGACATTTTATCACTCTAACACACTCAGCTTGCGTTTCCCCCAGTTTTCTAGAGACCCCAAGTACTTTTTTATTCCGCCATGAATCTGCCCTGCTTTCTCTCTTCTTGGAGTGCCTCGTCTCTAACCTATTTTCCAGCTCTTCCCTGACTGCCTCTATCACCCATTTAACATCCCCTCTTCAAGTGCTCCACCTCTCCCATTCCCTTTATCTCCTTATATCTTTTTTTCATTGCCACTGCAACCTTGACATCACCTATGTTATCCTCTTCACTTTATTACTCCCTCCGTGCTTCACCTCTCTTCGAATTCCGTGTCTTATTTATTTAACTTTCCATTGTGTTTGACCTTCTTCCCGGTCTCTTCCTCAGCACACATCAGATTGCATACGTTCACACACAATACCTCACCGATGGTGCCTACACGTCCCTCCCTCAGCTTTCTGTGGCTCTTAAAATGAAAAGAGAAACTCATACTGCAGTGAGTAATAACAATAATGTTGCCTAATGCCCTTCTTTAGATGGAGTGTTGAGGCTATGGAGGGGTGTGGCAGACTCTGGGCTGATGGGGGAGGTCTTGTCCACTCTCCACACGGAACTGATAACCACTTTTAAGGGGGTGGAGCTTCGCAGCGAGAAGGCCAACCTGCAGGAGACGGGTAAGCTCCAGCAGTGGGACCTGTCTAACTTCTGGACTGGTAAAATGCCAGCCAAAAAAAATAACAAAAACAGAAAAAAACCCAACTAAATTTGCTTTTAGAAGAAAATGCATGCACATTGATTCTTTTTTTAAAGTAATTTCTTAATCAGCAGAATTAACTTTGAACAAACAGATACAATCTAACTCATCTGAGCCTTGTAGCTGAATTTTGATTACTCTGTTTTGTCAGATGCCATCATACTGAATTCCTTGTGTGACATGTTTGGACTTTTGGACTCGGTGAAGCAAGCACTGGACCTGAGGCGCAGCCAGAACGAAGAGAACAAAGTCCACAACAGCGTTTATGGTGAGACAGCTGCCAAATCCAACATACGCCGCACACAGACAGTCTGATCCCAGAGGATCGTAATAACTTATATCTTGTTTCTGTGCAGTGTTGGATGAGATCGTGGGCCACCAGAAGAAGCAGAGTTGTAATAAAAGCGCGTCTCACAAAAACTCATCCTCAAAACACCTCCGACCTCAAAGCCAGTCAAACAGCCACAACTTGCTGCCCTCCGTCAAAACAAGCTCAGTGATCCAGCCGCTATCTGCCACCGGCTTATCGGCCGCATCGTACGCTCAGCTCACAATAAACCCTCGTCTCTTCACCCATTTCTCTAACATCGTCGGCCAGCGTCTCCGCGCCAGAGCCGACAGGAAAGACAGAGATTGCCACAGCGCCGCGCTGGAGAGGGAGCAGGAAATCAATGAGCCGGGGAACCAGGACGAGGCCTGCCGGATGGGACAGGGGCGCGGCGAAAAAGAGGACACCTCAGGGATCCACAAGGAGCCCGGGCAGAGGACTGGAGAGTTTCAGGATGATTCCCCTATCAGAAGTGAGGAGGTAGAGGAGACAGAAAGACTGCATGACATTGAACAAATGATTATAGTGAAAAAGGCATCAAAGAAACATAAAAGTAAGTGAGCCAGTGGGATTCTGCGGGACGAATCGCGCCACTGTGCCCGAGAGTAAAAAAAGGCACGCAATTAAAAAGCTGTATTACTTTGTCAAACTTTCTCTTGTACGTTCAAATATATACAGGAGGTAGTTTTGCTGCGGCCCCTGCAGTGGTGTTACAAGCACAGGATCGTACACGGCCAGGTTAAAGTAAAGATGCGAAGACACCTAAGACACATTAAGGGACGTATTAAGGGACGCATTGGTGAATAGATTGCTCAGACTGCATTTTAAGGGGACGCTTATGACCAGATTCTTTAGTTGTGTGAGCACACAATGTGTCCCAGACATGTTGATGGACCATCTCCTCAACTGACGTCCTCCCCTTAAACAGAGTTTTGCCTCATTCATACAAAGAATTCATAAAATACACAGTATATTGCAGTATGGTGGTGTTATTTTGGGACTCAGGGCAATTCCAAAGGGGCGTTTTTAAAAACAATTTGTTGAGATTTTATTGAGCAAAAACAGTCCATTGAGAAAATAATCCGTAGTTCAGTTGAAAACCATCAGAGTTATCTCTTGTTTGTTTGGATATAGCATTACTAGATAGCAGGTAAATGTGAAATAATGCTAAATGTTTCTAAATTATACTCTAAAGACTCCATTCAAAAGTCTGTAAATATAATATCCCTCGCCAAAAAGGTAGCTGGTAACTTTTTCTGGAATTAAACATTTTTTTCTTAATATTTGTTATTGAATATACTTGTCTTGTGAGCTAAACGTGTGTTTTGAATTTTACACAATCTAGATTTTTGTAAAATATACCTCACTCAGGCTCGTGTCTAGCACCTTAGGGTCTAATGACGCCCAAGGCCAGCCGGAGATCTATGCACCAGACTCACAGCCTGAAGAAGACATTATTCTTCAGTTCTGACCATGAAAACTCAATTTAAAGTCATTAATAAGCACAGTTGCATTTTAAAGACCACAGTCCTCTTTTATGTGCTGCAAATACAGAATCTATTCATTTTCTTACCCTCTCTTTGCTATAGAAAAACTACAGGAGAAAGTGAGATTAATAAGAGGCACTAAAGGTCCATGATGTCCTTGTAAGATAATGAATACATTTAAAATAAATAAAACTTTCTGTTTAACATTTGAACTGAATTCACTGGAAAACTCAAACGCTGTGTCTGGCTTCCTCTCACAGCCATGCTGGACTCCCAGACAATTTTCCGTTTGACTGATCGCCGACGTCGAACAAACATTTCGTATTTGTCACCTAATGGAAATTGTCCTTTTTTCCATTTCACAATGCTTCAAAGTTCCACCTGGCAGATAAAAGTGTAGTAGCAGTTTTCTTCTCTGCGTGAATCACAGTTTGTGGACCTGTTGAGCACCGTTCTGCATGCCAAGGCCGCGTGATAGACAGTGATGGTTTGCCTTTGACAGCTTCTCTCAGAACTGTGATGATATGTTATTATCAATTCATGCGCAACACAGCTTGTGCAGATGCAGTTGCCTGTGAGGCGTTATGAGTGTCAGCTGATAAAATGACTTTCATCGCCGCACAGCTCTCAGCATCTCTGCTAACACCTGTCCTGTGGCTGGATTTGAACGGTGCGGCATCCCATTAGGTTTACTGCGAATTAAACAATCATGCAGTTGAGCAGATTCTGGCCAAAATACTCCCTTGGTTTTAAATAAATTGCTACTCTGTGCTGAATACCATGGCACAAAATGTCCACCATGCCTCAAGTAGGTGTAATTACAGGTGTTAGCTTGACATACATTGCCCTACTTTGGTTTAATTAAGTAATTTGCTGAGCAATGCATCGCTCATTTGTCATTCGAGCTAACAACATTAGAGCAACGTGCTCTCCCGTTGGAAACCTTAGATGCTTGTGTTTGGCCGCTTTTAATTTAATGTTCACTTGCCAACAAAATGAATGATGAAGAGCCTGCCTAATGGCATCTTGATCCGGTTTGGAGTTCAGGAGCTACGGATGAACGTGTCAGCTAGATTATATTTTTAACATGGAGAGGAGGTGCAGTGACGTCAGCCCTCTGCAAGGTGTTTAATCTTAAAGGTGAATCTCAAAACCCAAATAAAGATACAATCAAATACATTGCATCTGTGCAATAATTCACAGTCATATGCACACCTCTAATGTTTTTACACATGTTATACAAGACGGTGACATGGCAACCTTGCATGTGCTGTATGTGTCAAAGTGACTTTACAAGTCTTTTTATGTAGCTATCTATAGATATATGTTTGCATTTCAATTTGCACATGTCATAAAATCAAAGAGAGGTTTCTGCTAGCCTGTATGTCGAAAATCCTCCCAACAGATATGAGGAGGTGCGAGTAGAGAGGGGAGGGAAAAAATGTAACATCAAACGCAAATTCAATGCAAACGATGTGACAGACTATCTAATGCATGGAGAAATATGCTTCGCACTTGACAGGGGTGGGCGTGAAGACGCGCATAAGTGTCTGTCCTGAGTGAATATGTGACTAACCCGAAGTTGTAAAACAGCCGCTAGCATGAGAATAAAATAAATCTTCTTTCAGAATTCATTATGTACCCTATGCACCGATCAGCCACAACATTATGACCTAATATTGTGTAGGTGCCTCTAAAACAGTTGTGACTCATCGGAGATTGGACATGGGCCTTCTGAGGGTGTCCTGTGGTGTCTGGCAACAGAATGTTGTTGGTGGGGGCCTTTGGGTCCTATGGGTTGAGGGGAGGGGCCTCTGTGGATCATCCTACAGATACTTGGGATCTAGTGAATTTGGAGGCCAGGTCAACACCTTGTGCTGTTTTTCATGTTGTTTGAGTTTTTCCCTAAACTGTTTTTGTGTGTGTGTCTGTGTCAGGCTGCATCCTGCTGGGGATGGCTGCTACCATCAAGGAGTGTCATTGCTATGGGGGTGGGGGTGCCTGGTCTAGTCTAGGTGGGTGGTACATGTCTAAGTAACATCCACATGAATGCCAGGTCCAAACATTTCCCAGCAGAACATTGTATTGCCACAAGATGGCCAATGTTATTTACTTCTCGTGTCAGTGTTTTTAATGTTGTGGCTGATCAGTGTATCTGTTTTCATTAGACTTTGGACAATTTCAAAAGGTGAATATCTGAATGGTTAGATCTGATTAGAATTCAAAGGATGAAAGTTTTCTGACTATCTGAACATTGCCCATCCATTTTTTAATGATCGCCCACCCTGTAGAGGGTTGCGGGGGCTATGGAGCCTATCCCAGCTGGCATCCAGGGGAAGGTACACTGCGGACAGGGCCCCAGTCCATCACGGAGAGACATGCACATCTATGGCCAATTCAGAATCACCAACATAAGCAGTCTTTGGTCTGTGGGAACCCACGGAGCGCCTGCAGGCACAGGAACGCCATGGACGGAGAAAGGCCCCGGCCCGCCCGCAGATTGACCTCAAACATCAGCCTGTAATGTGCATTTAATTGTCATTTTCACATTAAAAATCAGTTTTGCGCTTTTACAGTTCGAATATTAAAGAAGTGAGCCAAACCATACTTAAGAGAGAGCTAGAGAGAGAAGTCCTCTTGGTTCCCATGAACACACAAGCCTTGGAGCACACACACACACACACACACACAGTCTGGGGTTTTGCTTGGCCGAGGTTTGAATACCACAGTGTCGTTACCGCGCTTGGCCGCTTGGAGGCGCCCGGCTCATACTCGCTGCACTCGTCTGCGGGGAAGTGGAGGCTGGGAAGGAAAGTGGGCTTGAGAAAGAAATCTCTCCCCTGAACTGTTTACCCTGACGTCAGTTTGCAGAACTAGCTCTGCCCTGTCTCCCTCAGCGTCTCCGAAACTCCACTCCAGTCAGATTTTTTTTTTTTTGGAGGGGGAGAGAGAAATAGATGGGCTCTGCTGTTCCGCCACTCGCTCGCCCGGATCCCACGGAGTGAATGAAATGTTTTCTCCCGCACATTTAAAGTGGACTAAAACATCTACACGATGAACACCTGCGCTTTTCTGTTGATTTTGACTGTTCAGATCTACGCCGATGGCATCGAGGGGCCAACAGGTAAGACGCGCATTCTTCCTCGATCTCCTGAACGCAGTTGGGAAGTTTTTAAATGCGGATGAAACTCCGTTAAAAGCAAAAGAGGGGCTAGTCTGGCGGAGATGCCAACTTTGTGAGGCTGTTCCATAAACACGTTTCTGCGTTTATCTGCGGCGTCCTGCCGTATCCCGTGACTTATTAATGGGGCAATATAAATCCTCCCCGCAGAGAAAACGAAACACTATTTTATAACTTTGTAAACAGAAGCGTTAAGTTTTATTAGTAAAGAAAATAAAATGTTGCTTATGTGGTTGGACTGCGTATTGGCGCTCCGAGGGGAAGGATCCCATTTCCCCAAACAACAGCCCTCTCTGCGCTGCTTCAGCTTTCTGTTATCGCTTTTGAAAGGCGCCAGGTAGCCTCAAGGTGTTTGACGTTGGAGTCCAAAGTTACAAACCAGTGAAAGCATTTTCCCTAGAACTGATTTTTTTTTTTTGCCTATTATATCAATATTTGCGAGAGGGAGTCTCTCATATCCTCACAGCTTGAACCAATCTGTGATGACATCCAGAGGCTGGAGCTCCTGCATATGCTGGCGTCAAGTTGCAGAGCTGAGTCTTGACTCAGTGGCTGCTTAAAAGTTTACATTTTTAAGGAGGTTTGCGAGGCTGCAGACCATATTCCTGCAGCCTGGAGGAGGTGGATGCATTGCTCTGCTGGATTCCTCTGATGAGTGATGATGATTTTTTTTTTTTTTTTTTTTTTTGGTTGTCTGGCTGCAGGATGCTCATAAACCAGCTCCAAATCTTCCAGAATTAGATTACAAATCTAATTGTAATCATCAAAGCCTCACTTTTTCTGTTTCGTGAGCAAACCGGCAGTCTGGATTGTGTTTCCTTTTCAGTCAAAGTGTCCAAATTGTTAAAAATTTTGACTTTCCCCTTCCATTTCAGTTTGCAGCATATGTACATCTTTCCAAAATAAAAATCTGGCACATCAGAAAGGTGGAACAAGCATGCCATCCAAAAACATGAGACAGACCATTTCACATTCAGCCAAATTCCTGTTTCCAAAATCAGCTTTTATTCGTTTAGTTCAAGCAACGCAGCAGCAGCAGAGCTGTGTTTTGAACATTTTTGTTTGTCTAAAGGCTGAGATGCCTGCTTGAATTTCTGTCGTAGCCTACATATGCAAAACGGGGCCCCTGTGGAGCGTAAAAAACCAGGGTAATAAGGCAGTAATATTGATAACATTTACACTGCAACCCCGTGGAAAAATGCGACATAGTCATATTTTTAATTGAAATGCAGCCAATATTTGTGTTTCTCCCCGGCTCTGCTGCTGTTTCGTGAGAGACGCGAATGCTCAGTGCAACACTTGTATGGATAACACAACAACAGCAACGACAACAACAACAAAGGAGAAAAAAAAATAAAGAACAAACCCATGCACGCAAGCAGAATGTGTATTGTCGAGGGCTGAATGGAGCACATCATTAAGAGGAATGGGCCGAGACATATGAAGGATTAAATCACACGCAGGTAATTAAAAGAGCTGAATGGAACAGCAACGCTTCAGCACGCAAACGCTGTGTGAGGGTGTCAACAAAAATTGACACCATGTTGGTTTTTTAGTTTGGGAACTGGAGTGTTGCGAGCTTCACCATCTGCGCTTTTACATTCCCATTAGTCGCTAATGCTGCATGATTTTTGTGGCTTCACTTCCCTATACGTGACTGATCCCCTCTTGGCCCGGCGCCTTTCGTGCCTCTCCACCTGCCCACATCCTGTAGGAGGAGGAATTATGGATGCAGCCCCAAATCTTCTTTTGATTAACGCAGCCTTTAGCTCTGTGATTGCGTGTAGACCACACCTTAACCTTGACTGCTTAATAACAATTAGGAGTCAGCTCTCCTTGGGGATTTCTTGCCCTTTTCACCCCATCTCATCCATACTTCCCATAATTCTTTCTTGCTTATTATTACTGCCATCAGTCCATGCTGTCAGTTCACGGGAAGTGAAATTATTGCATGCTATGAGATATGGCAACTCTCTGCTGCACTGGTCTTGACTGCAAAGGGGGGAAAAAACAATCCATTTTGCATATTTGCTCAGGCACAAAGAGGTTATGAACGTGAAAGAGAAGCTTCCGGTTGTATCCTTATGTGTGTGTTGTTGTATATATTTCCTTGTGTAAAGCCCAATCTGACACTTTCACTCCACTGTCGTCTCTTCTGGGAATAGGGTGGATGTTCATTTACCATCTGTTTCCTCTATTAGTCGCGAATGTTGTCAACTGAGCGGTGTAATTATCCCGCGTCTCATGACTCATTTCCCAGTTTGATCTAAAAGTTAAGGCAGAATATCCTTCTTTTTTTTTTTTGCTTATTTCAGTGAATACGATAACACTTGGATCGAGATGAAAAGGAGTGCGGAGCCCAGACTGTCTAGTTTTGCGCGTGGCGTGGAATGTATAATATTTTAGGGCTTGGGGTTTACAGAAACATCATCGTGATGTAGAACCACTAGCTCAAAAAAGAGGCAAGGAGGGAATGGAGCTGTGATCATCAAATGATCTTTGGCCAGTTTGTCCAACATTTGTGGTTATTCCTTCTTCAACGTTGGGATGTAGTGTTTTTCCTTAAGTGTGGGCTGTCAGTTAAGGGAAATAACCAGCAGATTAATTAATGACAAGTGTCATTGTTGACGATGACACCAGATATGCTTTTTTTTTATTACTCGTATTCTTCACATCATTCTGATTAGAGACTCCAAACAAGCTGTTTGCGTGACACTAAATAAAGTGATCAATAAGATATATGGGCTCGCCTGCCCCCCAAAAATAAATCATATTATACCCTTTTTGACATGTGCAAAGTGGTTCTAGTCGCTGTGGAGCTTTGAATCTGCTGGAAATGTAACCATAGAAGAAGAAGTTTGCCCTCAGCTTTATTGATAGGACTGAATTCATGCAATAGAAGAAGAAGAAGAAGAACAGGATGGACCCATGCTGAGTCCAGACTGGTTCCTGTCCCGTCTCAAACGCTTTTAAAGCACATTAACAGGCAATTGACATCACAGAAGAAAACAAAAACTCATCTTGGGATTGGGTCTCAACTGTCACACAGAGATAGCACTGTATAAAAGGTAGAGCACATATGCACTTATCTAGTTCTATAAACTTTGAGGTATAAGAGTCTTAAGCAAGATAGTCAATAATTCAGGTCCATCTTCTCATGAAGATAGGCACTTTTAGCTGTAACTGGGCAGTCGTATATTCCATCATGTAGACATGCTTTACTTTCTGTAACCATTGAGAGATCATGGGAGGTTCAGGCTTCATCCAATTAATAGTAATCATTTGTCTTGAGATCATCAACAAAACATGTGATATATAACATTGGTCTGTGCTAAACAGATGGTCAAGAATAACATCTAATATAAATAACAGAGTGTCCATGGGGAGGTCTATTGCCAAAACTGTTTCCAGATCTTCTTTGACATTTTTCCAAACTATTTGTATTTTCGGACAGTCCCAAAATATATGAGTATGGTCGCCGACCATACCACAGTTCCTCCAGCATTTGTTGCTGGAATTGTTTTTGGAGACAAAAGTTGTTGACGGTGTCCTGAAGAACCTGATTTGGCTTCCAACCCCCTTGTGACATCTGGAGCATATGTTTTCCCAAGAAGAGTCATCTCAAACGCTTTTTTGAACAACTATGTAACTGCCATGTTTCTACCCTTCCTGGAAACTTCATCAGAAGGTTTACACCACCTTTGTCAATCCAGTCAGGTTGGATCGGGCCCTTCTGGTCCAATTGAGGTGGTAATATGAGGCATTTGTATTCATTTGTATGTTGCAGAAGAGATTAAAGCAGGACTTTGCGATTGTTCTACCCAAAAGAGGACAAATCAAATGATTGCGTGGATAAAAAATAGTTTATATGAAGTAGTTTTCATTTTCAGTTCAATAGAAATGTCCTCATGCTGTTTAAATATGTTTGCTGCTCCACCAATTTCAATGTTCTTATCGATAAAAAAGGGTTATTCTTACATTATTCATGTCACTGCTCCTATTCGCAGCCGGTACATATTGGTTCTTGAGAGTCCATTAGATGTGCTCACTGTAATAGGCATCTAACTGAATGGAAAAAAGAGTGAGCTTGCGATGCATTTGTGAAATACTGGTGGTGGTGGAGGGGGGAAAAAAAAAAAAAAAAAAAAAAAATGAAACCATCATGTTAGAAATGTTGCCACAGACTCTCAGCAAATCGACCATGTGGAAGAGTTCCCCCGCAGGAACCGGGCCACCGTCTGCGGATGGAGTGTGAGGGGCAGTAGGGATTGGTTCCTAAATCAGACTCCTGAAAAGACTGGTTGATTTTCATCCTGGTTGATTTCCATCTTTGTGATGTAATTCAGAGAGCAGATGGAAAACTTTGCGGCTAGCGGAGAGGAGGGGGGTTGTGGGGGGTGGAAGGAGGATAAGATTGGGAGAGAATGACAGAGAGAGGAGAGGAGAATGACAGAGGGATTCGTTCGGATACAGTATATCATCAGGATGTTTTGTTTTCAGCTGAGGCCACAGCAGGACTTGTGTGCACCGGGCTCTGAGCGCTCATGTGTGTGTGATTAAACGCCCCGCTTATGAGAGAGGTCCTCTGCTCTGTCTCTTCTTGCGCTGATCTATTGTAATGTGGGGCTGTGTGGAGTAGAGCCAGACGCAGGCCGGCTTACTCATCTCACAGCGCTGGAAGATGAAACATATCCATCTACTGTATGTGCTCAAGGAACACTGCTTCATGCCAAGTGCCACGACTGGCTCTCCTCTTCGGTGGAACTGCGCGTCCAATCAGGGGCCTCCTCCGTCTCGAGCCGGTCTCATTTCTCATCTCCTCGTGATGTTTGTGCCGTGCTGAGTGTGCAGAGACTTCTATATGCAAGGCTGCAGCTCGCGCACACGTCTTGTGGTTGTTGTGCTTAATTAATCCCGCTAAGCATTTTGCTGTTCTCTTTCTAATTATCGCATGTTACCGTTCTGTTTCTAAATCAGTCCCATCTATTTTTTTTTTTTTTTTTTACCTACTGTGTGTTGCGGCCTACTCAGGCAGAGGATTGTTTGCTCTTTTCAGAAAGGTCAAGCACTGGTTGGGAGTCATGTTTCTGAGGCAGAGAAAGAGCAGGTCGCTGTCTTTGAGGACAGGGTGAAGCCCAAAAAACACAACACTGTTTCTCCTCTGCCGTTTAGCCCGGCCTCCCTCTCTGTGTGCTTCCCTCAGATCAACTCTCGTCAGCCAACAAAGCTCTGAAAGGAAGCACTCGAAGTGAAACCTGGCAAATTAGAGATAATTATACATGACACTCATTATCCCGCGGAGGTCTCTTATTGTAAGTGTATTGTTAAGGGGTCAGGAATGAGGACACGTCCACAGAAACAACAAGTGAGAAATCATAAAATGAATTTCCACCTTTAGAAAAGAGTTAAAGGGGAATTACTGTTTTTTTTACAACCTTTTCCATTTCTGGCATAAAATACTATTGTTTACTCACCCATATCACTTTGTCATTTGGAGTCATTCGGACGATATTTAGATCTACGTACAGTATATCCATATAGTGGGAGTGACTGAGGCACCGAAACGCAGCCTCTAAATAACGCATTATCTGCCGCGAAACTCGTTCACTTCACCAATATTTTGTTATGATACGCTAGTGCTATTCCCTGTTAAGTACGTAGTTACCTGTTGTCATCATCCGGGGTCTGTAGATGGACCTACTAACCTCTGACCCGGATGATGTCATCTCTGAGCGCCACGCTTTACCTGTAATTTACTACTGCTAGTTTTTTTGCAACATGGCTGAATATTTTTCCGATTCTGAGGCTGTGGACGACGACTTTGTTTATGATGGACGACCTTACTATTTTGAGCCAGAGTATACGGATGAGGAGCTTGTTGAAAGGAGGATGAGGAGGCAGAGAGAGGAACAGCTGGCCAAAGAACAACAAACCGCTGCACATCCGCGAATAGATAACAGGTACTCCGGGCTCAGCGGGAAATAGCACTAGCGTATCATAACAAAATATTGATGAAATGAACGAGTTTCGCGGCAGATAATGCGTTATTTAGAGGCTGCGTTGCGGTGCCCCAGTCACTCACACTATATGGATATACGCGGATCTAAATATCTGACGAACGACTCCAAATGACACCAAAGTTATATGGATGAATAAACAATCGTATTTTATGCCAGAAATAAGGTCCAGGTTGTAAAAAACAGTAGTTCCCCTTTAATGCCTGATCGGTGTAGTACTGTGAACAAGTTATAGGATATTTTTCGGTGCCCCATTCACTCCCACTATATGGATAACGACTTCAAATGACACCAAAGGATGGAGTTTATATAGGTGAGTAAACGATCGTATTTTGTGCCAGAAATAAGGTCCAGGTTGTAAAAAACGGTAATTCCCCTTTAAAAGACCATGAAACCTAAAACAGTGAGACACTGGTGACTGACCAGGCCTGATTCTCTAAAGAAAACTGAAAACCACTCAAGTTAAATGAATCACATATGTATTCAAGCACTTTTGTTCTCATTATTATTATGCTGTATGTTTCCTTGAACATTTTAGCCAAGAATCTTCAATTTTCCCTCGCACACTTATCCAGGCACTTCAAATTCCATTTAACCATATTCTAAGCAATGCACAGACCACTCATTCACTATTTTAATTTGAAAGTTGTACCCTGTGACATATGCTATGAATGTTTTAGCATATTGATGAGTAAATAAGTGCATGTGTTTGCCGGCACCGCGTTAGCCTGTAGGTGCAGGAAACCACACGCTGAAGTCCCAGGAAGCAGGAAGGTCTCACGGTGCTCAGTGACTCAGCCGCCCCTGACGCTAGCAGAGGGCTTGAGCTGCCGCCTCTGTGAGCTCCTCGGGGGTTACTGTGACACCTTCCAGCACCCTGGATGAGATGCCAAGCTCTTGAGAGATTTACAGTCACCGGCCTGCCTTGGTCTGTCTCTTCCTTTCCTCTCGGCAGCCAAAGTGCAGTTTTCTCAGCTCCATCCGTCAGGTGTTATAAATGTGGTATTGATTTTTCAAACCCTTGGAAGTCCATTTTACTTGAATTTGATCAAAGTGGCATCCCGCCTGTGGCCTGCAAGCTCGGTGCAGGAGCGGGAATTAGCCAGGTGGCCGGCCAGGGCTTGCATGACGTAATCGCATACAAGGAGCTTGGTTTGCTGCAGAGAAATGTCAGTAGTGTCGTGTAGAGCACAAGTAAAAAAGTAGAAGTCTCTTCACTCTTCTCTCACACATGAAAGAGTGAGTCTTATTTCCATAAGAAGGCTGCCTACTCTATATTAAAAATAAGCTACAAAATATCTGGTTGATGTACTGCTAGGAAATGAAAGAGCTATTATTCCCATTATCATAAAAGCATATGTTTTACTTGAATAATAGACACAGAAGTTTATCATCGAGCACAGACGCTCTTGTGTTTGTTGCCCGATATGAAAGAGTGAGACTGCATAGCTCCAGCATACACACAGATGTGTAATTATCCAACAAAGAAAAGAGCAGGGCTCTGAGCCGCAGCCGTTTCAGTCCTCGTGTTTGCATCCCCAAAGGTAGCGAGTTCCAGACTGCAGAAAGTGGGTCTGCAAGACTGATGCTGCGAGTGCTGTTCCTTATCCCCTGCCCAGAGGAAAGAAAGCCTCCTGAGCAGTTTATATTTAGCCCGCTGGCCGTGTTCCCGCTCTTTACCTTTCTCTGTGTCAACAACTTTACAACTAGATTCTTCAGGCTCTCTGTTCCGGTGTATTTGGTGCGCGAGGAATGCTCAGGTTGCCGGAGTCAAAGTTCAGGATCGGGCCAGGGTGTCGAGACCTGACCTGTTGTTCAGCTGCCGGTATAGTCCTCTGCATGTGAAATCCGACGCCCTGACACTCCTCTGAACGTCACTTTCATTTTTCTCCCTTCCGATGTAATGCATGCGGGATTTAGCTAGTCTTTGTCTGTGATATGATGCTTTTCTCTCCATCGGGAAGCGGCTCTTCTGGTTGGACCAGTTCGTTGGTGTTTGGCTGAAAAACGATTCTAAAGACCCAAGCACTTTTCACTCGGAGGCATCTCATACATTAGACCGGCAGTCTTTCACATAAACTTTATTAGGACAGGGGAAATTGAAGAGCAATAAAGTGTAACAGAGGATGGATAATGTCCACTGTGCTCGTTAAAACAAAAACACAGTACGTGATGCTTGTCCAGCATAAACACTAAAGCTAACACCATTTAAAAATAAACACGTATCCGCTCAGTTGTATAGCTTTCATTACGTGTTTGCTGTTGAATTGAAGGTATTTCCTCTGTCTGTCCCTCGTGGCACAGTGGTGGCAGTCGGCTGTGACAGCTCCTTGTGCTGGTGGGTTATGGGCGGGTCGTGGCAGCTGCGGTAGCACAGGTGGTAAATCAGTCAACAGATTGATTTCAAACCTGTTGAGAAATGTACAACATGTATGAAGCGGTTGATTTAAAACTTGTTCCCGTTATCGCAGAATGCTTGCAGGCCTAATTCTGTTCTGACGTAGCGTTTGATTTATGGTAAGACTAATTAAAACGGTGGATCTACAGAGTGATATTCATGCTTATACTGTGCCGGCTCCTAGCGGCGGCCGAATGGGTTGAAAAGCTTTTGTCGAGTGATGTTAGTAAGAGAGTTTGGGAACTCGGCCGGCCTTGGATGCTTTGTTCTTATTCAGGTGTTGAAGTGAGGCAGAACAAAAGCAGAGCTTATTGATTCCTCAAACACAGCCTGTCACAGTCAGCCTATTGTCTTCTTCCTCTTGAAACTCTCCTTTCGATCCTACATGACCTCCCATCACAATCCTCCTCACTTTGACACGCCACTATTCATTGCACAGGGGATCCCGAGTACCTTTTTTTATTTTATTTTTTTCCTCCACACGAAAATCCCGCGATTCCCACGCTGCCGGATGCACTTAGCGTGGCTGTAAGACATTTCAGGGGCAAGGTAGTTCCGGGTTCGCTCCTCTTTACAGTTCCCCGTGTGACACAGCTTGCACATTCATTAACAGCTGATACCGAGAAAACAGTATCTATTATTCATTTATTTTGACGAGGCGGTATAATTGCCTGAAGGCATGAAGTTAAAACAGGATTTTTCTGCCCAGTGTGTTTTAGACGGCGTGCGAGACATTTCTGCAAGGCCACTAATGAAGAGAGAGAGCTACTGACCGGGAAAATATGTGCCCTTTATCTTCTGATCACGGTGCTTTTATTGTGTTTCACTGAAAGAGGTGCGGGATTCCTCATAATGGCGGCGCACGGCTTTGATGTTCAGGTCTGTTTAGGGCCAGAAAAATGATGCTCTTCTCACTTGAATTCCAAATGGTGTAGCCCTGACAAACCTACCCTCTAGGGTCTCTGGGCCTCCAGGGTCCTCCAGGTTCTCTGGGTCCTCCTGGATTAGTTATTGCTCAGTTGTCCTGGTGTTCCTGAGAGACAACCCATCATCCAGTTTGAAACACCTGTCCTGACTGCGTGACTCAGCAAGCACAGCCGGCTGGTGATTTTCCCCCAAGAGAAAAGGGGCTTTATGGGTGGATTGAAGTTCAGGACGAATCCTTTCCATGTCACTCTGCACACACTATATCTACCGAACTGCTTGTCTGTCTGTGGAAGAGAGTTCCTTCCTCTGTCGTTCCGGTTTTCTCCTTGATGAAGTTTTCCTTCATCCGACTCAAACGCCTGAGAAATAGAAAGCCGTCTTATGCTTTACGGATCGTGAAGTCCATTGAGGCAAATTTGTGATTTGTGATCTGGGGCTCTCAGCCTACCTTTAGTGCTAAGCTGGCACTGAAAATTGACCTTTTTAAAAGTGCTTTCGGCGGGTGATTCTTCAAATGTCGGAAAGGGGGAGCTTTTCGAAAATGCTGACACCTCCACTGTGACGTGATCTGCTGTAAAGCTGCCGGCTCACAAGGCCTGCTCATGCACGGCCGAGGAGATTCCAGTGCTGTTGTTTTCCGGCACGCTTTTAGAGATGTGTCTGGAAAGGCTACCTAGGACGGAAAGACTTCACGCCATTTTCATGCCAGCGCCGGGGAGCTACTGCAGCCAAAGGCAGGGCACCGGTTGCGTGTCTCACATTAGCACAAAGCCAGAAATATGCAAGAATGTCCAGGGAGCCCACGGGGTGTCGTTAACAAAGAGCTTAATTCAAGACCCCAAACAGAAGATTGTAATTATTGCTTGGCCCTTATGTGTGTGAGTATATGTGTGTGGGTGTGTGTGTGCATACTGGCGAGTGCCCTGGTGTGTATTTTGTGTATGCGAAAGAGCCAGATTGGCGATTGTTCCCGTGCACTTGATTATATGTAAATATTTGCTGAACTCCTTTGGCCATTGTGAACTTCCATAAATCTTGGCCACGTGGATTATTACGGAGCTTTTGTTTGCTTTCTTCTTCCATGGTGTGGAAATGCTAATGAAAAAAAATTAGCATACCATTGTTAGGACGTAGTCTTCTTATGATAAATGCGCTGCACTGCAAAGATCAAAAAGTCAGGCTTTGGTGCAGAAAAGGGTTTCGGAGTAATTCTGTGTTTACAGAGTCGCTGGAGTACACAGCGTGTAAGAGAACTCGGAGCAGGTCGGCCCTGGCCTTTGTCTGTTCGGACAGCCAGGGTAATTAAGAATCAGCTTAGTTTGGGATTATGGCTGGAAGCAGGCTGATCACAGGGGACAGGAGAAAAAGCATTAGGAGAATGGTGGTTAATATGGGTATTACTCTGCTTAGCTGTGCTATCATGTGACAGTAAGACAACTGACAATGGAACCCCGTTGATGCCAAGATCCGTTGCTTGCCGCTAATAGGCTTTACTGCAGATAGCTTTGTTTACCCAGTGTGCAGCGCTCCACCTTCCTGCTTTATCTTCCCCCTTCACACATTCAGACTTTTTATAATTTGTCTGAACCTAATTAGAAAATTGTAATATTTTGTTGTACACCTCCCTGAGGTATTTTAACAATGTTCAGACCTATTTGCCTTACGCCAGCACCTCTCAAATGAAACATGCATGACTGTTCATGTTTCCGGTGAATGCACACATGAGCACACTCTCAATGTTTTTTTTTTTCTATGTTTTTGTGGAAAGTAATTAATGTTCTCATTAACTGAGCGAACAAGCTGTAAGGCAGGACTAAAAGCCTGATACCCTCGAGTCCTTGCCCTCCTCTACTTCTGGAAATATGGTCGCTGAAACGGATAGCTTGCGTTTAGCATGTGAAACAAAGACTGGTAAGATAAATACTTTGTTGTTAGCCCATCCTTTTATTGTGATCTGCATGCAGAAGTAACCCGATGCTAGTAGGCTCTGCGCCTCCTCCATAAGTGAAGCCATTTGTTGCCCTTTGGAAAAGGACATGAAACCAGGCCAGTGTGAATAATAGCAAAGTTGGGAGAAGATTTATCCAAACACAGAAAGGTTATATCAAATGGACCAACCAAATTTATCGCATTACTCTTATTCACAATGAACTTTGCTGGTTTTGTATCAGAAAACATTGCTGCAGCAGAATTACCGGTGCCTGACATGACACAGCAATCCCTTTTTTGACCTTATTGAGAGAGCAGGGAATTGTTTTCCATGTCCACTAAGAGCTAATCCCATCAGAGGGAGTGCGCAGCATGGAGGGCTAACTCAGTCACGTCTGAGATAGCTCTGCCAGAACAAGAGGCAGACAGGAATGTGTTTGTCTGGCTAACGTGGCTCAGTTCACCCTGACTGGAAAAGCAAAAGGAAAAAAGAAAATCTCCTCGCTGACTTCTTAATTACTCTTTCCGAGCAAGGATGAAGAGCAAGTGTCTTATCCACTGTCGCTAAAGGCAGGCGACAACTTCTGATTGTGATTCAGCAGTGGTTTGGGGAGACGCAATGGAGGGCTATCATTATAGCAGATGAATTAACTTGGTTCTACCTCTCAGTGGAGGGTTTCTCACTTCGCTGGTTGTCTGTTGGCTTGGTTAGGCATGTGTGCTCCTGAGGGAACGGGCTCATTCAGTGCTGAGGCCATGGAACGGAGGATTTATCCCAGTCCAGTGAGTCCCTGTGGAGCCACAGGCTCCTGTTGAAGGATTTAAGATGGATCTGTCCGTCTGTCTGCCTGTCCCTTCCCACTGAGATTATAAAGAAAAAAAAATTCTTTAGTGGCAATAAATGTTTTTGTGTCTGGTTGATTCGTTCTGGTAGAATGTAATAACAGGAGAGGTTTGGGAGAAAGGTGAGTCAGAGGGTTTTATTGAGAAGAAAATGTGTTTTTCATAAGAGGTGACAACATTGTGTGGTTTTATTCAGCTAGTTCATGAACCGAGTCTAGACATCTCTGTAATACTTCTTTGATAAATCACTCTTTAGATGCTGTAACCAAGATCTGTGTAATGGTTAAGCGTCTGTTTACTAATTCTTATTGGACCAGTTCCAAACCATTGTTAGTTTGAAGTCATTCTGGCTTATGACCTGCTTATCAACATGTTCAGCAGTGGGAGCTCTGATACATATTTTATAGACCTTTTCCTCAATAAACTAAATGACAACCAACACAGAAGTGCAAAAACAAATGCAGATCCTCAAATGACCACTAGAGGCGTTCTCCAAAAGCAAGTCAATCTAAATAGAACTCCATGTTAAAATGCCCAACTTTACAGCAGCACTATGTTTATTGTCTGGTACAAAAATATATACATATTGGTCTAAGTTTCTAATTTCCTAATTTATGACAGTTTTGTTTGATTTAAGTGACAGATAGATGCCCTCACAGGTAAGCTGCTGTTAACTGCTTGCCTCGGCGTGACCTGCCAGCTTCAGGTCCGCTCGCACTCTGCATCTTTTGAACTAGCCGGGAGTTGGGTTGAGTCGGGCTCAGGCAAAATGGCTGCCGCCGATGCCACTTCAAGCTTCAAGACTGCTCTTAGGAAACCTAGGTTAGTAGTCACAGAGAGGGCACCCATCTTTATATTCAGTTAAAACAGAAAACTGTTCCGAGGGCTGTTCCCAATATTTAGGCTAATTTCAGTGAGTGTAGTTTAACACTTGCTTAACAGTAATCAGCTGACATCTGTTTGTATTTCCGAAAGGCTTTTATTGTAAAGCAGCTGCACAAAGTGTTGAGTCTGAATTACCGGAAGAAAAACATGGAAAGCATCTGCTTTCTCACAGCTGTCGTCTGCTGCTTTTTATCTGCAGCCAAGTTTAGTCTGTGTGATTCATTGCAATCCACTTTTGTTTCAGGGATGTCTTGGCCATGAAGTATATCGCTGGGCTTTTTATTTACGTGGTAATGATAAACTAATAATGCCTTGATATGCTGTGGTATCATTCCTGAAGAAAATCCAGGACAACCCGGCTCATAATCTCCCGCGTTGGGCCGATCCCGTGATGCTTGTTATAAACAGAAGAAGAAGTAAAACTAGGTTTCACTAAGCTTTCTATAAATCCTGTGATCAGTCACATCCTTCCCCGTGCCAAGACAATTTCCTCTTGTTAATTTCTCTCCATCGGTTTTCATTGATTCACCAGTTTTCTCTCCACCTTTGTCCTTGTCCGCTCAGCCTTGGGGCTTCTTGGGGATCTACAGTACCCCTCGCAGATTCCGGGAAGGGTTCGGCATTCTAGGCAGTGGTGAACCTGAGCTGAAAGCAGACCTGTCTCTGTGTGTGCGTGTCTACCTGCCTCCCTAGGCACTCATTAAGCCGGTGTGTGAAGGTGTGTGTTTCCGGAGGCTGTTGGGAGAAACATGCACACACGCCGAGGTTAAAAGACCCCCGACAGAGACATAATTTCGCATCCTGAGGCGATGGGTGAAGGTAACTTCATTAGCCAGTTCCTGCTACACAGATTAACTTGATTATACTAAAAACTCTCGACGGCGACAGTGCAGAGTACAAAATGTCACACCTACAACTAAATTTAGTGCGTTTTACAGCACGTAGGAGGCATCCGTGTGTGTGTGTGTGTGTGTGTGGCTATGCTTGCATGTGTGGGTGGGTGTGCACTGAAGGGAGGGAAAGGAGGAGGGCCAGAAGATACACCTGGGACGTTAGCTTGCTCTGTAATTTGCATCGGCAGGTAATGAGCAGGTACCAGTCTAAAAACCTCCCTTCTATAATTTGGTTGATTGATGTCACACTTACTGTAATGGAAGCCTGTACGTTCTTACATTTAGCAGATTCTCTTCCAGATTTCAGACGCTGCACCTCTAACTGACATTCCTGCTTCACTACCTCATGTGTTTATTGTTTCCACTTTCCTCTCTACCTACAATATCTTGTCAGCGTATCTTTTACACACGAAACGTCCTAATATTTTCCATCATGCAGAGTCACAAGCTTGCCCTTTCATTACCCGCAGGGCAAACGACATTAACCTCTTTTAACCCGAATTGATCTGCAGCATCTCTTGACTTAACTCTCCACATTAGGCGATGGAATTGGCGTGCGGTTTACGGGTACGTTGGCGCCGTGGTGCACTGTGGGCAATAAAATTTGCAAGATAAGTGTGTATCAGGAAGCGGCTCGTCGGCGGCCGAGCCATATCTTCACGGCCGTTTCTGCCGTCCCGTCCCTTCCGTTCTTTAAGACTTTATTGGCCAGAAAATAGAGGAATTTTGCTCCCTCAGGCATGCTAGATTACAACTGTCTAAGCCGTCCGTGTGAAGCTGCGTGCTTCAGATTAAACACTTTAAATCTCTTGAGAGAGTTGCCACGAAGGCCACTTTCATGAATTGTCTTGCCTCTTATCCTGTAATGCATTGTAATAGCTTCGCTTCTGCACTCACCTGTTGAGATGTAACTCTTTTTTTTTTGCCTCTCCGTGTATCTTCTGTGAATTCTGCATTCTCCTCACACTCTGCTGTAATATAACATTCATAACCAAGGCTTTAGTGCCAGTCCAGACTAAAAAAACTATTCCTAAGCCTTCCGTCAGACACCCCCGGTGAAGCTATTTTTTTCTGCTTCAGAAAACACACACTCACATGCTCGGGCTTGTCAGCTCCCCCGGTCATGTGTATTGTGGTCAAGGTGAAGAGTGCGAGCGGGGGGGCGGCCGAGGCTGGGAAAATGCAGGCACATGGAGATGAGAGGAGGGAACGAGGGATGGATTTCACGCGTCCCGCCGACGGCCGCCCCCGTTGTTGTCAGTCTCGCGCTGACAGGCCCGAATTCAGCAGGATTCAGACGAGCCGCCGCTCTAATAAAACGTTTTCAGGAAACGGGGTGGGAAAACTGAGCCGACCTCAACCTCAGGCTTCACAGCGACAAAACACGGCCCCCATGAAAATAACACCCTGCCAGTGATTGCTTTTCGGTGTTGATTTTTCTTCCCTCGCTCGCCGCTCTGCAAACTGAGCAACAGATTTTTGATTCTGCGGGGTAAATGAGGACAAGAACGCAAACTGTATATGTTCGCAAGTGCAGATTATGATTTCAGGAAATTACAGGTTTTAAATTCCTCCAGTTATCTCCATTGTCACGACGCCGTGTGTGGCACCAGTAAAGCCACCAGGCACCGGCAAACCCAGACAAAGGCAGTCACTCAGGTAGATCATTAGTGGTTTTAACAACATGAAAGCTCATAACACACCATATTATGTTATTATCTCAGCTGCCACTGTACTCACATTGCTTTGGCCCCTAGCGATACATGCGTAGGGCGGAGAGCTTCCTGTCGCAGGTTTTTCTTTCACTGCCACTTTTTTAGGGCCTGGGATCGGCTGCCTTTGTGCAGAAACGCCCGCCCTTCTTTCTTGGCCTTTTGATAAAATCGTCCACGCTCTCACCCTGGAAATCCAGCTAGGAAATGGTCACATGATCAGATTTGGCTCTTTCCGCTGCCAGCAAATAGGGTCATATAAGCCGAGCAAGGCAAGGGTACAGAGTATTTTTTTTTTTTTTAACAGCAGATTGGACAAATGGCCTTTTGGCTTGTCAGTTTACTGGACTCTCTGGTTGAGATATGTGATATTACTGTTGGGTTATATGATGTACTGTGCTCAGGCAAGAGTATCTGGTGTTATGATTCTACTCACGAAACCACAATATATCTTTTTAGCTTCAGTGTGCCAGTTCGGGAGGAGGATTGTACTGCCTCATGGCAAACTCTGATTTACAGGATTTTTTTTAGTTTTGTTGTTATTTGATCCATTGACTAGTGTTCATAAAACAGACCATTTGTCATTAGATTAATTATTTAAGTAATTTATTAATCCAGAAATGCCAAATATTTGTTTCAAAGGTAGGTTTGAGTTTCTTTATTAAAGACTCATTTTAAACTTTGAGTATTTCAGCCTTGCGCGGTTTGGCGCCACCTGTTGTTACTGGTGGGAACAACAATATATATGTATTATTTGATGATTTTTGGTATTCTGTGACGAATCTAATGATTCTCAGTCTGGAAACGGCAGGACGCGGTGAAATTCGATGGTTACCTCACCTAAAAGTTTACAGGTGTGTTGCAGCTCTAAATTTAACAGCTCACTGCGGCTGCTCCTGCTTGTTCTCGTCAAACCATTTCAAACTGATCGGCTGTCAAAAGATGCCAGAAATTACAGCTTTGGTTTATTGGCGGGCGCGCCATTTCCCCGCGACTCCGTCGTGATAAAAGTCAACTTGACTTTTGCCAGCTAAATGTTTTTAATGTGAAGCTGCAGCAGTAGGAGATTAAATTAGCAGCACTGCCACTGACTCAGCTCGTGATAATGCCACAGTTTCACCAGTGGACCACAGTCATCATTTTGTTAACCGATTTAATGATACACAGTTACTGAACAGGCCTTAATATAAATAAAAACAAACTGTCAAATTGAATATCTTTGGATATAACTCATAATTCTCTTCATAATAAAAATAGAAGGTAATTGTTCTTATTTTGTCTTTTGAATTTGCATGATGCTATACATACAGTATATGTCTTTTGTGGTATAATAAAAAAACAGTTCTACAATATTTTACTTGTATTTCCCACTGCTGTGGAATATCCATAATACCCAGAGGGAGGCACATCACAACACACCCGAGCACAAAATTACACTATACACAGATAAAGCACACACTCTCCTTCAGCCTTTTCCGCTGTCTTTTACACACACGTTGTGGTGTAAAGAAAGCTGTTATCTCAGAATTGGTGTAGCACACATCATTTGTGCTCCAGCAGAGCGCCGTGCTCAGCTTGCGCCTGAAGCAGCAGGATTAGTATGAAGATATCGTGGAGGGCTCCTTTGGTATCTGCCAGAGGTTCCCCGGCTGCGCCGTGCATTCTTCGCCCGCTCTTGTGGCTTCTTTTAACTCGCCTCCCGCTCCTTCGCCGTGCTCAGCAAAAGTCATTCTCACCTCGAAGGAGGAGGGAGCACAGGAGGTTAGAGGAGGTGGTAATGCTATTATGACTCGTCAGGCTCCGGCTCCCTTTGTCGTACTTCCTTTTCACGCCGTGCTCCCATTCACGTCCCGATCGACCTGATCTATTCATTTGACACCGTTCTGCCCCCCCACACACCTGGAGGCTGTGTGTTCACGGGTGGGACGATATTTACACGGCCGGCCTCCTTTTTTCAGATGTGCTGTGGCATGTTCTCGGCGACGACGTGTCTTTAGTGCCCACAGTATCGATTGTTAGGAGTTGAAAATGTTTTTATTTTCCTCAGCATAAACAGCGCAGCGCTTCAGACGAGTTTTCAGCAGCCTTGCAGCAAACGCCGGCGCCAGCGATTTTCATATGCATGTGTTTTGTGCTGCTGGAGCAGGTGAAAAATAGGTGCTTGGTGGACTCAAGCGTATCTCCCAGATCTCTCCCTGCCTCTCTCACAGTTTTCTCTTCCCCTACTCGCATTCCCTTTCAATCTCTCACCTCTGCTATTGCTCTTTTTCTTACTCCTCCTGCTGCACTTTCCTCTCATCTCACCGCTTTCTGTTTCTCCCTCCGTCTCACTGTCCCCTCATATATTCCTGCTATGTGGTATTCCATCCTGTCCTGTGTGAAACTTCAAATCAACGCCAGCAGCAAGACCGGGCAGAGCCGCTGTCGTCCCTCAGCAAGGCCACACAGCAGTGCGAGATTGACGGGCTGTGTAGCCAGATGGGTTTCGCTTCGCTGCTCTCCTCGTGTGTCTGAGCTTGCGTTTTCTTTTTCTTTTTTTCTTCTTTTTTTGTCATTTGTGGGACGAAGGGATGGATGTAGAGCAGGAGGATGAAGGAGAGAGAGGGAGTTAAAGGGAGGAAAGCAGAGGCCAGGGGAACCGGCTTTTGTTGAGTTTACATAATTAATGTTTTGTTAAACAGAACCCTGTCTACACACAGTATCGGCTCCGATCACCAATGCAAATATTGTCAAGAGGATAAGCGTGGAAAAGTCTCAAAATGCTTCACAATGGGCTAAATGGAGCTGCCGTACCCATTCATTACTCCGGTGGTTGTGAGCAATTAAATTCCAGGTGATGAAACGCTGAAACCGCTCATCCCTTTTTTCTCAGAGCCGTTCAGATGCTTTTGAATCCTCGTGTCACTGCATTATCAACTGTAAGGATGTGTCGTGACCGTACCAGGACCAGTTTTATTGTTTTTATCTGCTTGTTCTCTTCTCCTTCCTCCCCTGCCTTGTGACAAATCTACAAGATACCATTGTGTATAAATAGCACACCACTTTAGACACATTGCTCTTGTCATGCTCGGATATTAAGCTTCGCAGGGTTAGGGCAAAAGACAAGTTCTTCGTCCTTCATCGACAGTACGCGCCGTGAAAACCACAATATTGGCAGCGATAGCACATGGCCTGACTCGCCTGGTTACTTATTCACCATTAGACGATACCAGGCTGGATAAACATATTAGTTAAATGGCTTTACAGACCAGTTTAATAGGACCTAACATGATTATCCACATTTGGGCCATGTGTGTTTGCTTTTGAATGGGGCCCGCAGTTGTTTGTCATTCAGAGGCAGAAGGACTCCAGAGAAGCTATTGTGATTAGTCTCCCGCCCCTGGGAACGCGTGGCTTTCCAGGACCTGCTCTGTCAGCAGCAAACAGGACATCTATCACACGCCCCACCCCGCCCCTGTTAACCCGCAGAGAACGGAAGCGAGCTCATATTTCTGTACGCGCTATATGCAAACAGTGAAACACAAACGTAGGGATACAGATGATGTATATGTGCGTGTAAAAATAATGAAAAGCAGCAGTTCCTGTGCAGATTTTTTATTTATTTTCTCATCTGCACCATGATACGCATACATATGATCAATAGCATGGTGGATGGGTCTGGGATATTCATGCATGCCATAATGAATGTGTAAAAGCTGAGAGAAATGGAGATCTGGACTCGACTGAAACACATCCCTGAACCCACCCAGGAGTACTTCTAACACAAGGCTTTATGACAAATGTGGTAGCAAGCAATTACTTATTTATTCACATTCAGAAAGCATGGAGCAGCATTATTATTAACTTCATCTATAGTCATGTTTATGGCCAGCTGGCAATTAAATGTCCAATTTTCACTCTCCTTTTAGCTCTGTCTATTAAGTCTAGAGGGAAATATCAGAGTCAACATTATAAGGCAGCAAATAATTTTGCTGCCTTATAATGGGGTTGTGTTTACTGTTTTCCATATCCATATGAATGGCGCCTTCTTGAGGTATTCACAACCTTCTAAGAAGAAATCTATGGTAATGTATGACTTCATGAGTCCCCACTTCCTTCAATTTGTAAAACTGACACTAGAATATCAGTGATACGGGTGGCGCCATCTTGCGTTGTTTGAAGCCAGAATCTGTGTAGCACGGTCCTAGATTGGAGCCACGCTTGGAGCCGCCCTCGTTATCAATGACCCACTAAAGTGGAGTTTATACGCCTGCGGGACACAGACGCTGTAACCCACGTGTCCTGCGCCGGTGCGTTTATACTTGCGCGCTGGTCATTCTGGCTTGCTCTAGTTGCCACTGTATCTTTTCCGCCAGTCGGGTTCATTTTTGTTTCCACTTCCTGTCTCACTTTCAGCAATGGCGACTGAAACGTTCGCTAAAATTTCATACAAACGTTTGTGTCTCCGAAACTCCCCAGTCAACCTTTCCTCGATGTGTTCCATCTTTGTTGATCCAAAACAATCAATTTGAAAATTACGGATATGGAGAAGCAGCCGGAAATACTAAAGCGGAAATACACTACTACCAAGTGGACCAATCACAACTCTTGCGCTCTGCGTCGCCATGGCGCGTAGTTACAGGGTCTGCGTTGTCGCCGCATCCTCTGCGTCAACTTAACGCAGAAGTCTAAACCACCTATAACACTTCCTCAGGACTCACTTTTCACTGAAACTTGCATTATAGTTTGGTTAATACTGCGCTGTGCTCCACCTACACCAGTTACAAAGAAATGATGGATTATACTTTGTACTTTATTATTATTTTCAACTCTCCCGGACCGCGTCACAGAGCAGTTGGCGTGGCAACTGGTCACCATCATGATGTCTCATCCTGTTTCTATAGCGTCAGATAATTAAATAAAACTAAACTTAGCAGAAAAATGGACACTTAAACATGCAACAGCATTATATTATCTACCAAAAATTCCCTTCCACGGACATGGAGGAGGTAGAGCTTATGACGAATACTGCAGCCAGCTTGCTAAGTTGTTTCCTCAGAATCTACTAGGCACAGAGAGTGGCCTATCAGCAATGTTCCCATGACTTATGACTGAGTGGCAACCATTATTATAATATTATGATAGTAACCAACAAACTGTATTTGAGGAAAAGTCCAATTTTAGACTAAATTCCACCAAATTAATGCTAACACTGTTATTTATCTACTGGCTGGACACTTCTGAAGTCACTCTGGCTATAAGTATAAAACTTAAGTGAAATAAACATGAGGCCGAGAGTGTTTACCAAGCAGTACTGTAAAGGAATCTCATTATCCAGTCTGCACACACACACAGCGGTTATTTATTTATTTATTTATTGTGTATATTCAGTACAAATTCAAGGGAGTGATGTTGAACTAAAGCAGCAGGAACCATTTCTGGGGAAGAAGTTAATGACAAAGATAAATGACAAGCTGCACTTTTTCTTCTTAATTACGCCCCGTACGGCATTTTGTACACACCCACACACACACACCCACACACACACACACACACACATAGGTGAAGTAGAGCTGGGACCATTGCGGTCTCACTTACTGGACTCCGACATAAGACTGTAATTCAGCCTCAGAGCTCCATAAGTCATATCCATAATGCACGGCATAGAACTGCATCGCCGTAGTTAACATTACTGAATCACTTTGATGAATAACTGCAGATGAAAAGGCTTTAATGTGGTCCTGAATTATTGTTGGGGGTTCATGATAACCCTCCAGGAAGCACTATACACAGTACAACTGCACTTGCAGCCAACGTATAAATAATCTATCTGGAGGCAGTTTCTACATTTTGTCTTCATTATCTGTAACTCGTTTACCTTTATGTAATAAACTACAATAGCACTTATCATTAAATAAGTGTAATCTAAATTTATGAAGAAGCTATTTTAGTAACCTGGGCATGTCTGTCTTTGATTAATTCATTAGCCAAATGACGAAACGGGTACTTTACTTTTTTATTTATTTTCCCAACAAAAATTACAAGTGATTCCAGCTTATCAAAAGCATTAGAGCAATTTTAATATACTTAAAGACTTTCAGGTAGAAAAAAAAACTTGACATTTAAAGAAGTTGCCTGGGGCAAAAGGAAATGGCAGAGGAAATATTTAATCAATGTTAAAAATAGTTGCAGCCCAACTTCTGTCTGTTCAAAAGGCGTAACGTTCTGAATTAAGTACATGCAAGCGGATAAGAGTATTGCCCAAGTAGCCTGTTATGACAATTGATTTTCCACTTTGTTCAACATCGGAGTGTCTCTAATTGTATTTTCAGTCCACAGAAATTTCCCTCAAACGGCCCTGTAAAACAGGTCCATACAATTTGTATCCTGGATTGTTCTGATGATTCCTCCAATGCTTAAGCTGTCACGCTGCTGGCTGCATGTCAGTTATCTCCTCCTTGTCATTAGCTGGAGGGTATCGAAGGGACTGCATGATCGATACTTTAACCCGCTGCAGCTCGCATCTCATCTCTCACCCTTCTCCCGTCTCAGACACGGAGTGTATTTCTAGGATTGGCTGCTCGCGCGTGAGTCGATAATACATTTGTTCGAAGCGGGGTGGGCCCCGTCAAGAGGGATCGCTCTGGGTTCATCATTGGCTTATTAGACATACGTTTCTCTCCCATCGACCTGTTGGGCCTGCCGCGTGATCCACATCGCTTCCTCTGCATCCTCTCTCAGTTTTTTATCTCCGCCCGTCCCGGTGACAGCTTGCTGTTCGTACAGAAAAGTAGCACGGAGACTGGCAGCAGATTTGTCTTGCTGAGGTTTTGGTTGTAATTGTGCCTGGAGATACAATGACCCAGTTTGAGGCAGTGAAGTGGCTCAACGCAAACCGTGAAGCAAGAAAATATATATACAGCTGTGGATACATGAGATAGCCCACCTTTTAGAGAGAATCTGGACCCCCTTTTAGTAGGCAAATAATAGAACAAAGCTGTGTTGATTATTTTTCTATAGTTCAGATGTCATCAGCACTAAGTTGGCAGGATGTCACTCCCACAAATGAATCATCAAGCTATCTGTCCTTGTCTCAAGTCTGAGATTGTTCATTGTCTTAAACACTCAATGGACAAAGTGGCAAAGCCTCAAAAATCTAAACAGTCAATATTACGTATCTGGGCGCTGCAAAGGTAAGTGCAAAGGATTACAAGTTAATTTCAAGGCCAAATTAGAGTCTCTGTGCTTTGAAGTGTTTCCAATCAATGTAATAAGACTCAGGTATTGTTCAGTGCCCTGTTCTGTTTTAAAAAAGAAAAGGAAAAAAATCAAGGATTTGTCACAGTCTGATCTACACAACACATGTTTGTGGTAGCGTATGACCCAGAAGGAAAAAAGAATTGTTGTTGCTCATCAGGCGGGAAAAGCTTACAAAACCATCTCTAAAGAGTCGGGAATCCACAAATCCATAGTCATACGGATTGTGAACAAATGGAGGAGATTTAAGACGACTCTCACCCTCCACTGGAGTGGTTGACCAACAAAAACCACTCCAAAAGCAAGACACATAATAAAGGTCACACAAAGCCCCTGCTCTCCAAAAAGAACATTTCTGCAGTTTGCTAGACATCACATGGACAAGCCAAAAGACTATTGGGAAAATGTTTTGTGGACAGATGAGACAAAAGCAGAATTGTTTGGTTTGGAGATGAAACAACGCTGCATTCCATCATATGAACCTCATCCCGTCCATGAACCGTGTGAGTGGTAATGTCCTGGTTTGGGCCTGTTTTCCTGCATTTGGGCCAGGACAACTTGTCATCATTGATGGACCAATGAATTCTGAAAAATACCCGTGAACTCTAAAAGAAAATGTCAGGACATCTGTCTGTGAGCTGAACCTCGAGAGAAAGTGGGTCATGCAGTAAGACAACAAGCCCAAGCACACAAGTTGTTCTGTAAAAGAAGGGTTAAAGAACAACAAAATTAATGTTTTGTAAGTAAAAGTCCTCACCTTAATCCAACGGAAATGTTGTAAAAGGACCTGAAGCAAAGAGTTCATGTGAGGGAACCCACCAACATCTCAGAACTGAAGTGGTCCTGCACTGAGGAATGGGCTAAAATCCCTACCAGCCGCTGTAGACGACTGATCAGCAGTTACTGGAAACGTATAGTTGCTGTTCTTGCTGCACAATGGAAATAAGGGTTCACAAACTTTTGCACTTCACAGACATGTACAAATTGGTATTTTTCTTGAATAAACAAACATCAAAGTATGATGTTTCAGCTTAATGTCTTTCATTTGGATTCTCTTTATCTACTGTCAGGACTGGTGCAAAAATCTGCTGATGTTATGAGTCAGAAATGTGGAACACTCTGAAGGGCACAAAGATAGTTTTGATAGTTATTCTGAGAATTACAGACAAGCAAAGAATAGACAAGCTGTTCTGTACTAATTGCCTCCGGAGACTTCGTAGCGGAGTTGTTATTACTCTACCTCTGCTGGCCTGTGATGGGGTCTTAGGTCTCAGGTGAATTACTGCCGTAGCTCTTTGTTGGCAACAGGAGATAGGGACTACTTGCTGTCTGTCTGCGGCAGGCAGGGTACTTGTCAGGGTCAGCGGCGCTTTCAAGCCCCCCGTTACACCCAGCAGTCCACTTCATTGCCCGACCGGGCCTGGAAATAATGCTAATCACCTCCGATAATGGGTAGGAAGGAGAAGGAGGCGAAATACAAACCAATCAAGAGTGGAAAGTGTCAACTGGGTGTACATAAATTTAAATTTGAGAAGAGTTCTGTCTTCCTCTCAAAGAGACTTTTCGCTGTGCATGATGACTGCCAAGTGGTTGTGTTTATAGTGAGCTGAAACTGCCACAGGCTAGACGGTAGCTGTTATTTATGTTCAAAGACTTTGCCTGTGATTGAAAAGGCACCCTACTCTTTGATTTACCACTGTGCATCAATCAATCAATCATGAATGAGCTGCATGAGGTTCCCTCAGACGGATTTGCGCCGTGGTTTTTACAATACATCATTAGATTTCTTGCAGGAAGTCGTATAAGGAGAAGGTGGGGAAGCTGCCTTATCGCTCCGTCTGCAGGTACACCTCGGTGATGACTACCTGCGCCTCTAATTAACAAAAAGCGACAACTTTAACATGCGTTTGTACACTAATGAGACACGTGTATTGCTTGTGATTGCACAAACGAGACATCTGAGGTTGTGTTGTTTGACTTTTTTTTTTTGAGCTTGTTTAAATCCTGCTGTGCGCTCATGTGGTGTGATTTTTCTCTCGCTGCTTTAAATACCTTGTCATTTTTGTCCTCTGCTCCGCCTGTAGATAGACAAGAGGCACTTTTGCCGGCAATGGAAAAGGTGAAACCGAAAGCAAAGTTAAAATAGGTCAAGGGAACAGAATGTTTTTTTACACTTAATGTTTGTCATATATTTTAATTCCAGCTGCTCCCTGTTCTGGCTTGCAGTCTTTGGTGCAGAGGGTAGCAATTTTAGCAGAGTCTCTAAAATAATTGGATGAAATATTTGGTTCTAACAAATCAAAGACAGTTTTTTGTGGCTTATTAAATGTCTCAATCTGCATCTCTCTTTAAAGGAACTGAATTACAGATTTGTTGTGGTGGGGGGAGGGCAGGGTTCTTAAAAAGCAACCACTTTGAGTGAATATTGTTATAAAGGTGACCTCGTGTGGCATCTCTTTGCAACACGCTGGGTTGTTTTGTGCAGTTTTATCAAAGCATGAAGCGCCCACGCTCTTGGACACCATTGCAGTTGAACTTCTCCGCTGATGGGCAAGCCTGTGCTTGTCCGTGCCTGACAAACATCCCCTCTCTGGTGCCTGGTTTAGGTTAAGAATAGCAATACCCAAGGACACGCTCGGTCCACATTTGGATACAGCAATGGGTTTCATCATGGCTGTGAAACAGAGGCTGAGTTTGCTTTATGAAAGTTCAATGTTAACAGTAATCCGAAGTGAAGTTTTGGACAGGCTGTTTATTGAGTGAAGCAAGGACCGAGTGTTGCTGAAGGACTGATGGTGTCGATTAACTCTCAGCCGCGACATCAAACGGGAAACCAGAGCGTAACCTTCCTGAAGAGAAAGATTCAAAGCAGTGACCCGACCGATTAACCTTGCGTTCACCTTGTCATCCGATGCCGCACTGTAAAAGAACAGGGAGGGAGAGCGGAGAAGAAGAAAAGCTGCTAATCTCTCACAGAAGGCTGATACATTTTATGCAGATTGGATGCAGAGTATTTTTAACCATGCAAACTCTGGTGGATAACAAATAGTTTGTTTTGGAGCTTTGACAGTTTGTTTGAATATGTAAATATTACAGAGACGGGGAGAAAGGGAAGGCAGGCAGAGATAACGCAGCTCATTTGCAATCAAGACTCCAGATTAGATGATACTCGTCTGTAACCGTGCAATAGCCAGTTTTGACTTTAGGGCTTACGGCCTTTAAATAACCCTCTAACATCTATTTGTAACTCATGTTTCCCTTTGAATATTTGCTAAAATATTTGGTGTGTTCTGTATGCAGTTTGTAATACATTCTGTGTTTTTTGGTTCCAACATTTAATATAAAAATGAAATATTTAGATTCATTCATTAGCTTTATGAAGAGAGTATATGAGCTGAGAAATTACGAAAAAGTCTGCATTAAGACGACATGGTGTATATCTGAGCAACTACAGAGTTTATTTCTATAACTCTTGTCTCGTAATTAAGGTATTACTTTCAAGTTTAGTGCAGAGGCGAAAGCATCGGACTTTACACCTATCAGGCACAACATTATGACCACTGATAAGAGAAGTAAATAACGTTGGTCATCTTGTGACAATCCAGTGTTCTGCTGGGAAACTTTTAGACTTGGCATTCATTCATGTGGATGTTACTTAGACATGTAGCACCCACCTAGACCAGACCAGGCACCCCCACCCCATAGCAGTGACACTCCTTGGTGGCAGCAGCCATCCCCAGCAGGGTGCAGCCTGACACAGGCACATACACAAAAACGGTTTAGGAGCAACTCAAAAAAACATAAAAAACTTATTCATTTCTTGACAGTGAATGCAACTAATTAAAGAATTAAAGAAAGTAGCAGCGCTCAGCAGTTGCCTTGTTTTCAGTGCCACACGGATAGCGGTGAATGCAAGAATGTAAACACGGTTACCAAGGAGAAGATAATTAGAGTATAGTATAATTAAAGCAGAAAGTATATGGATGGATGGTTTGAGTTCGTAATGACCCACTGACAAGCCACCGCATGTATAATATATCTAACCGGCAACGGCTGTCACTGGGTGAAATATGCCGTTGAACTATAAATTAAAACCTACACCGGAGGTATTTATGGCTGTTAACTCATCTTTAGTCCATGAATACCAAAATGATAGAGACAGAGTGAGGAACCTGGACACGCTGACTGAGTTTGCGGTAGGGCTGATGCTGGTTCTCAGAGAAAGGTATCTCATGGTTGACATTATGCATCTGATTAGGATGCTGAGCTCTATGTAGGGATTTTGTTCCTGTCCAGCTTGTAAATGCCTCAGGAAGTGCTAGAAAAGGCATGGATCCTTTGTAGTGTACTCCCCAACTAGATAATTAAAATAAAAATAGATGGATGGTTGGAGCTGTTGCATGTATAATACTCAGTGTCTAACAGTGCCGCTGAATACTCTGTTGAATTATAAATTAAAACCTACGCCTGAGGTATTTATGGCTCATCTTTAGTTCATGGATACCAAAATGATCTCCTCTTGGAGTCTGGTGTAGGGACAAACTGGGGAACCTGGATATTCAGATGGAGCTTGAAGTAGCGCTGATGCCGCTTCTCATAGAAACGAGTCCCAAATGGCTGGCATTAGGCGTCTGATCAGGATGCCGAGGTTTATGTAGGGATTATGTCTCTCGTCCAGCCTGTAAATTCCCTGCAAGTGCTGGAAGACATGGACACGGCCCCATGTGCTGTGCTCCCCAACTAGATAATTGGAAGAAAATAGATGGACGGTTTGAGTTTGTAATGACTCCCTGGCAGGCTGTTGCACGTTAGGGGTTAATACTAGAGGAACACAGTGCCTGATTAGTTGTGGACCATTCCTGGCCAGCGCCAATTAATTTGACGCCGAGGTTATGCACATCCACCCCCGTATATCCTCCCTTTGCACCCGCGTCTCCCCCCTGTGTTCATGGTCTAAAATCAGCCTAATTTTGGAGGTGACCTGCTGCTCCTGAGATTAAGTTATGTATCATTCCCCTAATCCTTGCTGACAAGTGTGTGTTAGCGGCGAGGCCGACTTCTGCGGCATGTCATCCACTAACAGATGGCATAAATCATTCTCTTAAACGCTGCATTAAGTATTAATCATTCTCAGTGCTGTCACTGTCACACTGCTCGGTGGGCCGCAGGCATGCAAAGTGTGATTAATGAAGGTGGAGATTTAAGGAGCCACTTTTGGCCCCCGCCCCCTTTACCTAGCGTCACCCATTGGCTGAAGCGGGACGGACGGGGCACCTGCGCTACCACAGCAGTGACCTCTGAGGATCATAGGGGATAATTCGCACTCTTGTGGCAAAACCCAGCTGTCTCATATGGGATTGAAAAATGTAGCCTTTTTCAAGATCGGCGTGGTATTACTCTGCTTTATTCGGCTTTGTGGAGACAAATTTCTTTTGTCTGTTTTCTTTAAGACAAAATGACTAAAAGGTCTCAGAGGGACACACTACAGATATATCTTTTAGCATAATAGAAAGCACATATTTATCCAGGGGAGAGTGTCTAGTCCGCTACACTATCACACTCTTGTGTTGGATATAACTTCTCCTATATTCGACCGTACACTTATCATTTGACTGCCTTAATGAAATAAGTTTCCAGCAATTGTTATAAAACGCAGCGTGAAAGAACGCGATAAAGTAGTAAGCTGTGTTTTGACAGGTCAGGTATCTTTCCATTGTTGCCTTCTCAGTGTCAATGCTTCCGTGTCGATGTTAAACGACACCATTCTTCTATTCAAACGAAGGTTATCAGCCCGTGCTCCTTGTGGTTGTTTTAATCGGAGACAGCACTTGGCGAGGAAGACAATAGCAACGGCCGCTTCAGCGAATGCCGGGTGGCGACGCATTGAGAGTTACGTCACGCAGTGTCGCGGTTAACAAAAAGGAGGAAGCCGGTTTGAATGGAGGGGTTAACGGAAGACTTGTTTGCTTGTTTTACTTTTGTAGTACAGTACAGAAATGCTCCATTTAAAATAACTGAACTGTGCGTCAGTGGTAGAGCATGCCTCCAGCCGATGCTCCATGCTTATTTTTTTCTTTTCTGTTTTTAAAGCATGTGGATTCCCAGTCATGTATTGCTACTTACAATAATATATTTTTCATGGTATATCCAATAAAGGCACAATTAGAGACGGAGCAGGAAGTACTGGGGGGGAAAAAGAGTGGGGACAACATGCGGCAAATAGAACAAGCTGGAATTGTACCTACGCCCCTGCAGTGAGATCTCTCGTGGAGGCGGATTTCTCTTTCATTTTGTTTCTAGTCTCTAAAGTGGCCTTCCAGTTATGTGGAGTTGCAGCTCTGGCTTCAGGATTAGCACTCTTGCTCCCCACACTCTTTTGCCACCCTTGCCCCTCGGTTCCTTAGCTCCTGCTCCTCTTCCCAGCGCCCTTAATCTGACGCTGATGCAAAGTGAAAGACCACTGGCGCTCCCTTGACATCCCTATTCAGCCCCCTCTGCGCCTGGTCTCCAATCTACTGCCTTTGCATTCCATTTGCTTTGCTTCAGGCTCCAAGATTCAGACCCCCTCCTCCACCCCTTCGTCCCTCTGCTCCACCGATGCTGCTGCTGCTGCTGGGATGCTGGACTCGGAGCTGCGGCTGATGTGGTTTGGCGAGCCGTGCGAAGTGTGATACAATGCATAATTATGTTGTCAGAGGACATCATGATGGAAACATCTCAGTCCCCAGTCATCGCGATGGGATTCCATCACTCTGCATCCCTGTCTGTGCTGTGCTAATAAAATGGAGGCTCTCGCTGTCCGTGATGGCAGCCGGAGAGATCCAGTTGGTGCTTGTTTTCCACCGATCTGAGCAGTCTCCTCAAAAAAAAAAAAAAAAAACCTTGTTAGAGAGATTCTGACACGAAGTGCTTTTTCTTTCATGACTACCGCAGGGAATGTATTTTTAGTGATGTGCTGTAAGGCCCTTATAAATCTCCAGCCACTGAGCCAAGGCCCATCTATCGGTTCATCCTCGCGCTTCGCAAATACGTTGACGTTGAAGCAAATTAACGCTCGCAAGAGCGCCTTGAGCAATTAACCTTGAGTGACAATCCTTGAGAAGTTATCGGCCTTTCTGGCAGCGATGGCTCTGATAATTAGAGCATGTTTATTACTTTTTGAATCGTTGATTTTTAAAGTTTTAACGAAACTGAAGTACAGCTTGATGATTAAATGATGTACAGTACACGTGGTGTGGCAGTAATGACAACTAAATATGTCCGCAGATTGCAAACTCGGATCATTTGAAACAATGGGGGATAGAGATTTTCATGCAGACACGACATAAACAATTAACACTACATTTTTCATCAACACCTGCATTCTCAGGGAAGCTGCAGTTTTATCGAACTTGTCCGATGTTAACAATGGCTGTCCAGTTTTCAGCTTAGTTAAATGTTGCAATTAGGAGATGAATGGCTTATTTTGTGCTTAGAGAATGTGAAGGGTACCAGCAGGGGCTCTCCACCAACACGGAAGACAGTCAGATTGGTGGAAGCAGGAGATTAGAGAAAAGGAGCCTCGTATAAAGCTGCTCAGCCCCCCCACTCCAGTCTAATGCCAGGTGTCCCCTGGTATTTTCACCTTTAATCTTGTCAGTAAGAGGTCTCAAACTACTTCATCCCTGATTAAGGCCCTTAACTTGCTTTACTTTGGCTGAGTAATGAGGATGTAGAGGCTCTTTGGATGCTGTCAGTATCTCGCTTAGCTTGAAAAATCCTCTAACGTATAGATTCTAATTGTGCAGCGCAATCCGCATAACTATATTTAAAGGTAAATTTAAAAATTGGACACCATAGGATCACAGACAGACAATGTTTCCGTACTCTGTGATCAATTTCCCCTTCGAGACCTTTTCTAAAGACCAGTTTGCACCTTTGTGGAAAATATTTTTACACAAAAGCGCAGCACTTTTAAATGTTAAAAAAAAAAAAAAAAAAAAAACTGAAATAGACACTTCATGAAAGGATTGGATTATTTTCTGACCTTTTACTAAATCGCATTGGTCTTTGAAAGTAGCTAAAACCTTTCACAATGTGCCACCATGAAAATGTATTTGAGAAAATGTATTTATGTCCCATGGAAAATGATACACCTCTCCTAAGCTGAGGGGTGGCAGAGTGAGTTCTGATTTACATACATTTTTGGGAACAAGAAAATGGCACATTTTGCTCAGCCGCTGAACTTGTCTCTTACGAAAAACTTTCATCTATATTGATTTGGCGAAAACAAAAAGTAGACGTTTAGCAAGTGTAATTTGAAGTGACTGGCTTCGGAAGAAAAGTTGCAGAGCAGTCAGTCACATTTCTGGGATATGGCTGAGGCTACGTATTTAATGGGCATTTCATTTTGTGTTTTTCGTGCATTTGTGACTTTTTCTTTGTTTCCACCACGAGGTAAATCTGTTAGTTCTCCAGTGATGTGTTTGAAAATCTTTGAAATGGTTTACTGTGAACTTCAGTTCACTTACCCACAGTTCCATCAACCATGTTTACGTAAATGTTCCATTTAAAACTGTAAAGTCAATTGCATACAGTAACTCCTCACAACACCAGCAATATTGAAAGACTTTATGCTTAAACACATCATGTAAAATCTGTATAAAATAACTATAAAAAGAGAAACAATTCACTCATGTCATACAGTTTACATATTTATTACATGAAACATGAAGCTGCAGGTCAGGTCTGGCGAAGTGCAGACAAATCAATAGTGGAAAGAGCAGGATAAGGGTAGAGAGAGTCCACAGCAGAGTCCATGTTTTGTGCCTGGGTAGGGTTATACCACTGGTAGTGTTCCCCGTGGACGAATGGTTGCTGCAAGTTGCCGCCAGCCGGTAGCAGTGGAGTACCAGGGTAGGGACCACACATCATGGCAGCTTGTGACATGAATGGCTGCATCAGAGTAGTCTGCACCGGCGCCACACGCTGCTTCTTCTTAGGTGCTCGTGTGCCGTCTTAAATTCAGAAACAGAAACCCATCAATCCACTTAGCCTTGAACAAAACTGTTTTAAAACCAAACACTGCTTCCTAAATGTGCACTCTTGAAAAAAAATTTATTTGGCTGACAACAAAGGAAGTTTTATCGTTTGCTTTTTGTGTCTTTATATCTATGAAATGGTGGAATGTGCAATTTATCCATTTGACTCAGAAATATTCTCTTACCTTCAACACCAGGCCGAATCTTCCTCCTATCTCTCTTTCTCTTTTTGCCCTGCAAAAAAAAACTAGCCACATTAGACTTTCCATCTTTTGATACCAGCTGATAAGGACAAGGCTGTTTCCAGTAACCATGTTTGATCTTCTAGTGTAATGATTTAACTATGAATGAGTTGAACATGAGCAGAGGGTGCATACATAATTGTCCTGAGATGACCAGTTGGGGTGTTCTAAGATATGGAACAGCTTCTCCGTCTCGGCTGCTTCATGATACTTGGCCTTCTCCTTTGGTGATAGAGACCTCCACTGTGGACAGAAGACAACACACTGTCAGTACGCACTCTGACACACAAATGTTTCTTATGAAAAAAATGAACATTACCGAACTATGATTAAGTTCAGATAATTATGATTTCTGTAAAATTAAGTGTTCAGAATAGACTAAAGAAACCTTCTGTCCCACGACTTTGTTCAGTTCCCCACTATTACTGGTGTTCAGTTCAGCCGCAACATAAGGCCTCTGCTCCTTACGATAAATCATGAAGGCATTTAGCGGCTTCTTTATGTAGGGACCACCTTCCTGGTCCGTAATCTTTCTCTTTCTGTGGAAATATTGACAAAAACAGAAAAAAATACAATGATGTAAGCAGAACAACAGATTTACCCTTAAAGAGACTTTGTTTGAAGTTCACTTACATTGACACCACGGGAGGTGCACCTGAGCCTGAAGACGTAAAACCAGACTGTGTGATGGTGACTTGTCCTTGGTACATGATGGGAGTAGAGTGCCCATTATTTACTCCTGGAAGAGCCACCGGCTGAGGATGGCAGTCGGCGCTCTGACTTTCCATTGGCTGAGGTAGGACACTGTTTTGTTTCCCAAGAACACAGACAGGAGCAGATGAAGGTGGAGATGTAGGAGGAGGGTAGTTGGATGTGTCTCCTGAAATGTCCTTCCACAACTGGGGATTGGCACCAACCCCAACTTCCTTTTCATCGTGCTCGGGAACTGCACTGTGATTAAAGCAACTTGTTTGACATGACATGATATTCGTGCAGGCCGACAATTAACAGACAGCTGGACACTCTTAACAAAACTGGCAAAGCTAACTTACGTCAACATCATTGAGGGTGCAGCGGAGTCTGGAGGACGGAGTGGAGATGATGGTGGAGAGTACCAGAGTATATCATCAGTCAGAGATGGGAGAGAGGCCATCATCTCTTTCAATTCTGCCTCAAAGGCAGTTTGCTCAGACATGGTACTGCAAATAAAAGAAAGAAAAAGTTAGCATCATCTTATTACTGGCAGAGAAATATCTGGACATTTTTTTTAATCAAAACTGGTTGAAGTTATCTTACGTTGACTCCACGGAGGGTACTGCAGAGTCTGGAGCAGTAGGACCCGACTGCATGATGTTGAATGGTCTTGGGTTTGCATTGGAGGCAGACTGCCCACCATTTAATCCAGAGGTAGCTACCAACTGAAGAGGGAGCTGAGAGCTGCACGGAGGTGCTCTAGGAGTTTCTGGCTGAGGTTCTGTATCGACTCCTTGTCTGGCAACAGGGTCAGGATGAGAAGAAGCTGAAGAGGCAGGCGGAAGGTCGTCCAGTGCGTCTTCAAAAACGTCTTCAACGAGCAACCGGAAAGTGGCCAACAGCTCTTCTGTTTCCTTCTCGTTTGCGGTTTGCTCATAATCATCTCTGTCGTTAAAGAAATTTATTGTCATGATATTCAAGCTGGCTGATGAGTTGGACATTTTTGTCAAAAGCGGAGGAGCTAACTTACATGGGCACTACTGAAAGTGCAGCAGAGTCTGCAGGGGTCACACCAGCCTGCATGGGACCAAGTGGTCCTCGGTGAGTCTTGAGGGAAGACTGCTCAGCATTCGGTCCTGGACCAGCCACCAGCTGAAGAGGGCCCTCTGAGCTGCTCAAAGCTGCTCCAAGAGGGACAGAGCTACTGTTTTCGGCGCTCAGAGTTTTCAGTGGCTGAGGCTGTGAGGCCATGTCTTGCCCGGCAACAGTGACAAGAGGAGAAGAAAGTGGAAACGCCGATGGAGGGTAGTTGGCTGAGCCTTCTAGCATGTCCTCAACCATCGACTGAACAATGGCGACCACCTCTTCCCACATCATGCCGTTTGTAGTTTGCTCAAAAAGTGCTTGGAGATCCATCTCTTTCGCAAGTTTTGTGAGCTGGTTATCTACAGTTAATAAAAAATAACTGAATTACAAACATCAGGAGAACTAAACATACACATAGGCTACGTTTGAGACATTTAGGTTCTATTACACAGGGATGTGGATCAATTAAGAAGTGTCTTTAGCGAAGGTTGAACTATTTCACCTTCTGCTACTTTATGTCTTCACATTTGAGAGGAAAACACAGTGAATTTGACAGATTTTGTGTGGTGGTTATCTACAGTTAAAAATAACTACATTAGAAATATTAAAAAGACTAAACACACATGTGCAGTTAAAAAAATAGTTCAAGGAATCAAGGAAGGAACATCTAGATATTTCAATATCTTCCACTATCTGTCTTCACTACTTCTCCAAGGGTAATACATATACCTCATTGCTTTTATTTGATAGCTTTGCATGCAATGTTTAGCTTGTTTCACATCTTAAAGACTGAACAAGTTAACAACATCAGTACATCAACATACAACCATTTAAAAGAAGTCTGAATAATCTTCCTGATTAAATTCATGTAATTGCAGTTAAGCAAACATGTTCAGTACTTACTGCGCTTACTGACGGATCAGGTTGCTAGCAACGGCTTGAGTTTGTCTTTCAAAGAGAGCTTTCTCGCGAGTGGGTTCACAGTGAAGTGTCCAGGAGAAAATGATGATTTGACCACTTGTCGGAACTTTACCAGAGTTTAGAACTTTAAGGTGTGATGATGTGAAGGTTCTATAGAATGTTTTTCTGTGATGTCATAAGATGTCCTATGATGTCACTCCAAGTTCATCTGAAGTCACTCAGACTTGGTATTACTATTTATGAATATAATTAACTTTATTCATACTTTCTGACATTAACTCTGACTTGAGCTGCACTGCAGTCATGTTGAATATCACACACTGTAATGAAGAACACTTTCATTACCACCAATTCATTTCAAATTGATGTGCATAAGACAAATCACAATCAATCAGAGGGATTTGTTAAGCAAAATAACTTTACTGTCACTAGTATTCAACTTCATTAAAAAATACATTTTTAAATGAACAGAAACAAACAAGTGTGCACATAAGCTAGAAATATGTCCGCACTACTAGCTTACGCAAAAACTTCAAGCATGCCAACCCAGCGCAAGCTAAAGTGTTGCAGGTCCCAAGTGGTAAGGCAAGCACCCAGACAAAAATGTCCTGATAAACAGGGGAAATGATGAAATAAGAATTTGTAGTTGTTATAAGACAGGATGCTCTCAAGAGAATTATGAGAAGTGTGTAGTCCCAACATTCGAAATCCTGTCTGCAACACTAAACACTATTTTTTTCCCCCCATAAACCTGCTTCAAATGTGTTATTTAATGCCACAAAAGGAATCATGCTTTTTTTTTTTCTCATGGGTTGCAGTTTTCCTTAAGAGTGGACTTAACAGACTGTTAAATCTGTGTAGTTAATCTTTAATTCAGGGAAACCTATGAATGGTGATACTTTGAAACTTTTGTTTGAAAACGTGTTCACTCTTTTTATCCGGCTATACTCAGATGATCTGAGCTGCTACTATCCTACTTGATAATTGTTTTTACACTGATAAATTCCAACATTTTTAGTTTGATTGCTTCCAGAAAAGAAATAGTTAATCAAATTGTCAGCGGCCGTCGACACTCAAAAGAGAATTCTGAGTACTTAGAGAACTGGGTCATCTTAGACGAATTAAAGCCGTAAAATGAAAAATAGATCCACACAGATAAATTGTTAAGTAACGTCGATGTATCTCACACGCGTAGCTTAAGATGTGTTTTATCATTGCATGCTAAGTGGAAACTTCTGTTACAAATGATGTGAATCTAGCGCTGATAAGACATCCAGCCTTGTCTCTGCATTGAAGTCAAATTGCCCTCCCGGTCTCACAGACAGTGCTTCCCACTCTATATTCTCACTTAGTCTGAGCTCACAGACATGTGTGGCTGAAAACCTCTTGTTCCCTCTGCACCGGCCTCTCAACTGTGGCTGAATATGTGATGAGGAGATTGAAGGTAGCCTGTGGGGTCTTCCATCAGCGAGGCTGACCAACTGGGGCATAATCGCAGCTATGATTCAGCCGGGTGCAGACATGTCTGAAGGCCCTGCATGTTGGCTTTGTCAATGCAGAGTGTAACTCTGAGCATTACCACGGCTGATAAGACAGTTTGCCATCGGCATGGAATATCTAAGAAATGTTTGTTGTTGCATTGCTAATAATGCACGCCATGGAGCTTATGTGCATGACTACAGGTTTGTGGTATTTGGCTGCAGTTCATAGCGCACAAAAGGTGCTATAAACTGTGTTTTCATCGATATCAAACTGCAGACAGCCTCCGACCTATTCATTCAGCGGTCATGGACAGTGCTGCAACTCTTTGCCTTTAATATTCAGTTAAAGAAGAACACACTTCTCAAGAATTTGGATTTGCAGTCAGAGCCCACATTAGCTCGGCCCTTGTTCTCCTGGCCAGCAGCCATATATAACAAATGATCCACTTGCTCGCCATCTTCCTGCAACGCCCTGCACATGTGCCAGGAGAATGTCCTTATTCTGCACATTTCTTTGAATTTTTCTTGGATCTCATAAGCTGTCTGGAGCGTCGTCTTAGTGAAATGGAGACCATTGCTTTGCTGCGTTTTTATGTTGTATTCGATGTTGATGGTCTGCCACATGCGCCAGCCTTCTACCTTCTGCCAGTTACAGTTGTGACTAAAAACTGAACTTCAACCTTGAAAGTCCTGTAACAGTATTTTAATTCCTTGAACATGTGTTTTAAAGTTAAAGTGAATAATACAAGTAGCCGGGTCGTCAGATCATTTCATCTCCAGCCTTTTGTGTCACTGCTTCAAAGCCAGCTGCTGCCGTCATTCAGAGTCGGTGGTCGACGCTCCCGCTGTCTCAGTCCAATAAACCAGAGTGTGAAAAACGCAGATGCCTGCTACACACAGCGCTGCTAGTTGTTAGTGCGCTGTAAGCATGACCATGGATTCTGGGCAGAATTTATTGTGCGGTGCCACATTGTGTTTTCCTTTTTAATGTCAGCACACATGAGGAACTCATCACGGCTCACACAGAGCACAGTGATTGAAGCTGCAGAGGGATTCCTGGAATTGCTTTTTCGCGGAGAAGGCGGATTCTGAACCTGCAGGAAAAGAGAAAAGAGAGGCAGAGAGGCAGAGCGTCGCCGTCGAAAGGCCATCACAGGCCTTTTTGTGTGACCCAGCGGAAAATTTACCTCAGAGAGTGTGCTCGCTCTGAAGCCGCGGAGTTTTCTTCCTGGGGTGAGCTTGAGCCCATTCTTCAGCCCTTACCTCCCTCACAATGGGCCAATAGTTTAATTAGCTTTCTAACAGCGAGTCTTGGCAGCTTTCCCTCTCTCTGTTCCCCCCAGGCTTCTCACCTCAAACACTGTCCCCTACTGGTTGGCTGAGGTCCAACAGACAGTGCCTCCCACTGTCAACTTTTTCTCTTTCATGGTCTAGCGCTCACTGTGGCATGCACACTTTTTAGCTTCTTTGTCCGCACTTTAAAATCAACCATATTTTGGTTGACTTTTTTCATGATGTAGGTTTTAAATATTTCTTTTTTGGCTGGGTAATAATACTGAACTGTCTGCATCCGTGGGTTTTTGCCTGATGTTCGTGACTCCAAACTGCGACACGACGGAAATGTAGATGCGTTCAAAACGGTACTCTCCACCCAGAGAGCTTCGACTCGGTCTTCAAAGTGCTATGACTGAAGCATGGCTAATCACTTTAAACAGGGCTTTTTGTTCGTTGCCGTCTTCACTTGGCCTAACATGCCTGGAACGCGGTCGTGTCCTCATCTCGCCGCTAACAGCCAGCCGCCGACTGTCTGCGCCTCAAAACCTCCGCTCTCCTTTCTCCCCGTCACAGGGTGCCGGCAGCAGACGCTCTGTCAGAATCGCACTGATTAGTCCCCAAGAGAGCCGTAGAAACACACACACGCGTGCGCGCTTCTTTATTATGTTTCAAAATACACAGCGTGACATAGAAACAGTTTCAACTTGATGCTGCTGTGCTCCTCTCATCATGTATCTGGAACTCCTCATAACCCAAAAAAAAAAAAAAAAAAAAGTTAAAAGTTAGCTCAGATTTTACACATTCCACGTCTTTTTTCAAGGACCAGCTGAACTAACAAAGTTTAGTCTTTCAGGCTGGATCTCTCAGACGTAAACAGCGCAGTGCGGCCGTGCTAACTGAGGGCAGGTTACATGGCCGAACACCAAATTATTATCCTTTAAAAGCCACACATGCAAGCAGTGACATTTAACACAATGCTCTCAGGCTTAAGGTCAATCTAATCACTGCCTTACTTCACCACTTAAGAATGGTGGAAGTACTGAGAATACAAAAAGAGATTTTATGAGAGGGTGTGTGTGTGTGTGGGGGAAAAAAAGATCAGGATTTCATTTCGTGTGGTGTTCCTTTTGCCGTCTCTGCCTGGATTGAGTGTGAATGCACGTCGTCATGTGCAAGAGCTGGATGTCTATTCCCATTCCTCCGCACGTCCATTTTTGTTTGAGTGACGACCTCGCGTCTCTGCAGTATAGCGCGCATAAATGCGAGCTTACAGACCAGGCAGTCATGCAGACTCTCGGGCATTCATATACGAGGATACACCGGACCGGCCACTTGGCTCCAGCCACAGCGAGATTGATGCAAAACACCACACGACTGGGCAGGTGGCAGCTGCACCAGGAAGCTGGTCCACTGCAGGCCAAAGGACCGCGTGGCTGCAAGGATGTGCCCGGATACGAGGAGGCGATCAGGTGGGCATTGACGGCTGCCTGGGTGGACGCCCAGAATGGGGCGGCAGAGCAGGTGGAGGCTGGAGAGGAGAAAAAGAAGCTGTTAAAAGGTGAAGCGGCAGTCGAGTTTGGCTCTTTGCTCCCCTGAAGCATTTGATTGTTCATTTTTTTCCCCTTTTATTTGTTTTCAGCGCTGCGCTTGTTGGCATTGTTGTCATTCAGATTGGCATTGTTGCTCTGGAGGTTCCCCACAGGACAGTTAACGGAGTTCACAGAGCCATCTGGAGTACCAGGTTGTCTATTTTTTACAGGAATTGAAGCAGGTCCCTAGGTTTCAGTTTTTATCTGAGCATATGTTTCTTTTCTTTTTTATCCTTTCTTTTCTTTTCTGGAGCTGCCTCCAAAGCCACTCTTTCACTTGCAGTATAACACCTTTGGATCATCATTACTTTGGATCATCATTACTCTGCCGGTGTAAAGTCCCACAATGGTTTTGCGTTGGTAAAATATCGGCGCACTGCAATGTGGGATTGTTAGCAGAACTTAGTGTGCAAGCAATGGACGATCAATTTGTAACTCAGATATCCTCAGATAAGATGGAGGCAGTTACTGCAAATTAAATAGAGATTGATTTTGGACTTAACTGAGGTCCAAACCATGTTATTGTTCACTTTGTGCCCTGATGGGACAATGGAACTGAGGATTCATTACACAGCTTTGCGTAAATGTATAACTGTCATGCACCTGCACTTTGCCATTAAGACCTGTGCCAAGGTCTGACTTTCCATTTCAACAGACCCCTGCAGATCTCCAGTCTGAGCCTGGTTTCACTGCATTCAGTCGCACAGCTCACTCACAACCCCACACAAACACTGCTTTTTTTTAAAGTAGATTTTAATGACTTCTTGGCTCCGTCACCGTGCACCCATAGCACAGGTGGTGTTACTCCTCTTCACTTATAATCCCTTAAAATGCCAGAATGCTCCTCATCTCCCTGGCTGTGGAGTCAGTCTCCAGATTCATTTAAATACTATTCAGTCTGTAACAAACTGAGAGTGTCGTGGCGTCTAATTAAATAGCTGCATGTTTAGACTCAACACTTTCATGACATTTGCTGTCATGCAGATTTCTTTCTTTCTCTGACTGTTGCTCTTCCAGCTATCATTAGACGAGCTTAGCTTCGGTTTAAAATGTGTCCTGTTAAACCTCTCAGGTTATGCGCCCGAATGCCTTAAAGTTAAATGGGATTCCTTTCTTGAAAGTTTCTGAAATTCTCCCAAAGTTTTGTCAATTTTTTTTTTCATGTGAATTATTATTATTTTTTTTTATTAATCAACACCAGTATAATCCACAAAACTGATATTTTTGGTATTAAAGGAAGCACAACCTGTCATGACCTTCAGTTTCCTTCAGTGCATGTGGCAACATTTGGAAAATCAGTCCACAAAGGTGACATTTCTCTGATGAGTTGACTCAGATCAGGGCTTAATTACCCAGACGCTGAACTTTTTTTTGCTTTAGGAAAACATTTTTGAAGTCTTCGCAAATAAGACGTGGCCTTTGGAGCTACAGACTACAAACTCTGTCTCAAAGATTTAACACCTCAGGGTATATTTTCTGGCAAATGGATGGAAGATTGCTGATATTCTCATATTCTTGAAGAGGGTTGTTTAGATTCTTGACCGTCTTACGGAGTTTACAGAGCACTCTTAATATGTTCAGCAGAATGGAATCTCTACCGCATAAAAGTGCAAAATGATCTTTCCTTCGATCGATCTTCCTCATTGATGTCAAGTCTGTAAAGCGAAGAAAGAAAGAGCGCACACTTCCTGCAAAATGCACAACAGTCAATAACAATGGAGTGTGGGGGAGAAATGGAGTTGTGAGCTGAAAATCCTCACTGAAATGCTGCCCTCCCTTCATGCGATCCCACACGTGGGCTGGTGGAATTGAAAGGCTGCAGGTTGCGGAGACAGCAATTGGCTGCTTTTGTGTTAGTGGAATTGACAGGCAGCAGAGCGGTGAAGCTGCTACGGGCTATGTGGTTTTGCAGAGTTGATAGACACCAGCCCCCCCCCCCCCCCCACCCCCCCACCCCTCCCACCACCCGACGAGCGAGCCGGGGCGTTGCAGGGCGTTTGTGGAGGACTCGCAGTCAAACTGACTCAGCTCAGCTGTTCGAGGCTGAGGTCAAGTAAGTCTCTGTAGTTTCGGCTCGCGTGGGAGATAGTTTGTTTACCTAAAACAAGTGCGGACATTAAATCCAGACGCTGTGCTTATGACCCTCAAACGAACCCTTGGTCGTCCTTTGCTTGTGTGATCACAGTGCACATTGGCGCTGCAGGCAGTTTGATAGAAATCTCACAAGAGTGACCCATCCGTGAACCAGGAAATGGTGTTCTAACTAAATCAGCTGAGCCGGGGAATGAATCAAATATTTACTTTGGCTTTTACAACAACATACAGGAAGTATTAACAGATGGAAATTTCCAAGCTTGGGCGGCGCAGTGGTGCGGTGGACAGCACTGATCCCTCACAACAAGAAGGTTCTGGGTTTGAATCCGGGTACTCCGGCTTCCTCCCAACGTCCAAAGACATGCTTGATAGGTTCACTGGTGATTCTTAATTGGCCGTAGGCATGAGTGTGAATGGTTGTCTTTGCAACGGTTGCAGCAAATGAATAAATGAGTTTCCAAGCGTGCACAGTTAAACTCTTTGGTTATAACCATATTCCACTACAAGCCTTTTTACCTCCGAACCTAGGGGCCTTCGTACGCTTGTGACAAGAAAATGTGTGCTTTGGTTGACACATCATAATCACCTCTTAAGCTCATTTGAATCACACCACAGTGTAGAGAATGTAATAATAATAATAATGATTCATAATACTAAGGGGGATTATGAATCATCATGATTTGGTCATGAGGTTTTAGTGTCTAAATTAAATGCACCAATTATTTCACAAGTGAGGTATGCAATAGTTTAACGTTCCTCTCCTTACGGGAGTGTTGTATCATGTTTTATTTATTTTTTTATTTTTTTAAAACATATGTAGGACTGGGCTACAGGGCTGCAACACCCAAAGTGTGAATGTGAGAAATTGTTGTAGCTCACGTAACAGATGAGGTGCAATTTTGAAACTGCATGGAAAACCATGCAGCGTGCGATGGACTCGTTGATGGTATGGACTCAAATACAAAATGATGTTGGCATTTGAAAGAAAATCCATCAGCTGCCGTTCGTGTGGTTACATAAAATGAAACGGAAAGGAAAGAAATGTAAGGGAAAAACTAAAAGCCACTTAGCTGTTGGTTGGATCAGTAAGTAAAAGTGTACCAGCTTCTTCCACTGGTCACATGTGCAGTCTACAGGCTCCTGTTGTGGCTTCACACACAAGTTCATACACTGTTCAGAGCATCGCTGCTCCTGACACGGTTTTACAGTCAAATCGTTCAATTTTCAGTGTCATCAAATGGTACAAGGCATAAAAACTTCCCATTCAATTGTACACACACGTCCTTGGAGTGTGTGAGGGGGTGAGGTGCCTTGCTCATGACAGCATGATACGTGAATGGTGAGAAAAATTGCTGTTTGTTTACTCCACCCACAAAAACAGTGATTTGAACCAGTTTGACCATATTCTGATTAACAGAGCTGGAGCTGCTCCTGACATTTTATTATTATCATATTTTTTCCTTTCCAGCAGTGGCGGACCCACTTTCTGGGATTTAGTCATCTTCTAGAAAAGGTTGGCGTGGCGATATATGCGAATATCCTAAAAACTTGTTGCTATTCAAGTCTTTCAAGATGTTTTAATGTAAGTGCGTTTCTTCTTCAGGCCGGAAATGCGGGCTTTTCTGTTGTTCATGCTGGCCAGCTGTAAAATATATTGAGCCGACTGTAACCTACCAAGAGTCTGTGTGCCGAAAAACTACAGTAAAAACTCTAAATGTCACGAATACATACAAACGGTACATCAGCTCTGACAAATAATGGAATATTAGTGTGCATGTAGACACACAGATGATATAAACCAAGAAGGGAAACAAAAACCAGTTAATTTTTGGCATTCTCCATCAATTCTCGATCCAATTTGTTGATCATTTAATTAGGAAGTAACATACACCAGCTGATAAGTAAGTGGTTCTTTGTCAAAACAAGCAGTATTTGGCTCAGTGGGAAATTGCAAGTCCCATTCCATGTTCTCTAAATCATACATAATCATTCTGTAAAAGACCCCCGCTGCAGTTTTTTTTGTCTGCCCCTCACTGGCTGAAAGAGACACACGTCTTATGGTCCTTAACTGCGTCGAGGACCTCCTTCACTACTTCAGCAGACACACTGTGGTTATCACCCCCCCCCACGCTTTGAACTTACATTTGCAAATTGCTTCCTTTATAAAGTCTCCCCACATCTACGTCTCTCAAATCGAACCGAGCATTTATGAAATTGGAGCCTAAAATGGAGCAGATGTTGAACAGCGATGCCACCAGACAGGAGACATGTTCTCCTGCTAATTAAACTGATTTATTTTATGACCCTTAAAATTTTGCTTTGTTGCCACAATCCACTTGTGTCCCACGTCTTACCATCTGAAAAGAAAAGATGAATGTTGCGCTGGGAAGAGAACATCCAGTCCTACCCGAGAAAAGGCTTCAACTTAAAATAACTTAAAATAGACCATTTGGGGAAAAGAAATAGAAGTATGATAATTAAAGCTAACATCTTATCATTGGTGTGTACTGATATTTCTTCTAACCTTAGACTAAAACTGCAGGAAAGAGGAAGTGGAAAAATTTATGTTTTCTTGTTTTCTCTGGAACGGAGAAACAGGAGACAACGAGCTCAGGCTGCTTTTCTCTCCGTGTCCTTGTTTTTTTCTTGGTGTTGCCCTCAGAATAGCGTGGAAACAGCTGATATCGGAAGAATAATATTTTTTACTCTTATTCCACTGACATGCGAGATAGTTTTATCATCAGCCCACCATCGCGGATGAAATATTGTACCAGTCCTTTACAGTGAAGGAAAGATTAATTTAAAGATGAATTGCCGCCGACTGGTAGCTTAGAATTCAGCGTGAATACAGCTGTAGGAAGGCTTTGTGTCATTGTTCATCCTCAGGAGATGAGGGGAAGGGAAAACGTTCTTGACTTGTGAAACCTTGCTTAATTTGAATTCGGAGACAGTTTGAGAAGAGGAGGCGTAGAGGAGGGAGTGTCTCCTCAGTTCTAACTCTCCAGAGTTAGACTTTTATCAAGATGATGAATTTTTGTGTCTAGCACAGGTCATAGAGGTGCATTTTGGCATGTGAAGACTACTGGGTCTCTGTATCAGAGCTTTCTTCCTCATCAAAATCAGCTACAAGCATATATAGTGTGGCAGCTTTGAGTAGAGAAAAGACGCAGATTCTGTTAAAGGGGAACTACTGTTTTTTTACAACCTGGACCTTATTTCTGGCATAAAATACGATCGTTTACTCACCCATATAACTTTGGTGTTATTTGGAGTCATTCGTCAAATATTTAGATCCGCGTATATCCATATAGTGGGAGTGACTGGGGCACCGAAACGCAGACTCTAAATAACGAATTATCTGCCACGAAACTCGTTCATTTCACCAATATTTTGTTATGACACGCTCGTGCTATTCCCTGTTGAGTCCGGAGTTACCTGTTATCATCATCTGGGGTCGGTTTAGAGGCTGCGTTTCGGTGCCCCAGTCACTCCCACTATATGGATATACGCGGATCTAAATATCGTCCGAATGACTCCAAATAACACCAAAGTTATATGGGTGAGTAAACAATAATAAGGTCCAAGTTGTAAAAAAACAGTAGTTCCCCTTTAATAGTGAGTGAGTAGGAGAACATTAATATTCCAATAGTTAAATAAATGAGTTTGCTGCCTGTCAATTATTTTACTAATACAAATGCAGCGGTAGCTCTTGGTTGAAAATGGCTGGAATATTTGCTAACAAGGACATTTAATTTAGCTGGTTTCCATTTATTTTTTTTTTTTTTGGCAATTATTTATTCCACTTTAGTCGGGTGCTGTGTGGAAAATGATTATCCCATTAGGGTTGAAAGGCTGATACTGGGAGTTTAAAAGAGACCTATGATGCTCATTTCCATCTCTCTATATATATTTTTTTAATTTTAGGACTCCACTACAACTTTGCAAAAAAAATGAGCATTTATCTCATCCTGCCTCTTACGCAGCCACTCAGCTGCCCTTGACAATATTTGTCGCGAGCCTTTTTTGGTCTGAGTGGCAGGCTTTGAAGAAGTGGTTGCTCGTGAGCATATAATCATCCTCCTGCAGTACAGAAATAACTGTAAAGCTGCCGGAATATTTAGATTTCATTTAATTTCTTATTCTTGACTGGAAATAGCAGTGTCTCAAATCCGTGCATCCAAATGTGGCCCGGAATACGGGAGTGGACCGGAACGACAGAGATTACAGATTACCAAACAGAGACTAAACGCCTGTGTTCGCTAAATGTTACGCTCATTACTTGCTTTCATGTGTGATATAATGGTAGCTAATTATTATGCCGGTCTGCATTTAATGCCTGTAATATGACTCAGGCAGACTGTTTTGCAAGAACATGCACTGATCAGCCACAGCATTAAAACCACTGTTAGGAGAAATAAATGACGTTCTTGTAGATGTTACTTAGACATGTGCCACCCACCTAGACCACACCAGGCACCCCCGCCCCATAGCAATGACAGTCAGTGATGGCAGCAGTCATTCCCAGCAGGACACAGGTACTCACACAAAAATGGTTTAGGAACAAGGCGTTGACCACTAACAACATCCTGTTGCCAGACACCACAGGACACCCTCAGAAGGTCAATGTCCATTCTCTGATGAGTCACAACTGTTTTGGAGGCACAAGGGAAACCTACACAACATTAGGAAGGTGGTCCTAATGTTATGCCTGATCTGTGTATACATGCAATTACTATGAAGGCAGTAGCAGGCGAGCTGTGAATAGTGCAGTTGATCATCTGAACAGGTCCGAGGTGACGTCAGCGCAAAAGTAGAATAAAACTGAACCGAGAGTTCAGAGCAGCCTGAAGTCTGTTTCATGTGTTTAACTCATTATTTAACCACGTGATGTGTCAGCCCGTAGCATTGTTGCATAAATGTCTGGTATGATGACTTTCTTTCTCAGGAATTGTGACCCAGATACATAGTGAGCAGTTCATTGCGATGCAAACATCACTCAGTGCTCTCTGATGGACGAACTGAAGACACTCCTTCTGAACGCTCTCACACATCGTATTGATACCAACTTTTTCTGCGTTAAACTCACATCAGCTGAAATACAGGCCTGCCTGAATTAGCAGTCTAGTTCTATACACCGTCTCAAGTTCACTTGTACACTTTTAATTATGCACGGCAAAGTGAGTTCTACCAATGTCACAGTGTTCTCTTAGTTTCTCCTCCTCCTCCTCCTGCAGATGCTCTCTTGCAGCATATTTCACAGTAGTCCACCCCGAAGCCGAGCATCTCTGGCGTACTTGTTCACCGTCTCCGACCCTTTCTTTTCTCAGTCTGCTTCGTGTCCGTCTCCGTGTGACCGCACCTATCCAGCCACCAGGGCTGAGTTATTATTGCCCGGGGAGGCAGAGAGATGATTTCATTGCGTATTCAGGTGCGGGGATGGATGGTTTTCAGAGGCAGCCAGGGGAGTGCTGGGGAGGAGAGCCTCAGTAGAGAATAAATATACCTGTCCCCCTGCTGATGCATAGGGCCACACTCACTGCAATGCAAATCAGCCACTCTACTCCCCCTAACTGCTTCAAGTATTACTCAGCCGTTCCCACCTCGATCCCCACCAGCCAGACTCATCCTCACCCCGGATTCAGATGAGACTTTCCGTGCGCCCTCAGGTACAGGCTCTCTCCCCAGCATGGTTTGGCTCCCATTTGTTGATGGTGATGATACGACAAGCCATCCGCTCCTCACCGCCCGGCTGCATTTCCCAGCTGACTTGAAACGTCCTGGTGTTCATTACCAATCATGAATGCCAGATAATTAAGGTCAGACGTTGGAGTTGACATTGTGTCAAGGTACATACAGTATGTGAATGTTTTCTCGGAGCTCACTCTTAAAGACATTATTATCAGGGCTGTGTCTGCTCATAACTCTTGCTGCAAGACATATATTATTATTTTTTTACCAGTAAAAGCACACTAGTCCGTCATATAAAATGCTAAACACTGAACAGTAGCCAAAAGTTTTAGGAATAGGATAACGGATATAATGTGTCAGTTTCTGTCGATCCAGATATCTCTGGTTGTATTATGCGATGTGACACATCCTACTGGGCTTAGACGACAAAAGATTTGTGTTATTTTACCGCTTATCCCACCTTCCTGACAACAGGAGAAGAAATCTGGGCATTGCTCTGTTCCACGGTCGGGTCCAGATTATCTGGTAATGTGAGGGTTTAGTCTTCCGGTCTTAGAGCCGTGACACACCAAACCGACTGCATTCAACGCTGGCAATAGTCGGGCTCCTGATGGTGTCTCTTCGGCTGATTCAGCATGTTAAGTCGGTAGCGGAGCGCATTGGTGAGAGAAATACTCTAATGCAAACCAGTGCCCAAGAAGAGAATTAGATGCGACAAAAGTAAGCAAGCGACAAAGTCTAGAGGTCACACAGACTGCTCTCCTCGTTTTTCATCTTCATCTCAACTAAACATTCCAATTTGTGAATATTTTCACAATGACCATCTGGAGTGAAGAAATAAAGAAGACTAACTGAACAGCATGAGTCAGCAGAGGCAGGTCTCTCTTCCCAGACTCCCAGACACATCCTCACCTCCTAGTGGTAGCTCTTTCCGTTTCCCCTTTTGAACGATGAATGCAGACTGCTACCTGCCGGCTCGTACTCAGAGTTGGCGCTAGCCTTTGCGATGTGTTCAAGTGCACCTTTGTGTTGCAGACACAGGTGACAACAATCTACGCCACAGCCGGGCTTCATTGAAAAACTACATTCATGCCAGTTTATGTGTATCTGGGCGCCTATACCTACCACGTGGCTTTCAGATTCACCTGGACTGACCCAACCTAGCATCAAACATGTTTGATATTCAGGATTTAAAATCTGGATGATTACGCCAGTACTTTCAGCAACAGCCGATGACTAAACTGTCTGCCGAAGAATTCAGACTGTGGCTACTCAACCATTTTGTCACCCACACTCATTAAGCCTTATGGTTTAGTTTTTTTTCTTCACTGAAAATTTACAACAATCTCATCTTCTTTTTCCTCTCCTTCTTCATATCTTTCTTGAAGGTGCTTTATTGTCACCAACCAGACCAGAGAGCGGATTTGTAGATGTACAGCAAGTTGTTTGACCACAGCAGTGAAAGTCAACTGGCGGCCCGCGGGCCACCTCCGGCCCGCTAGAGCTTTCCACCCAGAATATTACTGAACTCAGGAATATGTTCCTATATTTACTTATTTATTGAATCAAATTAAATGACAGCCCTCTGAAAAGTAGCTTGTGCCTTCAGTCAAAGATGGCTTTAAACTTGTTGCTCTCATTCAACATTTCTTAAAATAAAACCAAGAAAAACACAACACTGAAATACTGGTTAATGGGAGAAGTTGTATTTTTTTCCTCCGACACAATTTTCTTTTTGGGCTGGACAGCTGTCAGGCTTGTGCGCAAGCAGTCCTCCAAAGACGGTTTCGATAGTCAGCTCCTCTCATGCATTTTCATAAAGTTTATTTTTGAGAACAAAGCTTTACAGGTGTATATCGATCCGAGCATGGTGAGCACATACATGGCCAATGTCTTCAGTTTGTCCTACTCTTTGGGACAAGCCAAGAAAATGTTGCACGAAATTGACCCACTGACAGCCTCACAAATATGACTCAATCTGACTAAAAAAAACACAATCGCCCCATAGTGGCTTGCTGCGGTACAGGTATGATGAGTCTATTAAAACAGACAAAGGTTAAAAAATAACAAAAAATTACACCATTTAACTTATTCAAGTGAGAAGTTGTCAAAGCGGTGGCACCTTTAATAAGCTTAGACCAGCCTCCTTGTGCTTAAAACATGTGCAAATATAGGGGATAAACAGAGACTGACAATATCCACTGTTCATTGCTGACGCTCTAATTAGATACTGTGGCGAGGCAGGGGATTATACAAGAAAATACCAGACAAGATACCAAATCCAATGTGAACGGCTACATGCGACACAGCCACGATTAACTGCACACATAAAATGAGGGAGCATTTTTACGTATCCTCGCAGATGTAGTGGTAAATTGGAGTGTCTGATAAACAAGTTGCCACTTGCTGCGGTACAGGTAACTGAGAAAGGCTAATAAATAACAAAAAATTTAATAAATGTGGAAGAGTAATATATCAAATTACACTACACTCACCGGCCACTTTATTAGGTACACCTTGCTAGTACCGGGTTGGACCCCCTTTTGCCTTCAGAACTGCTTTAATCCTTCGTGGCATAGATTCATCAAGGTACTGGAAACATTCCTCAGAGAGTTTGGTCCATATTGACATGATAGCATCACGCAGTTGCTGCAGATTTGTCGGCTGCACATCCATGATGCGAATCTCCCGTTCCACCACATCCCAAAGGTGCTCTATTGGACTGAGATCTGGTGACTGTGGAGGCCATTTGAGTACAGTGAACTCATTGTCATGTTCAAGAAACCAGTCTGAGATGATTCGCGCTTTATGACATGGCGCGTTATCCTGCTGGAAGTAGCCATCAGAAGATGGGTACACTGTGGTCATAAAGAGATGGACATGGTCAGCAACAATACTCAGGTAGGCTGTGGCGTTGACACGATGCTCAATTGGTACTAATGGGCCCAAAGTGTGCCAAGAAAATATCCCCCACACCACTACACCACCACCACCAGCCTGAACCGTTGATACAAGGCAGGATGGATCCATGCTTTCATGTTGTTGACGCCAAATTCTGACCCTACCATCCGAATGTCGCAGCAGAAATCGAGACTCATCAGACCAGGCAACGTTTTTCCAATCTTCTATTGTCCAATTTTGGTGAGCCTGTGCGAATTGTAGCCTCAGTTTCCTGTTCTTAGCTGACAGGAGTGGCACCCGGTGTGGTCTTCTGCTGCTGTAGCCCATCCGCCTCAAGGTTCGACGTGTTGTGCGTTCAGAGATGCTCTTCTGCATACCTCGGTTGTAACAAGTGGTTATTTGAGTTGCTGTTGCCTTTCTATCAGCTCGAACCAGTCTGGCCATTCTCCTCTGACCTCTGGCATCAACAAGGAATTTGCGCCCACAGAACTGCCGCTCACTGGATATTTTCTCTTTTTCTGACCATTCTCTGTAAACCCTAGAGATGGTTGTGCGTGAAAATCCCAGTAGATCAGCAGTTTCTGAAATACTCAGACCAGCCCGTCTGGCACCAACAACCATGCCACGTTCAAAGTCACTTAAATCACCTTTCTTCCCCATTCTGATGCTCGGTTTGAACTGCAGCAGATCGTCTTGACCATGTCTACGTGCCTAAATGCATTGAGTTGCTGCCATGTGATTGGCTGATTAGAAATTTAAGTTAACGAGCAGTTGGACAGGTGTACCTAATAAAGTGGCCGGTGAGTGTATATCACTTAGGATACAATATTTGTTTTATTTTAGTTTAAAAGAGCGTCTGGCCCTCACATGTGTAGCTGACGACCCCTGGACCCACAGTCTCTGTATCGTCTACATCGGTTTCCCAGTGAGATCACATGATGCATTTAATGCATCACCTCATGTGGCACACAACTCTAAATAATATCCTGTACTGTACTGTTATTTATAAATCATGTACGGCGTGCCAGTTTGAGATTAGAGAGGAGAATATCTGCGATGCAAAATCAGGATGGATTTAGAAACTCCCGTAGTCTGAGCTCAGGTTCAGTGAACTGGACAGATTCACAGAACACTGGATTTTTATGTGGTTGTTGCATTGAGGAAATTGTGGTTTACAATTAGCTGGCTTTACCAAAAATATATATATTCTACTTTTTTGCCTATTACTAATCCCTCAATTAATTTGTCCGATCACGTATTGACTTTGTGATATTTCTGTGACAGAGCATTTTATCCATGTCGCTTTACATTTTCTGTTTTTAATGCACAGATGGGACACTGGAGCCCGGTCCTGGAAACAGTATCATAACACGTCAAGGATTTAAGATATTTATCGTTTCATGCCGCCAGTGAGCTCTTTAGTCAAGAGGCCCAGAGTTTCTGGTCATGCACAAAATGAAACCCTCCAAATTACATCACTTGAGCTAATTCACACCAGTACTCGCTCATACAGCTTTTTACTACCCCGGTGAGTGGCCGATATGGCAATTTGGTACTCAAACAAGTACTACTAATTGACAATCTGTACAAACACAGCCATGTGGTGTTGGACTCTGCTGTTTTATTCTGCTCACTCGCTGGTCTGAATCTTCTAGGAGCCAGCGATAAGATTAGCTGTGCTGTTTCAGATCAAAGTATTGCGCTCTGTTATTAAAAGCATGTCCATCTTTTTCTTTGAAATGCTTCAAGTGAGAAAGTGTGTGCATCTTCAGATTGCGACGGCTGTCCAGAATTCATTTGGGTGGTCTCAAGATATCAACAACACCTTGTCTGTTAGCGGTGCTCTGGTGAAAGGGCTCAGCCACTACTTTAATTTCATCCCCTCCCTGTTTATGATTTATTCAAGTGAGAAGTTCTTGAAGCGGTGGCACCTTTAATAAGCTTAGACCAGCCTCCTTGTGCTTAAAACATGCGCAAATATAGGGGATAAACAGAGACTGACAATATCCACTGTTCATTGCTGACGCTCTAATTAGATACTGTGGCGAGGCAGGGGATTATACAAGAAAATACCAGACAAGATACCAAATCTAATGTGAATGGCTACACGCGACACAGCCACGATTAACTGCACACATAAAATGAGGGAGCATTTTTACGTATCCTCACGAACGCAGTGGCAAATTGGAGTGCCTGGTAAACAAGTTGCCACTTCCTTTTATGTCCTTATGAGATGAGAGAGGAGTCCATCCTCTGACTGAGTGCGGCGCCTCACTTCCACAGCGTAAATCTGGGGTTACTTCGGTTTGCTATAAAGTCACAGAGGTTGTATGTGGATTTACTTCTGCTGATCTGGGGAGATTTTGTGTAAACGCACAGTAAACACAGCGATTAGCGTTGAACAAAGACACAAATCTCTTTGACTCTGGTGTGTAAATTAACTCCGGCACCATCACTTTCCTCTTATGACACCACAGCTGGCTGGTTTGGCACTGCTGAACATCCCCGGCATGTTTCTGTCAACTGATATTCAGTCCAAATAAAAAAAAAAGAAGAAGAGGAAAAAGAAGTGATCTCTGTGATTGTTAATGATTAATTTCCATTTTGCTTCCAAGAAACCACAGCTAAAAAAAAAAGTACAAAATACTTGGAAGCATGGCCAGTAATACTAACAATAAATGACAATAAAGTAGATTTACGCAGCAGATTTCAAACAAAGTGCTTCACATAGTTGAAACCGTAATAAGATTTTTATTTTTATTTTTTCAAAAGATATAAGAAGTAGTTCATCAGCTGATTCTGAAAGGCCTTGGGCATTAGCCTTGCATAGCCAGACTCGGAATATGAGTCTGATAACGTGCCCTTTAGATTTCATCCCCGGTGCAGAGAAAAAATACCTCTGCATGCAATTGGATAGTCCCTCAACCAATCAGAGCCATTTTCCTGTAAACAAACTCAACTCCGTTGCTCTCACACGACGCGTATGACTACGTCTGAATCCTTCCAACAAGTGAAAACAAATAGTTTCTAGGAAATTATTTCCCAGAAATAACATGGTAACATTTAATCTCTGTGCACAAATTAACAATAAAACATGCAACAAAATGAATTACTGTACATTTACTGTACACACATACGTCACCCACCAAACTGTGTCTTAACCACGAAACCTTGGCGGAGTCTGACTTTGCACTGGCCATTTTACTAAATGACGTTGTAATTATTCAGGTGCAAAATGACCGCTGACACCCCACACACACCCATTGGTCCTCTGGAAGAGGCAGTAGAGGGAGTGTGTTAGCCATGATAGATGATCTGGATCTCTCCCAGTGTCTTCTGAGGAGATGACATTTGCCGGGAATCTGCCGGGTTCCTTCTTCTGGATGATGAGACTTTTGTAGGGAGGAGGTCTACAGGCTTCATTTACCGTAGCAGCAGGGAATAATATAGTGCCAGCGTTTGGATGTGTTAGGTCCCATATCTCTGGCTGTTCTATTAGAAATAGACCCCGGTGCGGGACAATTAACCCCTGGCCTCAGCAGCAGATCTGTGCCGTAACAGCCCAGCACGGGGCAATAAATCAAACCTGGAGGGAGAAAGGCGCGCACGCCCCGCTCCTGGTTGGCTGCTACTATCTCCAAATGGACCTGGCATATGTGATGGTAGATGTGCTACTGTGTTATCGTGTAATCACTGGAGGTGCCAGTGATGTAATGGGTTGTCTATAGGCAAGGGCACCCTGAGTGTGTGTTTGTGGTGCATTTTAACACCTTGGACCAAGTGTAACCTTTTGAACCGTAGAGCTAGAACACATATTGGGTGGTATTAATCAGTGGGCTGGGTTTGCACCAACTAAAGGTATGTGAAGATGAGGTTCAGAGCATCACTATTCGGTTATCTTTTGTCTTTCATGCATTTATTTTTATAGGTGGTAGTGGAAAGAGATGGGAATTGATAGTGAAAACTGTCTCCATAGGACTAAAGCCACACTTAATGGGGCACAGGGCATCACCATGTCTAACCACTGTCTTTTTTTTCAGTACCTCTGCACTGACAGCAGCCGTGGGTGGATGCATTATTTTTTCAGGTTGTCCATCCCATTCTCATGAACTCAATATCTCAGGAATACCTGGCTCAAGGGTAGAATCTGGTGGCTGAAGGTCACTCAGACCTCACAAAATACTTTCTTGGCCACAACTCAGGAATTCTTAAACTTATCATGACACCTTTTTTCACACAAACATCCAATAGGAGTCTTTTTCCACTTCATCTCTCTGGATGACAAGTAGGACAAAGGGGCTTCCTGTATTAGTTCCTCTGGTAGCTCACTACAAGCTCATTGGTTTTGCTCACACTGACCCCCAGATGACTGCCATTGCACCACGTGATACCACGCGATGACGGCCTCCATCAGTCCTCTGCACTCCTCTGTAAAAATTGTCCAGAAGTGAACACAGTGTGTTTCTGAGTGGAAATGATTCCTTGAAATCACACAAACGTCAGTATAGTGGAAACTTCCATTTAGCCAAAAAAAAAAAAAGACACACTTAATACCTTTTATTAAATCAACTCTTCAAAGTCTTCACGGGATAAGTGCATTTAATAGGAGATATGGTTGCAGACTGACTGACTGGTTGGCGGAGGCATACGACTGCAAGGTGGTAATTCTTTCTCGTTAAGTGTAATTTTGGGGCATTTTATGTCTTTGTGAGAAAGTTGCCAGTAGATCTCATGACAGGAAAGGAGGGGGAAAAAGAGAAAGGTAATGACATGCTATAAAGGTCCCCACTCAGGCACTAGCTAAGGAACCTTTGAAGGTTGCAGTTAATAGTCGCCTAAACCCTTTGGACCAAACCACTCCTTTAGTTATGCTTTTGAATATGTTTCACTTATAGATCATGATCTGAAGGTAAAAAAAAAAACTTCATTATTATTTATGTTGGTATTTTTTTAGTATTATTACAATTATCTGGATATTTAAATGCCTTTGATCATAAAAAAAGTTACATTTCTTTTTGGCTTGTAACATACCAAAAAACAATCCAACCCTCGCAACCACCTGCTAATGAATGTAAGCTGTGGCTTTGTTATATACATCAGTGGTCAAAAATGAGAAGCCTCCATTGTTTTTCTCCGCAGCCGGTCTCGTTGAGACCATTTGTTTAATGGCAGATTATAGAAAAGAATGAGCTGCAATAAAGCTGCGGACCACAGGGGTCACCTTCAGGACCCGCTAGTGGTTATTCCTGTCATTAGCATGCCGTGTCTCGTGCTGTCCTGCTCCAATTATTACTGACACAGGCTCTGGTCTTATGACTGAGCCGTTCAAACGGCCCGGCGTCAGACTGTAATTCCCACACTGATGGACTAATGTGAAATATGGCAACAGATGCAGAGAGTAACGACTGAAGCACATTATTCAGGACCCGAGGGCCATTAAAGCCATAGCTATTAAATATAATTCGAAAAAATTAGCTTTTTGGCGCACGGAATAGCAGGTTGTGAGGTATTATGATAATCACTGCGTTCCCCAGAGTGTATCCTTTCCCCAAATGTTATTACTATTTGTATGTGCCTTTGTGAATGGGCTGTAGGATATGGAGCTTTGTTTTCTGAATGCTTTATGGCGGGGTAGTTCTCCTTAGACGCGTGGGCAATTATTGCTTATGCCAGGTGTCGATTTCTTTTGTCAGAAGTAATTATAGCTCATTGCTTAAGAGAATTCTTTGCACATGTGAACAATTTCACTCAGTTAACTTTCAAACCAGTCTGATGATCACAGTTTCTATTAATACAAACCTGATCAATGCTGTTAAAAGCCAAAATCCTTTTATATGTGCTGAGTATTCTCGGTTTTACTTGAGATTCAAGGTAGCAGTTTGGGTGTACATCAGCACAAGATTGTTGTTCGGTCCCATTACGACAAATCAGCGCAGATCATTTTGCTTCTGTGTTCTGGGAAAGCAAAGTGTGGCAAATTTGTATTAGAGGCCACAAGTTGATATGACCACCATCATAGCTGCAGCTCTTGTCCGGCCTTTCATACCAGTACTAATCCACATCGAACCTGTGGTTGACATTCACATAAACCAAGGTCACGTCTTCGGTCTGAAAATGTCATGTGGTTTTGTTGCACATTTCATTGCGGCTGGCAGCAAAATTGATGTCTGGTTCCAGTGCACATTACATGCGGAAAGAAGATTGATTTTTCCATAAAAGGAAGGAGTTCGGAGAGAGAGAAAAAACTTCGGCGTAACACCAAGGCTTTGTTATTCCTTTATTTATACAGCGTCAATAACAATACAAATTCTCAAGACGCTTTACAGAACCCGGCCTGAAATCCCCAAAGCACGCACTAAGGTGACAGTGGCAGGAAATAAACTCCCTTTTAACAAGAAGAAACCTTGTGTGGAACCCAGGTGGGAAAAAAAACTTGACATTCAACATTGCGTCGGCGACCGGTGGGAACAAGTAAGACGGCTGATTGGCACATGACGCAAACACAGAGTTCCACAAACATTTCCCGCAAGGAAGCGCTGTCCGTGGCTTTGGTTCCTACCAACAATTTCACCAAGTTCAAAGTGGGCTTTCAGCCGCAAGGTGATCCCAGATGGAGCGGCGCTGGCGTTGCGGTATTCTCTTCTCAAACACATAACAGTGACGGCAAGAAGAGCATCCTTCGTCCGTACGTTAGCAGTATTTTTATGGTCTTATTTCACTCTGAAACTTTTGGGGTGGGGAATATACAAGAGGGTTGCCTAGGCAACCAGAGCCTGAAACGTCCACTAGCGACCGGAAAATCACTTTATATGTGGGTGGGGCTTTAGTCTTCCATGATAGTAAAGGGATCTTTAAATCTTGACTGTTGATCAGACAAAAAGAGCGATTTGAGTATTAACTGAGAGATGAATCAATAGGTCATTTTCATCTTCGACATGCTTCAGGTCCAGCCTTTGATTTCTAACCACCCTGCTGTAACGAAAGATGTAATTTCTTGTCTGTGATGGCCATTGTTTAAAATGTTCCCTCTTCTTTTTTTAGCTGCTGGCTGCACGTTTGAAGAGGATTCAGACCCTAATCTGTGTGACTTCACCCAGGGGGAGGAGGATGACTTTGACTGGCTGTTGTTTCGGACTAACAGTTCACCTTCTCCCAGCTTTGACCTCCTGAAGGGTGAGTGCTCTACTGTCCTGCTCCTCTGTAATTTCCTCCCCTGCAGCCATTTTAATCAAATTGTCTGTTAGTACGCAGACAGAGTGGATGAGAAGATTACTCTCTATAAACCTTACACTCAAATACAGCAAGTAAGAGTCCAAAGGGCATGAGACTGTTTATTTTTTGATCCAGTTCAGCCGTTTGTGTGTGCGTCTTGTTCTTTTAAAATTAACTTCACGTCTGAGAAATACATAGACTTCTGTTTTTATTAATGTGACGGGCATATCAGAAAACTCAGACTGTGCAGATCAGTTTTTATGCATGTCCGGTGTCCATTATACATCTGCCTTAATGACACACTCACCCCAGTTTTGTCTGCTTCCCGCTAACCCCAAGGATAATTTTATGTTAACCAGCCCCGCAGGAATAATGGAAACCAGCATTTCCCTGCCATCATCCTCTGTACTGGTGGTTGCCAGAGGGAGATGGCATGCATAGTTTATATGGCGCTCCTCCATCCCTGCATTAACAAATACCTACGGGGATCTGACAAAGGGGAAGAGTGCTGTTTCAGCTTCTCAGCAGAAATATCTGCGGCTGCAGCGGGCTCTCTGTTAAACTACTTCCGCTCTTGCAATTTGATTAAGGGATTGACCTCCCTTGGGTATAACCAATTAGTCGGGCTATGATATGGTGATGAGAACTCAACAAATCGATGGCAAAAACATGTAAGTGTTCATTGTAGATGAGAAGGGGGAGGGGGGAGGGGTCTCTCAAGCTTAATAGTGGCAACAATATTAAAAGCCTTAAAGGAAGAAGTGGCGTTATTTGATGGCAGACGAGACTGGCATTACTATAGATATAGAAATAGATAAACGAAGAGGAAGAGTTGACAAGAAAGGGTACAATCAGAAAGAAATGAACACAGGCCTCTGGGAACATTCTGTCCGTTAGAGAACGATCGACTCAAACAGCTTTTGAAAACGGTCAAAAACACCCCGAAGGGGCGAATTAAATGCTGGGTACTTGTGATTTTGATTTGTAGCGGTAAAAATTCTTCTTGTCTGCGGGTGGTTATCCAAATATTCCGAACAGGATAAATCCAAAACGTTTAATCCTAAACCGCACCTCCTTCACCTCCGCATCATCGGCATTCGAGTGAGAATCTGCCCGCAGCCACCAGCCAATTCACGGCAGGCGTTGAGATAATTAATACTTTTCCCTTTGGGTTTAATTAAAACCTACTGCCGTGGCATTTACAACGATCCGGGGCCTTCAAACCAGCATAGGTGGAAGGAGGCAGGTGCTGTAATCTGCACATGAGGACGAGACTCTGAGCAGCAGCCCTCCATCGATCAGTGCCGAGGTCCAGGAGACAAATTCAGTTTAATTCATTATCCGCTCATCCTTCAGCCCTGCACTGGAAGCGATGTATTACTCATGCTCTTCATCTGATTGTTGTCACTGTATAGTGACAGCGGTGTTCTTTCATTAGGTCCAAGTTGACATTTTCACTGTGTTGTTTAATGTGGATGGCCTCACCTATAGAGGCATAGGAAGTTTTCCTCCTTATCCCTTTCTCTCTGACTTAATCCCCCCGTGCTGACTTCTAACCATGTATCACATTGGGCAGCCAAGGTGGGGGGATAACAAGAGTTTATGAGATAAGGCTATTTACATTGGACCAATATTAACTTGGTACGGCTGAGAAATGGGTGTCGAGGGAAGATTAGTAAACACAGCTGAGATAGCAGCAGCTTGTGGCTCCCATGAGAAATTAAGAGCTGCTCCCATGAAAGACAAAACAGTATTGAAAAAAAGAAAAGAAAAAGAAAGACGGTAGAACGCAGTGAGATCTTAATAAGAATGTCCCCGTTTTTATCGCTTCCTTCTTTATTCTGAATTAGTTTTGAGATGTCTGGTTGATATTGATAATCTTCAGTCCTCTTGCTGTTTTAATGAAACGAGTCGGGCGCGTATGGCGTTGACCTTGCGAAGAAGAATGCGTTTGCATGGGAGGCATACCTCATTTTCTGAAAGGCAGATTCATTAAGTTTGAAAAGTTATGGGTTCTGCCACAGTATCCATTATAATGTATCACAGGTGCCTTAAGGGAAAAATCCATTAAACATGGCTAAAATCTGTTGATGGCAATGTGTCTTTCTGTCTTCCTTTGTCCTCAACTCTCCATGTCCTTCAGCTAGACACTGAATCTCAGGTTTCACCGATAAATCACTGCAATGCGAACAGACGCAATAAACACGTCGCAAAACCCATTCTGACACGCAGTATTATTTATTTTATTTACATGCACTATGCATTCATTCATTCATTCATTCATCTTCTGTAACCGCTTGTCCTGAGAAGGGCCGCAGGGGGTGCTGGAGCCTATCCCAGCTGTCATCGGGCGAGAGGCGGGGTACACCCTGGACAGGTAGCAGGGCCACTATGTTTTCACTCCCAGCAAAATTTGACCCATCAGATGTACGCCTAGATGCACGTACACCGTTTAGCCAATTAGCTAGGAAAATGCGGCCACATTTCGCAATTCATGTTGATATTGCAATACTGACAAAAGCAGATTCTTTTGAAGAAAAAGGTTTGTTGGATCTTTTTTCCATCAACAACACTGTTACCTGTTCCTTTATTCACTGTTGTGCATCACCGATGTTTAAATTGAGGCAAAGGAAATTGGTAGTCCTGCAAAAGAAGAATAATCAAGTGCACCTACTGGGGGCAGTTTGCTGAGAAATTGCCCATTACAAAGGAGGACACAGGGCTTTTTTTTTTCTGAGAGAGGAGCTATGGCTAAAGAACTGAATTTAGGTCCTGGTGTCTGATCTAAAAATACAAGCGAGGTTCCTCGACCCCTGAAATATTCCTGCCGTGGATGACGTTGAGCGTAGACAGCCGACCTATATGACCACAGTGAGAAAGTAACATACCTGAATTCATTAACACGTTGAAAAGCGCACATAACAACTTATCTCAAGGTGAATTCCTCCTTTAGAAGAGTACTTCACTTCACATTAAACTTATAAGTATCGCACAAGAATGAAAATCAAGATTTTAGCGTTCTTCCGCCTCGTCAGCGCACGGTGCTCACGTTGCCCCGAGGTTAGGTCCACCTTTTATGTACAATCTATGGTGTAATGCTAGTAAACCTGCCACATGCATCTTGAGCCAATTTATCAATCTCTTCACAGCTCTGGAGCCACTTGAGGCTTTATACCAATTTTTCGACGAATTTCTGAACTTCCCGAAGCCCGTGAAAAGACTTTGAAGTGTGAAATTGGCACACTTTTACTTCAAATTGCTCAACAACCATCACGCAAGCCTTTCTCCTCGCTGTCTACCTCGGCAGCCGCACAAACACTGTCACTTGGATGTGCAGTTATTGGGGCTTTAGCATCCAGCTGAGTCATTCAAAAACTCTCTGACAGCACGGAAACAGAGTGTTGAAATATGCTGCCGCCTGTTTTCTTTTGTTTTTTTTTTCCCTCACCATGTGTTGCATGCTAATGTTGCAAATCCCTCGTTCGGCCTATCTTTTCCCTAAATGCCTCCTCTCCAGCAGCACACGTCCGCCTGTCTGGAATCCAGTTCGGTCTGTACGTTTCTCAGTGCAGATCAACCGATCGACTCTCCGGCTCATTTTAATTAGCTGCTAGCACAAAAATGTAAATGCCCTTGACTCGCTCGATAGACTTGGATGGGACTGACGAAATGTCCAAATATGAGGTATGGCTGTAAGCATTGCCACAGGGTCAGAGCCTGGTCATCTGGCACATACTGTACCAGCACACTCCATCTGATGACCTTAAATGAGCTAATTCATCCAGTAAAACACACATGCGGTCCTCCATCTGTACCTCCAGCCTCTTCTATCAGGTGGCTGTGGAGGACGGTGTCATTCTGGCCTTTCCTATCTGTCACCTCTCACCCCTGCTTGGCCGCAGTCGCACACCGCAGACCAGCTACACATCATTGTCCGTGCCACTGACAGTGACCTGAGATTCATCTGTGAAAGGCTGAGGCAGAGTGAGGAGAATGATATGTCTGCTGTAGGGGAGGTGCTGTTATCAGAGCTGTAAAGCTACTGGTTGAATACTCTATTACACTGCTCTGCTCTACCTAGTTTTCTTCTTCTAACAGTCTGCATTCACCATATATATTGGATTGAGGCGACTGTTGTGGAGCGAAAATGAGTCATTACGCAGATAATAACGTTTCAAACTTTATACAGTTTGCTGCTAAAGATGTTGGCTATCATGCCGACACCTAATTTTATTTTGAGTGGAGTTAAGTGCGAATTTGTTAGGCTTCATTGCATTTATCTTCTATAAATTAGACTGTAGGCCTGAATTTTTTTTATATTTGTACTGGAAATGAGTGCACCACAGTGGCGTGGTGGTTAGCACTGATTCCTCACAGCAAGAAGATCCTGGGTTCGAATCCATGGGCCAACTGGGCCTTTCTGTGCGGAGTTTGCATGTTCTCCCTGTGTCTTTTGGTTGTAGGTGTGCATGTGAGCGTGAATGGTTGTCTGTCTCTCTGTGTTAGCCCTGCAATAGACTGGCGACCTGTCCAGGGTGTACCCCGCCTCTCGCCCGATGACAGCTGGGATAGACTCCGGCATCCCCCGCAACCCTTCACAGAAACGAGCGGTTACAGAAGATGAATGAATGAATGAATGAGTGCACCAAGCAAAATTGTGGTCATGTTTATCTATTTATTTAGAACACTTGTCTTGTAGGATCCAGTTGGACAAAAGCCGTCTGAGTAAACCTGTCTAGTTGTACGGACAGGTTGACACATTATTACAGTGCTGGTTTATGTGTATTTGACTTTATTCGAATGTAATCTCGAGATTAACAAGGATACTATTAACTGCTGTGTAGTTCACCACTTAGTAATAAGTGGTTTATGAATGGCTCCTTTCAAATGTGTTGTGTTCCCAACTGTAAACTCCATATCAACCGCCCAACCGTGTTATATTCACAACCTTGAAAGTGTAATTTTCGATAGTCGTATACGTGACTTCCCGCGCCAAGAGCTCTGCTGTACCGTTTTAAGGCAGCAAATGACAAATGGCTTGCAAATGAAATCACTCACAGTCTTGCGGTGCCTTTGAATGGGATCATGTTTACCGGGATCATGAGAAAAGTCGTATTCACAAACTGTAACTGTTTTCTGACATTTTCGGAAATGGCATAGGTAGACGGTAAATGAATATCCTTTATTCATGTCTTTGCATTCGTTAACTTGCTTAACCGTTAGTCTCGGTGACTTCTACACATCCAGAGTTGCCAGTGGTCTTCTCTTTCGGCTGATGTTGAGGCCCAGACATTTTGTGTACGCAACTTCCCGTGTTGTACACTGCTCCGGCAATAAAAGATAATGACATAAAAATTTAACACAGACCAAGTGACAGGATAATTAGTGGCGTATCTTCTTCCACAAGAGGACATAAAAACTGACACCGCCTAAACATCGCACAGGTGAATGTATCTTCTCTTATTAGGTACGGCTGAGTGAATTTCCAAACCCTTAGAACACGTGAAATTAGAAGTAATTGGCTTAAAATGTCACTTGCTACAACTTTTTAGCACCACGTTACGCGAGTTAGTACTAAAATTGCACCGCTTTTGCAAATTAGTTGTGTTATTAAAATGATTAATGGTTAAACTTGTAGACAAGGACAGGAGGTTCTGGAGCTGTTTTTCAGAAAACTGCCCTCACCTTTTTGAGAGGAGCGCCGTTTCTCTATGAACTGTTTAAGTCTTTTTCAGTCATTTATGTCTTGGGAAGAAAGAAAAAAAAGACTCGGAACCAGAAAGTGAGAGCAGATTTATGGACCTTGATATGAGGGGCCGTTAGGGACATTATTCAGAATTAGCCTCTCACATACACACGTCAAACGCAAAACTCTTACACACACACGTCAAACGCTCTCACATGCACACGTCAAACGCTCTCACATATACACGTCAAATGCAAAACACTCACATACACACGTCAAATGCTCTCACATTAACACGTCAAACGCCCTCACATTTATATGTCAAATGCTCTCACATATACACGTCAAAATGCTCTCACATATACATGTCAAAATGCTCTCACATTAACACGTCAAATGCTCTCACATTAACATGTCAAACGCTCTCACATTTATACGTCAAATGCTCTCACATATACATGTCAAAATGCTCTCACATATACATGTCAAAATGCTCTCACATTAACATGTCAAATGCTCTCACATTTATACGTCAAATGCTCTCACATATACACGTCAAAATGCTCTCACATATACACGTCAAAATGCTCTCACATTAACATGTCAAAATGCTCTCACATTAACATGTCAAAATGCTCTCACATATATACGTCAAAATGCTCTCACATTAACATGTCAAAATGCTCTCACATTAACATGTCAAAATTGAATAAAAACGGAAGGCATTTGAGTAGGAAAGGAAGTTGTTGAAAGAGGCGAAAAAAGAACAGACGCATGCGCAAAACGGCTTAACTAACTGAAACTGTACTGGTGGTTTGCAGTCACGTGATTCCAATGACGCGGAAATGATGGGGGCAGGAAGTGGAGAACGGTAATTAGAAATGATGGAAACTCGAGTAGGGTGAGCCTGCACGTAGCAGGTATTATTAAGAAGTAGAAAAATATGTAGGATATGACCCATACACACTAAGTAAAGGTGATTTTTCGTACCTGTTGTCGGACTTGCCTCGTTTGGAGGCCTTCGACATCACAAATTATTCATCCTCCCGACCTCCTACACCGCTAGCCAAATGAAGGCATACAAGTGATTGGGTCAGCGGCCTCGGATCCAAAGCAGCACTGAATGACTCCTGTCATATTTTTGCCCGGGTGAGTAAATGTAATTCACTCTCTTTACATTGCTGTTTCAACTTTAATGTAACGTTACATGAATGCACCACTGGCACCAGGCTACAAGCTAACTGGCTACCTGTAGCTAACTGGTTTCTACCTAATGTTTCTAGGTCAACCATTGTCAGAGGTCTACTGAGACACCGTTGAAAACGTGGGTCGTGGCTAAGGACAACGGAGAAGTTGTTACAGCACATTGCAATTGTAGTGGTTGGGTACGTCATAATAAATGAACACCAAATCAACATGTAAACAGTCAAAATTAGACCACCTTTATTCCTGCTTTAGTAATTTGTCCAGTTGTTTGAACATGACAATGTGACAGCATCATATCATAGAGGACTGTCTGGTGTTTAAGAGTAAGTTCAGAAAGCAGAGAAGCACAACTAAATTAGGTTCTCAGCAACGTAAACAAAGCAGTCTGTTAGTTGTTTGTTACTTAATAGTATCACTGTGCATGTCACTGTGAAAAACAGATTTGATCTGTAAATGCATAATTCCTTTTCTCTGTCCCTTTTACCAACAGATTGTCAGAATCCTGCTCACATGTTGGAGCAGTTCTATGTGCCATTGAAGCTGGTGTTAAAATGAAAGAGTGAATCTTGTACTATGGAAAAGTGCAAGTGGATATCTAACTATTATCACCCACTCTCCAACACTGTCAAAATGAATCAAATGTTTATATGTTCTCATGTCTATACATGTATGTCCATAGGTTTTCATAGAATGTGACCATAATGGGTCAAAATCTTATCTATCACTAAAAAAATAAATGAGTTTCCGAAATATGCCAAGGCCACTTTGTGATGTCAATTTAAATGACTTTTATGAATTAAGTATGGCAGGATGATAACTCAATATTGTCTATCATCTTTAGCTGGAAGTAAGTACATCAGGATGATTTTGGGATATTATGACACAGTTTCTAGACAAAGTATGAAATATTTTTAATACCTATCTGTAAGAAAACAAATATAAAAACACGTTAAATATACAGAGGAGCCCAAAGTACACATCTTTACTCAATTGGAAGAACAGATACTTGTGTAAAAACAGCCTCACAAAGGTAACTCAATTGATTCAAATTAATTTACTCAAGTAATAGCATTAAAACATTTTAGGAGTTTCATATATAGAATATATTTGGCAAGAGGATGAGAGGGAGTAAGATAGGTTAGTTGTATAATTTACAAATTGTATTCATCAAGGTGGTGGTAATTGTTTAGGATGAATTCTGAGGTAAACAAATACATGGGTATGATACATAGTTATCAAAACAGTTAATGTAACATGGCTACATGCAACCTCCATGCATTATTCTGTATTTCACGGAGGTGGAGCAATGCATCTGTGGTGTCGGTGCACGTCGCTTCTGCATCAGTGTTGGTCAGATCAGCTTTTCTGGCCCTCAATCTTTCATGTTGACGTGATGCCTCTGTCACTGGTTTACCTCTCTGGTAGCCAGGATGAACCGTACATCTGTGACAGCACTTGGGCAGCCTAGATAAAATAAATGTGATTAACACCATGCACTGAGAGTAAGGAGGGAGAACTGCAGTTTACATCATGTTATTAGTCTATGAAATAATTCTCCACCGTTTTCATATTAAGTCTATAGGGCCATCTCAATCTCAATCTATCTCTGTACACTGTACAGAGATAGACAATGTCATCAATTTGAGAACAACTGGTTGCGATAGCTAACGTTAGCTAGAAATGCTAAAAACAAAGACACTGGAGATCGCCACATAGCTTAACGTTAGAACTCCAGAGGGTTATCAGAAATGTATAGCTATGTTGTAATATTATAATACCCTGCTCTGTATTTTTGACAGTTTTAGCCAGCTCTGTAAGTAGCTTAATCACTGTAGCCTTACCTTTCACGAAGTGGTCACTGCAGACACAGGCGTTGTCGGACTCCGCTCTCTCTGACCGAAGACGTGGACCGAAGAAGTTTTTCAGTCACGTCCGTCGCCGTTTTTGGTCATTTTTTTAAATTGATCCCCTTTGTGGGTTACCACTTTGGGAATTCTAAAGACACTTTTTTTGTTTTCCCCGGTTAGTACAGCCATATACTACACAAAACTTGAACATTTTCCTGCCGTTGTCCTGCCGGTATCCTGCCTGCAAGACACTTCCTGCCCCCCCATCTGAAATTTGCGCGTCATTGGAATCACGTGACTGCAAACCACCAATACAGTTTCAGTTTACTCGAACACCTTCCTTTTCTACTCAAACGCCTTCCTTTTCTACTCAAACGCCTTCCGTTTTTATTCAATTTTGACATGTTAATGTGAGAGCATTTTGACGTGTATATGTGAGAGCATTTTGACATGTTAATGTGAGAGCATTTTGACATGTTAATGTGAGAGCATTTGACATATAAATGTGAGAGCATTTTGACGTGTTAATGTGAGAGCATTTGACGTGTTAATGTGAGAGCATTTTGACATGTATATGTGAGAGCATTTTGACGTGTTAATGTGAGAGCATTTGACGTGTTAATGTGAGAGCATTTTGACATGTATATGTGAGAGCATTTTGACGTGTATATGTGAGAGCATTTGACATATAAATGTGAGGGCGTTTGACGTGTTAATGTGAGAGCATTTGACGTGTTAATGTGAGAGCATTTTGACATGTATATGTGAGAGCATTTTGACGTGTATATGCGAGAGCATTTGACATATAAATGTGAGGGCGTTTGACGTGTTAATGTGAGAGCATTTGACGTGTGTATGTGAGTGTTTTGCATTTGACGTGTGTATGTGAGAGCGTTTGACGTGTGCATGTGAGAGCGTTTGACGTGTGTGTGTAAGAGTTTTGCGTTTGACGTGTGTATGTGAGAGGCTAATTCTGAATAATGTCCCTAACGGCCCCTCATACCTTGAAGTCACGGATGAGCAAATCTTAATAAAAAGTCATGTAATGGCCAAAGTAATGGATCAGTTTTGCACAGAAAGCTTGGCCTCGATGCTACAACTGTGCGATGATGAATGAAATTAGAGATGAGATAAAGTGGTGTGTTGTTTATTTTCGGGGACGGCGATGCATCTTTAGCTCACGAAGAGAGGAGGAACCTTTTAACATCTTTTTGCAGGAGGGCTATTTTGTCATTTGCCCTGGGTTGCAGCGGGACAGTGGTTCCCTTCAAGGGAGTTGTGTCCGGTCGTGTGGTTTTAGACTCCGCAGGGTTTCCTTTCAACCAAACGTTCCACCAGACGATCTCACTAATTAACACACCTTCAGTCGTGGAGTGGAACTAATTAGTGAAATCAGTTGTAATATTTGATGGGAATGGCGTCCTGCGGAGTCTTCCGATGCCTCGGAAGGGACACTGCTGGCTCCCCTGGGTAATTGCTCATGACTCATTACCCCAAAGCAAAGAAGATCATCTTTATTGATCACTGATGTATAATGTAAGTGTCTGAAAGCCCAGTCTCCTTTAAGAGCATCTAAAAAATGCCCTCCACTACACAGAAGCTTTTAAAATAGAACAAATGAATGTAGTTGTTATTCAGGGAAGCAAGCCTCGGCTCCCTCTATGCCTTCTCGACGAGGTAAAGAGGAATCATTAACGTGAACGACTGACACGTTTGGGAATGGCAGACATTTTGACAGTCACCGAAGCCTGAAGTCTAGCTGGAGTATATCCATTTGTTTCAAAAAACTTTTTTTTTTTCTTCTGTTTTCCACCTACCCACACACAGACACCCAGGTGATTGGTAGGTACGGTAATGCGGCGCCCTTTGGCTGTAGTTTACGTCTAATTAGTATCGCTTTAGAGGGACAGCGAGAGGGCTTTTATGTGTGAGGTTGTAAGTTTAACAACATAATTGAGGCTCAGGAAGCTCGCTCGGGATAACAGCCAAACTGACTTTTCAGGTGAACCGCCTCGGCTCAGGTGAGATAAAGCGGCTGGTCGCTGAAGCGTAATGGTTAGGCTGAAAAAGGACACGCACGCAGCACTGCACTGAAATCGCACCATCTTTGCTGTATAAATCTTAATCTAATAAAGGACAAATTCCTTTAAGCCAAACAAGTTTTATTTACGACTTTCAGGACAAAAAGACTATAAAAAAGACATTTGGCCAAAAGAGACCCCTTGAACAGCACTGGTCATGCATTCATTAGCTCCTGTGTTTCTAGGAGGTTCAACCTGAACATGACAGCATACGTGTGTGTACATGGCAGTTAAAAATAGAAAATCAATTAATTTAAGCCTTCTTAAATAGCCCCATCTAACCATAACCGTCCAAAGCGGTTTAATTGAGGTAAAAAATGATCCATAAAGCAAATATCCTGCATAGCTCCTCGACTTCAATAAGCAGCAGTTGTAAAAAAATAAAAATAAAAAATGAATCGCAGCATTCACCCACATTTGTGGAAGGCGTGATTGCGGCGCTGCTATTTCACCTGGCAACGAGAAATACTATTTTCTGATTGGTTGATAGGTCGCCTTCGCCTGATCCATTCATAGATTACTAATCTCTTTTATACACAGTCTGTGTTACTAATGTGCGGTGAGTTTTATCACTTCTCAGCGTGAGAAATGTCATGTGTGCTGTGTGAGCGTGTGAACTTACTAAAATGTGTGTGTCCCACTCTCAGTGCATGAAACTTTTATAACCCTGCTTATAATATTTGGGACATTTATTGTTTCCTCATTGTGTGTAGTATAATCTCCTTACAAGTTTCCATCCAACTGTTGCAATTTAATTATTATATGATATGTAGTATTGCAGTATACAACACACTATACATGCGGTATATACAGTGTACTATGTGCCAGGAGCTGGAAATTGACCAAAAAATGTCGTTTTCTGTTTATTCTAAATTGTTATACAGTAGTTCATTTTAGAGTTAGTCATTTCCTGCTTTAAATTACTCATCCTGCACTCGTGGGTGTATCCTAGGTTTGCGTCCAATTAAATGCTTTCTGCAATGGTATTGCTGGCTTTGGCTCTCAGCTTGAACATGTACAGGCCTACTGTGGTTGATCAATCAGAGCAGACCAGGCAGAGGGGGGCGGCCCCCCATCCCTATCCCTATCTGTCAGAAGAACACAGATATGCACAAACAAAACTAACCTATTGCAAAGTTATGGTTTCACCTAACAACAGAGATATGCTAATGCTAATCTACAGTTAAAGTTTCAAATAAAGTTGTCTTGTACAGTGTACAGGGTTTTTTTTGCATGGACAGAACCCAGCACAAAAAAAATCTTTAATTTATGGATACATTCACGCCAAAAAGACCATTTATAATGGATATTTTTGAGTCATTTGGGCTAATGTGGATCTGCAAAATGTGTGCAAGCTCAGACCGCAGAGCTGTGGTCAGAAGGTTAGTTTCAAAACTGAATTTTAAATCAGTTAATTCAGCTAAGGCTGTCTGTTACTTTCTTAGTAAGCAAAAGCTTAGCAGAATTAAAGTATCTTTGTGAATTAAAAGTGAACACTTGAATCAGCTTAAAAGACATTTCTAGCTCTGCTCGCTGGCTTTGAACATGTTCTTTAACTATTTGAAGTTTTCTTTCTTCTCGTGATATCCTCCTCATTTCTGCTAATCGCACATTCTCTCTTTGGTGATCTGGAGATTTGGAATAAGCTTTGCATGTGTGCCGAGTTTGGATAGTTTTTGTGTATGCGTCTGGATATTTTCCAACCTCTGTACACTCCTCCACTCCTCTGTGCCCATGCTTTGCTCTGACTCTCTCCAAATCTTCACAGATCACAGGCCCTGGCAAGTTTTTTGAAACACAGCACTTGATTTCCAAGCCATTCTTTATATTTTGCTTCTGTGCAGGCCCCGAATTTAGCTTTCTCAATACATATGCATTAGGAATGGAAGAGAAAATTCTTTCACACCCACAACATTTCAATCATGAGCCGTATATCAGTTTTAATAGAGGGGTACACGTCTCTGATCTTTTGTGAGCGCAGGCAGATGAAATGTCAGAATGAGATGTATGCAGATTTGTTTCTTTTATAACGTTTTATATTCAAAGAATTTCCACAGTTTTGACAGCTCTCGTGGTATCTCGCTCAGAGCAAAAACATTAACTATGTCTGCGCTTAATTTCATACTTTCAACCATTTGCTTTGCAATTAGATCACAAACTATACAGCTTTGCTTTTCTGCACAGATTGATTAAAAGTATCTTGACTTTTCTCCTAGTGCGTCATCAATCCTTTACAAAGGCATTATCTCCTCTAAGTGTTCTTAAAATGTTTGTATAACTTTTTTTTTTGGCGGTTATTTAATTGACGTCTTTTGGTGGGATGTGACAGAAGAACAGAGTATGTATCCTTGTTTTGGCTTATTTAATTTTACGTTGGATTGATTATGTATTGTATTGTATGACATAGGACATAAGCCTACAGTCGACAGTCTCTCAGTCCCTTGTCTTCTCTCTAAGGAGGAAAAATACCACCAGTAGTAGTTCAATGTTTTGTCCCAGCCATCGATCCTTTCTTTTTTAGACTCCCCGCTTTTTCCATCTGGAGCATAAGAACATTTTCTTGGATGATTCCTAGGTTCGGTTTCATTCTTCCTGACCGCCGTGGAACCTTGGTTACATTTGTAACCCATGTTTCTCAGTCCTTGTTGCTGTAGTGTTGCTATTTTTGTTCCCTCTGTCAGATCTGGCAAACTGTCATTTGTTTGTGTGTCTGTTTGGTGTGAAATGGATGACTAACAGTGTGCCAGTGCAATGTTGCTACAGACACCAGACTGAAAACATGTGAACAGCTTTAATGCAACATGCATATTACATTTAAGTCCTTACGTGTGAACTCATTTGACTTGAATATGCACCGATCAGGCGTAACTTTATGACCACCTTCCTAATATTTTGTAGGTCTCTATTGTTCCTCCAAAACAGTTGTGACTCATCAGAGAATGGACATGGGCCTTCTGAGGGTGTCCTGTGGTGTCTGACGACAGGATGTTCTTAGTGGGGACCTTTGAATCCTATGGGTTAAGGGGAGGGGCCTCTGTGGATCAGGCTGTGGACCAGTACATCCCACAAATACTTGATCAGTTTGGAATCTAGAGAATTTGGAGGCCAGGTCAACACCTTTTGCTGTTCTTAATGTTTTTTTTTACTTGTTTCTTAACTGTTTTTGTGTGTGTTTCTGTGTCAGGCTGCATCCTGCTGGGGATGGCTGCTGCCATCAAGGAGTGTCATTGCTATGGGGTGGGGGTGGGTGGTATATGTCTAAGTAACATCCACATAAATGCCAGGTCCAAAAGTGTCAGAACAGAACATTGAATTGTCACCAGATGGTCAATGTTATTTACTTCACCTGTCAGTGGATAATGCTGTGGCTGATAAGCGACTCATTTATTTGGCCTAATAAGAAGGCTAGTGAAGTAATGGTGGATTTGCATGTCACAAATTTGAGTTCTGATGTCTGAGACTGGGATTCAGGACACAGACATTGCTTACTTGTTTTTTTTTTAATAGATTTTTTTTTAATAAATATTATACAGGAACACCAGCCCGTGTGCACCCGAAGCTTTATCTGCAAACTTGGATAACTGAGAGTGAGCCTCTACAGAAAAGTGTACTTAGAGTAATGATAATGTTATGATAATGCCTAAGTGCAGCAGCTATTTAATAAAAAAATAAAAAAATAAAAAAATAGTAGGCCCAAAATTTGAGTCATCCTGGCTCATTATAATTCTTGACAGAACCAGGCTCTCATGACACCAGACTCATTTTGCTATGGGATGAGAACGTCACACTTATCATTGCCAACTTGCTGTTTGAGTAGCATTATTCTCCAGTGTGTGCTTTATTTTCATTGTTAGCTTGACTGCTTTTCTAAGGGGAAATAAAATGTTGTAGTGATCTCCAGTGGGAGTGTGAAGCCGCCACCATCTGCTTATAAATGCAGTGCCCTGTGCGCCTTTGGGACTTGAGTTCATACTTCAGACGTCCCACTGGGAAAACTGGTGACAACTCTCAGGAATCACAAAGCGGCTTTCGGTGCAACAGCAGCCCTCACAAAGGAACTCGTATAACCACGCGCCTTCGCACTTTAAAATTCACAGCCACTAAGCATCTCATAATAGGTCCGTCTGTTTAAAAACACTTATTGTCTGTCAAACCCTCTTAAAAAGCGGCTTTGTATTTACACGAGCTGTCACTTATATAGGTGAGTGATGTTTTGTTTAAGAGTGAAACTGCTGCACGTATGCGCTTTAAGTGTCCTTATCATAATTGAGGTGAAAAGAGCTGGATAATGGCCGAGATAACCGTCTCTGCGAAATGCATGAGCAGAATCGGTGCGCGGCCATTGATCTGCTGCTGTGAGAATTAATGATCTCAGTGAATTTTCGCCGTAGACATGGTGGGTGGCAATCCTGTTGCCAAGAGATCCTCTAAATGTAGGTTATTTCATCACCATTTGTTGGAATAACATTGATTTGAGATCTGGGAGCCACTTGAGTCGGCATCTGGCTGGAGACCCGTGGAGTGCGAAGTAGAGGGTCCTTTAGAGAATAAAGGGGACAAAACATTTTATTCCGCTTCCTCGTGTTCCCTCTTAATGTCTCATCCATTCTTGCCATTCTCATTCACATACTTCCTCTCAGGTGCAATTTAATTCAGCACTGTTGCCATAATAACTCTTGTCGCGCACAACACTCTGTCAGTAATTGATATGTAGACGCTGCTTCTGGGTGGAGTCATTTGCATTAAATCGTGTTAACTGATATGATAATGAATGTGAAAGGCCTGATGCAAGCAGAATGACTAACTGGAGACGGATGGCTATTTGAATTATACACAATAAGTAATATATTATATCAGGTCTCAGGGGTCCACAGCTCTCCCTGAATTTGTTGCCTGTCTTTTTTTTCTCGGATCTGCCCGAGCCGCCTGGATATAAATAGTCTGTATCAGATCTGGCGTCTCCTTCTCCCTCATCCTACCGTCTTTAATGATATGTGACGTGGAGGGGAAACAGATATATGTGGAAGTAGATGGTAAAAGTGGGCCCGGACAAAACTCCTCACACAGAATTCAATTCAATTCAATTCAATTTTATTTATATAGCGTCAATAACAATACAAATCGTCTCAAGACGCTTTACAAAAACCCGGCCTGAAACCCCCAGAGCAAGCCTGAAGGCAACGGTGGCAAGGAAAAACTCCCTTTTAACAGGAAGAAACCTCGAGCAGAAAAGAATTGTGTTGGGAAGGTGATAAGTGAAGGTGATGTGACCGCGCCAATATCTGAAAACAATCTGACCGATAAACTATCTGTCCCAATTTCTTATAAGCCGGTCTGTTTAGTATGCTGTCCATCCCCCGTGCTTTTTTTACCAGACTGTTAATAATTAGCTTTTTAAGCTTCACCAAACTTTATTATTCTCTATTAACACATATAAAGCGCGTTGCCTTTCAAATAAGTTATGAAAGGCGTAGATGAAGAAGGGACGCCACAGTCTGCAAAAAACAGGAGATAAATTAGTTGCAGTGAAGTCAGTAACTTATTCATTTTTTTTTTTTTCACTCAAAACGCGACGTGCTTAAGTGAGTCAAAGAATTTATAATCCCCCCGATTATGAGCCATTATTCCAGTGGCTCATTTCTTTTACTTCACAGTTAAAGGGGAATTACCGTTTTTTACAACCTGGACCTTATTCCTGGCATAAAATACGATTGTTTACTCACCCATATAACTTTGGTGTCATTTGGAGTTGTTCGGACGATATTTAGATCCACGTGTATCCATATGGTGGGAGTGACTGGGGCACCGCAACGCGTGCGGTGCTCAGAGATGACATTATCCAGGTTAGTGGTTAGTAGGTCAATCTACAGACCCTGGATGATGATAACAGGTAACTCTATACTCAATGGGGAATAGCACTAGCGTATCATAACAAAATATTGGCGATATGAACGAGTTTCACGGCAGACAATGCGTTATTTAGAGGCTGCGTTTCGGTGCCCCATTCACTCACACTATATGGATATACACGGATGTAAATATCTGACGAACGACTCCAAATGACACCAAAGTTATATGGGTGAGTAAACGATCGTATTTTATGCCAGAAGTAAGGTCCAGGTTGTAAAAAACGGTAGTTCCCCTTTAAAGAAGGTAACATTATATGTGCTTAGTCATCGAGCCGAAAAACCAGAATCACAATATTTCATTGTTTAAAATGTTAAATTCTTTTCCTTGCACTTATTTGTGGAATGCAGCCCAAACAGCATGGAAAAGCGAGTGCTGGTATTGTACTGGTATCACTGACAGGTACCCTGACATAATGTATCAGAGAAAAAAAGTTGGGGCATCCATAATCCCACGTATTGCATGCTCTCTCTTGTGCTCTGTTTTAGTCTGAAGCTGCTGCTCTCAGCACCTTCCTGCAGGTCACATAAATCAGAACCAAAATAAAAAATAAAATAAAAAAAAATCGCGCATGTGGTGCCCATATAGATGAGGTTGACTGTAGACTACCCCGACCTCAACTCCCTGGTCACCATTCTAACTCGTGTGCTATAGCAGTAGAGGAATTGTATTTTACTTTTCAAAATATGTCGATCTATAAGCCAATATTTCATTCCTAACGGATCCGTCTTCTGTCTTAGGCTCCTGCTAGATCCATTTCATCACTTAACATAATGTCCACTATGCAAAAGAGCTAACATGAAGCAATGGAGCGAATAATCGACCATTAGATGATTTGGTGTCCAGTTTAATCACATAACTGACTTGATAAATGGTCCAATCTCTCAAATCCTCAGTGTTTTACTATAAACCACAGACTGCTTGGACTTTTTTTTTAAAAAGAAAAACTGATGAGGAGAAAACCATCTCTTAATTGAGAAGAGTAGACGTGATAATTCAACCCAGTATGACATGTTTTGACAGGCTGCTCTTGAGATGTAGACCCTACTTTTCATCTTCATCCTCTCCTTCAAAGGCAGAATCATAGAATTAGTCGAGGAAGGGCCTGGCTTACTCCGGGATTCTACGGCGTCATTGGAGACTGGGCGATGATATTATGCCTGAGAAGATTATAGGCGTGAGAAACAAAGAGAGCCCCTCTGATACTGGATGTGCTGCATGATGGAATATATTTTCTGCTCTGACTGTAAATGTCAGACCAGGCGGTAAGTTCGGGAATAAAGAGGATAAAGGTTACAACAGCCTCTGAAATGAGAGATACTGATTTTGAGGAGTGCCTCGTGTGCTTTTATGGCTTCTGTATGATTACAACGTTCGATTCCTTTTTCACAGTCATTACAGTTTTAACTGACTCCATCGAATCTGTTCAGCACCTCCCACCTCCTGACGGCAATTATAGACCAGGAGCGGTGCAAACGCAGCGGCTGTAGTTTGATCAAAATGTGGCTGCGGATGCTCGCGCTAGCCGCAGCATGAAGCCTCACAATTTCTGCAAAGTAAAAACAAAACAAAACAACATCAGAGGTAGGTCATTCGTGGCATTATGAGCCCCACATTTTTTTTTCCTGTTGTTCGCAGTGAAGAGCATGTTCCTCCGAGGAACACTCCCAGGTTGTTACGGCTAATGACTGCTGGGGGTTCTCCACTAGGAGCTGTCTGGTAACATTTGCTCACATATTAATATCAGAAGACGGGAACGAGGACACGCTTCGTAAATTGGCTGCCACGCGAACGCATGCGTGAGTGGACTTGGCACGGGCGCTCAGATGCACACCATCACGCGTGCTCGCTTATGTTTCGCACGCACAGAAACTGATTTATGGAAATAAACACGAGGCGGCCATGCTTTGGGAATCAGCTGCTCCGCCTCCGTGTCAGTGTTGAGGCGACGCCATAAACCGAAATCTGGAAGCTCTGCATCAGTTTTATTGTGACAGTACAATTATAAAGTTCCAGCTCCCACTGCTATGTGGGCTGCTTCCCTGTCACCTTGCTAAGGGCCATGCTCACTAAAGGGAGCGATAGAAAAAGCCATAATCATAACTTCAGTGGAAACTCATATTCTTTTATACGCTTTGCTTGTAATGTTTTTCATTGCAGAGAAAACAGGGAATTTCAAAATCTAACTTGTGGGAAATATAATGTTTCAAAGTCTTTCTGCTGCTCTCTGCTCGTTTGATGTGTTCTCTTTGAGGTGGTGGCGACAGTCTGTGATGCACAGCTGGGTGCCCCTTACACGGCTACAAAACGCTCCCTCAAACAGCTGTGGGATTTGCACAACGCTTAACCTAATTTATCTGGGGCCTCTTTGGGAGCTGAGGAATCGTCCCTGCTCCGGATCACATGCACCTATTTTTACATGCACACACACACACGTTTGTATGGCTATCACTGTGGGGACATTCACTGACATAATGCACTTCCTAGCCCCTTACCCTAACCATCTCAACTAAGTGCCTAACCCTAACCTTTACCCTAACCCTAAACATGACCTTTGCCCTAAAACCGAGTCTTAACCCTCGAACGTCCTTGTAAAGAAGTGAGGACCAGCCAGAATGTCCTCGCTTTGCACAAATGTCCCCACTTAGCACAAATGTCCCCACTTAGCACAAATGTCCCCACTTTGCACAAATGTCCCCACTTTGCACAAATGTCACACTGGTCCTCAGACAGATAGCTGTACAAGAGCACACACACAATGTGGGTTTCCATCACTTCAGAGGACATTACATTGACTTACATTCATTTTCTGTAGACGTGCTGGATCACATCTCTTCCAGTTACCTCACTCAAACTACTCTTCATATTAAATTGTAATGGTCAACCCAATGGGGACTTAATATGAAGCAGATTTTTGTCCTCACAGCACGAGTATTAACAGTCTGCACACACACACACACACAGGATTACACACATTTTCCATTTCACTGAGTCTCAAAATGTCCTCAAAGTGCACACTTGCACCTGTATCTCAGCTGTTCCACACCTTATCTCGCTCATTTGCTCGCTCCCTGACTCTCTGCTAGTTTTTTTATTTATTTATTTTTTTTCTCTCAAAATATTCCTTCCCTGTCTGGCGCTTTGAGTTTTATTTCACTCCCAGCTGTTGCATGATATTGAGAATGAGATGACATTGCAGTTCTCCTCCTCCTCCTCCTCGGCTCTGGTTGGTGCATTATAAATGCCTTCTTACACAGACATCTCGCAACCGACTCAGAGCTAGACTAAGATCTGCTGCTCCAATTCTCCAGAGAGGCGAGCTGTCTGTGGCAGGCCAGGGGCAGACGAACACCAGCTACCGTTGTCCCAACCTGCGCTCGTTGCTGCAGGCCTGTATGCTTCTGGGTGTAAAGGTGTTTTTTTTATTTTATCATTTTTTTAACCCAAATGTCAGCTGGTATGTCAGTCTCAAGACACTCCATCTACTACTGCTACTGCTTTATGTTTGCAGGAACTATCTGCACAGTTGAACTTCAGGTGCAGTCAAACAGTACCTCACTTTTGAGAAAGTTACTGTCTCCCCTTGTGCGCCTCTCCTCTCTTACCCCGTGTCAAGAGAAATTCTTAAAAAATACACAGAACCAAACTCGCTGCAGAATACAGCGAGCCAATTAGAGGCTAATATAATGATGCACAACAATTTCGGCAATACTCTGGCCTATCTTTTTTTTTTTTCCTCTTCTTTTTTTTAATTAAATTAGGAGAGGCGCAAAATAAAGCAGATATTCCTTCCACATTTCTTGGAGCTTGATTACAGAAAGCGCAGACTGTTAAAAATTCCAGCGGCTGGGTCAGAGTCTTGCTATCTCCTGCTACGATTAGAGGGCCAGATAACCAAGATTTATTGGCCAAGCATCCCGGCAATTAATTAAGAAGCCGGGCCAGACTAATCCTGTTTTCCACGGGCTTTAGCGGGTCGAACCTCCTCGCCCTGGCGAGAGGAGCAGAAGAACACTTCAAAGACGAATACGGAAAGGCTTAGATCCGCTCCCGTGTACAAGTGCGCGTGTGTTGGCGTACCATAATTCTGGGTCTGTTGCCAGTGTTTATCAGGGCATTGAATGTGTATATGCATCATAATAATACCCTGCAGGAGGCATTATTAACGTATGCATGTGTATGTGGATGGACACATGGAGCAGTCATGCTTGTTTACAGCAGCAGGGTGCGGTTATAAATCCTCCCTTTGACGTCCCAAGCATAAAGGTTTAGGCCTGTCCACAGTTCAAAGGCTCTTCTACAGATGCCGCCGGCGTTCCACCTCCCTATTTTTTCATTTCCCTGAGGCTCTGCTTGACTTCAGCACACGTAGACCTCGTGCCCCGGGAGGTTCGGCAGGTCACAGCGCCACGCTGAAATGTACAGTATGCTCTCTTTGTTTGTCCTGGGCACATTTGGCATTTGGTCTCGTAAGGCCTCCAGGTCTTTAAACGCAACGCACACCGGCAAGCAGATGGCTGAGAAGCTTTGTTTTGGCTATTAGTGAGCCATCTACTTTGGGACCGGTGCTATTTTTTGATTGCGAAGTCGAGCTGAATGTGGCTGAAGGATCACCGGTAAGCGCAGAGCATGAACAGACTGAACCGGAGATCATTCAGAAGCTGCGGTCAAATCACAAAAGAAGAACAGTTTAACTGGGATATTTGTCAGGACTCTGATCATGTGTACTCATTATTCAGCCCAACCTGAAAATAAAAATGCTCGAGGAAATACAAATCTGTTGTCAGCATGACCTACAAAAGATGACGGGCAAACTACAGGCGTGCACCCTAAATCTCTGCCTCGTCTGAAGCCCGAATGCGGTTATTAAACTTCTTTTACATGACATAATCGGTCCCGTTCTCAGTTCAACTTTATTCCCAGTCCTAAGAACACAGAATCCTCCTACCTCCGCTAACTCTTTAAATATAAATAAATCCTTCGCTTAATGTCAGACTCTACCTCGCTGAGAGACTACGGTGAACTGATTATTCATTCTGAATAAACACTTCATCTGTGCTATTCTGGAATGACATTTTATATTTTAATTTTCGCCCCCGCACATCTTGCACAACTAGATGCATAAAAAGACGTTGAAACAATCGAAAGTGATGTCTACATGCCGCATTGTACCCTGGTTAAACGCTCCGTCTTGAGTTAATTAATTTTCTGTCTTAGATATTAGTTCTAAATTTGTATCCCAGAGTCTGGAGTGAGGATACATGTAGTTCTCTGGTTCAGAGATGGTTTATTTTGCAGCTTCCAGGTGTGAGTAGGCATCATGCTGTGACATAAAGAAGTGCATGTGTGAGTACGTCTCCAAAATAGCATGTGCGTGCTAAGTAAGCATGAGCTGAATAAATGCACATTAAGAACACTCTTTGAGCCCCAGATCTTTTCCCGTGCACCTGTTAAACTGAGGTCCTCGCGGCTTAACAAAGTTACTTCTGAGCTCTGTACTTTTTGGCCTCGTTTACGGTAGAGCCGGGCTGTAGATCCTCAGGTCTCTGTCCATCTGGCTCTATTGTTGATTGCAGACAGACTGGCTGATGAGTGCAGTCTGGATGTAGAGGCAGAAATAGGGCCCTGAGCTCGCAGGAGCTCCCATAGGCCGGGGCTTGGCGGGGCTTTTCAGGGCTGCTCTATCGCAGGCCCTCTGAAAGCGAGCGCAGCAGTCTCCGCGGTTGCCTAATGGCCATGCTGCTGCTCTTCAGAGTTTGGCAGTTGACAGTTTTCGATTCTTTTCGAGCAAGAGGTGCAGATAAAAGCCCTGGCAGGCATCGAGGTGAGGTAGACTGGGTTGTCCGTGGAGATTTAAAAAGTAGTAGTTCTGGTTCTGAGGAAAAGAGACAGGTTTGGTGTTCTGTGTTTTATTGATTATTTTAAAGTGAACTTAAAGTCGAAGCTACCGTGCTATTCCAGAAATGTTTCAGAGGGATGCTCCTTTATTGCGGAAATGTTGCCTCTTGGCTTGCATAATATTCCCTCATGGCTTGACGACAAAAGAAAACAGATGTACTACAGAATACTGAGCATAAGAGATTAATGTCAGAAGTAATTATTTTCTAATTTCCCTACTGGCTATTTACAAGGATGCACTCTGTCATTAAAATTCAGATGAACTCAATAGCAGTTTCACCATGCATCAAATTGTATATTAGTGTAGCTTGAGTCTTGAGAGGCTGGACCCTGAACTCATCATACTGTCACTCCATAGTCTGAGACCGCAAAACAGAATTTAATCTTGGGACAAAAACAAAAAAACTGGAAGGAAAGCAGAAGAGCAACAGTACAAACATTGCATGCAGTGGAGGGAGGAGGAAGCCACGCGGAATATCGAGTCCTAATTTGTTTTCCCTGCCTCTGTTTTAATCACTATTAAGTGGATTTAATGCGCAACGCTTCAAACCGACTAAAGGCGAACAGAAAGGCCGAGGAGATTTCTCTTTTTTTTTTAAATTCCTAAACATTTAATTCTCCTCTCCTACTGTCGTTGTCAGGACGAGGATGTCACACCACAGACAGGCACCACAAAGAGGGCCAAGAAAAAAAAAAAAAGCACTCTGCTCTCAGCTAGCAGCAGAGGTAGTAATCGATGGGAGGTTAAACAAAAACAGGGAAAGAAAAGCACACTTTCTGGCAGGCTTTGGAAAACAGAAACCACTTTCATTGAAAAAAAAAAAGACTGTCGACTGGCTCTGATGTATACAGATGATATTTATAGATTGCTTTGGCAGTAAGGAACAGAGACGGCCAACAGATGCTGTTTTCCATCCACAAATAAGTGCGTCATCATTAGAAAAGGACAACTGCTTGGGTTTTTATACTTTTCATCTGTGAGCAAATCCGGCATCCATTGTGTTAAACACGCTTATGCAATTAGTCACAGTTCCTATAACATACTGTAGTGTTGCCACGCCGCCATCTCAGCACACAGCAGGTGTTTGTTTTCAAACAACAGGCATTTCTCCTCTAATGACAACCACAGTCTCTGTGCGGTGCTTATGGCACTTTGCAGCGCTCATCAGTTTGCATAAAACATTGTGCCGCATGAATACTGGATTCCTCGTTATTTGCATATGCAAGGGCGTATTTTCTAGCCGGCTCTCCGTAGCTGGTGGTAAGTGGCAGCGGCGTGGATTTAGTGGTTAATGTCGCCATTTAACAGTCAGAATTTAAATCGGAGCATTTTCTGCGTGCGGTTTGGAAGTTCTCCAAGTGTTTTCGCGCAGATTTTTATCTGTGTGTTGTGTGAATGTTGCCTGGTGATTATGGGTCAAATGCATCGGCCACATTTTCCCATGTGGATTCATGAAGTATAATTTAAATGCATTTTCTTTGCGGGAGGTGAAAACATGGCGGGAAAAGAATAAGAAATAACTGCTTGCAAATGGTGGTGTACATGGACTCCAGTACATGACATGCTGGGGGCTATTGTTGCATGTCGTACACCCAAAAATAATTCATCCAAATGATATATATCTTACTATATCTCCACCGATCAGCCACAGCATTAAAACCACTGACGGCAGAAGTAAACATTGACCATCTTGCAACAAAGCAATGACACTCCGGGCATTCAAATTGTCTAGATCCCAAACTGATCAAGTATCTATGGGATGCACTGGAACAAGCCTGACCCACAGAGGCCCCTCCCCTCAACCCATAGGACCCAAAGGCCCCCACTAACATCATTCTGTTGGCAGACACCACAGGACACCCTCAGAAGATCCATGTCCATTCTCTAATGAGTTTTGGAGGCACAAGGAGACCTACACAATATTAGGGAGAGGGTCATAATGTTATGCCTGGTCGGTGTACATGTAGTGGTACCCAGCCATGTAGTCTAGATCACATGCACAGTTATACATAGTTCAATGCACAGTGAAATGTATTCTTATACCTGCAGCCAGTACTAAAAAAAAAAAAAAAAGTACGACAGTAAAACAGTAAAACAGTAGTAACTGCTACACATTTGTTCAGATTTTGAGATAAAATAATCTGATATTTCTGCCTCCATCTCTGTACCTGGCAAAAAAGCAACAATTTGAGTTTAAAAGGTTGTAGTTTTTTCTAGCGTAATAAAATAAAAGGTTGCATTCAGCGGTGCCGGGAGTCCTTGGGAAGCAGCAATCGCGGTTACACCTGGACATGAAAGACGTATGTGGGCTTTGCACTCTGACAGACAGCCTCCACTCCACTCATAATAGAGGGTACTAGAACTCTGTCGAAGAGCTCACAGCGGTGAAAGAGAAGGTGAGAAAATTAAAAAGGAACGCGTGCTTCTTAGATACAGCGTCCTTGTTGCTCAGGCTGTTCCTCCCGACACACGGACCACGAGACTTTTTATGAAAGAAGGCACTTAGCAGGAAAAACATAGATGTCATTAAGAACTGCAACAACGGCCATGTCCTGATAAAGTGTCACCGTGAACCACAAAACAAAATTGAATTATTGATCGTGTATAAAGGTGGACGGCCCCTCCGTGTTGTCGCCCACAGGATTTCTGCCTGACTCCTCTTAACCTCTGGCTAATTCAAAACTTAACAGAGAGTTGGAGTGTGAGGCATTTAGAGGCCTGTGACAATAGGTGCAACCGAAAGAAAGCAGCCCTGCCATTACTTATGCATCAGCTGTACAAAGATCTCCACAGTTGTCATTGATCAGGAAATTAGCTTCAGAGAACGAAACTTTGTTTGCGCGTGTGCTTCATTCTGCTCTCAACTTTGGCATTTAACGCGGAGGTCCGTGGGGATTGGCTCGCTTTTGGAGTCTTCTGGGGACAATCGAGGGAATTGCATTTATATATATTGACTCTGTTTTTCATTCTCAAAAACAAACTAAACAGATTTTATTAAAATAAAAGTTCAACAGAGTGTTATGGAAACAGAATTTTTCAATTCGTGCATTAAAAACACGACAGAGGCGCCTTGCGAAAACATTATACACTGTGTACTGATGAGGACACTCAGAATAATACAGGAAACAATTGCCGTGCATCTTTTACATTTTATTTATAGAACTGGAGCTCATTAGTCTCTTCTTGTTGCACCCCCTTCTTCTGCAAGAATTTAACGATTTAAAAAGGCCTAAATAGTCATGACCGGCCTCCTCTTGAGCTCCTGACACTTACCATAGCGTCACTTATATTCTCTGCTTCAAATGCACGCATCCCTATAAAATTAGAGACGCTTTTTCCTCATATCTCGCTATTAATTGTTTACATAAGAGGAAATTCCCAATAAACCATGTGTGGCGGTCTTGGTAGAGGCCAAGGTCAGAGCTACAGTAGCTGTCACAATGATGAGTGCTTCTCACTGAGATAGAACGTCTGCCCACCAAACAGGAGGGGTGGGGTGGGGGGGGGATTGACAGTTAATCACAGGCACATTACACCTTTGGGATGGGGCGGAACTGCAGCCTCCTGCCTTTGGCTCCAGCCTGCCTGTCATTATGATGACTCCGCGGCCTATCAGTGTCTGCCTCTGATTTATCTATCTGGCACTAGACTGTAGCCCCGTCTTGGGCTGAGCCTGGCACCTGTCCATCCATCAGCCTCTAAAGTCCTCCTGTGGCGCGGTGGACACAATCTCCCCTTTCTGCTCGCCACATGGCAACGCTATTGTTCACGCCGCTCATTCACTCAGCGCAGCTATATAAACGCTGCACAATGTCGGTAGCAATGTGTGCGTATAACACAAATCTGCAGAGCCACGGAGGCTTTTTGTCATTGTTAAAGTACTGCTAAAATCCACGAGGGGAAACAAAAAATAAATAAAGAAATAAATAAACGCTGGAACAGTCTATTGGAACTTAAGTGTTTTTGGGAGGTATAGTGTGGGTGGACGTGTTTGCTGATGGCACCGGAGAAGGCCCTTTTCAACAAGCTAAGTAATTACTAAAAAGCTTCCCGAAGGCCATAAGCTGTGTCAGTTGACATCACTGTGACACGAATGTCAAGATTAGGTGTATATGTGTGCGAGCGAACGCTGTTTTGCGCGTGCGGAGGGCGGCAGAGGGAAAATGAGTCGACAGTATATGAGGTTGTTTTGCTTCAATGGCTTGTTATGCTGATTTATCACTGCTGACTCTAATATCTTGGGATACGCAGTGCCTGGAGCCATACAATTAAATCACTACAATGTTGACTTTATGTGGAGCTTTAGAAACAACCAAGGCAAATACCAATACATTTTAAGCGCACGTAATTTGACAGTTATGTTTAAAAATATGTGCTTATGTCTGTGTTTGCATTAAAAAAAAAAAACAAGTTTCGGGAAGCGTTCGGGAAGGACTGTTAATCACGTCGACCTTTGCCAGCTGTCACTCATTTCCTCTCGCGAGCGGCTCATTAGCTTTGCGTCGAGACAGAGGACCAAACCTCCGTGCGCATTATTATGCGGCTGCGCCCTCCGTCCCCTGGAAGCCTGTGATTTTACCGCAGGGGCATGTCGCCACGCTGACATGTTAATGGGATCAATCACCGAAAACAAGGTGCTAATGAAAATCTAATCAAGAAATTAGCCTCTCGCTGGATTGTCTTATCCCCCTCCAAATACCACAGACACAAAGCTGCGATATTCAGAGAAAAGAAAGCCTCTCTCCGCCGTGTCCGCTGGGGGGAAATTTCGATCTCGGGTCTCATTAGCCGCTGATTTGCAGTGCCATCCTGAAAATAATCATTTATTTATTCATTCACCCGTTCCCTTTCTCTACCTGTTAATCCTTTTATAGCACCGAGGGTTAGAAATGATGCTTGATTATATCAGAGAAAATAAACACTTTGAACAGGTCGCCGTTCTGCTGCAGCAGTGTTAAATTTAGCTTTCCAGTTAGAAGGGGCATACGGGGAATGAATTAATGGCGCCCTCTTAATTCATTCTGTTTTATCTCTTTGGGTGTCGAGGGGCGGGACAAAGAGTAGGTAGGTCAAGGCTGGAGCCAAGATAATGTTTTAAACAGTCCTATAGAGAAGGCCAGATGGAGCCGCACACACGTAGACTAATTCAGAAAATTAAATTTAGCATGTAGTTGCACTGTCACGATGGTGGTTGCTCGGGGAAACACCTAGCTGGGATAAAGCCCTCGAGGCCCCGGCTGAATGCAGCGAAACTAAATGGCCAGGCGTTACAAAGGAATGTGTGAATGCCCCGTAGGCGTTAAATGTAGGACAGCGAGCCAGAGCCACACACACACGCGCGTGTTGTCTCTGGCTCTAGTGGTGGAGAGCTGCACCTGACTGACACTTGAACATATGCTCAGCAGTTAATTTACATGCTCATAATTAGATAAATGTTAATCTATTTACGTTTGGCACACGTACTTCAGCATTCTTTTTTTTTTGTGCTAGATTTAATCCGTGAAGGCAGATAGCGGAAGAGCTGTAGACAATACAGATTTGATTCAGTGCGTCTGTGACGGCACATAACCTTTAAGAAAATCAGATTTTTAGAAAAGTCAAGTAACTGCCGCACTCATTAACCGTTATCTTTACCCATATTCGACGTTAAGTCCAAAGAGGCTATCGATGCATCTGAGCAATTCATCTCATACATATAACATTTCGCTTACCTTAATGGAGGAAATACCATCTCTGCTGATCATGGCTGATGGAGATATGAAAAGGTGCCCCACTTATCAATATTGTATTTGCTCTTTAATTGCGCCGCAGGGATGTGTGAGAGTGATGAGCGGCTGACGAAGTGCAGCTGAGCGTTGGGAAGGCGAGGTTTATGGATTTTTATGGAACACCCCAGAGCGGCCGTGACCGAGGAGGCCGCGAGAAAAGTCCCAGCTTCGCTCTCCACATGTTCAGGCTGTTTCTCAGCTTCTTGGCCTCCAGCACGCTCCGGAGGGAGGTAGTGCCAGATAGGGTCTGGCGCCGTCACAGCTGTTGTCAGATCCTGCCTCCTCCCGAAACTAAACCGAGATTCATCCGTTTCTCATGCAAAGCCACGCCGACGCAAAGAGGAAATGTATTTGCAGGTGACCGCTGTCCCGCAGCCAATATGCTGTCATTGTAGCCTTTTTCAACATTTCAATATCATTACAAGCTCTTCCCGTTTTCCATTCATGACACCAGTCTCAGTCTGCTATATGTTGTGTCTTTCCGCTCCGGAGGCGCCGTATGACATGTTCGTTCTGTAAAACAGCGGCGCGGGCTTGCTCTTTGACCAGGCTGCTAATGGTGATTCACGGCTCATTGGTGAGATACATTTTTACTGACTGAATGGAGCCAAAATTAATCAGGGCCACTTGGTTATCTAGTTTGTCCGACTGCGATGGAGGTTACAGCCTGACCGCACGCTTGATTACACCCCCGACCAACCTTCAGAGCCCCCGGAGTGATGTTATCCTCATTGTCATGTGTGCTCCCACACTATCATTTAGCACGCCGGGTTACAAAAAGCCGCCGCATGTAGGCCGACCCTGCAGGCAGAGAGCTCCTGTAAAACCCAGCGAGGAGGTGACGGTCAAGTATGACCTCATGTAGTTGTTAAACTTTTTGAAGCTATGATCACTTTGTAAAGTCTAAATTTTATTCTTGCTGTGAATGAGCTCCTCTTAACCATAATATTTCCAGCCAGTCTACACCAGAAATGTGGCACTATTGGCAAATTTTAAGCCGATAAAACGGAACGGTATTTACGCGGCTTGTGCCCTTCTACAGTTGGGTCAATAAATGCATGAAAAATCCCAAAACTCATCACTGTGGTAGGCAAGAAAGTGGCAAAAGTATCATGGCTTATAACATGGCTCTAACCATGTGACCTAATCTTGTAGTTAAATTATTCAAACCTAAGCATTTACTGAAAATAAAGTTTTGAAAAAGTTATGAAAAGAGGGAACAATAAATCACTAATGGGCAAAAGTAAAGCCAGATTTATTCTTCCATATCGTAGCTCTGTAACCCGCTCCTTAGCCTGATGTAACTACACATCGCAGTGATGCAGACCTCGACAGCTGTGACTGGAATGAAAGGCATTTCCTCGTCCACGTCTCTCAGCAGCCAGACAAGCACGGATACTTACTCCTTACCTCTGCCTCCTAAACTCCTTCTAGTCAGATGTCCTCTCTCTTATCTGCATTGTAGCGATTTCAGTAAAAGCAACTGCTGTTCAGCATTTATTAGCTCGTATACCAACACGAGATGTGAAAAGAAACACAGTGGACTAGCCGTGTTCCTATTAGTGTTACACACAAGTGCACAAGCATAAATGCTTATAGCTACACACTTCGACATAGGGTCTGCAAAGACCTGTTGCGGGAGTACAAGCCAACATAAGACATAAACACCAGCCTCCAATCTGAAACACGAGTGTGGGGTCCAGCCGTCCACTCCTGCTTTGGTTTGTAGATCTTTAAAGGGGAACTACTGTTTTTTACAACCTGAACCTTATTTCTGGCATAAAATACAATCGTTTACTCACCCATATAAGTTTTGTGTCATTTGTAGTCGTTCGGGAGATAATTAGATCCGCGTATATCAATATAGTGGAAGTGACTGGGGCACCGAAACGCAGCCTCTAAATAACGCATTATCTGCCGCGAAACTCGTTCATATCACCAATATTTTGTTATCGTATGCTAGTGCTATTCCCCGTTGAGTCCGGAGTTACCTCCTATCATCATCTGGGGTCTGTAGATTGACCTACAGATCCCGGATGATGTCTTCTGACCTGGATGATGTCGTCTCTGAGCGCCGTGCGCACCCACGACGGTCGGCTTGTTTACCTGTAATTTGCTACTGCTACTGTTGCTTTTTGCAACATGGCTGAATATTTTTCCGATTCTGGGGCTGTGGACGAACCACAGCAGGTTGTAAAAAACAGTAGTTCCCCTTTAAAGTGTCTCAACTCAACAGTCATACCTTAAGTTGTTTTGGGAGTCCTTGGTAATCGACCAATTCTTCCTTTTGTATGCGTTATGTGGACGTGTTGAGGTTCACTGTTTACTTCACATTATTCCTGTGCTTGTACCTGTGTTGCAGGACCTGTCCTACAGATCACTCCTCACTCACTGTGCGAAGTTTCAGCTCCAGTTGATTCTCAGTTTTAATAGGATCGCATGAATTTTAACAGTCCAGAAAGCATTAAAAGACACATTTGCAATTATTCTATTCATTTGCATTTCTGGCAGTTAAAGCCGAACTAATCTTTTTTAATGGGCTCCTAATTTCAGTCACATGGGTCAAGATTTGGCCAAAATATGTGAAGGATTTTCTTTTGTATTGTTGTTCAAAACTGCAGACGGCACCGCTGCTGTGTGCCTTTACGCGAAGGAGCCGCCCCATGCCTGCACAGGAAATGTTTTCGCTAATCCTCAGTGATTTCTGTGTTGATTTGGCATGGAATAAGTAGTTCCACCATTATTTCTGGATTGCTTTGTCCTTATTAGGGGTTGCGTATGATTTAGCTTAAAGCACGGATGACCGGCCATGCCGTTCTGTGAGTATGCAGGGCTGCACTGGGTGATTTTTCTGATTAGCACACTTTCAAGCATTTAGGAGGAACTAATCAGAGAGCCCACTTGTGTGTGGTATGCCTCTGCTGTTGCCTTCAAGTGCTCCTTGGTAGTTTCTACTTTAGAATTTGGGTGGTTTTGGTCCTAAAATAAACGAAATACCGTTCCTCTGAACGCTGGCTAACTCAATTAAAGGTTTACTTCTTGTCTGGAGCACTTTGTTTGTAAGGTGAAAAGCCTGGACATTTTGTGGCCTCCATGTGGCTGTAATGTGAATGTAATAATCACATTTATTTGAACTGTGTGCTGACGTTTGATTTGAGTTGTCTGAATTCTAGGTACGAACCCAATGCTCCACACCAGTGGTGGGCAATTCTTTTTCTCAAGGGGCCTCATGAGAAACAGAAAATGTCTTGGAAAGTGCCGTGCCAATAGACTGAACTCAATTCTGCATAATATTCATTTTATTTCATTGTAAAAAGCAATAAATTGCATTGTTTGAGTAAATGTTATGACTAAGCAATGAAAAAGTAAGATAGCCTTAAAAGAAATGACATTTATTCAATCAAATTTCCCAAAACAATGTAAACATTGGATTACTGTAGCTAACAAAGCTTCTGACGTTCGCCCCCATTCGGCATCAATCAAGTTTTTGTGTTTCTATGCGTGTTTCGTCTCGTTATGTCGATTTAAATTGTAGTCCTTGAACACGGCGACTTACTCTCCACAAACTTAACACACAGCTTTACCTCCAACTTCAATGACAAAATACTCATGAGTAACCCTAACCCTAGTTCATGTTTTATTGAAAACTCGCACTTGGCATTGACCTCTTTTTTTTAGTATGAGTGGGCATTCAAGGGCTAACATCTTGTCACTAGCTCACCAAGGGTTGCAAGAACAAGAACAAAGTTCGTTTTGCCCAGGTCATTTATACTTCACGAGAAACTCGAGTGACAAACTCCGGGGAGGTCCTCATAGCATGGCTTAGCATTGAGGGATCTGCATTAACCACGCCCACTCCAATTTCTGACCAATCGCAGAACAGTTGCCTGCCTGGCAGATGTGTCGAGAACAAACAAGAACAAACGAGGGCAGAGAGAACAATTATCGCTCCTTGCAGAGTATGTAACAAGCTTTCCACGGGTGCCCATGCCATGTATATTAAACCCTACTTTAACAATCCCAAAATGCAATGCTTCTTATAATGCAGCACTCTGCCTGTCAGTGATGACGCCCATGACTAAAATGTCTAAAATCTCAATTTACTGCTCACTAATGAGCGAACTTTCCTTTTAGAGACAGCTCAGTTTGTGTTTTAGGGATGTTGCATTAGGTGATGATACATTCTTTTGTGCATTCAGGCATCTCTAATTCAGTCAGACTGTGAGCTTTTCCTGAGTGATAAAGCGTCAACACAAACAGAAATGTGTACATCGCCCTTCCTTCCTTTTTTTATTTATTTATTTTTTTCTTATGTCCACTCGCCCGCCTCTCTCCTGGGCAAATCTGGCAGCTGATCCTGGAACGCCTGGAGGACAATGCAAAAGGTCAACCCGAGCCGCCTCTTTTCTTAGAAGGAAGACAACAACACTTGCTGACGTGGCCTTATCTTTCTCAAATGCTGGAAGGCACCGGCTACTTTGACAACAGCACTTGTATTTCATTTATTTTCTGCTCGAACATCAGTCCTCAGCCTGCACTCTACTCCCCACGTCCTCCATTTCTCCGCGCAACCAGTGCCGTCCCCAGAGGCGTGGGTAATAGTCTGCCGGGGCCACCTCTACTTGAGGTGATAAAAACCTGCAGAGAAACGAGTCTCAGCTCTTGCTTCGAATGAGTTGACAAGATAAAGTTAAGAGCAGGAAAAGAAGCTGTTAACAGAGCAGACAAAAAAGGGAAAGGGAGAAGGTTAAGAGTGCCCAGTGACGCCATACAGTTGAATTCAATTCTTTGCTTTCATGCCACCCTTTGGTTCGTTTTTGCATTTTAAATTAGGGCTTTGGAGAAACTCTTAAGATGAGGACAGGATATAATAATAATAATAATAAGACAGCATCGATGTCCTCCAAATAATATAGACTGTGCAGAGATGAAAAAATTATAAGTTGGCGAGGCGAGCGCTGTTCCATTATTAACATTTAGAAATGAATGACAAAGGAGATGTCATTTAAAGTTGATCTTCGGACAGTGAAGAATACGACAGGTGGAGGGGCGGTTTACTTTGAAGAACAGAAAATGTCAGTACAGTGCACTGCTTTGAATATTGTGTGGGAGAGAGAGGCCGCTTGATGGATGGTGGCGCTGATAATGAAAAATGATATGAATGGGAGTGAATGATTGCGGTGGAGCCGTGAATGAGTCGGGGGTGGGGGAGGTGGTGTGTCAGGCTCAGGAATGGAAGACCTGCCTGTTTTTCTTTCCCTAATGCAAAGCTGGTAGGCTGCTGTATTGATCCAATGGAGAGGGTTCCTATGCAACCGACACCAATGTTGTAACTTGTCTAACACTGTAGTGTCTGTGTGTGAGCAGGCACAGGATCTGTTATAGTTAATGTCAAATATTCAGTCTGAACAAAATGAATATGCTAATCATATTAGATTTATGTGAGGTGTTTTGGTTCTATAATCAATTTGATTCAGTAAATGTTTGCTGCTTTTGTCAATCTTGACAGACTGTGTAGAATAACTTGGTTTACAGACTACAGTTTATTAGTTTGCCGCTTGGCACCGTTGGTGTCTTGGTGTCTTGGAGCCAGAAGTGATAATATTTGGATAAGAAGTGTAGCCAGAGAGGAGTGAAGGGTGGATGAGATTGAGAACCTGAAGATTAAGCATTCCCTAAGAAAGAAATATATCAAATCACAAGAGAGCTGCATATAATGGAACATATACCACTTCTCTTCGTATTTCACTCTTAGTGGGACCATAATTTACAAAGTGAACATCATGCTCTGTTGAGGAGACCTGAAATTAGTGACTCAGACCATAGACTCTTTAGGAGCATACCGATCACAACCATCAGCCACAACATTAAAGCCACTGACAGGAGAAGTAAATAACATTGACCATATTGTGACAATACAATGTTCTGCTGGGAAACGTTTGGACCAGGCATTCATGTGGATGTTCCTTAGACATGTACCACCCACCTAGACCAGACCAGGCACCCCCACCCCATAGCAATGACACTCCTTGATGGCAGCAGCCATCCCCAGCAGGATGCAGCCTGACCTGACACAAAAACGCTTTAGGAACAACTAAAAAAAACATGAAGAACAGAACGAGGTGTTGACCTGGCCTCAAAATTAACTAGATCCCAAACAGATCAAGTATCTGTGGGATGATCCACAGAGGCTCCTTTCCTCAACCCATAGGGCCCAAAGGCCCCCACTAACAACATTCTGTTACCAGACACCACAGGACACCCTCAGAAGGACCATGTCCAATCTCTGATGAGTCAGAAATGTTCTGGAGGCACAAGGGAGACCTACAAAATATTAGGAAGGTGGTCATAATGTTATGCCTGATCAGTGTATCCACTGAGCTATTAAATCATATGAGAAAGTGTGATTTCTTTTGCAGTCTTTTCGCAACAAGTGGAGTCGCCCCCTGGCGGACATAAAAAAACAGGTTTAACCCAACTTTCACGATGGCTTCACCACCGGTGGCTAGCTTGGATCTGCAGTAGCAACCAAGGATAACTTCCAAAGGAGCACAAACTATTAGTTTGTTGATTTAAAACTGTGATTTGTAGTATTTCCTGCATTGGGATCCTGGATGGGGTTCATGTTGACCGTGATGTTTAGTGACGTGGTGTATCTGCTTGTTACTGAATTAAGGAAACACTCCAGCAACGTCAGTTAGTTCCCTATCCTACAACCTTTATTCATTTGATATTAAAAGTGTGACATACTGTTTGTATGCAACTATCAGGGTTATAGTATTTTCCTAATTATATGTCTAATAAATAATTGTAATAATAATAATAATAATAATGTCTTATAGTATAATATATCCACAGTTCTGTTTCCTTATGGTCATGTTTCATTTGAATCTTGTCAAACCTTAAAGCAAACATTGGCTTAATTAACTACCTAGGTCCAGCCAATAAAATGTCCTAGCAACAGTCCAATCAATCATTTCAGGCAGAAAAAATTGATGATTGCAAGCTAGAAATGTGAAATTGCTTTTGTGCGTCTCCGTCTAAAATCAAGGCCCCCGGGTTTCTTAAATTACCACTGTAATAATTTGAAGTGATAAATCTGCCATTGTTATCACTGTAAACTGCACGTGTGCCGTGAGGATGAGGGATGCCTGAAAGATTACTTCCAAGGGTGCTGGCACTTAGCAAACAGTCACTTATCTGTTTTCCTGCAAATAATAATAATGAAAAAAAAAAAGTGAAATGTATTTTACACTGCTGCTGACAAAACAAACATTTTATGCAAGAAATTTGACGTCGAAGGCGTAAAAACACAAAGGAAGAACACGTCCTCCATCAAAATGATGAGATTTTTCCGCTGTATGTTCAGAGGAAACCACTGTGCTGCAGTTCTGTTTGAGTATAAGGTCAGCGTCAGCCTCCTAGTAGGAATACTGTCATTGTGTGTCATTGCTGTAAGTCGATTAAGTCTGTGTGATGTCTTATTATTGCTCTGTCCCCGTATGAGATCTTCCATTAGGAAGGGAACTTGTCCATCCTCTCAACGGGTTTCCTTTTATCAAAGCCTCCATCTACGCTGTTTACACACTTCCAGGCTTGTCTTGAATTATCAATAATGTCAGACAGGCAAAATATCCCAACGTCGACTCAAAGAACAGATTCGCTTGTCATTGACTTTCTACTGTGACGGGTAATGAACACATTAAAATCGGGTGTTAGTTACACTGCATTTATGTCTGAATGCACTGTACTCTTCTGAAAGCTGTTGCTGCTTATTGTGAACAGTTTTACTACATAATGAGACAATTCTGCATTTGTGAGCTGGTTTTTCGCAGAGTGAAAGCAGACAACAGGGAGATGACAACACTAATGTACCTGTCAGGTCAGTGGCCCATCAGCGCTCCAACGTTTCCTCAGTTTTGCACTTTATTTATTTATTTGCTTATATGTTGGTGCTGAAGGATATTGCGGACGGAGGCAAATAAACAGACAGTTGGGGGACATTGGTGTCCCCAGAGATTGAGTCTGGAATCCCACATGACCTCCTCAGAAGAGAGTGCAGGATGAAGGCGTGTGGTGAAAGAATGAGCATCAAGGGCGATGTGCAGGCTCAGACTAACAGTAATAGCCCCGCAAGCAGCATCAAGGACGCTTCTTAAACCCTAACACAGTCATTGATCCCATTATATTCAGACCTTTGGTCCCTCTAGTTTCTTGTGTGTTTGAGATTACTTGGACTCTGGCCTTGGATGTCAGAGGAACAAAGCTTTGCTGAGTGAGTCACACAGACATAAAGAACGTGGCACATTTGAAAGAGGGAACAAACTCCAGACCTCGGCTTTCATGCATTTTCCTCTGTTTTATACTGACAGGTCTTCCATGTTAACAGCTCTCTCGCGCATTCTTTTATTTCACCCGACCTCACGTGTCCATGCTACACAGCCCAAACTCAGCCGTCTGTTTGTCGCCCTCCTCTCCTATTCTGCCTCTGTGGTGGCTTGGCACCGATAATGTCACCTGCAGCCTGTGACCAGGTTGTTGTCCAGCAGCGCTCCGGATGACTTACGATGTGCTGGATCAGTCCTAATCTTGTTATGGATGTTCTTTTGCCCTTGGGGGGAACATCAATGGATGGATGGAACTTTATCAGATTTCACTGAGCTTTGGAGTATGATTCATGAAAGGTGTTGTCTTGTGTGTGTGGGTGGAGGGCACGCACGGTAGTAGTGTTTACATTTGAACAAAATCATTAAATTATTATTGAAACATGAAAACAATATCAGAAGCGAGGCAATTATCGTTAAAAAAAAAGATGTATATAAAAAAATAAAAAATATGATCTGTGTATTCAAAAGGAGATATGATAAAATTAGAAAGTCTCCATGAAAACAAATTTGATGTGTTTATATTAAGTATTTTGCCCCATATGTAACCTATACTTTAGTAGCAGCCCCAACAATGACAAAATAGTAGATTTGTAGGTATTTTAGGTTAGGAGAAAGCGATTAAAAAAATAGACATTTCTGTTACATTCTTTGTCAAAACCTGAGCAGGGCCAATTCATCAATGCAACTACGAACAATGATGAAGATGTGTGAATATTCAATATTTGTACCACTACAACAATAGGAGCATGTACTTCGAAAGCTCACTCCTTTTTAACTACAGTCGTACTGTTTTCAAATGAACCTGTAATATCTAAGTGTTATTGAATGTATCGCAGACTTAACAATACAGCTGAAATGACTTGAGGTAGGAGAACAAAAAGAGTGCCTGGCCTCTTCCACTAGTCACCAAGGCTTAAGTGCTGATGACATACTGAAGGTTGCAGTCCAGGTTTACAATCCTGAAGTTAACTAGAATAAAAGCTGAAAAGTTCTAGTTGAGGAGTGCTTTTCAGATAAATTCAAGGATTTCTCTGAGTGTCAGAACGGTGTCATTATTTGCGAATGCGTGTTCCCAACAGTGACTTGGTTGACCGTAACAAGGTCTTAATCTCCTCAGCTTCTGTTGATGTTATACCATGTGCCCATCTCAAGGCAAAGCTATACTGACTGGCCTCAAGGCGACCGTTACAAGAATGTCTGCTTTTTGCTCTTTTATCAGAAATCCATGTTTGTTGAGACTCACAAATTATTGAGAGGACATTTAATGGTTTTTTTTTTTTTTCCTGACCTTCACAAAGCCCTGCATTCATGTTATATATACAGGCTGGCCAAAAAAAAAAAGGTCACACACTCTAATATTTTGTTGGATCGCCTTTAGCTTTGATTACAGCACGTATTCGCTGTGGTATTGTTCCGATAAGCTTCTGCAGTGCCATGAGATTTATTTCCATCCAGTGTTCATTTTTCACCAAGATCTTGTATTGATGATGGGAGAGTCTGACCGCTGCACAAAGCCTTCTCCAGCTCATCCCAAAGATTCTCAGTGGGGTTAAGGTCTGGACTCCGTGGTGGCCAATCCATGTGTGAAAATGATGTCTCATGCTCCCTGAACCACTCTTTCACAATTTGAGCCCCATGAATCCTGATATTGTCATCTTGGAATATGCCCGTGAACATCAGGGAAGAAAAAATCCATTGATGGAATAACCTGGTCATTCAGTATATTCAGGTAGTCAGCTGAACTCATTCTTTGAGCACATAATGTTGCTGAACCTAGACCTGAGCAACTGCAGCAACCCCAGATCATAGCACTGCCCTCACAGGCTTGTACAGTAGGCACTAGGCATGATGGGTGCATCACTTCATCTGCCTCTCCTCTTACCCTGATGCCCCCATCACTCTGGAACAGGGTAAATCTGGACTCGTCAGACCACATGACCTTCTTCCATTGCTCCAGAGTCCAATCTTTATGCTCCCTAACACAGTGAAGCCTTTTTTTCCCGGTTAGCCTCACTTATTAGTGGTTTTCTTAAGGCTACACAGCTGTTCAGTCCCAATCCCTTGAGTTCCCTTCACATTGTACGTGTGGAAATGCTCTTACTTTCACTATTAAACATAGCTCTGAGTTCTACTGTTGTTTTTCTTCGATTTGATTTCACCAAAAGTTTAAGTGGTTGCCGAACACATTTCTTCCTCAAAGACGATGATTCCCCACTATCCTTCCCGTTTTTAATAATGCGTTGGACCATTCTTAATCCAGTTTTAGTAGTCCTTAGATGTTTTTTCCATGTTTTTTTTTTCCATGACCACGGGACGTGTCTTTCAACATGGTTGTTTAAGAAATGAGAAGCTACTCATTGTATCAGTTGGGGTTAAATAACTTGTTTCCAGCATGCAGTAATTATCCAATAGGACGCGACTTTTTTAATGGCCAGGCAGTGTATCTATACTCTCTAAGCATGAGAGTGTATAGAGAAATAAATTATTTGAATTATAAGTTTTCTTTCTCTGGATTTCTTGGCATTTTCAACCCTCTGATAAAATCTGGCAGACATTGGAAACTTGCCAGATCACATATACTATACATAATATCCATACTGAGTGGGCTGCCAAAGATTATCTCACAGGATTAATGCACGGAATGTGTCCAGGACCTCCATTTAATTTGTTTAATCCGTGGACATTCATTTTACTACATTGGAGGCGCTCACATTCAGTACCTTATTATACGATTTCACATATCTTCAATTTTGTGTCTCAAAGCAGGTTAAAAGGTAGAAGAGAAGCTGCCTTGTGAGTACTTGCATAGCCAACCCGAAAGGTGTTAATAAGGTCTCTATTTAAGAGGCTCTCATCCAGGATATAACCAGCAGTGAGGACAGTGCACCTGCAGCACTTCGGCCCTTTTGCTGTTATTTTATGAGTCCCCTGCGGGCCTGGAGGGTGCAGGAGAGGAGACGGATTCTGAGAGATCTAATTAAGCAAAGCGAAATGAGAGTGCAGAGATGCCAAGCCCAGGACAAGACACAAATCAGGGGCTGTTGACAGTGTGGTTACAGAGCAATGGGGCTCAGCACAAAGGCCACGGTCTAGATTCCAGGTAATGACCACTCATACTTCTCTGTGCTTCTCAGTTTAACTTTCTTTATGATGTCGGGGTTAAGGGTTGTGAATCTCAGTCTCATTATGTAAAACATCAGCCTGTGAATTTAGCCGTTTTGCCTTTATTTGCTCTAAAGGAGACAATTAGTGTTTTCTCAGTGTCTGGGCCGCGCAGACGGAGAAGCAGATGACTCCATCAGGTGTCTTCTCTGGAACTCAGACAGTGAAGGATAAGACAAAAGAGGTCTTCAATCATAACTCGCAGTGCTTATGTTGTTACGCTTAGTTTCTCTGAAGGTGTGAATACATTAAGGAATGTAACGTGTGTTCCTTTGTCGTGGGGAACCTTCCCAATTTAGAGGTGCAGACTGAGTGGGATGTGGAGAATTGTGCCTCTGTCTGGTCATTCACCGTTCACATGCTATTACATCTGAGTGGAGAATAAATGTCTTCAGGACACCTGGCGCCGAAGCTGCGACTGTCTGGTCTCCTGGGCTCATTTCTGACTGGGCACAGAAAGACCTTGGAATACAAAGACAACTGGCTTGATTATGTACACAGGAAGGTCTCCAAACATTGTTGTGCTAATCACGTTAGCAGACACAGACTTGAGGCAGGACAGATGCCAGGCAAAGGGCAATGGGGTTATGTTATCCTGATTAAAGGAGGCTTTTTTTTTGGTGGGGGGTGGGGGGGTTGGGATCTTGTTTTCTACCTCGGCGTCACCTTGCAGAAGGAAACCTGCCGCCGGTCCTTTCTCTCGCTCAGTCTCTCAGTTTTTTTATTCCATCCCTCACTCGCTCTCTGTGTCTGTCTCCAGTATTCACAAGTGTCTTAGCCAGGACCGATTGTGTCCCTTCATTCAAAGGCACACATTTCTTTGTCCTTTCATCAACCGCCCACAAACATAGCAGCGGGTTCTTGGATAACACTTGCACGTTTTTCCTTACTGATTCACCCTGGTAAAAATGGTTAAAAACTGTTTTGTTTTTAACCATCACACCTTTGGTTTGGTTTGTGTGAATTTAAAAAAAAACAACCTGTATCAACACGGATGCAACTCTGTACTCTTTTTCCTTACTGCTAGAGATTCTGGCTGCTGCTATAGTAGATGTGTCGTTTTATATTATATGTTGTTTTTGAAAATCTCAGTACATGTGGTAATGTGTACAAATGTGAATTTGTCTTGAACCTCTCTCAATTTCGGTTTTCAATGGGTGTTTTCAGCCGAACCAAAATGCCTCTGCCTTGATCTACAACCATTCACAACAGTGAAACGTGTGAGGTAGCCATCTTGGTTGCTCACGAACATACCTCATCAGTGCTCCTCTATACAGCCATTATATCAAACTTGATTTTTAACGGCTGTTTGTCCTGGCACATACATAGGTGGCTTGAAACCTCTTTGAAGGGGGAGGGAGGACTTGGCACATTCTGCCACTGCAAAATGAAACAGGAGATCTCTGATTTGTCTGGTTCCCAGGCTACCAGTTTACTTTAATGGCTCTTGTTTTTCCTAAAAAAACAACTCAGTAATCAAATTGTAAAATACAATGAAAAACACGAGTTATTACTGCCTCGGGAAGCACAGACATAACAGATAGCACAGAAGTGTCTGTTTGTATGCCTTCAGTTTCCAATTTAAAATGATTCAACACCGCAGGCCTTTCAGCGTCTTGTTAACGTTTTTGAAGTGTATACTTCATAGCCGCAACGTAATTCTCACTCATGGAAGACAAGCTGGTGTACAGGGAGCACAGAGGTTTAATATAAACAACAGTGACTAAATGTGTTTAGCACTGCAAATACTTTATTCTAGCATGAGCATAGCATGAGTTGTTCTCACCCAAGTGTTGTAGCGATGCATAAAATTTGATCGCTATAAATAACTCGTGCATTTTCTCCTGCTTGTTTCAGGCTCTTATATGTTGGTGAACTCCTCCCAACATGCCGTGGGTCATCGTGCTCAGTTGCTGCTGCAGTCGCTGAGTGAAAATGACACTCACTGCGTCCAGTTCAGCTACTTCCTGTACAGCCGTGACGGCCACAGTCCCGGGGCCCTACGAGCGTACGTGCGAGTCAACGGCGGTCCACTCGGCAGTCCAGTGTGGAACATGTCTGGATCTCACGGCAAACAGTGGCACCAGGTTGAGCTGGCTGTCAGCACCTTCTGGCCTAATGAATACCAGGTATTCTCAGTTTAAAATTCCTTACTTATGCATGTGGTGGTGTAACTGATGTGTCTTTTTAACCCTCCTTTAGAATAGCCACATTTTCACTTTGAATGTGTTGATGAAACCTGATAGACCTTTGACATCAAGGACTTTAACAATTATGAGAGGAGTTATTTTTATAATGAAGATATGCGGTAGCATTGATAAACATCTTGCAGAGCTGAAAAGTACAACATAGAAATGCTCGGCTGATCACCACTCATTTTAGCCTTGAGGTGATTCTGGTGTTAATTACTTTACAATTTAATTAGCACGGATTCCCTCTTGAATGTAGCTAATGTTACCTCTCCAGTCACCTAACTAAATCTCACGTGGGAATGCCTGTTAGAGATTCCCCTCACTGAGGGTTGTGTGCTGTGTTTTCAGCCGACTCTAGCAATTTGCATGGCATGTCACTGTGTACTTAGAATAGACAGACACTGACTGGCATGTAGTGTGGGTGCCTGATGTGCTGCAGTCCACCGATGGCACAGTCAGGTGAGCATGAGGGTTATCCATCTATTAATCCAATTTCTTCTTTCTGCAAACTCTGCGGAGCTGTCAAAAAGCAATTAGGTTGAGTAGTGTGCATTTTATCAAGAACTGTCAATCCCCCCCAACTTAATTAAATTCTATTCTGCCCTGCAAGATGTGACCTTCACTATGTAAATAATAGTCCACAGCATTGCTCTAACCTGAGGCTGGTTGCTGGATGGCACTTTGCTACTAGCATCATACGATATGAAAATAATGTACACAATTATAGTTTAGCATTAACTGAGAAACACCTAGCGTATACATAGGTCATAAAGGGTTAGGGTTAGTATCTTGATACTTTAATCAAATTAAAATGGGGATAATCTTACTCTGTCAGCTTTGCCAGCTACATTTTCGCCGCATATCTGCAGCATCCGTTAAAAACGCTTTGTAGTATGTTGCTCTCTCTGCGCTAGTTTGAAGTCTTAACCACAGGTACAATGTCAAAGTCTCATGGGATTTATTGTTAAAGAAAAGTAAGACATTTAGTAAAAATTACACCTCCTTGCTGAGAGTTATGCTGCCTTCAAATGGCGCTGTGTTTACCACGTTCACAACCTCGTCAATGGAAATTTCTGGTAAGGACAGAGTTCACGTGGTGGGATTAATTTGCTGAATCTACCAGAAATGGCTGAGGTTGTTGTGAATATACTGGAATTTATTTGTAAGTATTTATTTTTTACACCTTTAGAAGATACCAGAGGAAAATGTTTGTATTTCCTCATACTTTCTTTCATTGTCTCTTTCCAGCATTTCGTATAGTTAGCTACGTGATCGTTAGCCACTAGGCGGCAACCGTCACCTAGCAACGCTGTTCGCACTACTTCTGGCCGATGTTACCTAAATTAAAATATTGTGTAAACGACTTCCCACGTCGTAACCACAAGCGCATTAGTTCCATTTGAAGGCAGCATCACATCCACCTATATACCTGTGTCTTATAAATGCAGCTAGCACCAGGAAACATTTAGCTTAGCATAAGGACGGGAAACTGTTCAAGACAAAAATATCCTTCTAGCACCTAACTCTGTATAGAAGTGTAAAAGTGCTGCATGCTAAGCTGAGCTAACTGACTGCTGGCAGTAATGAAGCTAACTGACAGTCGTACCGCATTATTTGAGCTCTAAAAAAAACTCGGTTCCACACAGCATACATTTCAGTAAAAAAGTGAGTAACAAATGTTAAAATTTCACTTAATGCAGACTAAATAATCATTCTTTTATCAGGTTTTAACTAAGGAGTGTTTAAATTCTTGGTGACTATTTAAAATTTGACCATAGACCAAATAGACCAAACCAAATGAACTACCTTTGAAAGGTAGTTCGCCACTATGGGGAATCTCATTAAGCTAGCTACCTGTGGACCTAGCATCTATAATCTGTATTTTCGGGTGTCATCTTGGTAGCTACAAATAAATAGCCAGGACATAGAGCTCTACAAATCAGCTCCACTGCCAGTCAAAACCTGCTCTTGAGCTGTGCCCCTCGTAAACCGGCCAGTAAGCACGCCTGCCAGTGAAACTGCTCATCAGCTCGGTTTTACTACAAATAATGAGGTCCTCACTGTTGGATTCGCTTCTGTGTGAATCATTACTTTTACAATGCCCTTAAATATTTTTTTTCCTTTTATGCTGAATGTTTAACAAAGAGAGAGCTGAAAATGGTTGAGTGTCTCACTAAAGAGGGCTCCTCTGCCGTTGAGCTGCGATCTCTCTGTTATAAAACAGACTCTCTATTTCTCACTATTTCTCCCTATCACGACATCGGGACAGTTAAGTCATAAATTCAGTAATAACACATTTTATCCTGCCTTCCCTTCTCTTGTCAAGTGCTACTGAATTTGCCCGTGTACTGGTTTGTTCTCCATGTCCTCCCCTCCTCTCTCTCAGTGGATTTGTGTACTTTCTTGTCTCGCAGCTCTGTAAGCATCCCAGTAAACAGCGATGGCTCATAGGTGAGTCAGAACTGAACCGTGGCTGCCAAAGAAAGGCTCCAGTTAGGAGAAGGAGGTTTATAATGGGCTTATGAGGAGGAGGAGGAGGAGATGGCTCTGAAGACAGGACAAACAGTACAGGAGAAGAAGATGGGCCCAACACCTAAATGAGTATTGACAGTGAAGCCTTTTAATAGAACAGCTTAAACTGCTAATGGCCAAGCTTTTATCTCACGTCGAGGGAAACACAGCGTTCAAATTGATTGGATTACATTTGCTAATATTGGGGATTTGAGCACCAGGTACTGGCACCATTAGAGAAAATGTATCCTAATGCGGCATGTAAGGAATTAAAGCAATGCATTTCCTCTTTTTTTTTCCGCTCCGTTCTCTTCTTACATTTCACTTTTAACTCGGCTGACCTCATGCGGCTTCTGGATACAAAGGAAGCAAAACAAACTGCCCCCACAGAGTCACGTATACCACGGCTTACGTTGCTAATCCCTCCGCAGTCAAAAACCTCACCGCTGTGGAATGACAGTGGGTCTTGTCTTACAACATGCCACTGCTCTCTGTTTCACAGACAAAAGCGAGAAGGGTGAGAGGGGAGGTGTTAAGCTGGATGTTTTCTTTAATAGTGTTTTAGCCCTAACCATCCTGTATTGTTAAGCAGCAGCAGCGGTGAAATGAAAATATATAGGCAAACATAAAATGGGAAATCTGTTACAGCCTTGTTCGCTTCAGCACAATTCACACCCAAGACATGTAGCTCTAAAGCAGCTACAGCTTATGTGACTTTAAATTCTGAAGGGCTTCGGTCGTATCAGCTCCATAGCAACTCTAATGCAGTCACTTTGGATTTTAAGTGATAGGCAGGCAGATTTACCCTGTCATTAATGTCGCGAGCACTCTGTCGGTGCAGAGGTGAGGAGAATAGACACTTCTTATCATTCTCTCCGAGTGAAATGAATCCCAGGAGAATATACATAGTTTTGGAGACCATTTTTAAATCTGCAGGATTTTATTTTTATTTGTTTCTGCTCTATTAGATTTTGAGGATTTCAGGTTCCTCGCCTGAAGCGCACTTTGTACAAAATGTCAGCGTACTGTTTTGCGCTGCACAGATCCAGATGTGAGATTGCGTTTCACGATTTTGGGGGGGTGGGCGTAATGAAATTCGTTGTTTAACGCGCACACAGTTGCTGTTTATGTGTTGAAAATGTCATTGTGGAATTAAAATACAGTCAGAGACGGTCTTTGATAATCACTAAAACTAAGGGGATTAATAAGCCGAAAACAAAAATCACCCCAGTCTTATTTCCTCACCTCCCTGGTGACTTGATTTACAGCAAGATTTTTTCCTTTATGTCGGACTTTTATGTTTCTCTTGTAATGTGTCTTGTTGCCATCCTTTGTTATAAGTCACAAATTCAGTCATAGCTTCTGATCAGGGCATCCTTTATATTAATGTCAGAGGTGACACGCATCACACACGCACACATATCACTTCCTCCTGTCACCATTGTGAAATTGGTATTTGAAGGTGAGTGGATTTTGGGGTGGAAATGTAAGACAAGAAGATCACCTTGAGATGACGCGATTGAGGGTGTCGTGTGTGTCTGGTGTGTGCGTTTGCCGTGTTTCTCTCCGCTTCTTATTGGTGGAAGTGTTTGCACTACCTGAGGAACCTTGTTATCAAATATTAAAGATGTTATCCAGCCTTCCAAGACTGCCAACTAGAGCTGGAGACGTGCCCCCACCTCCATCCCCACCCTCCCTTCTTTACTTTCTCTCACTTTCTTCTTTTTCTCCTGCCAAATGTCAGAATCTTCTTCAGACATGTTTTTCGTCTGTTCTGCATTCTTTTTTTTTCAATCCTGCAATATTTTCACCACGTATTGTAACATTATATCAATACACGGCGTATATATTATTTATTGCTTTCTTCACTACCTCCTAGCCTTTGCAGGTTTTGCTGCTTTAAGGATATTGGATTTTTTTTTTTGTATTGTAATGGAACATTCTGTATCACACGGTATCTTACGCCGCCAACGCATTTAAAGTGTTTTTTCTTTCTTAAATTTCCACTACACTAATATATAATACAATACTCACATGTCAAGTCAAATGTGCTTTGAGGCGAGTTAAGAGTAATCAATGCTACTGGTCATGAAATGGTTCACTGTAAAAACAAACACACGATTGATAGCTCTTATTCTCTCTCTGTTCTCTCCGAGTTACTCCGATATCTTCATGTGGCCAAGTAGACTAGCGAAGTTTCCAATGAGCATTTAAACAAACTCAAAGCTCAACTGAACACTAGATCTATATTCATATACTGACACACAAAAAAAACTGGCTGCGATCAAGACCCACTGTGACGCTGGCTGTATCCTTGTTGAAAGGTTGCACTTGAACACGACAATGGCCAAGTTGCACGTATGTTCTGTGCCTGTGTGAGAGGAAGCAACTCTCCATCCAAAAGGCTGCAGTGGGATTCTAGGACCTAGCATTGTGGAAACACAGACCGTCGTACAGAGCTGGCCTCTCCTGAATCACGGTGATCCCTTAGTCTTCCGTTTATTCATTCCAGATGGCCAAAAATGTTTGAGTATAGAAATGTTGAGAGGAGATTCAGCGTGCTCCCTACGGGGGTCTGACCAGACCCAGAGACACTCACCATCGGCCTGACACACGGCTGATCGTCCGCTTGGTGTGTCACAACGCTCACATGGATTAGGACAACAGGTGTCTCAAAATGACATCGAGTGAAAATAACAGCAACACTGGTCATATATGCTTTTATATACGAATAACAAGTTGGAAAGAGCTTCTTGCAGTCAACTGTACATATGCATACAACACTTGTGTCTTCCCAAGGACAAAAGGCTGAGGAAATAAAGCTACACTCAGTATTTATGGAATCCCTCTCTGTCTTTAAGCATGGGAAATACTGAAAGCCCAGGAATTATGTTCAGCTTTGTCAACTACTGTAAGCCAGCTGTTCTGCCCCAAGGTTGCATTTGTGCATTTATCTCAGAATGTTTTGCCTCTGCATACAAAAGTCAAACTGACCTGAAATTCGATTTTGCTGAGAGCAGAAGAGAGAAGGCTATAATATACAGCGATCAGCCACAACATTAAAACCACTGACAGGAGAAGTAAATAACATTGGCCATCTTGTGACAATACAGTGTTCAGCTGGGAAACTTTTGGAACTGGCATTCATGTGGATGTTACTTAGACATGTACCACCCACCTAGACCAGACCAGACCAGGCACCCCCACCCCATAGCAATGACACTCCTTGATGGCAGCAGCCATCCCCAGCAGGATGCAGCCTGACACAGGAACAGACACAAAAATGGTTTAGGAACAAGTCAAAAAACATGAAAAACAGCACAAAGTGTTGACCTGCCCTCTAAATTCACTAGAGCCCAAACTGATCAAGTATCTGTGGGATGATCCACAGAGGACCGTCCCCTCAACCCATAGGACCCAAAGGCCCCCACCTACAACAATCTTTTGCGAGACACCAAAGGACACTCTCAGAAGGCCCATGTCCATTCTCTGATGAGTCACAACTGTTTTGGAGGCACAAGGGAGACCTATACAACATTTGGCCATAATGGTGTGGCTGATCGGTGTACATGAAAATAATAGAAGCAGTAACTCTGTCGTAGGAAAGCCTAGTCATCATTAAGACGGCGTGTTGACCAAATCACAGTAAACTTGTTCCATATTTTACATGGGTTTTGTCTTCACACTTCAAGTCGGTCTTTCATTCTGTGCAGGAAAATAAATATTTCACATTCACAGGCGCATTTTGAACACCACAAGTGCTTTTAGGCAGACCACCTAAAAGACAGTAACCCACTTCCTAACGTTTCCCAGATGTCATCTTGTTTACTTAACAAAGTATTTTATTTTAAAAAAGGAACAAGTTAGCGTGCAGGAGCACATGAAAGACTTGTAAATGACAATTGGTAAGTCTCAGCTCTGTCTGATAGCATCTTCTGTGAGAGTCCTCCAAGCTGAGCCCGTGGCTATGGAGAGGGGCTTTATGGAACACTGCAGAGAGTGAGCTGAGATCCCTGACACTATATTCTGAGACAACGGCTATTATCCTTTGAGATTTTCCACCAGGAAATATCTACTTCAGCACGCAACCTTTTGTCTGTGAATTTTTTAAGGACTTATTTATCTAATCTGTGACTGCGTCTAATGGTGAGTGAAATCCCTTGTGTGTACTGGCGACAGTCTCCTGGCTGGAGAGAGCTGGTTTACAGGGCCAAATAAATCGTCTCATGATTTGTATACATTACAACTGCTTCTAAAAGCCAATACCACAGTGTAATGTAATATGATCACTTAATGTGCATTTTATATCCGCTGTAAATCATTGTGCGTCACACTTTGATTTTTTATCTCCACGAGATGAACCTCGTATTTTTTGTCTTGCCAAAGTAAAGTAACAGCTCATTAGAATAAAGTGCAGGCGTAGGGAATGTTTCATTGGGAAAGTGGCTTTCAATAAAAATCTGAGAAGGCTGTTTATTGAAACAAATGCTTTGAATGTCTCCCCCTTAATAACCAAGCTATCTAATGGTTAGGAAGACTGAGGATTAACCAGAAATCAATCTCTTCAGCGCTTTATCTCAGCGGAGAGTAATAACACCTTCAATTAGAACTTCATGTTTTTCTTTTCCTTGTATACCATTAAGCCTAATCAGTGTTTCTGTCTAATTTTGATGTTAATCTAATTGCATGGCTGTGTGTTTGCTTACACAGCTAATTCAGATAAACATACTGAAGGTCATTGTTCTTTAATCAATGCCTTTAAGTTTGTACGGTTAGGCAGAGGCTCATGAGGAAGGGGCACTGCAGCTGAACAAGTACAGAAAGACAGAGAGAATCTAATAGATGACAATAGCGAAATAAGAGGAGAGGATCCTGCACACGCTTTTAGGGAAATTGACAACTTGAAAATGGAAATGTTAATATCGCCTTTAAAAAGCAGTGGCATCTCGCTGCTCAGGTTTCGGCAACAATTGGGACCAAGTAGAACAATTCACTCTGGCAGACGGAGATTAGCCTCAGTGTTCCTCTCTGAGTAGAGCAGCCAGCTATGGAGAGAGCAGATTCACTCTCTAATAGGTGATTTAGATTTCTGCGGCAATTTGACACCGTAGCCGCGGCGTCAGCGCAGCGCATACCCAGACTTCGTAGCTTGACATGCACCTCCCAAGAAATGTAACTACACACCATGGCGACACAGACCACAAGAGCTGTGAGTGGTCCGCTCGGTAGTAGCGTGTTTCCACTTTAGTATTTCCGGCTGCTTCTCAATCTCTTCAATTTTCAAATTGATTGTTTTGCATCAAAAAATATGGAACACATCGAGGAAAGGTTAACTGAGGTTCGGAGATACAAACATTTATATGATTCGTCTTCAGCGAAAGTGTCAGTCGCCATTGTTGAAACTGAAGCAGGAAGTAGAAACAAAAATTAACCCGACTGGCGAAGAAGACACATCACCAACTAGTGATTTTACAGAGCGAGTCAGACTTACGAGCGCACAAGTATAAATGGCTTGCACCGGCTACATGCGTAGGTCACGGCGTCTGTGTCCCACAGTACTTTAAATGAGCCTTAACTCCAGGAAACCCAGGAGCCAGGACCTTGCTTTTTCCCTGCTTTCCCTTTCACCTCTCCTCTCCACCTCACCTCTCCCTCTGTTTGCTTCAAGCCTCTCCTCCCTGCAAGCTGGGCTTTGTGTGTCTGGTTCTATCTGGAGTTTTTTAGCTGACCCCAATCTCTTCGCATCCCATCACGAGTCCGTGAAGGTGCCTTTAGGGTTCATGCATGGCCGGGTTTGTTTTCACACCAGGTGATGTCTTCCTTTCTGAGTCCGGAGAGGTGGACTACCTCCGTCCGGAGCGCTGGAATTTGGGCCTGCAGGTCCAGAGGGTGTTGTTGGGACACCAAAATAAGGTGTTCGTTTCAAAAAATGTGGGCATCAAGTGTATTAGAAACTGCTGGAGAAGGGTTTTGAAGCACCAACATAGAGATCCCTCTCAACAGTCATATCTGATGTATAATTTTTAATCTCTAAATGTCCATCTAATTAGGATTAAATGATTAAAATCTCTCACAGAGTATCTTGATCTTCATTCCAGGTTCCATTTTCTAGATTTTCCTATAACTTACGGCGTCATAAACGGTATTTCTCTGCCGATGGAGTTTGAAAAATGGTGTTTACCTTTAGGTGTATTAATCTAGTTTTTATACTAGTTCTGAAACTCGTGTGTCATATTGGCACCACTATAAATGAAATACCCAGTCTTAATAGTTACACAACTCAAAACGAGGCTTTCTTTGAGAGGAAAAAGCTCCCATCTTTCATGAGATGTACTTCAGTAGCGCATAAAGACAGATGTCCGACATGCATTTAAAGTAGCTGTCAGTGTTCAGTGTAGTTTGAGTGTGTGTGGGTGGTCACAGTAAAAATCAAGACCCAGTCAAGGGAACCGTGTTGTAATCATTTGGTGCAAGGATTATGAGGAACAATAACTCAAAGCTGGCCTTTGATCAAACACGTGGATGGGGGACTGTCCTTGGTGAGGCGAAAACAAACATCACCCCTGTGTCTCATAACTCTCTCACCGTTACTGAGGATGGTGATTTGATATTGATTAGGTTCCAGGAGGGCCCACCGCTCATCCAGCTTATTGTTCCGCAGGACGGTATGGAGCTTTGTCCTCCCTTTGAGTCTCGCGGTCCTGTACAAGCTGTATTATGCGCTGTTACGGCTTCGCAGCAGCCTGTGCCCTGAATGTGGAATGGGGCTCATGACTCAGGCACGGCATTGTTTGCTTCTTGATAAAAACAGCTATTTCTCCCAGCGCCGCGCACCGAGGCAAAACTTCCATTCTCGAATTCCATTTTCACGCGTCAGTTTTATCCGTCTCATTGTCTAGTTTTTTTTTGGGGTCAGCAGATGTGCACCGGTGTCGTCACGGGCTCGTTTGTAATTAATGCGTCTGTCGTCATCAGGAGAACGGGAGCAAAGGAATTCACGCTGCCCTCCGTGTTCGCTTGAAAATCGCTCTTACACTTCAGCTTTTAGAGCATTAGGTTAGTCAGGAGTGTATGCCTCGGCTGCTCAGGTAATGAATTGAATCTGTTCATATTTCTGTTCACTTTCACAGATACTGATCGAGGCGACGGTTTCCAGGGAACGGCGGGGCTACATTGCCATAGATGACATCATGGTGCTCAACTACCCCTGCTGTAAGTGCCACTTCTGACAATGGATTGCAATTACAGACGGTGCTGCGGGAAAAGAAGCATTTTGGTGATTTGGGGAGGAAATGTTTTTCAAAGCAGCGGGACGCATAGATGAGGCTGAGGAGGAGAGTAATGGCTGATTGACCTTTCGTATTTGTACAGCATGTTGTCCCGAAGCAAAGCGAGGAAGACGGGGGTGCTATTAAAGCACTGTGACGCATAAATGCCAACGCTCCCTTCCACCTGAAAACACACCTGCCGTTGTGCCTCCACCATCATCAGTATTATCTTCGAGTCTGTAGTAGTAGTTTTTTTTTACTACATTACATTACTACATACTACATTTTTAAGCCTTATAAAAATGTCTTCTCTTAAGGGTGGGATTTTTTTTTATAGAACCAATGGCTTCCTGCAGCGAAGGACCTTTGTCTGTACCTCAGTGCTGTAAAAGTGAAAGTAGGAGTTGAGTGTGTTGTCACCCCCTGAGGGCCTTGTGTAAAACATATTCACTAAGACACCTGAGCTTAATACCTGGACAAAGTCTCTCACTGTCACTTGCACTCTCCCAGTACGACCCACCGCAGAACACGAGGGCTCTTGTCAGCTCATAGCACATTTAACACCCATAGTCCACACTGCTTTCAAGCGACTTATGTAACTGACACAAGGCTTGCAGGGTACTTTGTCTCATGGGGATCTCTGCTATCTCCCTGTTAATATTTATACATCCCCCTACTGTTATCACAGGAGATTTCTGATTCTAGTCGAGGCCGACTTATCGGGGGTGTCATGTTACGGAGGATACCGGCGGTAATTTTATTAAATGAACACCGGCTGCGAGATTGTGAGCATGCCACCCTGTCGGCCACCCTGTTACTCGCAGACACAGCAGATGGCATCTTCTGAATGCCCCCACTGTGGCCATTAAATAATTAAGACTCTCATCAAGACCTGAGCATGCCTTATGATGTGGCACCGGGCCTGCCTGCATGACTTGGCATTGAGGAGTGTGAGCAAAGAAGACGGAGCGACAAACCAAAGGGGATTGTTGCACGGTAAAAAAAAAAAAAAGTAAAATAAACTCTGTAGAAGTTCCTTTGTGTGAATCTGGTTAAAGCATGGTTGACATTTCTTTTGTGTTCTCCTGAGTTTTAGTCTTTGACTCTGAAACCAGTGCAGCCCGATGAAATATTTATCACCCTAAAGAGTCCTGGGGATAAGACCTGACACATTTAGCTGTATAACACCGCAGTCCTTGCCAACCGTAAGGCCCGTTCTTTTCCATTCACACTCATTCTGCTGTTTGTTTACTGTATATCTGGCTCTCGGGCATGAATTATGAATTAACCTTAGGAGGCAGAGTCACACTAAGGAAACATGGCCGCATGTGGGGTACAAATGCAAGCGCCGTCTCTTACTTAGCGTACACAAACAAGATCAAGCAACCGTCGTCTCCTTCTGTGCTAGATGGCAGCACGCAATTGTGCAAAACCAAGCAGGAGATGAGTGGGACCCAAACAGTCGCTTCTCCCTGGTGCTTCAGCGTCACAGTTGCTCTGCCACCTCTTCCTGTCATTCATCCGGAGTGACATCGTTGACTTGTCCTACCCCATTTTTCAGAGATGGCAGGCAATGCTGCCGGCATTTACCCAGTGATTTGGCTCTGCAGGGGTTCGATTCCCACTGCTCTATTGTTAATCACCGAGTTGGGTGAGAGGGCTACTCCCACACACTGACTCATTGGCAGCTCCGTACAGCAAGCTGGGACATTATTAGTCAAAATGTGAAGGGCTGATGCTTAGTCTGTGCAGATTCACTCCCACATTCTGCTCATCTATAGATTGACTTTTATCTGATGCTATTTGATTGCAAGTTATTCTGGTAATGGACAATGAGTGATCCTCGGCACATTTACATTTGCAGGATTTCCATTCAAATACAGTTTAATTTAGAATTTGAAGGAACGATGAACTGAAGTATTTACTGAAAAAAAAATGTTACTGATGAATTATGAAGCAACACTTGACAAATACTCCAGGAGAAATGCTTGACATTCCTGTTTATAGAGTGTGTTGAAGCCCTAATTATGAAAACTGTGCCTTTGTCTGTAGCTGAATGGCTGAAAAGTGATGGATTCCTTAAATGTTTCTTTCTCCGTGTGTCTCCTTAGATAAGGCGCCCCACTTCTCCAGGCTTGGAGATGAGGAGGTCAATGCCGGGCAAAACGCCACTTTCAGTTGTGTCGCCGCTGGAAGGGCATCAGAGGCGGAGAAGTTCCTGCTGGAGGTCAGTGCTTTAATGGTGGAGCTCGTAGCTGAAGGAACCGTGTGTCTGACAAAGATGTACATGAGTTACTTGTGCTTTTGCATTTTGCATCTTCCGGTTGTTGTTTCGCAAGTTCACACTTCACAGCAATCGGCTCACAGTTCAGTTCACACAGAATTTGATTTACTTTTTCATACTACATTAAATTATTAATATTTATACTGATTTATTCTTTAACAGTGAAATCTCCTCATACGCATCCATCCTCAACGATCATTGCCACTTCCCAAACTAGATTAATTGCTACGCTACCTGTTTACTTTTAAAAAAACAACCATGGCCCTAACCGTTATTATTGATTTTTCAGTATCATCCTTCACTCCAAGATATTTACAAAGAATGTCGAGAGTGTATTTGTTTGTAAAACTCCATGGAAATACTTATTCCCTCTAGTTTCCGTAGGCCTTGGAGTGTTGTCAGAAGCATATAGGGTGTTATGAAGAAAAACATCATCTCTTTGTGGCCGTTTTAGTGCCTTTGTGGTTGTTTTGTACCTCTTTTGTAGTTGTTGGACTACTTTTTTTTTGTCAATTTGTGTCTATGCTGCTCTTTGTAACCATTTGTTTGACTTTCCAATAAGGCATTTTAACTAACACATGTTCCGGCCCAGGCACTTAAAGGGGAACTACAGTTTTTTACAACCTGGACCTTATTTCTGGCATAAAATATGGTCGTTTACTCACCCATATAACTTTTGTGTAATTCGTATTTCTTCAGGAGATATTTAGATCAGTGTATATCCATTTAGTGGGAGTGACTGGGGCACCGAAACGCAGCCTTTAAATAACGCATTATCTGCTGCGTTATATGGGTGAGTAAACAACTGTAATTTATGCCAGAAATAAGGTCCAGGTTGTAAAAAAACAGTAGTTCCCCTTTAAGTAAACCCCCCTGTATGGTGATTCAGTGAGCTGAAATAAGCCTAAAGAGATGACATTTATACATTTATATAGGTAAATCATTAAATGAAATATTTCACAATCTAGTGTAGTTTACCACATATATAAGTGCCTTTTAAGTTGTGATTGTTACCTCTAATAATCAGTGCAACAAAGCCGTCATCTGTTTGTGAACCATTACGAACACAGAGGTTGGATGATGTGAAGGCTATGAAAGCCTTGAAGTCTCTTCACTCAACTGCCTTTGAAAAGTTGTATTGCTTACAACATCTTCACTTTCTCTGCTGTATTTATTCAAATCATGCGCTGTGTTTTAGATATCTGGCTTTTCATCTAGAATGCCTTGCTCTGTGAAGGTCAGGCGTTCCATACAGTCCTTACCTCTGGTGGGAATAGACTGGCTTTAAAACCAGTCTCTTTATGTGGCTCAGATAAAAGAACTGGATCTCACTATGCCGCAGGGTTTCTTTTTATTTTTTCTTTTCTTCATCTCACGCTGCAATTACTGTGCAGTCACACAGTCACTGCGTTTGCCAACATCTTACACCCACTGCAGCCAGTGTTAATCATGGTTGACCTAGGCAAACCTACTGCATTGTTTGAAACTGGGAGGTGTGTGATTTGGGTAATTGAAGGTTCCTCATTTACACCCCTCTGAACTCTTGATCAAACCAGCCATTTGGTCACAACACAAGGATGAAGACAAATGCTTTGGGTAATTAGCTGGCATAACCATACAGACGCCTTCTGTAATGAGATCTCCAGACCACTGGAATGCTTTTCTCCTGCCTCTCCTCCACCCTCTGCTGTCCTCTTCACCGCCTCCCTGTCTGCTTTGTCGGCTTCGCACGCACCTTTCGTCACGTGACCTCAAGTCGCCACTGTTTTCTCTTGTTATGCCCTTTTGTGTTTGATTGTGTCTGATGCACCAGCTGCAGCACGGTCTTGGCTGCAGACGCCTGCCAGATTATCGGATCGTTTTGTTGTTTCTTTGCCAATTAGCTACCGCCAGATTGTTTATGTAACATCAAGTGAAGCCATGCTTATTTGATTTCTCCGGATTCCTCCAGCCTTCTTTCTGTAAATCCACAAGCTAGGTGACGAAAATGAGACATAAAACATTCGACAGTATATAATTAAGAGTTTTATTTCCTGCGTCCACAAGATTTGCTGCATGCTTAACCCTAATCAGTGGGTGTGTGTTTGTGTGTTTGTTTGCAAAGACTCGGCCTGAGGTTTGTGCGGTCTGGGGTTTGTTTTTGAAGGCTCCAAGTCAGAAGTATAACAGAGGCCCATATGGCCTAGCGTAACCCAAGGGTCTCCTTGCTAATCCCAGCGTGCTGACATGTTTGGATTCTGTTAAAACCAGCAGATCAAAAGCAGGAGTATCACAATTCATGTCCGCCATTTCACACAGCTGGAATGGCCTGAAAGCACGAGAAAAACAAACAAACGTCAGAACCGATGTGTTTTGTTGAGGCAATGTGGACTTGACAGATGCTCGTGCTTTTAATGGTGTGGAACAATGTGAGAAATGCCTCTGAGTGTTCACCAGCACGGTTCATCATGCGACATTCATTTGAATCCCCACCTCTCTACCTCTCTGTCACTATTTTTCTCTGCTTCTCACTTTCTGCCCCACCTCACTTTTGTTTGTCTTCTGTTTCTGCTTTGACGTTCTCTCATTTATCCCGAAGCGAGCAGCCATTTCTATTTCTTCTTTGTCCGTCAGATTTACACCAAAGCACAAACTCGTGCTGCTCTTCGTCTTATTAGCCTGTGTACTGAACTCGCTGAACCTTCATGCATTAGACCCCATCTGTCTCCCAGTTCTAAATGCTGAGCAGTTAAACGTTTTAGTTCAATAGCATTGCACACAGAGGACAGCTGAGGTTGTAGATGGCCTCCATTAGGGGACGACAATCACGACATACATTATCCCCATAATTGCTATTATTTTAACAAGATTCCATTTGTTTTTATTAAAGCATGTCTGATTGTCATATTGCATGATTAAATCAGTGAGATGGTCCTTCCATTCAAATTAAATTGCACACAATTGGACAATTCTCCTTTTTAGTCACACAGCCCTAATAGGAACTGACCCAGATAGCAAGGATTTAAGTGTGTATCGTTACGTTATAAGCTGAGTGTTTGCAATAACTGTGTACAAGGGTGAGGTATAATGAAGAAAATATTCGTGTTAGCTTTTGCTAATGGCAGGGGTATTGATGTTGTCCGTATGAAGATATTTATAACAGAACAAGTACTTAAAATATCATGAATAAGTTCTTGATAATGCAGACAGATAAAAACAAGAAAGGAAGGATGGAAGTTACGAAAGAAGAGAAGAATGACATGAAAAGGAAGGAATAAAAAGCAAAAGGTATATAGGTAAACTGTTTAACAGCCAACAACAGAATCTGATACAGCCATAAACATGGAGAACCAAACTGTTAGCATAAATCAAATCAAATTTTATTTTAAAAGCAGTATTTGAGGGGCTCTGATTTCATTAGGGAGTCAAGATGTCCTTACTTAAAGGGACTTAAAGGGACACTACACTTATTTTGCAGCTGAAGGTTATTTTGCGGTCACCATGAGAGCTACTAAGCATGTTGTTTTGCTGTCCTTAAGGCCTTCATTACAAACTGGGGCCACTGAGATTGAAAGATGTGTGGATTTAGCATGAAGGCAGGGAGTATGGGACACGAAGGATCTTGGGTTTTGACAGCTTGACTCACTCTGCCCTCAGATGGAACTCTTTTGCTCTCGGTCATGACTGTGGAAGTTGTCCAACATCAGCCATAAATTGTTGCTGTTAGGCAGCCGTTCGTGGTGTCTAGAGGCCACGGAGGCCAGCGTTTTAGCTAACAGCTGGGTAGCTTAATGTAGAAAATGCAAAAGCGTAAGACACCCTGAATGCTTCTGACAACACTCCAAGGCCTTGACAGGATGAGGCCGCGGGGAAGATCGACTTTTTCCTCAGACATATTATAACACTGTAAAGATATTCTCTCTGGGAAAGTTAGCAAACGTGTCAACACTCGTGAACTCAGACGTTACCGAAAGTACGACAAGAGATAGCCTTTCCTGTTTCTTTTTTTCCTCATGAACATGGGAAACTCCAGTTGAAGGCTTCATCATACTAGTCGGGTTCTCAGCCTTTAATTCATATGCATCTGCCACAAATGTCATCTCTGGAAATGGAGTAGCCCTTTGACGACTGCTCCTGTGCTTGTGTTATATATATATTTGTGTTATCTTCCACATGCCACTACCCAAGACATCTACACCTGTGTGCGAATGCGTGTATGTTTATGTTGGCACTGGACGAGGTGACATATACTTTTGTGTGTGTGAGAGATGAGCACACGATGACCCATCCTGTTTTCTCTGAACCTGTTCTTTCCTCCTTTCCAGAGACACAATGGGGACATTTTAACAATGGCGTCGGTCAAGCACCTGAGTCATCGGCGCTTTGTGGTGTCTTTCCAGCTAGATAGCGTCCAGCGAACTGATCAAGACCTTTACCGCTGTGTCACTCAGTCGTCGAGGGGATCCGGAGTCTCAAACTTTGCCGAGCTCGTCGTCAAAGGTAAACAGTCTCCTCTGTTCATGTCTTTTATATATTTTTTTTTGCTTGCACCCGATCTCCGTCCCAGCTATTTGTTTTCCTGCTGTTCTTATGATGGCATATGATTTTCTTTCATTCTCTGTCACAGTAGATTACCGCTTGCGATTCAGAATTAGAAAAAGAAACTGATCCCCACAGGACCTCATTTGTGCATAACTGGGAAAATCATACCCATTTATAATTGATATTTGCAAATTACCTTAATCACGAAACAGTCTGGCACTTGACTCATGTGAACGATCTTCAGATGGTGAAAACAGTCTCCTCTCCGGCGTGTGTTGTTTTGTGGGCTAAGGTTGTCAAATAGATTGCCATCCTGAGCTCTTCAGCTCTCTGTCAAAAAGCTGCTCACTTGACTCGGACTCCTGCAGCCCCTGTCATATCATGTACCACAGATGGTGACCTCACTCCCATTACTCACTCCAAGCCCTCAGCCTGACACCACTTTGACAGCATGGTAATGACATGGCTGTGGAAGGGCTTGATGGCATAACAAACCACAGCCTTCAGCAAAGTGAAGACATGGAAATAAGGATGTGAAAGACTCTCGGTCCACTTGTGCTTCTCACTGTATGCTCCTATTATTGCTTTTTTTAGAGGCTGTTGCATCAGCAGAAGCGAGTCAGATGGAGAGCAAAGAGAGTTTTTAGGAGTGCTAGCGACACGGCTTTGAGGGTGTCAGTGTCTTGTCACTTGGCTTGTTGGTCTGGCCCACTGCTTTGGTACAGACTAAAATATCTCAACAACTAGTGAAGGGTTTGCCATTTCTTTTGCAGCCCTTCATGGTACAATGGGTAGCATGAGGATTATATTGAAATTGGTGGTTATTCTTTAATTGCTACACAGATATTTCTGCTCCTCTCAGAATTAATAACCTGACAAAGTCAAAGCTTACCCTTTACTTTGTTTTATGACTAAATACATTTAGTCCGAATTAATAAATGCTAAACTTGGTGGCGAACATGGTAAAAGTGACACATGCCCTGTTAGGACTGTCAATATGAGTGAGTTAGCACGTAAATGTTGGCTTTTCGCTCAGAGCACTGCTGTGTACAGTCCATTGACCGTATATAATATGCACAATGTATCCCCACTTCCTTGCATTGGCCAAACTGACGCTGTTTTCCTGTGGATATGGACGGCGCCATCTTGTGAGTTTGGAGCCAGAGTCTGCGACGTCCATGAGTGGAGCCACGTGCAGTCTTCGTTTAATTAATGCTATGCTCTGCTCTGCCTCTACCAGTTACAAAGAAATGTTGTATTATATACTGCACTTACACTGTACTTCGCTTCACGGAATGGTTAGCATGGCAACTGGTAGTCATCATGATGTCATATCCTGTTTCTATGGCACCAAATAACTAAAACGAAACTTATCTGAAAGATCACTTGAGTGTGCATCAGCATTATATTAACTACCTAAAATGACAGAAACCATCCTTGAAAAAAAATTATTTGACGTGTATTTTAGTGTTTTAATTTGGCCCAAGTCCCATCCACTAACATGGAGGGGGTGGAGCTTATGACCTATACTGCAGCCAGCCACCGGGGGGAGCTCTGCTTGGTTTGGCTTCACTTTTGAGGAGCTGTTCCGCCATCAATCTTTATACAGTCTATGCTACGGTACAGCCTTACAGAGATGTGGGCTCTCAGTATTTTGCTTTTATTGATATAGGAGAATGGATTCGTTTTAGTATCAATATAGACAGACTGCTACCGTACAAACTCGAGCCCTTTCGCCAAACTGTTACTAAACCCTCTAACCGGGATGCCAGTAACCCCAGAGTCAGTGAATATCCTGATAGAAGGGCATGAAATCCCATTTGATGTGCTCACACTCTCCAAAAATAAGTATCATTGTGTCTGTGTGGTTGTTGCTTTTCTTACATTTTTTTTTTATAATCAGGATAAAGATGTTATTTCTGGCAACGCTGCGCAATGACTAGATATGTGATGGTTAGTGATTTTCAAATGAACTGGCTGTAACTCTGTGATCATAACCGACATAACAAGACTCTAAAGAATCCCTTTCCCCTCACCAGTGCCTAATCACCCCCTTAATGACTTGGATCTACTCGTTTCAATACCGTAGGTAGCGTGCAGTTCTGATGATGAAGCTCTCTTATTGCCCCATAGAGGACAGTAACACGACCACATAATTAATAAAACATTTTCAAGTTTCTCCATATGCCTCTGGATTTTGTTGTGGCCCCTTAGTTGTTGTATATTTCATCCTGAGCACATCTGAAGAAGCATTTTCAGGGATTTTTCTGGTTTGTCTTAAAGCGTAAATGTCAGCGCAGGGAAAAACCTTAATTAAAGCGAAAGTAGCTCTGAGAGCAATATTTAGCTAGAGAATAGCACTGAAAAAACTTCAGAAATATAAAACATTGCAAACTAACAGCTAAAAACGTACCAGAGCTGCAAACTCGAACCATAAAAGGAATGAGTGAGTTGTTTTAAATTGAATCCCACTGGCTGCTCGCCTGTGGCCCAAAAACTGGCCTTTTATTCTGGGTACAGTCATTGGCAGCCAAAAGACGAGTTGCTGCAGGCGAAGGGAAACGGTACAGAGCAGAGGTGAGGTTCTGGTAATGTTGAAAGCCCACAGAGAGGAGGGCCATAAAAGACAGGGGCGCGTCAGCGAGGAATGACGGATTAGTCACAGCCACAGATCTAACTCTGATCTTTTCTCATGCTTTGTCCTCGTTCCTTTTGCATTCCCACTCCTCACTCGCGCCGTTGCCCATGTAATTGCTCATTGGCTTGGATCTGCCAGTAAGTGACATTTGACCGGTGGGCTCTGGAATTAATTCTTGATTGGACGATCTCTACCCACAGCGATTCATACTCTTTCATCATGGAGACCAGAAGTGGCGATATCTAGGTTTTTTTTGGGGGGGTGTGGCACAGGCAAAGACATACAAGTGACCCGCTATGAGGACAGTTAGATAAAAAAACACGTACAGCACGAAAGATTCAGTGCTTTGTGTGCACAGCTGTTTTTTTTCCCCCTCTCACCGATTTCCTAAAATTTATGCAAGGCTCTGAATGCCTTGTTAATAGGTATGACTAATCTGCTATTTGAACAGAGTTTGACCCGCTCACATCCTGCGGTCTCCAGAGACTCATTTAAGACTCAGTGGGCTTTAACACAGTGAAAAAATCTGTTTGCATGCAACTGATTAGTAAAATTAATACCCCAACTTTACCTCCCTAGACCGTGCAGCGGAGTTGCAGACCGACCAGACCAGCAAATGCTTTTGCTAATACAAATGTGCGTTCGAGCGGAATTACCAATAACCCACGGCTTTTTCCTTTCCTTTGACAGTACCTCCATCCCCCATCGCGCCGCCTCAGCTGCTGCGCGCCGGCTCCACTTACCTGATCATCCAGCTCAACACTAACTCTATCCTGGGAGATGGCCCCATTATCAGGAAAGAGATTGAGTACCGCGCCAGCCAGTCGCCGTGGTCAGAGGTGCACGGAGTCAACGTGGTCACCTATAAGCTGTGGCACCTGGATCCAGACACAGAGTACCACATCAGCGTGCTGTTGACTCGGCCTGGAGAGGGAGGAACTGGCCCTCCTGGGCCTCCTCTTGTGAGCAGGACCAAGTGTGCAGGTGGGCTTCTAGATAATACAACACTAACAACACAACTTCAAACGAAGCATTGTGTGTTTGAGATCCTTGGTGACGAGTTACTGTTTCAGTGTACTTGTGGATTGTTCTTTTGATGGAAAGGATGATCCATGGCTGAAGTGGTGAATGTATCAAAATGTTTTACAAGAAACAAGAAGAGAATTAGAAAATTTTACAATCAAATTATCATAATTCTGTTTAACTTCAGACGTTAGTAATATTCGTCAGCGGCTGCTTCTGTGCTTTCATCCATATTGTGTGTTTAAAAGAGTTTCCTTGCAAACAAAGTTACTGGATGTTTTCACCAACATGCATTTTCAATTCAATTCAATTCAATTTTATTTATATAGCGTCAATAACAATACAAATAATCTCAAGACGCTTTACGAAATCCGGCCTGAAACCCCCAGAGCAAGCCTGAAGGCGACGGAGGCAAGGAAAGGGGGAGGGGAGGGACACACAACAGTTAACATGCTATACAGTAATAACACAGAATTGCATGACTAGTAGTAGATAGGAAATTAGAAGGCAAGAGCTCTGTGCCAGAGAAAAGAAAGCGGAGGATGCGAGAGAGGAGAGAGAAGAAAGAAGGAAGAAGGAGGACATGTGTTCGGTGCATCGTCCCCCAGCAGCCTAGGCATATAGCAGCATAACTAAGGGATGGTTCAGTCCAGCCCTAACTATAAGCATTATCAAAAAGGAAAGTCTTAAACCTGACCTTAAAAGTAGAGAGGGCGTCTGCCTCCCGAACCCAAACTGGGAGCTGGTTCCACAGGAGAGGAGCCTGTGTCATAGAGTGTATCACAGAGTCTTGCAAACATAACAGGCTCTCTCTTCCTCATATAACACTTGCAAAGTGTTTTTTTCCCCCCAAGAGTTTGATTCCCGTGTTGTTTTCAGTCACATCCACTGACACACAGTCTCATCTTTCCTGCCACTTGTGGCACACTGCTGCGTTTCATGGGCATTACCACTTCCTGTTGATCTGCTGAATAGCGTGACACCATTGGTAGGACTGTGTATCACATCACCCACTTACACACCCACTGTGAAACCTAACTAAGCGACTGTCTGCCCAATGTCTTCACCACGCCAATTTGAGGCTCTAAATCTTGCGCGGGCATGTTTGGAGAGATAGTCTGCTGTTTTCTGTTTGAGGTTTTGTGTTGCAAAAATGAGACAGCTGTTCTTTTGACCGGGGCGCACTGTGGATGTTTCTCTAAAAGGGCCCATTATACAACATGTAGTGCTAAAGGGGAATCACAGTATGCAGTGGCTAAGCGAATACAGCGTGTTAAACACCAGACAGAGACCACAAGCACGGGGCAGCGGGGTCTTCACTGCAAACCGTTCTCATTCACAACCACGGCTCCGCTTAGAGAAAATCACAATTTCTCAGGCTTATACATTTAATCTAGTTTAAGATAATACCTACTGAATGTGTCTGCTGTGGACATAATGAAGTTATTCTAATTAAGATCCTCAGTCCATTGTAACGATGCCCAACAGCCATAACTCTGCGGGGTCTTCCATTTATGAGTCTACATCGGTAATAATAATCGGCTAAAATTTAATCAGAGAGGAGCTGATAGACAAGGTCTGACTCGGTCCATGCATATACTTATCTCTTAAGAAGCGGCACATTTGTTATCGCATATTTTCTCTGAACTCCGGCATTGAGGGAAACCGTAAGGGAAACTTTCTGCCGGCGTTGCGGTATCGGTTTGATGGTTATTTGAAAGATAACAGGCGGCTGACCGTGGCGGCTAGCCTAAGATGGACGTCTTTAGTATCTACTGAAGAAGACAGAAATTTTACACGGCACGTGTAACAGTCTTCTTCGTTCCTCTAAAAAAATGTCAGAAAGCATTGAAAAAGGCTGATTATAAACTCCAAGTTTGGTTTATGCTCATACGACAAGCAATAAGACGAGCAATTTAATGTTTCTAATAAATTTTCTGTCACTCAGATTCAAAGGATTTAAATACAAACTATTTCATCATTCCTAAATGTCGTTTATTCCTCTCACCTAGCTTTTTTATTAATTTTTTATTTTTTATTTTGAATGTTTTGTTGTGTCTGCTCGCATCTGTGCGCCTCATTTGTCAGCGTGCAGACGACAGGGAACACCCAACGAGAAGATCAGAATACCAGGAAGCCGCACCCGTGCTTATTTTTAAATTCACGCGCGGAGTGTTAAGAATACCGACGCAGATCCGCACGGGCAGTTATTATTACCGCCTGCATCTGCATTGTGTGTGTCATAGTCGCACAAAATGGAGAGCTCTGTGTTACCCAAAGGCGGTCTGTGGATTCGTGTCTTCCATGGTCATCACTCTTCTCTATGCCCAACGGTCCCTCCCTGCCACACACCATCCCTCACATATCGTCCTACCCTGCTCCAGTAGAGCCTCACTGGCCTCCTCTCCAATGACATATTAAAGCTACTCTCCTCTCCCAGCAGCCAAAGACACCCCTCATTCATCAGGCGCCATGAGTGAGCTCACAGCCCTCTCCCTCCCCAATCGCTGCACTTCCCCCTCCCCTCCCCGACTCAAGAGACAGAAAATTCACAATAAAAAAAAAGTACATAAAAAAAAAAAAAACGGTTGATAGCAAGTTGGAGATAAGGAGTCGGGGGGGAAAGGCTGCGGCGTGGGATGGCGAGTGCGTGGGAGAAAGGGTAGTTTTTCAAAGTGAGAGAGTGAGACAGTAAAAGTGAGGGTGAACGTGCGAGAGGTGAAGCGAGAGGGGATTCTCGACGTACGGAAATTGCTTTCACAGTTGCCGGTGTCGGTGTTTGTGAAAGTCACCCAAACTCAGCCTTTAATGATGTATTTACATTTCAACCACTGTGACATTAGCTTGTTCAACCATGTGTGGGATAAGTAATACTGCCGTGTTTGCTGAGCTGTTAAACAGGGCATTTAGATGCAGCACTAGTTCGGTGCAGGGGAAGTGTAGGTGAAATTAATTTAGCCCCGTCTTTGTGTCTTGTAATATTTCCTGTGAAGCTTTGTGTGACTGATTTTTTTTTTTTTTTTTTTAATCTTCTGATCGGCTCCTGAGCGGCTCGAGCAGCGTTCACAACATTTACATGGGAGCGGTGTGTTACGCCCGCAACAGTGTACGGTAAACCTTCTCCACCTGGTGTTTCTCACCTTCCTGACCCTCCAGGAGGCTCTAATGACCACCTGGTTCCCAGAGCTCACCCTGTCCCAACCTCCAAACCATCTGGTCTACACCGCCCCCCCCCCCCCCCTGACCCCACGCTCTGCTGCTGAATCCCGATCGCCCCCCTTGCTGTTGGCCTGATTAGGTTTAAGCACGTGAAAATAGATGGTCGGTTTGTTGTGGTGATTTCAGGGAGGCGCTAATTATCCACGGAACAGAAGGGATATTTGGACTCTCTTTGTATTTAGGAGCAAAGTGAATTTCCTCCCCAGAAGCTGTGTCTTGCCACCGTGACTAATCTCACTCTTCCGTGGTCATGCTGAATATTTCCGTCCTTTCCAAACATGTTGGCGGGCCGGCATCGCCGCGCACGTACACACATCCTCGGGTTGTCCTGGTGCGAGTGCTGTAAAACTAATGGCCGTGAATGTGAACACGGTCTCCGCCTGGCACTGATGGCCATCCAGGTGTGCCTGATGAGCCATTGCTGTGATTATCAGCACGGTGCATTAGCACAGCTTGAAGCCCCTCAAGTAAATCACGGAGGAGAGGCTAGCATTTGTACTGCAGGTGGTCCCCAAACTATGTTAATGGGCCTCCACCTGCTGTTGGGTCACTGAACCTTCTGGAAAGCCGCTGCACCATGATGCTCTTGGTTTCTTAAAGGGAGCCAACCCTAGACGCCGACTAAAATTAGGAACGCTCAGACACGCTGTTCATCATATCCCTATATTCCTATGTGTGTATGTTTGAGGTGTTTGGATTTATGTGGGTATGGGCACGCATGTCTGGCTGAATTAAGCTTTCCCATCTGACACACTCCGTCGAAATCCTCTCCACACAATCTCAGCACAGCTCTGTCCTGCTACTGCCCCATGCCACAGTTCTAGGGGAGATAATAAACCAGAACCTGTCACATCCACTCTAATTTCCAATCTCCAGGGATCAACATGGTGCTCTGGGCTCCTGGCCATTTCGGGGCGGCTGCAGTTTTCACGCCACAGGGTGCCAGAGAATGGGTGCCCGTGGCACACAGACAAACAAGACGAGGCAAGGGGACGGGGCTTGCACAAATGTCCACTTTGAGAAAAAACCCATAATGAGCACACTGTGGCCTCTTTGGTGCTTCTTTCATCAACTCAGCAGTTAAATGCCTCTCTTTATTTAGCTCTCGGACTGTGCAGTCTATCAACTGGACCATCAAGACAATCCTCAGTCACACTGAACAATGGAACATTAGCATTTCTTACGGCGGGCAGTCTACTACTTTGCGATTACTCGGGCCCACCCATTCATCTACTTGCCACATTAGTCTGGATGAGGTTCAGATCAATGCTTTGGTCATATTTCCATCCAGCGTGAGATGCCAGACAGCAAATTAAAAGAGAAAGCTGGTGAACGGAGAGGCCTTCAGTATAGATTGGAAGTGTCATCAAATTTAAAGAGCTCCATCGTAGCCAGAAATAAGTTCCTATGAAATTGAGAATATGAAAGTTTAATCTGTTAAGGAAGGAAGCAGAGATATATGGATAAAAGAGAAATCTGAACATTCATTGTGTAAATAATTTCTTCTCATAATGGATGTGTGCGCTTAACGTCTCTTAGCGTGTCCTTGCGCAAGTACAGAGCACCTTTCATATCCGTTTTCTCAGATAATTCTTGTTTTAATGCATTCGCCCCTGCTCGGTGATGCATGAACTGCTTTATTTAAGTTCCCTGCACTAATCTGTGCTGCGGTGAGAACCCCTCTGTGTGCGCGAGTCAGAGACAGAATGAAGACCTTCGCCGGCAACCTCAAACTCCGCTGATCTCTCCCTGTACCCCATATCTCTGCTGTCATTCCCTGCCTCCCTGGCCCATTACTCAACATGCCCTATTAAAAGAATAAAGTCATCCAATACATTAATGCAGCATATTGCTTGACAAAAAGGCATTGATTGTGTTAATAATGGCCCCCCGATAAATGCCTCCATTGATATGGAGGATGTCCTTGGCTTAACTTGGCCCCTCTTCACTTTCCGACGTCCTCCTGAACACTGGCTGGTCTGTGCCTCTGTGGATAGAGGCTCTCTGTATCTCTGAGCGAGCCGATACATTTGAGGCAGGGATATCAAAGACGGAGTTGTTGTTCTTTTAGAGTGAGTCAGAGAAAGTCAGGGTTAACCCAGCAGTGACCAGAATTAACTCGGTGCCTTCTAAAAATATGCGAGAGGCCATCGCGATGACCCAGCAGTTAAAGTGACCAGCGGAAGTGAATGCCCTTGTGTGGCTCCGGCATATTTGTGTGCGTATTAAAACCTCAGGGCAAAGAAGTCTAACTACTGGATAGTAAATTTGGTCGGTGACACGGAGGAGGGGACTGGTGGGAGTGTGACAGCAACCCGCAGCCTGTCCGATTAATTAGCGCAGTTGGCATGAGTTCCTGCTCTGCCGTCGGGGATGTGGGTGTGTGGCGCTGGCAGCAAACTGACCTCTATGTTGTGGTAGAACAATATGGCGGCTTAAAAACTGCTAGGGTAGTCCTGGGACACCAGTAACATTGTTGTAGGTGGGGTGTTTGGATTAAAATCTGATTATTTCACAATAAAACGATGTTGCCTTTCCTTTAGTTTACGGAAATTTAGTACCATACCTGTTATTGCTTTTGTCGCTGCATCTCATTTTATCTTTCTTTATCCCTCCCAGAGCCGATGCGCGCACTGCGAGGCCTCACAGCCACAGACGTCCAGCCCAGGCAGTTGTCCCTGCAGTGGGAGAACTTGGCGTTCAATCTGACGCGCTGCCACACCTACTCAGTGTCCCTGTGCTACCGCTACACCACGGCGGGAGGAGGCGGAGGCCACAACACCACTGTGCGCGAGTGCCTGGCCGTGGAGCACAACGCCTCGCGCTTCACGCTGCGTGATCTGCCGCCCTACCATGGCATCCACGTCCGTCTGTCACTGGCGAACCCGGAGGGGAAGAAGGAGGGCAGAGAGGTCACCTTTCAGACCGAGGAGGACAGTAAGTCCACGGAGGGGATTAAAGAAAAGACAGTATGGAGACGGAGCATGGGAACACTGAAAGTGGCAGAATAATAAACATTTGAAAGAAATTATCACCTGATGTGCAGGTACACTCAGTTTCCGGTTTATTAGAAACACCTGGCTGATTTTAATTCAATCAAATACAGCAGTTCCTTTGAAGAAAGGATGTAGGTTGTGTTGTGGTGCTTTTGAATAATCAAGGGAGGCTAAATAACAAAAAACACCTATCTTTATAATGCAGCGCTGCTCAACAACACAGCAAATCACAGCCGCTGAGATGACAAGAAACTTTAATCAACACTTTTTTAAAAGGTGTGACTACTCTCATATTGCCAAGGTGTACTCGCTGACGTTAAAGCAGCTAATAAAGCGTTGTGTGTATTTACACATTACCATCTTTATTACTTATAGGTTACTTTCCACTTTTTATCATTCTGTTGCAGACCTTTTAATATGACGCTGCATATTGTCTTAACAGTCACAATAATGCACAATGAAAGCAGGCAGTATACACCGATCAGCCACAACATTAAAACCACTGACAGGTGAAGTATATAACATTGACCATCTTGTGACAATACAATGTTCTGCTGGGAAACTTACGTTGCTTAGACATGTCCGACCCACCTGGACCAGCCCAGGTACCCTCACCCCATAGCAATTACACTCCTTGATGGCAGCAGCCATCCCCAGCAGGATGCAGCCTGACACAGACACACACACAAAAACGGTTTAGGAACAACTCAAAAAAACATGAAAAACAGCACAAGGTGTTGACCTGTCCTCCAAATTTACTAGATCCCAAACAGATCAAGTATCTGTGGGATGATCCACAGAGGTCCCTCCCCTCAACCCATTGGACCCCAAAGCCCCCACTAACAACATTCTGTTGCCAGACACCACAGGACACCCTCAGAAGGCCCATGTCCGTTCTCTGATGAGTCACAACAGTTTTGGAGGCACAAGGGAGACCTACACAATATTAGGAAGGTCATAATGTTATGCTGGATCGGTGTAATGTTTCATTGTGTTATCGTGCAGTGAAGAATTCAGCCAAATGACTTAAAGCCCCATGTGCCTCATTCTACTTTGTCAACCCTCTATTCACAGATGGTTGTGACTGTCCTGATCTTAGCTCTTTGTTTGAAGAGGGCGATGTGTTAAATTCAGGAGAAGAGCTCAAGTTGTTTAAATGTTCTCACAGTGAATGTCAAAATAGAGACTACACAGACTTCCTATAACCGAACCTTCGGCGTTACACTTAATCTTGTGTTGTGATTTGGAGTAAATCCCCGGTACCATTAGTGGTTAAAATACACAGATCCATGTATCAGTCATTTTTTGTTTCATACACTGTGATTTGCTCAGTGTTAACACTTCTAACACCTCCGCTCCCTCCCAGCACATTAATACAGAGAGGGTGACCATCTGACTGGGGCTGAATCAGCATTACAAAAGATCCTTTTCATTTTCATTTGAAAATAACATAAAAGGGAAAACATTACATCTGAGACTCTGGCAATCCTGAGATAGGATTTTGCGCTTATTTCTTATCTCCCATTATGCCTTTGTGCCGTATCACATCGTCTGCATGGCGTCTCGGGGAGAAATCAATTCTGCCGTAAAGTAAAAAAATCAAAACAAACAAGATTTTTCACGAAGAGATGTAGAGAGACAACGATGGGGAAAGATCAACTGAGAGTGAGAAAGTGGGAGAGCGAGATATTTTATTTTTATTCTTTGATAAAGATGGATTTATATACATACAGCGTACTCCCAATTATACCCTCTTTTTCCAAAAGCCTTAACAAGCAACTTTGTCTGCCAGACTAACTCAATTTGAAAATAACAGTCAACTCAGCTGTTTGGCTTTTGCTTTAGCCTCGGGCCTAAATCACACATAAATGTCTTCCTCTGCACGGTGCACACACAACTTCACTGAATGGCCCAAAAACTTAGTTGCATAGTTGAATGTTCAGTCACTCACAGCCCTGCCACTCAGACGCACACTCACCAGCCAGCAGATGATTTATTCATCAACATATTTCAGCTTTGATTGCGGAAAGATATAAAATGATATTTAGTTACATATTTTCGTCCCCTTGTCCGTGGTATACTTCCATAATTTAAGCAGTTCATAAATTAACCGTGTCCTTATCTGATGTTCTCTGCCTGCTGCTCTCTTTCTGTCTGTCTGCGAGCCTCGTTTTGGTGCATTGTTCTGAGCCACTGTGACATTCACGTCTGTGATATTGACAGGAGAGGCTCATTGTGGGATTAGCGCTTCGGTTTCCTTGACAAATGTTTGTTCTGATAATTTCTTATAGTTCCCGGAGGCATAGCGCCGGAGTCGCTCACCTTCACCCCGCTGGATGACATGATCTTCCTGAAGTGGGAGGAGCCTGTCGAGCCCAACGGCCTTATCACTCAATATGAGGTGAGCCTATTGAAACACTTGAATTTGTCTGTGCTGTCACTTAAAACTTTTAAAAAGAAGTAGCTGACACGCTGATGTAGTTGCATTAGCGAATGTAAAATATTCCTCACCAATGACGAAAACTTTGCAGTGAGTGACATGGGAACAAAAAACACTTTTCTTAAATTCTTTTACAGTCTTCACTGCATACATTATATGTGTCGGTCTGGTGGAGGCAGACAACTGCAAGGCCTTTCTAGTTGACATTTTATATTACTGTAATCCCTCGGAGTGTATTTAGCTAATGCCAGCCTTTGCCCAGGGCCCCATGCTTGGGGGAAACACTTGCTGAAGTTAAAAGGTACAAAGGTACAAACTACCTGACTTTGCAGCTAAGGTTAGCGCACATAAAGGCAATTTTTAATCCATTAGTCGCCTTTTTTTATGGCTTTTTATTTGGCAGCAATGAAGAATATATAAAAAAAAACGATGAAAATAAAACACAGGACCTTCTTAAAGGGGAACTACTGTTTTTTACAACCTGGACCTTATTTCTGGCATAAAATACGATCGTTTACTCACCCATATAACTTTGGTGTCATTTGAAGTTGTTCGGACAATATTTAGATCCGCGTATATCCATATAGTGGGAGTGACTGGGGCACCGAAACGCAGCCTCTAAATCACGCATTATCTGCCGCAAAACTTGCTCATTTCACCAATATTTTGTTATGATACGCTGGTGCTATTCCCCGTTGAGTCCGGAGTTACCTGTTATCTATTCACGGACGTGCAGTGGTTTGTTGTTCTTTGGCCAGCTGTTCCTCTCTCTGCCTCCCCATCCTCCTTTCAACGAGCTCCTCATCCGTATACTCTGGCTCAAAACGGTAAGGACGTCCATCATGAACAAAGTCGTCGTCCACAACCTCAGAATCGGAAAAATATTCAGCCATGTTGCAAAAAACTAGCAGCAGCAAATTACAGGTAAACGCGCAACGCTCAGAGATGACATCATCCAGGTCAGAGGTTAGTAGGTCAATCTACAGACCCCAGATGATGATAACAGGTAACTCTGGACTCTATAGGGAATAGCACTAGAGTATCATAACAAAATATTGGTGAAATGAACGAGTTTTGCGGCAGATAATGCGTTATTTAGAGGCTGCGTTTCGGTGCCCCAGTCACTCCCACTATATGGATATACGCGGATCTAAATATCGTCCGAATTACTCCAAATAACACCAAAGTTATATGGGTGAGTGAACGATCGTATTTTATGCCAGAAATAAGGTCCAGGTTCTAAAAAACAGCAGTTCCCCTTTAAGTCCATTAAATGCACAGAGAAGAATGAATAGATAACCAGCAGAGATGGTACAACATGTACAACTTCAGAAGGGGAACACCTTCTTGGTAACCAGCCATAACCTCAGACAGTAGACGATAGTAAATCACCAAAAAACAGTGACAGCTGGGAGCAGACAGGAAGGCGATTCTGCCAGAGAAATAAAAATGGCTACTTGCCAGATTATTTGTACTCCCAGTGGAGACATCAGCTTTGTAGCCTCTGGGGAAAGGAAGGAACATGTCTTCAGCATAGGTGTAAAGCACTAGTGATTAATGCTAACATACAAGATCTGCAGTCTTTTGGAGAATCTTAGGGAGGACATCTGCTGCTTTTGGCTCCTTTGTCAGTTTGCTGGCATCACATGTGGCTGAATATTAGATTTCTGCCGTATGCTCATGATGCATATTTATTTACTGTATAATACCATTTCATGCTGGTCTGAAAGAATGAAACACAACTCTAACATTTTGCAGCTAACATGTCCAGCTCCGCCGTGCTCTCAGTATTTATACCAGCGCAGGATAATCTCCAGCGACACCATGAAAGTTTATCACTTTCCCGGAACCGAGATGTGCCTGTTCTTTTGGTATTTTTGTACCTGGTGCACAAAAATACTTCCCTCTTTTGCTTGGTGAGCCGTTATCAGTGTCACCGCGACTGGCACAGCACAGATACAGTTTGTGCTTCATTGCTAAACCACTCTGCTGCAGTAATTTTATTTTTCACCCAAACCTTTTAGCGGATCTGTGCCTGTATTAGGAAAAATAGCAGCGCTGGTTGGAGACCGTCTTGCTGACCTTGTTTCACGTGGCTGGGACTTAACACCCTCCTTGTCCTATTGAAATACAGCCTGGAAACATTAATCAATAGCATCTTTTTCTGTGGTTGGGCTTACATTTAGCTGGATAATGATTTTGTATTTACTGTATGCCCCAAGTAGGCCTGCCTACCTATCCTAAGTCGTCTTTCCTTGGCTCTTGCAATGCCGCGTCAAGGATATTATTAAACAGGATTTCTGTTTTGACATATAAAGTAGTGGCTGCACAGGATTTTTTTCGCTCTGTAGTGTTGATCTGCCTCAACTGACAGAGAAAGCTTTATACAGAGCTGTAGAAATCCTCTTCATTTCTCCCAGATTAAACCATTGACCACTCAGCCTGAGCCTATCGTCCACAACACTGTCCTGAAAGCGCAACGCTTCGCTCCGTGCAGTGTCTGGCATCTTTTATGTCTGCCTTTGTAGCAGAAACAAAGCGGCCTATCTGTGTTTAGTCACTGGATAGCTCCTAATTCTATCTTTACACTAAGGAGGCGTGAGCAGGCATTAAGCTCTTCTTATGATAATCAGAGAAGCTTTGGGTTTTGCCTTGAGTGGCGTCTTCGGTGCGCGTGTGCACACATTGGTGTAATACATCAGCATATACAGTTGGCAGTGAGCGTGTGTGTTCATTCCTTCACTGAAGTGGCTCTCCTCCAGCTCTAATGTGTATCCTAATATGCTCACCCTTGTCTGATTGCAGTAAGGTCATCTCATTTAGCTCTCCACTATTTCAAAGAAGTGGAAATTCTCATGAGGAACAGGCCGGGCAAATCACCTCCTGAGGAAAAACTTTATAAAAGATTTCACTTTTAAAGGACACTCTTGCGCAGCACCTTTTGAGCGTTAATAAGAGTTAATTTAACTCACAAACACTAAGCGGTATTGATTGAAACACTTGAATGTGCTGTGCGCCGTCCTCAGTTTTTGACCTTTATCGTGCGTTTCTTACTCAGAACATTGTTTAGCACTAACAATAACTTTTCAATAAAACTCCAGGTTGCTTCTAAGCCTTTGAGTTACAGTGGCAATTATGTCCTATTCATCTAAAACCCGCATGAGCTTTTTGTTTTGAAATGCGAACTCCTACTTTTGACGGAGCCGCTTATGCACGTAGTTAATGACCTCTGCTTATTTGTGAAAAGCTCCAAAGTAAATCACTTGAAATTTGTTAGCAGCTACAGTTACAAAGCACAAAATCAAAAATGGTACCCTGAAACCTTGTGTTTTTTTTCCTGCTCGCCTCACAGATCAGTTACCAGAGCATTGAGTCATCTGATCCGGGAATCAACGTCCCGGGACCGAGAAGGACAGTTTCTAAGCTCAAGAATGAGACCTACCACATGTTCTCCAACCTCCACCCTGGAACGACTTACCTGATCTCTGTCCGGGCGCGTACGGTCAAGGGCTTCGGCCAGACTGCCCTAACTGAAATCACCACCAACATCTCAGGTACCGGCACCACTGGCAGAGTATGCTGCAAAATTGGAAAACAGAAATGGAAGCAAGCACCCTTCCCATGCAAGGGCTGCCCTCTTTGCCATCAGTGCCTATCACTAATGCGGCATGCAGGTACAACTCGGAAGGCTTCACCCACCGTGTGCTATAATTAGGATGCAGGTTTTCTTTCTTTTGACCTCGGCATCTTCTACTCTCGCTGAGCCAAAACTGCTGCTCCCTGAGTGCAGGAGCTATTTTCCATTTGCCTTTCCACACTGGAAGCACGCTGTCATCTCACAGTCCTGAAGCCATAAATTAACTCGTAGAAAGCAGAGGAGCACCGCAGAGGTGAACGCTGCTGTGTGTTACGTATAAAGAAAGATGCAGTACATTCCTGGGACCAGTATGTCACCGCAGAGGGAGAGGCTCAGAGCTTATTACTGGTGATGGAAATTTTTCCGCCTTCATGTTTCTTTTTCCTTTTAATGATGCATTTGCGCTTGTTAAGGGATGGGATTACACCTCTCAGGAACACACAGCGCGGCCACTCCCACCCTGTCGCGCTCGCACATGTACTCTAACTCCCTCCCTCTGCCCCTATCTGTGTACAGAGACGCTGGGTACGTTTAATTATAGATTTAGTTCAATTGCAGCTTACTGGCTGTACATCAGACGGAAATTCTGGCACAAAGACAGACCGCAGATAGAGTCCAAGAGTCTTTCCAGATCATCCTCAACCTCTTCCACAGGCCCACAGTGCAGAACTTTCACTTACACTGAGCGTCTCTCAAATGCGCGCCGACAGCTAGCAAACACTGAACACCTTCAACAGCCACTACTGTCAGCATCTTCAAGCAGCACCCACCGGGGAGTATCCTACTACACACCCTTCCTCATTCGCACGTGCAGTACATTCAGATGCGTGCACCGACGTGGCCGACGCACACAATTATCCTTCAGACAGAGTCTACCTGGCAGCAGGCATCAAACTCTCTTTTAGTTCCGCAGACCTTTAATGTCAACAAATGCACGTCCAGTCTTCCTTAATGCCTCACCTTAATTGATGTCGGCTCTTTTCTGCTGCGGTATTAGCAAACTGCTTTTTAATATGATAATTATCGATTCCTCATGAATAGTTCGCCCTCCTTCCCCTCGCTAATTGACTGCTGATATTAAAGAGGAATGTGCCGCCGCATCTCCGGGGGAGGAGCACGACTTTCGCCAAATCCTTTCAAATGAGAAACCCATTCAATTTAGCCTCTCTTCCATGGCTTTTAATTGGACTTGTAGCCAAGACAACTAGAAGGGAAATTCAAATATTGCTCTAAATAAGAGAACAGGGGTGTATCATCTGCCCTTTATGTCTGTTAGTTTAAGACTGGACGTGTTTATGTAGGAGAGAGTCAGTATCATAAATGAGCATTGGCACCAAGGTGACATGTTTGTTTGCCTTAAATATGTTTGACGCAAAAACTTTTTTTGTGTGTCCTCAGCTCCTACATTTGACTATGGAGACATGCCGTCCCCCTTGAGTGAGACAGAGAGCACAATCACAGTCCTGCTGCGCCCTGCCCAAGGCAGAGGAGCACCTGTGAGGTGAGGAGATCTGATATACATATTCTCTTTTTTTAAAACAAAACATCTATGATGGCTTATTAAAGGTTCACATCTATTCTGCGTCCAGCACATACCAGGTGGTGGTTGAGGAGGAAACTGTGAAGAAGGTGAAGAGGGAGCTGGGGCTCCAGGAGTGTTTCCCATTGCCCATGTCACATGGTGAGGCCCAGGCCCGAGGCACCCCGCACTACTACACGGCTGAGCTGCCCCCCAGTAGTCTGCCAGAGGCCAGTCCCTTCACTGTGGGCGACAACCACACTTACAATGGCTACTGGAACAGCCCGTTGGACCCCCGCAAAAGCTACCTTGTCTACTTCCAGGCAATGAGCAACTTCAGAGGGGTGAGTGATTCTGAGCTGCCAGCTGTGGTGCAGCAGATCTGGCAGACCCTTCATCATCGAGCTGTAGAGTAATTCTGAGCCAGTGATGAGCGGTGTTAATGAGCGCCCGGATTTACAGTACTAATGCTGTGTTTGATGTTATAGGACAGTTGGCATTGTAACAACCTTTGAAAAGGAATTATGCAGTGAAAGAGGTTGTTGGATGAAAACAAAGTAAGCCGGCGGTGTAGCTACTTGAAAATGACCAATGTTTACATCCCACCGCTTTGATTCTTTGCAAACAAAGGATGTCTGAAACAGGAATTACTCGCATACATTACTTATGGATAGAAAAGCAGTGATTAGCCGAAGCTAGTTGGAGTATTCATTTGTCTTTTTTTTTTCTAGTCCGTCTCATTCAGTTCTTCTCTGTTGTGTTACCTCTTGTCCCCTCCACTGTTTCTTTCTGCATTTAGTCAGCTGATTATCTTTGAAAATAGCCTGTGATTGTTGACCACCGTAACACAAAACTAAACGGAAAGCTTTCACGTCGCTACATTTGGAAGAAAATAAAATGAAACTTCAGGGTTTTTTTTATAGTTGAGAAACAGAGTGTTATTCCACACTGCTGTGTTTCCTTCCATTTTGTTCTGGAGCACACAAAGACCTCCAGCCCTGCCCAGAGGATGCCACTTTACCTTTCCAAATTCCATTACAGGAAGAGCTGCTTCCTGGGTGAGGCAATTACTTAAGGATAATTGGGCACAGGTGCAGATGATCAGAGGTAGAAAGCCGCTGCTTTAATATTCACAGTCTGGCAACGTTGCTGAGAAATTTTGCCGTAGGTAGCGCAGCCTTCTGTGACTATCATCAGTTGGGAATAAATACGTGCAAGCTGGCTCACTAGTGTCTCTTTGCCTTTTTGAGTCCTGTCAGTATCCTCTTCTTTTCCTTTTTCATTTGCATTGTTTGTTATAAACTCCCATGAACAGAGCTGAGTGGCTCAACCCCACCAGAAGCATCTCTTTTCCAACTCAGTGGAGAAACACACAGAGGGAGTGCAGTGTGAGCACTTCACACAACTAGGCTACTAAGGACGGGATTAGATAGGGGAGGCCTGGCTTTACCGGCGGATGGGATTAGGTTTTGTTTTGCCTGGCGGTGGGCCAACATCCATGACCCACAATGAAGGGAACACAGTGCCAAATCACACAGCCAGCACTGTCCCCAGTCTTTCAAACACTGCTGCCTTCGTCTACATACAGTAGCAGTCTTGTAGCATCAGTCTTGTGTTGCAGGGCCAAAAAAGTCCCACTTTCTGAAGTCACTGTTTCAGAAATAAGATTTCAATACAAAAGCTTGTTGCAATGGAACCCACACTTGTTAGAGCAGGGAACAAAAGACACATCACAGCGGGGCTATGACAGCACAAGCTACACGAGAGGAGCAGCAGAAAAAGTGTTATATGCATAATGGGAAATGTATTTTAAAAAACACAAGATAACCATAATTAGACTCCTAACAAACCAACTAATTATACAAAGGGACACTTTTGCTGTTATTGATATTATTAACATTTCAGAGATATCATTTTTCACTTCACAGAGTCGTTTGACAGCAGTCATGTGCAAGTGTTAATTAAAACAGTCTATTAAAACCATGAAGCGGATGTTCACATTCCTGGTCCTCACAGGTGTGGCCTGTGAGGACCAGGAATGTAGCAGGAAAATGCTAAATGTTTTGTTTTGTTATGCATCTTCCTGCTCATGTTCTGTGTACAAATTTGCATAATAGGTCTTATAAATTTTAGCACTGTGCTCACACTGTGACAAAAATGTAGGACAGAAAAGAGAGTTTTAGCATTCGAAATTAGATTTAGCACACAAGCATAAATGCATTCGGCATATGCGTGTACTGGGGGATATTTTTGTTGTGGATATTGTGCGCAGAAGAGGCAAGCATAATTACCTTATGCCAACTCATTTTAGTTGGGGGAAAAAAAAAAAACTTTCCTGAAGACACCAGAAAAGTCGCATATTTACTTGAATGAAACCGCTGCTGCTGAGGGTTTCTCCATATGGAAGTGGTGGTAAAGGTGTCATATTTGGCAGTCATTTAAGGTATCTACGCAGTCGATTCTTTATAAAAATGGAAAACGCAATCGACAGCCTCCTTATTTTATCATTTAATTATGCACCTCATTAAATCGGTCTGTTCAAGTTTGTGTTTGTCTTTGTGGAGGGGAAACGTTGCACCTAATTCTGTACAACAGTGACAGTGGTGGGAATAGTTTAAACAGTACACGGGGGCCCATAATATTTGGCATTTACTCATGCTAATTATCTGGAGATGGCTGTCAAGCCTCTGTAATTGCTTTGATTGATCCATCTAAAGAGGTACTTGAAAGACTGGATGCAGATTGCGGCTTTGCAGGCCACAGTGTACCCATTTCTAACATCTACACTTAGATCTTCCAACTTCACAAACACACACATGCACACACACAGACACACACAGTAGGGCTGCGTGTTGGCATTTGTGTTTTGTAATAAGAGGTGCCAGGAACCTCCAGCCCCTCTGGCTTGACTGCCACTGTACTGAGAGGCATCTGATGTGTATCCCACAATCTGGGACTTGCCAATTAACTCTAATGCTGAGCTGGTACACAATGATTTAGATGCGCGTGTCACAGAATATGCTTCTATCCATCATAAACAGTCTATTTTTTGTCGCTTGCGGTAAATAGATGTAAATGTGTTGGCCTTAATTTGCCAAAGCTTGTAAAGATTGAATGTATGAATGATTTAAAATGCCTTCCCCATGAAAGAGGCTCATGTTCAAATGAATCAGCTTTATTTATTTATTTTTATAAGGAAAATGTTTTTCTATAATTGAATCGGTAGCTGGAAAGCCCAAAGTCACCAGTCAGCACTTCTAGAGACAGCTAGAATTGAAATGAAGCAGGGCTGCACTTTTAAACAATTTGATTAATGATTATTAATTAAAACAAGCAGATAATCAGTAGCACTTGAGATCAATTCTGTTATGCCGCGGAGAAGAGCTTTCACACACACTGATACTCCCTCTTGTCTTGAAGTACAACTTTACTCCCATTCAACCGCAACCTGAGAAACAAATATTTGTTTCAGCAGTTGTTATGTGATGTAATACTTTGGTTTATGACCAAATAGCCGCAAGCAAGTGCATCTGCAACTGTACTTTGTTAGTTGTCATGCCAACATCCTGAACTAAAATGGTGGACATGGTAAACATTGTTCCTGCTAAGCATTAGCAGATTAGCATTCTCAAAACAGTTAGGCTATATGTTGAGAAATTAGAATACATTTTTTTTTTTGCCTTTGTGATATAATGCCTAATACACTGTTTTATGATGATAATGAGAGACATATGACATCCATAGCAGTCTAAGTTGTACTTTGTTGCTTATTAGCCATTGTTAGCATGCTAGCATGACGAGCTAACGATATTTCTGCTTAGCATTAGCATGTTAGCATTGTTATAGTAACATGTTAGATGCTGACACTAACATTTATTTATATGGTATTATATTATAATTTTGTGTCATTGTCCTTTAGTAAATGACAACACCTCAGAAAAAAAATAAAATAATATTAGAGCAGATTATCAGCTCACAAACACAAAAGGCTCCAAATATAGTTAAATATAATTTAATGTTCATATACAGTGTGAATGAACAGTGTGTGCACAAGGGGCTTCAAATAATCCATTTTCAAATATATATATTAAAGATACCACTTTAATCACAACGAACTGCTATTTGTTGATTTATCACTTGCTTTAACACTGTTATAGTAGCCATAATGAAAACAAAGAATCATATTGTACAAAGTAAAACAGTGAAAAACATTTCACTCAGATGTGTTCTTCTGACACCCATGTCATGTGCAGTTACATGTTTTTCATGTCATTCCCTGAATGTGTGCCTGGGTTGAGAAAAAATAACAGTCTGCCTGTCTGACAGACAACATGTTTGTGTACGGTTTGGGTCTGTATTTTCAGATCAATCCGTCGAGTTAAGAACTTGTTTTAGTGTCGGCTAGAAATGGATTTTCAATTTGAAAAAAAAAAAAAGCAATTTAACTGGAGTTTGAGGAAAGCGCTTTTTGCTCATTTCCGAATGGGCAAATTTGCATAATTGTCCCATAATGCCTGAATTAGCATCTGTAAATCTTAATTTGATAATACATCTCCTCCATGAGGTGGCGGGATGGAATTGGATTACAGTCTTGGATCTCATTAGTGTGGCCTGACAAAGGTCCTTTTCATAACGCAGAGATGTCATCAGCTGAAATTTGAATAAAATTAATTCTTTTTCGTTGTGGTGCACTGGCCTGAAACCCGCCTTTTAATTTGCTCCCTCCTTTTCACCTCTCATCTTTTCTCCTTCAGCAAGAATCTCTAATCTCTCTCTCACCCTTCACCACAGCTCTCAGATTCTAGGTGTTTTTTTTCTTTCTTATGTCATCAGTAGGATTTCATTTGTCCTTTTACTCCGAATCATTTTGCACATGGCCGTTCTCACAAAGTGAATTTTGAGAAATTGTTCAATGTTTTTAGCTATTGTTGTCACATTTTCAGCCTCATATAGGTATATGAGTGTGCCTGAGCTCAGTAGTTTTACATTATCCTCTTTTCCTTTATCACATCACTTTTATGCAAAATGCAAAGCGACACCTTCCCCTCTGATGTCTGTGTTTTCTTTATCTTTCAGGAATCCAGAATAAACTGCATCCGCATTGCTCGCAAAGGTAAATCAACCTGAATATTTCTCCTCCAACAAACACAGTGACCTTGAAAGCACCGTTTTCTGAATCCTTTGCAGCATTGTGTATTTTCTCATCAGACGAGGTAGACAAGAAATTAAGTCTGTAACCGCGGTGGTGAGGTTTACTCTGTACTGCACCGTTATTCGAACTCTCTCCCGAGCACAAAGGTGTGAATCTGGACAAAGTTTCTCTGACGGTCCCGGTTGTTTAGCAGCAAGCCTCAGAGAAAAGGGCAACAAGCGGGGAAGGATTAGAGGTCAGGCTTTCATCCTGTTTGTTTGGGGGCAGACGCTGGGACACACTATATCAAAGCCAGTCTCTTTGTTCTCATCAGCAGCCCACCAGACAGCTACATCTGAGGGCTTTGACCTCAGCACCATCCACAAGGGTTCTCCAGATCAAAACTTCCAGATGGAGCTACCTTGGCCTATCTGTATGAGAAAACCCGGCCCCCCCCTCCCCTCCTCTTCTGTACCTCAGCTTTTTGGATTCAAAGGGACATGAAAAGGGCAGAGAAATTGACTCTAAGTCCCGGTGGCAGGAGAGCTCCTCTGCCACAGTACACTGTCAGATCATGGTGAACAAAAGTCATGTATTTATAGTTATCATAGCGCCGCAACAGTAGGCGAAGCCTTGCAAGTAAATTGACTTGGCGGGGTGTCTTTTTTAGGTGAAGGCCTCTTTTTGTGAGTGAATAACGAAAGAGATGAGGCTCTCCTCAAGCATAAAGCCGAAAGGCAAGGCCAGCCATTTCGGCTCAGCTTCTCACTCCATCTGCCCTGCACAGCCTGGTTTGGCATTGATTAATTATGCTTTCTCAGGGCAACAGACACTGCACTTGCCTCCCTTCTTGGAGACTCAATACAATGAAATAAAAATAGAGAGAGAACAGAAAGGAACTAATACAGAGGGGTTAAAATTCAGAATAGACTGCCAGCGTTACATCCGCACCTCATGCAGAGTGATGTAACCGGGGAAAAAAAATGAAATTCAAAATTTGATCGGGAAAAAAATGGGGGTGATTTCCAATTTCAAGGTGCAACAAGTCAGAGGATTTTTGTGTTGCTGTTTGTGATCTTCATGATCCCTCTACCATTAACATAGTCTCTGCATCATCGGGTCGTAAGCCGTTATTATCAAGCAGCCCATCACAAGCAAAGTGGAGGCAAATGATTCTGGCTTGGATAACAAAGCTGGAGATTACATTTCAACTTCCAGGTGACAGTTTAATTAAGGATCCTCTGGCAGGCTCAACACAACAATAGACTTCTATTTCTCCTCTAAGTGCCAATTTCCACCATCGGGCAGCTGGCAGGTGCATGGATTCATGTGGAAATCTATTTCATGCTCGTGTTTGGCTTAATAGAAATTTCGAGGCTAAATGTGGCAAAACCGCCTTATCTGTCCGAAACGTCAGAAAACTGAAATTGATTTTTCACTACCTCATCTCCATTTTTAGCTAGTATAAAGGACCTCTGTATTTCACCTGAATGTAATTCAAAATGAAGTCGCAGCATAAAATAAACAACGAGTGCTGAGTTTGTGACTGAGGGATTTTTTTTTTTTTTAATGGAGCACCTCCCGACAGGCTGAATCTTTATTTTCGGTTACAGTAGCTCCCAGACACAAAGGCACCCTTGGATGATAGTGTGTCACTGTGTGTGAACAGAAACCACAGAAAAAAAAAAAATCTTCTTTGATTCACTGTCTGACTAAAGCTTCTGCCACAACTACTGCAAAGTATACCTGTCAGATATGCTCTCTCAAACTAAAGCAATGCCACGTTTTCGGAACAGCACGATATATACAGTATATATATATATATAAATGGACAGCAACACAAAAACCTTTTTAGAAGGAGCAATCCCATCTAATATCAAGCCAGTGACTAACTTATTCCATCCAGATATGCCAGACACTCATCACTGATTAAAACATCCTGCCCAAGAATTAAGTGATATTGTACTACTTTCATCTTTATTTGGGACTAGGGTTATAAAGCAGCCACAAAGTGCCCGTGGCTGTAGATAGTGGGACTAAAACATGGCTCTGTTTTCATTTCCCCCTGCCCCAGATCTGATATTTCCCCAGCAGCCTGAAAGATAGAGCTCTAACCCCAGGCCTGCTCTGACTTTCTCCCGCTCTCCAGATAGTTTTTGCTGTTCCAATAGGCTCAGAAGGGGCTGGTTTTAGGGCTGTCAAGGCCTGGAGGACAAGCTGACACACACAGAAATAAAAAAAAAAAAAAGTAGATCAGTGGGCCCCTAGAAGAAGACAAAGAAAGGCCCACTGCTCAGCGCCATTTACATAAGTATGAAGCTTTATGCCAGAGAAATGAATAACCCGCTATTATCATAACGACCTTTCCGGTAGCTCACAGACGCCAGGGCACCTTGAGATTATACTCTAGGGCTGCGTGGATGACAATGATTAGGAGCGCACCTCAGAGGTTTAGTGTATGCACCGCAGCATGAAGATGTTAAAATCTCACTTGCGAAGTTTATAATTACAACATCACTGTAAAGCTAAAAGAAAGACAATAGATTGAAGTCTTGCGAAGACGTCTCCTTCTGCATCAGTTCACAGCAATCTGTTTATTTTCCCGGAAAATGATTGCTCTCGTTATAGTCATCCGACGTAACCATCGGGGACTATCAGAGTCGTTATGTGCAAGCTGCCATTATATTCTATACGTCTGTGGTTTACACCAAAAAAATAAAAATAAGCTGAAACAAGGACAACTGGATGTGTAGAGTTTGTTGAAGGCTTGTTGCCGCTTATACCATAACCTGGATGACTGAGGATCTTCACAGACATGTCTGTGCATTGTAGGATTATTGGTTTGGAAAAAATATGTCATTTGTGTTCAGGAAAGACTTTTTTTGACTTTGAATCAGATCAGCGGACCACCTTGAATAAGCAGTGTGATTTTATGTATTGGCATTGGTAAAAAACAAAAAAAGAAGATAACCTCTTTAAATCAGTGAATCCCTTTTGTTGTTAATCTGTCAAACTTTTTGTTTTAGACTTTATTATGAATCATTTCTTTCTGCGCTTTTATTCCTTATTCCTCTGATCCGCCTTTTTTAATCTGTGCTCCTGCCTTTAGCGGCCTGCAAAGATCACCGCAAGGCTCTGGAGGTGTCCCAACACTCCGAGGAAATGGGGCTGATTCTCGGCGTGTGCGCCGGAGGTCTGGTGGTCCTCATCCTCCTGCTGGGTGCCGTCATCATCATCATTAAGAAAGGGTAAACAGCTCCCGAGAAGCACTCTGTACAAAACATGCCTCATTATGCACACAGTCATCTCCCGCATTGTTTTTCCCTTTATGTTTTGTTTCGGAACAGCTCAGTGATCAGTTTTTGTAGTCGCTGAACTTTTTGAAAAGGTCATGCTTGTTCGGGGGAAGAGGCTGGACCAACAGCCAGCGCTGCATTGTTTTCCCTCCCTTATGGCGCACCAGAGGGACCAAACAACTCTCATCTGCAGAACCTATCTGAGTGTGAAGTATTTAATTAAAGGCGGATGCAATTCAATTAGCCACTTAATTACGCACACCAAGCAGAGGCCTGACCCTTAAATGAGACGGTAATTGGGAGGGAAAAGGTGTGCTTTTAGAGATTATTAGCCAATGATCCCACAGGTCTACAGTAAATCATCTGCACCTCTGGCTCTGCATAACGGCAGCTGTAGTCCTCCCTGAGTTAAAGTCTAAAATAAGGCTTATCCTGCCTTACTTAAGTAAGATATATGGAAATCTAAAGAACCTTACATGCCAAATCAGGAGTTAGTCTGAGCTCCAGCAATCGTTATTTAAATTGCTGACACGGCGTCCATGGTAATGTTGAATAATGTTGATTGTGAAAGTCCCCACTACTCCGCACATTCGCCCGGGTTCCTATCATAAGCCGCCATGAATTTCTTCCTTAGAGAACTGATTGCTAAATTTGCTGTGACAGGAATCCACATGGTCCTTGAAGAGCAACACTGAGACATACTCTATTGAAAGGGACACATATTTCTCTGCTTGGGTCTGTCAGCACCTGCTTGAGTTGCTTGCATGTGTCATGTGGCCGCCTCCATGCGAGGATGGTTTCTCATTTTCACTGTAATCAATGCATTCTGCCCTCAGCTGACATTGCTTTCATCTTACATCTCTTATTTTTCTTGATTTTTTTTTTTCCTCCTCCTTTTCCGGCACTCTTACCAGAAGGGACTACTACTCTTATTATCCGTAAGTGACTCCACCTCTTTGCTTTTCCATCGTATTGTGGTCCATCATATTCATGCTTGTGCTCTGGCTGTCAATCACGGGTTGTAGAGGAACAACAGTAAAGCACTTTGTCCTCTTCTTTTCTCACAGTGTCTATTCATTCTTTAGCGTTAACCTTCGAGTTCTTTGTTACTCAACATAACATTGTCTTTTTTCTCCCTTTTTCTGTCTCTGTCTGTTACAATCTCTCTTTCTTACTCATTGCCAGGAAACCGGTGAACATGAATAAGACGCCCATTACCTACCGCCAGGAGAAGAGCCATATGGGCTCCATGGAGCGCAGTTTCACAGACCAGAGCACTCTACAGGAGGATGAGAGAATGGCTCTTTCCTTCATGGATGCGCACACGTGCGGCACACGAAGTAAGGCTCATAGAAAATTATATTGTAGAAAGTACACAAACCTGCAAGCTTAGCATAGCTACATAATCCAATATCGAACTTTACACACATCATCCTTCACTCGGTCCCCAAATGTTTCCATCAGTTTCAAAGATTGCTATCATCCTGTGTGAAAAATACTCTTCCCGATGAATTACAGTCAGCTGTTCACTGCCTGCAGCTCGAATGTAAGGAATCTCACAAAATCGCAAAAAAAAAAAAAACGAAACAAAGAGATGTCAAAACAAAACAAATGATTTGCAATTCATGTCAGTAGTTTTCATATTCATCTGCTTTCCTACGTTGTCAGTTTCACACAGAAGGAAAGACAAATGTGTTTAGCTAGAGAACAGATCCTGGTCTGGTCTTTCACACGTTATCTGAGGCAACGCTGCTGTCGTATCTACATACAATCTGCTTTGACGACATATTTACCGAGACAGCCAATCAAAATGACACGCCCGTTACATACACACTGTGTAACTGACAGTGTAGGCAGGCAGAGTGCCATTATGTGATGCTAACAGCCCCAAGTGTTACAGAAGTCGGTTAATGTTTCATACTGTAACCTGTCTCGTTCATACATTTTTTAAGCTCCAGATTCTGACTGACACCGCAGATGTGTTTGATTCAGGTGACGCTCGTAGTTCGGTGAATGAGGCCAGCAGCCTGCTGGGAGGCTCCCCGAGGCATCAGTGTGGACGTAAAGGCTCTCCCTACCACACAGGTCAGCTCCACCCTGCCGTCCGAGTGGCCGATCTCCTCCAGCACATCAACCAGATGAAGACCGCCGAGGGCTACGGCTTTAAGCAGGAGTATGAGGTGAAATGACGCTATCACGCTCTTTCCCAACACGCTGACATTATAGAACAACAAAGACAGCTATTACCGTGGCACTCGCACAACATGAAATGAACTGCAGTAGAAAGTATTGCTGCTGATGCACCAGTACTGTGGACATTTAGAAAAGAGGGCTTTTAAGACTGCATTATTAGAAAGAACGGCGTATGGTAAAATGTCTGCATTCACAGCGTGATTGTGTTCTTAAATAGCCTATTTTCAGGGTGTGTTCAACAACATGTAATTGTAATTGATCCATTCAACAAACTGCAGGTTAGAGAACTAGAGGCACGGACAGCAGACAGCAGGGATAATTAAAATTAAAGCCTTTCGAAGAAAAGAATTCTAAGAACTACGCCCACCCAAGTAAGAATGTCACTCTGCAATGAAATGGAAAGTCTGCTGCTGTCACTGAAGGCTCTTGGCCTCTCCTCCAACCTCTGTAGCACACCGGTAGACACACATTGTCACACATTGTTTATGGAATCTTACTGGATGTCATAATATCTATGCATTATCTCTTACAATATACCATTGTTATACAGAGCTCCTATAGTGTGTTTACAATTGAACGTCACTGTTTCTAATATTTATCATTTACCCTATACAAAAATGTCAGGATTGTGCATATTTCGCTACATAATGTGCCAGATTACACATTTGTCATGTTTGGACCATGGCAACTGAAACTGTGCTTCAGTAGCTTGGTTTCCAATACTCAGTCCTTCCTTCTCCAAAGCTTGGTTACGTTAGTCTTTGCTTTCCCTTGTTTTCATACAAACTATATTAACTATATCTCTATACCTCTTAAATGTGGCGGCATTGTGACTGGCAGCACCATTGATTTACACGCTGCAAATGAGACAGCGGTCGTGTTACCTTCACGTGTGACTTTCCGGGTGAATAACTTTAATTTGTTTCGATTAGCAGGTTTTGCTAGCGATGTTATGGCACCTTAGTTTTCACGGGGAGAAAAATGTTTCCTGCGTGGTGTTTGTTCCGCGGGAAAGCGTCATGCTGAAACTGTTGTGATTGATGAACTTCAGAGGTGTGGAACTCCTCGGGAGTGTTATTGGAGTCATGGACGCACACAAATAAGGCTTTTCTGTCTGCTTTGCTCCGTGTTGTACAAGGTGACAGTCTCTGTTGAAACTGCTGCTCACTGAATATAATTTATGGCCCATTGTTACTTATACAATAGCTAAACTAACTAACCCATGAATGAGCTAAAAGTTGGAAGCCATCTATCTATCCATCCATCCAGATCTCTTAACTGGGTTAAACTCACAACAGAAGGCCTCTTCCTCTTCTGAGGGCCTCCCATGTGCTTCCGTGGCAGCTGGAAGGTGTCACCTCTTGGACACGTCCTAGTTCGAGTGTTGACCTTCATTTGCAGCATTGCTCAAAGATGCTGTATGCTCTGTAGAACAAGGTACACTAGTGAGAGGTGCACGTGGAAGAAGAATCTTACAGCATGTCAGACATATGAGAAACGATGAAGCTTCTGCCCGTGCCACAGAAAATGTCGATCAGGGTGCTGCAGCAATAGCAACAGAGTCTGATCGGGGTCACCTTCAGCACTGTGGGTTGTCTTGTTGTAAAGTGCCTAAAATAGCGTACTTTACTTGGATTCAACAAGAATGATCATGTGCAATAATTATGCGTTGCGGATAACTAAAGAGGCAATGTTAGCTAGAGTGGTTCTCGTAAGAGGGGTGTGGGAGGCCATCAATCTGATCTCACCCATGTGGCCTCCTCAGCACCCACTGAAATTAATTACCCAGGTTAAAAAGGCATCTGGATCACACCATCGTTGTGCATGTGAATAAATCATCCTCATTTGGGCCCAGAGTAGACCTCTGTCCTGTCGGCAGGCCTGATGAGGTTAAACGTCTCCAGCTCTACCTAGTGAGTCCCCTGTCCACTGCTAGCAGATTGCATGGTAGCAGAGAGGGGGAGGGGCAGCCTGGGAACGTTGAGTGGGAGGGTGAAGACAGATGAAAAGGTACAGAGGGAGAAATGTGTGAAAAGAAAGCTCTTGGCTACCGTTCATTCTAACCTCCAAATAATCACCTCCCTTCCCTCTAGCAATATCAGTATTTACCTCCCTTGACGATATATGTTTCCATTTAAATTCCCTATCATTTGCAGAAGAAATTTTTCAGACTCTGATGCATAGAGCTGTTCTGCTACGAACCACGCGGGCCACGGGCCCATCTCATCTCATTTGATTTCTCGAACTGGTGACCAAAATATGAAATATGTAATTCTCTTGGACTGATGTTCGGATGTCAGACGTTGGAGCATAACTTTGCAGCTGATCCACCAGGACCGAGCTGATTGTTCTGAAAGGTTTTTCTTAGCGTGAAAATAAAATCCAGCGAGGAGAGAAAGAGCGGCGACGAATTGATCATACAGGAGCCCGAAGTTCAACGTATTCATCTGTGTCACAGCCCCATTAAACTATTAAAAACACATTACTAAACCATACTGAGGGACGCCTGCGAGCTACTCCGAGGCAGTCAGCTCTGATACATACGCTTGTGACATGCCTCACTCTCCCTTCGCCGGTGCCGCCGCCGCCGCTCCGAGTTGCCTCCCACACTTTCAGCCCCTCCATCACCCCAGCATCCACCTGTGGGCTCTGGAGAGAAGGTACTTACTCATCGCTCCTCTATATCTATATGTAACACGTCTGCGGGGAGCGATGAGCTCAGAGCCCAGATCGCAGACTCTAACTAAATCTCGCTGCTGTAATAAAACATTTGCAGCGCCAGACGTCTGACTGAAATATTGTAATGGGTTGCATGTTTCTTATGGAGCTCTCTGTCACGTAGGAATAGGTTGCACACACAGCCAGTGCTTTTTAAATCACAGAAGGTAAACTATTTTTTTTACATTTAAAACTCATCTTGATGACCTGAATCAGATGTTTTATAGTCTTAACTATAATTAGCCATGTCACTTTACCATTGTCCTCATTCTACCTGTATCACTACTTTTGTTTATTGTAATTCACTTGATTTTACTTGGCAAATCACAGCTTGGTTGTTTTGCAGCGATTCACCGTGGGGGTTTAGTTCTTGATTGAACCGTAAGTACAGACGTGTTTCTTTTTGCTTATCCCCCCCCCCCCCCCCCCCCTTCCCCGCTGCTGCCGCATTGGCTGCTATCGCTAGCTGTTTGATTCGGGCTACATAATGAAGGACCCAAATCTCTGAATACCTCCTCCCCAGTGGAGCAATTGCTGCTGAGAGTTGAGCTCGCACCCCGGGGAGAAGTCCATCTCTCGTCACCCACGGCCTGTGGCATTCATGAAAAAGAGAAAACATCTTTTGTCTCTGGTTCATGGTTTCCCCCTCTGGAACTCTGCTGCTTGTAGACTCATTAAACTGTCCCTCTCAGGCAAAACACACTCCACTCAAAAAATCAATACAGAGAGTTTTTTTTTTCTTTTTTTCTTCTTCTTTATTTGTGCTAAGAGTGTGCGTTTTGATGGAGTGTCTCTCTCTATTATGAAGGAAAATGATGAGGAGTATCATATTACACTCCCTTGGCAGGTATAAGGTTTTATTTCCCTGGGGAGCACCTGTGTTCTGCAAATAATAATAAAAAAAAAAAAAAAAAAAAACACTGATCAAGAATTTACAGTGAGTTGTAAAGGGGCTTGTATGTGTGGCGGCTACTGTCGCTGCAGTCATATTCCCACCGCTGAATCTTATGAGTAAACAACACAGAGCTTTACTGGAGAACTCAACATTTTCAATATACCCCACTGCACCTGGAGGCTGGGGTTAGGGAGGATGATGGACTCGCCGAGAGACACAGACTCAGTTACTGTGCTCATACACTTGCTGCCCAGTTGCTTGCTGCTACATTTTTTAATTTTTTTTGGTAGCATCTCTGCGGCTCTTCTTTTTTTACTTGGACGCCGCGTTCAGTTTACCGGGAGTTTAACGCGTCAGACATTTGTGATTGGATTTTGACGTGAATGTTGCGGGATTACAAATCTCATCACTCAGAGATTCATGATTCACTGCTGGTGCCTTAAAAAATGATGGGGGTGAAAAGGTAACAGGCCAAAGCGGGACAGCGAAACGGTTGCCGAGATGTTGATATTATGATGTTAAATCTAAAAGTCCAATAATCTGTATTAAACTCTATCATAATTTGCTTCATCTCATTTTATGAGATCCTCTTAATCCACGCCAACCCGTTGATCCCTGCAAGTGAGGCTTTTTTCCGATCAATCCTCCACCGGTCTGTGTCTTGTTTTCCTTCGCTCCAACATACTGACATTCTCTCACAGTTTTTCTTTCATCTCCCTGCCTCTCTCTCCTCTCTCTAGAGGACTCAGCCGAGGAGTGGTGGGAGGAGAGAAGTAAAGAGAGCTCAGAGGTCTAGTGTCAAAAATATAAGGAAGGGAGGAAGGGAGAAGTTGAACGAGGTAACAAGAACGAGGGATTCAGGGGGAAGACAGACACAAGAGAGGGAGCGCGATGAAAAGAGGAGGAAAAAAAAAAAGTGAGGAGGAGGGTGTAATCCCAGGCAGGATTTAGCTGGTTCTTGGCTCTCTGTGGGGGGAAACCTCATTGTAATCTCCTTCTCAGCATGCAGACTTGGGCAGAGTTTCACCAAATTCCGCTCGTGGCTGGAAACCACTGGGTTTAGACTGGTATAGATGTGTGTATGTGTGTGCGTATTTGTTCGGAGATCTAAAGGGGGCGGTTTGCCGGCTTAATTTAGCCCCAAAGTGACTTATGACGACTTGTGAGAGTAAACGCTTCTTAGTGCATCCGTGCAGACAGGCGGATGATAGGGAATGGGGGGGGGGGGGTATTATAATGCGACTAAACGGCCTTATACCAGGCAGGTGGTAGACAGTTCCCCCTGCCTTCACTCTCACCTCAGCACACAGTGATTGGTGTACTGTATATACCGACATCCAGAGGACAACAAACAAGATAATAATGTTCTAGCAATTTATTCCTCACATACTTGTTCTGTTTTTTTGTGTCATTTTTATGGCAGTTTACAGTGATAATGGTTGCAGGGTTACTGACTGAAATATTTATATTTTTTGAAAGGATGTGCGACCTGTAAAAGGGTTCAGAGGGGGGGGGACTATTTTAATGGCCTCTATATTGTGCTAAACAACTGAGGCTAGAGCTTTATTTCCCAGGCACAAAGACAAACATTGCTCCGAGCTCCGATAACGTCCAGAGCCGTGTTTGTCTTGACCACGGCTTTTTTTTTTAATCTCACCTGTTGCGTGGTTACTGAATGCTCGGCTGGGCGGTAGGCAGCGAGAGCAGCCGCTCTCCGCTGTGATGGGAGAGCTTCACAGAGCGTCGAGACTTCAGGCAGTGGTTGATAAGGAAAGACATTTTCACAAAATATTATGATTTTGTTTGACTCCGTGTGTATCTGGCAAGTTGCTTTTCTAACCTATGAACCTCTAAATGTTGTGATCTTTCTGTATGCTATACAGGATTGTAAGCCTTAAAGGAAATGCTTTATATCATTTTAAATGGATGTGCTAAAGCCTGAAGTGCAAAAATCTGTGACTGTCCAAATGCTTACAGTGTGGACTGTATGTAAAAGTCATTTTTTTCCGCTTAATTCTCACATTATTTATCACTTGATACACTCTCACACAACATTTAGGAGCACTTTAACAAGACTACCCTCAGCTTAGTGTCTGTGACTCACTATGCGACCGGAATCAGACAAGGACATTTAAGGCTCATAGCTGTGTTTTGTTTAATTACATATCAAGCTACAGATCCTTCCCAGTGGCTCTTGATCTGAGCCTTAGCTGTGTTTGAGAGACGCGCTGATGGCTATCACGCTGACCGCGTATAAACCCGGAAAGAACACGAGTAAACGTGCTGAAACTGTGATTATGTTTATCTTGAGATATCTTTGATTGCTAATGCAAAGAGATAAATCTGACAGCGACTCTTCATCCCTGCAGAGCTTCTTTGATGGCTGGGACTGCACAAAGAAGAAGGACAAAACCAAAGGGAGACATGACACCTTGCTGGGATGTGAGTAATCATGAAACATTTACGTCTGTGTCAAAAATAAAATGCTGCGACTGCCTCGTATTTCCCTTTCTTTCTTTTTTTTTCCCTAATTTATTTTTATCTGTCTCTCAGATGACCGCCACAGAGTGAAGCTCCATCCTCTCCTGGGAGACCCCAACTCGGACTACATTAATGCAAACTACATTGATGTAAGTCTAATCCTGTTTTCCTGCCTCTGTTAGATACGTGATACAAACAGCCTCTGCCGTGTCTCTACCGCTCACACCCTGCAAAGTCCATCTCTCTCATTCCTGTAAGCCCACCAGTCTGCTGCCCCACTTTCACCTGGAAGCTTTCATCCAATCAGACACCCCTTCCATGGCGGTGTTTTGCCAGATGCCATGCTTGTCAATTGCTGCACCGGATCCCTGACCCAGACTGCCTCTGCTATCACTTTTATTAAAACACAGTGGAATAAATGCGTTTGATGCTTGGCAGAGGAAATGAGCCTTTCTGTAAGATGCTACAAATCCCCCTAAATTAAATAGACATCATTGACGTTATTCATTCTCTGGATGGGCTGGGAGGAGATGATCCTTTCCACTGTTCACCCAAACCGTCACAGACAGTAACATTCTCACTGACCATACAAAAATACATGTACGTGTTGGTGATATGTCTCTCACAGTCTCATTCATGCGTGTTCTCATTCATACAAGCTAGGGGAGGCTGTGTTTGCTCAGAAAACTGAAGTGCAAGTTTAGTTTTTCTAACTGAAGCGCTTAACCGAGGAAATCAAAAAAATCCTTCAAACAGAAACCCGCATTCTGGGTTCCCTGTGAATCTGTCTGAGCCCTCATGTGTCGCGATTCGTTTGAGCAATGTCTAGAGAGGTCTGTCAGTCTGATACGATTTGTTTGTCTCACAAGATTTATTTTGCACCCGTCTCACCGGGACCATTGTAAAGTAAATGTGGCACTCTGTGAGGAGTTGAAGCACGCTGATGTACTCCCGCTTCTGTCTGAGGTTGATAAGAAGTTGGAAGAGCCTCTCGATGCCAAAACATATTCGGAAAAAAAAACACACAGCCAATCGTATTTACTTGAGCTTTTTGATGAAAAGAATATTAGCAAGTACACACGTTGGCTTTGTTCTTGGTGGATTCCTCCTTTTGGCCAAATTGTATCATCAAAATGCTTGACACTACAAAGCTTTTTTCCTCTCTTTTATTTCTCTGTAGAGAAAGGACAGCGGTGAGACGCTTTTAGAGAGTTCATTACATTGAGAGGGCATTAAAAACCCTGCCTGCTGTTAGGCTGTAGTTATTGTGAGGGTCTCCATTAGCGTTTAGGGCGCAGAGGTGCAGGCATTAGAGGGAAAACACCACTCAGCAGCTACTAGAGTGTCAGTGTCAGTGATGTTACCCTCAGACAAGGCTGACCCTGCTAGCTGAATTGTAACTACTTAGCCACAGCGGAGCACATTTTGGACAGGCTGTGATTATTCCAGCCGAGGTTAAATGGAAAATTTTTTTCCTCCCTCCGAAACATTATTGTGCTATCGGTATGGTGATGCAAGTTCTGTGTTTCCTCTTTTTTCTGTCACTTAATGCTCGATCATTTGCCTTGTTGGCGTGTACGTTGCTTGAAGAGGTGCAAAGCTTTGCGTATGATTAGCTTCCTGCGCCTAGTGCAAATGGAGAGCAGTCCGGTGGATCATGACTGCTGCTGAGAGGTGTAGCGCTATCAAAAACATGAGCACGTAGCCACACAATGACAGCCACACTGTCAAGTCTTTTGTTTGAGTAGAAATAGTATTTTTCGGACAGTTTTTGGGTGCCAAGATATTATCAAATCTGCACCCACATACATTTTGAGAAAGTTAATTAGTTACTTTTCAGCGTAGCTCTTAATAAATAATAGACTGAGCTTTGATTATCGCTTATGAAGTCGTGAATGTTTAATATGACTGAGAAATACTTCCAAGAGTAGCACAGTAAATGAAGGACCGAATGCTGGACACAAAGATGGCACACACTCACATGAATGTTTCCTAGCTTCTGGGTTTGCCTCGGTGTTGTGCGCCCCACTGCACATGTGCGTTAGTGTTTCCTCAGCTGGCCTCACCCGCGGGTCAACGCTTAACTTCTCACTGTGACCGCGTTCAGAAATTAAGACAAATTTTTCTAGGCTTATTATTTAAAATGACAAACAAGGCTTTCAGTTGACTTAAACAGAGATAATTTCAAAAGTTGTATGTTGCAGTTTGTTTCTTAAACAAGCCCTGATCGTGTGGCGTGTCCTCCCAACATGAAATGAAATGCAGAGGCTGTTGGCATAAATTTAAAGCAGTGAACAAGTCTCATTTTCTGATTAGCAGCATAATATATGCGTGAGAGACACAGTGAAAGGGAGATATTTAATGCAAATTCAACAGGGAAAACTAGAAATAAGTTTTATTTGTAAAAATAACTACTAAAGGCGGTGGCCTTAGGTCATAAATCTAGACAAAATGAGTGAGTGCTACCACATGAAGCTCAGCCTTGCTTTGCTCACATAAACATTCACACACACACACACACACACACACACACACACACACACACACACACACACACACACACAGACCTCCCATCTGTCTGTAACCGTAACTCCTAACGCTTCTTTCATTAACTAGCCTATATGTCTTCTTTTTCTACTCCCCACCCCACTTCCTCGACCTCGGACCCTGTAGATTCGGATTAACAGGGAAGTAAGTACTTAACTGCTCGTTCTTCTGCCTGCCATCGCTCTACTTTTGCTATTTTCCCCTCCTCTCCTGCCACTTCCCTCCTCTCTTTCCACTGTCCTCTATCCACAAATGCTCAAAGCTCAGAGTGTTTCAGGTTTGTGCACATTTGACAGAGAGAGAGAGAAAAAAGCACGCCCTTTTAGCCAGTGATTTAAAACACAAGGAGATGTGTCCTCTCCGAATAGAGGACCCTGCTGTCTTTGTTAGTTCTCATAAGTGGCCAAGAATCAGGAAGTTTAGTTACCATGGCAACTGTCTCAGGCGGAGGAGTGGTGGCATTCATGCTGATAGAGTTTGGCCAGGGTCTGAGGAATTGTGGATAGCAGGCCTCACAGCACTGGTCATCCATCTCCATTTCAAACATGTCCCTCCGTTTATCTGACTGGATGCTATTCAGCTGAGCAATCCATCAGCAACGTGGTCGGACTGGACGTATTAAGAAGATGCCCTCTGCAAAAAGATAAAAACGTTATCGACATGGATTGCTGCATCATACTGATTTGATGAGAGCCGGTGGGCTCGGGAGTTTATTTTAGATTATTCCTGACCCGCCTTCTCCACCCAGTGAACCGCAGAATCCGTGATGTTTTCATCGAATCTCAGAAACAGTGGTCTCTGTTACCTTGAAAGGTTAGCTGAGCAAGTGCTTATTTCCAGAAGGACTTTCTTTGAACATTGTGTTTATGCCTCAAATTCCCTCAGGTGGTCCTCGTCGTGTCTTTTCCCCTCAAGGCTGTAGAAGTGACGCCTCATTGCTCATTCATATTCACCCCATACCCACCATATGAAAATGTCTCATCGATATCAAAGGTTGTCACATCCTTTGATATATAGGTTTAGAATGTTTTGCTGTGCATATATGGTTTAGCGTTCAAAGCCTCTTAGTGTCGATAAAGATGTTGGCCCTCGTGTTTGACTTGTGACAAGAGTGGCAGAATTTCCCAAGGGTATTATTTCTAAGAAAGAAAAAAGGGGGATTTCTGGTTTGTTAACTAATAATCAGAGATATAGTGCATATACTCCGATCAGGTATAACATTATGACCACTGACAGGTGAAGTGAATAAGAATCTTGTGACAATACAATGTTCTGTTGGGAAATTTTTAGACCTGGCATTTATGTGGATGTTACTCAGACATGTCCGGCCCACCTAGACCAGACCAAGCACCCTCACCCAATAGCTATGACACTCCTTGATGGCAGCAGCCATCCCCAGCAGGATGCAGCCTGACACAGGTACACACACAAAAACGGTTTAGGAACAACTAAAAAAAACATGAAAAACAACACAAGGTGTTGACATGGCCTCCAAATTCACTAGATCCCAAACTGATCAAATATCTGTGGGATGATCCACAGAGGACCCTCCCCTCAACCCATAGGACCCAAAGGCCCCCACTAACAACATCCTGTTGCCAGACACCACAGGGCACCCTCAGGAGGCCCATGTCCATTCTCTGATGAGTCACAACTGTTTTAGAGGCACAAGGGAGACCTCCACAATATAAGGAAGGTGGTCATGATGCTGTGCCTGATCAGTGTATCATTGTCAATGAAAACTGATTGGTTTTTATGAGACAGCACTCTGAGCAGGAGATGGATGAGTAAGTCGGACACCTGAAATCAAAAAGTATGCGCCTTTCTTTTATCATATCTTTATTAAACTGTCACAGCAATTCAGGTTTTGTTCACTCCGGCCTGAAGTGCTGTAGGAATCACTTTTTTTCCTTTAGAGATTTATCAGCAGTTTATCAAGATGCAGCGTTTATGTGTCGCCTCAGCTGCTCCAAACTCTCCGTGGAGTCACTAAGAGTGAAGACATGGTTTGGAGACATCAATAGGTTAGACAGCGGCGGAAAATGATACAAAGAAACTTGCAGAGTGGGTCAGTAGGAGAACAGAATGCTGGGGAGAAAGGGAGGAAAAGGGTGAGACAGAGAGAAACCCTCCCATACAGCTGTGCCCGAGGCGCAGATGGCTTACTCAGCATGTCATCCCTCTTCTCTCTTTCAGGGCTACCATCGATCCAACCACTTCATCGCCACTCAGGGTGAGTATCCCAGCAAGGCTATAGTGTGTGTGTTTGCTTGTGTGTTGATTCAGCATGGTGAGTACCCTTTGTCTTGAAATAATAAATTGAAGATGATCCAACCAATGAGCCCACTCATACACAGTCCCTTGCCAAAACCATCTCTCTGCCAGACCCAAAGGTGATGGTGTGACGATCAGCCCGTGAAGGCTGCGTTAGTCATGTCACTGAATTAATCATGAGAACGGCTGAATAATTAAACACATTAATTATAGCTTTTCATTCTCTGTGACACGTGGCACGATGTGTTCAAGAGGGGACCTTTAGTTCACCCTCTGTCGCTCAAACACAAAGTGGCTTCTGATGGACAGTCGGGCTCTTTGTAGGCGTCAGAAGTCTCCCTCTGCTGTTTCCGAAGCCTAAGCAGAGTCTGTTCCTTGGGCGCTCCCATCCCAGATTTACTCAGGGCGTGTTCATCTTCTTATCTTGCACCAGCGCCACTAACCCTGTTAGGAAGACACAGAGAGGCAGATGAGACTTGAAAGAAAAAAGATGTCAACGGCGCTCTTGTCTTTCAGAGAATTTCCTTCCTACGTGATTCTCGGCCCCTAATCGTTTCCTCCGCAGATGACAGTGAGTGACTGCTGGTCCTCCAGGCTTTCATCATCAGCTGCTGCTGTTGTTTTGTCACCCGTCGCCCCTTCCCTTTTTCTGCCTGCCTGGAATTCCCAATAACTTTATTGACGGCTCAATCTTGAGAGATCAGTACCCTGCCATCTGAGGAAGGACACTTGGGTCGCAATAATACGAGATTTCACAACAGCAAGCGCTCCCTTATTGAGAGGACGGTCTTTGATGCCGCTGCTGTTTTTGTCTCTTTCTCTGTTGTTCCTCCCCAACAGGGCCCAAGCAGGAGACTCTGTACGATTTCTGGAGGATGGTGTGGCAAGAAAATTGCTTCAGCATTGTCATGATCACTAAGCTGGTGGAAGTTGGAAGGGTAAGTTATGTGCGCTCCCCCCCTCCTCTGTTGTTCACAAAAATACCACATTCATCAAGGGAAGTGTGTGGTGTTTACAGGAATTTATGTCTTTGAGAGTCATAGGTCTCACAGGACCTCGCTGTGCAGGCAAAATGTAGCCTAACAGCATCCATACTTAGATGATTTATTTTATTTGCTGTTAACTTGCTGTTAAAAGAATTCTACAATTGGGGAACTGTGCTTCAGGCTGACAATTAGATGAGAAGATCAATGCCGTTCTCTACAGCTAGATCAAAAGCGATATGTTAAATAGTGTGCTACAGAGGTGCTGACTGCTGTTTTCACCTGTTTCACATTGTTATTAAAGCTGGTGGCGGGGTGCAAACACGAGGTGGAAATCGGTCCTCCCTGCAACAAAGAAACATGTTGCCTCATCACAATTAATTGTTAATTGCGAATCAAAAAACATGTATTTGGACCCAACTGCAGTCACATGTAGTTTATATTCAGTAGTAGTTTGATGCTGGTGCAATATGTGATGAAACAACAAAATAAAACTGCTGTACAGGATTCACATCTCCTCTGATCTTAAAGGGGAACTACTGTTTTTTACAACCTGGACCTTATTTCTGGCATAAAATACGATTCCGCCCATATAACTTTGGTGTCATTTTTAGTCTTTCGTCAGATATGTAGGTCCAGCAGAGCGCTATAGTGAAAGTGACTGGGGCACACAGCCTCTAAATAACGCATTATCTGCCACAAAACTCGTTCCTTTCACCAATATTTGTTATGATACGAAGTCGTCGTCCACAGCCTCAGAATCGGAAAAATATTCAGCCATGTTGCAAAAAAAAACTAGCAGTAGCAAATTACAGGTAAACAAGCCACGCGGGATGCGCGCGGCACTGAAAGATGACATCATCCAGGTCAGAAGTTAGTAGGTCAATCTACAGACCCCGGATGATGATAACAGGTAACTCCGGACTCAACAGGGAATAGCACTAGCGTATCATAACAAAATATTGGTGAAATGAACGAGTTTCGTGGCAGATAATGCGTTATTTAGAGACTGCGTTTCGGTGCCCCAGTCACTCCCACTATATATGGATATGCACAGATCTAAATATCTGACCAACGACTCCAAATAACACCAAAGTTATATGGGTGAGTAAATGATCGTATTTTATGCCAGAAATAAGGTCCAGGTTGTAAAAAACAGTAGTTCCCCTTTAGGTATTTCAGGAGTTTGCAACAGAGGTCCTTACCAGATATACTGTTGCACATGTAGTTTTGATGGAAAAGCTTCTGTAGTGACCTGTAGAGTTCCCAGTTTGGGTGTATGAATTTATGATGCATGTTGCAGTATTTGCACACAAACATTTGGTTAGATCATGAGCTCGTGATAGCTGGCTGTGCTTTGAAATTGCCAACAAGGCAACTCCAGAGCATTAAATACAGCCTGACTGCCCACTTGACAGAATTAATTTATTGAACCTGTTGAGCATTTTCACTGGAGATTAATGAATTTAATGGGTCCCTTCTTTTTAACTATTACTTCAGCTTTTTGGTGCCCATTGAACATCAGGAATCATCAATAGCATATTTTAGATCTGTCTTTGTGTGCTATTGCAGAGAATCACTGCATGGATTATCCATTATTTGTCTGCATGACAACATTGTGAAGTCGCAGTGCCGCGTTATGGGGATTTACATCATCGCTGTAATGATTTTAGAGTCCATAAAATACTTGTGTTGCATATAAACATGTTTTGAGCCCCATATCTTTGGCTCCATACACTGAATGCTATATCGTAGCGCCATTATTTTCCACCTCAGATAAATAGGTACCATGAAGTATCCGTCCTTTTCAGCCGAGGCAAGAGCAACATATTACCTCAGTGGATGGTTAAAATGACACCATTTTTCTAGCTGTAGGCCTTCATCCAATTTAGTTCTCCGTCCTAACAATTCTGGGAACGGTCAACAAATGAGAAGTGGTCTGTGTGGCTGAATCCAAATAACACCTCCATTAAATAAATAAAAAATTACCTCCACTGTGCCCGGTGTTGGTAAAAATGATTGCTGCCCTCCTGTTCATTATGCTGCCCGCCATTATGTGATTATTGTGCTTTTCCTCTCTTCGCTCTCCAAGATAAAGTATCTGCAGAGGAACGTGCTGTTTTTGTTCTCAAGCAGCATTTGAAGTGTAACCTCCCCACGTATTCAGCTTATTAAATTTCATACCACCATGCCTCTGTTCTACTTAAACCAAGAAACGAAGAACTTAATTATCATCACTTAATTCTGAATTATGATCGCACAGTTAATATTTATCTCCTTTCCTAAGAATTGTCAAAATGAATACTGGGAGATGTCTTTAAAGATTAATATCCTATTATGCGTTCACTCTGAATTTAATGCTTAAATCTCAGATATAATGGAAAGGACTTTTGGTCTATAAAAATCCAAAACTGGTGTCGGGATGGATGTACAGAAGGGTCATTTAGATTTATCCAGCAAACCCCGCTTAAGCCTGCAATCCTCCTCCCTCAATCTCTTCATGTTCACACGCAAAGATGACAGAGCCTCCAGTGTCCTTTGTGAGACAGAGTTTACCTTGTAGTTGGAGGGCTGGACGGCGCTGGGCTGGACGAAAGATGATGATGATATCCATCCACCGAGACTGTCATTTAGTTGAGATGGCACTGAGATACCAGTCGGAATGAAATGGAGATGGGATAGTTTAGGGTTTTACATCAATTCCAAATTGAAGTTATGAATATAAACTTTAAATTAGGTTTAATTTTGCACTGTTTGTTTGAAAAGTTCCTGTTCTGTTCCTCAGACGGATTCATGTTGCACCTTTTGCGGTTTGCGGATGTGAATTTAATAAGAGGCTTAACTCTCTTTTTAAACAGGTGAAATGCTGTAAATACTGGCCTGATGACAGCGAGATGTACGGGGACATCAAAATCACTCTGCTCAAGACAGAGACGCTCGCTGAGTACACAGTCCGCACCTTTGCCTTGGAAAGGGTGAGCCCATCTCATATTTACATTTTCTCTGCCCCTGTTTGCCTGCCATCTTTTGCATTTGTTTTTATAGTTTATTTTACTGGTCTCAGTTTGTGGCTGCTCTTCCTGGGGATCTGGGATGCTGCTTTACTCTGAAACTGTTTTTTCTTCCGGGTTTTTTTTCACCCTCCATGTCTTTCTGTGCTTCACTTATGCGAATGCAAGTTGTTACCTGGTAACATGCCTTTAAAGCGAGGATTTAAATTAGAAGTATTACATTAATAGAAGGGATTAGAAGCGTGACAAGACTTACTGCCGATGGACTCGAGGTGCACATATTAAATTGAAAGGAATTAACACCAGTCGCTCCGTGGACGCCCCTGCCGTCTTTCCTACACAACTGTTACAGTGTTTTGCCCCCGACGGCCTCCATCCTGTCACTCTCCTGGGGGATCTCTCATTGGAAGGGCTCAGAGCAGCGCCAGAGTGACAGTGGCACAAACACAGCATTATCATCACACTGTCACATTCGCTCTCCATGGGCGCACGCCGCTGCTTATTCAAATCGGCACGAATTTGGGAACTGGTGACAGCTTGTTTTTCATAGCTCTTTTCCTTTCTTTTTTTGGATTCCCGTCTTCAACAAATCTTTGCTTTGCGTCGCTTTACTTTGTCATCTCTGCACTGAGGAGGAAATTGCTGTGTGACTGCAGCAGCCTCCCAGTAGAGAGGAGAAACCTCCCAGCCCTCCCTGAGCTCCCTGGAGCCTCAGTAATTCCTTTCTGTACGTCTGTCACGCTGCAGCTGCTGCTAACATGTGATGCCCAGGGGCCAAACTGTCCTAGAAGACCTAAGCCCCCCTACCCCCACCTAAATAATGTCCTGGTTGTCCTCAAATTGAACCAAAATAAATGTCACATCTATCACGGGGGGGAATGGATGGATGAGCGCCTGTTGGCTACTCTTACAAAACTGTCTCCCAAAAAGTTGAAACGCTGTGGAAAATGTAAATAAAAACAGAACGCAATTATTTTCCAGTCATTAAACTCTACATAAAAATATTAAAAAGACCGCACACTGAGGAACTGTATTATTTCTTTGAAAAATACACGTTCATTTTGAATCTGATGCCCGCAACTCGTTCCCAAAAAAAGTTGGGGCAGGGTCATGTTTTCTGCTGTGTTGCATCACGTAGTCCTTTTTTGAACGCTCGCTTCGATTCTTGCTTGTTAGAGAATTTCCACCGCTCAACAGATCGAGGCCTGCTTTGTTGAATTTATGTGCTTTGTGCTGGGCCAAATGTTTAAAGTCTTTGACAGGTCTGGACAGCGAACAGGCCAGTTTAGCACCCACACCCTTTCACTGCGGCGCCGTCCTGTGGCAAGGCTTTTCCCAGAAAAGTTGTAGTTTGGTCGGCCACATATGTTATTCCAAACCCTGTATATTTTCTTCCTAGTTACCCTTGCCACGCACCCTCATACTGTCTTGATGTTGAACTGTGTGCAGATAACAAGCTGGAGGAGTCTCCGAGCTTAGGCCCAGTTGGTTAGGTGTCCATAAAGTCTCCAAAAAGAAGTACCAGTTTTGATTCCTCACACCCTAGGACGGTTTTCCACTTTGCCACAGTCCACCTTAAATGAGTCTTCTCAGGCCCAGAGCAGGCAGCAGCGTCTCTGGATATTGTTTATTTAATTTAACTTTTGCATCTTTGCACTCTTTGAGTTTTAACTCTTCCATGCAACTAAATTGTAGTGCATTATATTAAGCATTTATTCTGGTCTTGGTCTTTCTGTGAGTGGGACTGTTTGTGAGTAGTATTTTATGTGTTTTGTTCGTTTTTTTCAGAGAGGATACTCCACCAAGCATGAGGTGCGTCAGTTCCACTTCACGTCCTGGCCTGAACACGGTGTGCCCTATCACGCCACGGGACTGCTGGCTTTTATAAGAAGGGTGAAAGCCTCTACACCTCCCGACGCTGGACCTGTGGTGGTCCATTGCAGGTAATGCCAAGCCTGAGAAGTACTGAAACCTTGTGTAATTCCAAAACAACAAAACTTTTTTCTTGTATATGTGACTTTTTTGAGAAAATATTAGAATATCTGTGTAATGCCATTTAGATTAGAGATGGATAGTACAATTTGGTGGTCATGTGTGCATCAGAAGCTGGTTAGCATTGTTAGGTGACTTTCTGATGACTTCAGCTTTTTGTAGTAAAGTGGTACTGAGTGTAGCCTAACTTGCCTGTTTGATCCCTAGTGCTAGTACTTGCACATTACGCTGGTCATGACTGTTAAAAAACATATTCGAAATGCAGATGATTTAATGCCTCGAGTGATTCTTCATAATACACGACCTTTTCGTTGCAGCGCGGGTGCGGGCCGCACCGGCTGCTACATCGTGCTGGATGTCATGTTGGACATGGCCGAGTGTGAAGGCGTGGTGGATATCTACAACTGCGTAAAAACCCTCTGCTCTCGACGCATCAACATGATCCAGACAGAGGTCAGGACGCCGCCGCAGACAGTGGAGCACTTGACACTCGCACTAAGTCACCTACATCACATTTTCATGCGCATATTCCACTTATTCATCTGGTTAAATCGCCGGCCATGATATGGTAACCTCTCTCCGCTCAAGAACCCCGGCTTTTTAAACATTTGTTTCTCCCCCCTGTTGTTTGGAAATTCAAAGAGCGAGTGGGGTGGGGTTATTAGCATACACCCACTCTGGGACTTATGTAAAGGTCATTGCTATAGTTTTAGAGAAGAGGCTCACTTTGTCTGTCAGTGGGCTGCGTAGGCACGTGCTTTCCTTTAGATGTGCAGATCATTTGCATATCCGCCCCTTATTATGTAAATCCGACGTTGACTTAGCTGTTTATTACATTTGTAGTTATTTGCAGGGGTGCGCTAATTAAATGCACGCTGCATGTGTTTGTTTACTTAGAAATATGCATTCGTTCTCCAGCAGCCTTGATACACCATTAACATTAAAGCACATGTTTAATTCAGAACAAGGCAGGTTATGAAATATCTCCGCTGTTCTTCTCATTATTTGATTATTTATTTATATATACATAAGTCTGTGCTTTTGTATTAACCTGCCTCTTTTGTTATGTTCATTTAGCTGTTTGTAACTTCATAAAACATTGTGATGCGTCGCAGGAATACCGCGGCAGTACTGACTGTTTGTAGCGTGGGTATAAAAAGTCTCAACATACTTGTTAAACCAGCAGGTATTCACGATGTAAAATATCAAAAAGTTGTGTACATTTATTTAATTTTATTTTATTAAACGCACATACTAAATAATATAACCTAATGCCATATGAATGCCTTACCCTGAAGTGTTGAAGTGTTACAGCACCTTTAGTCAGTCTAAAAGTTTGCATCGGCTTGGTGCATCTCGTCTTGGGAATATTTTTACACTCTTCTTAGTAAAAAAAAACATTCCAGATCTGTCAAATTGTGAACGCCTCTCCTGTGCACAGTCCTCTTCAGGTGCCCCACAGATTTCCTGTAAGTAGGATTCTGAGAGGATGCTGAGCTCCGGCTGGGCCATTCCAAAACATTAATCTTTTATAGCTGGAGCTATTCTTTGCTTTTGGATTTTATGCGCTTCATCATGACCATTTGATTTCGTCTACCTTCGCTAATGCCTCAGTTCCAGCTGAAGAGAGGCAGCCCCAGAAACATAATGCTGTGGCCACCGTCCCGTCCTTTACTGTGGATATTGTGTTCTTTTGCTGATGTGCAAAACACACCTTTTGCAATTTTGGGCAAAAAGTTAAATCTTGGTCTCACCAGACTGTAACCCATTTTCCACATGGTAGACCGGGAGACTGGATACTTTGCACATTTTTGTTGGGCTTGGATGTGTTTTTTCGTCAGAAAACGCTCGCCCCTGCCACATAGCCCAAGCAGATGAAGAATTATTGAGAGATAGTTGTCATGTGGGGAGCCACCAGAACTTGTCAGGAAGAGCGGCTGATCCTTTAATGTCGTTGTCAGCCTCCCTCAGCCTCCCTGACCAGTTTTCCCTTTGTCTTCTTGTCAATTTTGGAAGGACATCTAGAAAATGTCACAGTTATGCGATATTTCCTCCAGTCGTTGATGACTGTCTATGCCGTGCACCGTGGTATATCCAAGGCCTTGGAAATGCGTTGGAAGCCTTCACCTGAGTAACACCTCTGAACAATGAAAGCCTGTTAATGTGTTTTACGTTCGCTGTGGCCTATAGCTTGTATTTCATCTGAGCACAGCTGTATAGCCATTATAAAATGGCGTGCTCTGTTATGCAGTTTCTTTGTGGATATTGTTTTTCTCAGGAGAGTGTCAGGTACTGCATAATTTTTAGAGTGAAGGTAGAATAAATTTCTGTTGAGACTTTTTAGATCCACTCAGTGCCCACACTTGCTCACTGAATTACCTTCCCTATTCCTCCTTTCAGGAGCAGTATATCTTCATCCACGATGCCATTCTGGAGGCCTGCCTGTGCGGAGAGACGGCCATCTTGGTGAACGAGTTCGCGGTCACCTACAAAGAGATGCTGCGGGTGGACTCCCAGAGTAATTCCTCTCAGCTGCGGGAGGAGTTTCAGGTCAGTCCTTCTACTGCTACTACTACTTTTTTTAGATGATACGTAGCATATATTCTGTCTGACTGCGTCTTTTGTTGAAATAATGGCACAGACATGAAAGCAACAGCGTACGCCAGTAGTGTGTGTTTCAGTTGTAACGCCGTGTGACTGCCATTGAAATCCACTGCTCGGTTCATAGGAATGTTCTCTCAGGACATTTTATTAGATGTTGATTAAGAGAGAGGAGAACCAGCTGTGTTCCCACACGCTTTACCTGCCTCATCCACCTCCCTCTGCTGCAGTGCTCAGCCAGAAGCCACGCTGATTCCAGGTTTAGCATTTCAAAGTGAGACGGGAAAAAGCTCACGCACCTCCTTTAATTTTGCACCGTATCATCCTTATATAGCACACATACCGCAGGAGCCATAATGGATGCGTTGTGTTGTTTAGGGCTGGGGAAACGGTGCAGTAGGTGGTGCAACACTCTGATTACAAACTGTTACTTCTACATAAAGGAAAATGTTGCATCCCCGGCTTTGATCTTGCAAACTCATTCGTCTGACACTGATGCTGAAAGCCTCTCCAACACCCAACGAGCTCCGTGTTTGCGCTATACTCTGTCATCCTGCCGACGGCAAACAGCCAGACGGTAGAACTGAGATCAGCAAGTCACAGATCTATTATTGATGCTGTGTATTAATGATCCAAATATATATATTTTTTTTCTTTGTCTAATGTAATTATGGTGAAATGAACAGAGAGTTCATCATGGAAAATTGATATGCAATATTTCCTTTTGAGTTTTTTTATTACATTCAGCTTTATTATGCAGTGGCCCAGTTTATCCTTTATTCTTTTAAGTGAGTTTGTCAGTGTGATGTTCAGAGTATTAAAGATTCTTTTACATTATTGGATTCTCAGCATTCTCTGTATCGCAGTGTTCCCTCCTCACGTCTGATTCACATCTTCCCTAACATCCCTGACTCTTCTGTTGTGCCTCGCCATTCCTCACACATTCCAACCCCTAAACGCTCATTGAATTTCACTTTATCCTCACCTCTCTCTCACCTCACCTCTTTAACATTTCCATTTGCAGACGCTCAACTCTGTGACTCCCCACCTGGATGTGGAAGAGTGCAGCATTGCTCTGTTGCCCAGAAACCGGGAGAAGAACCGCAGCATGGATGTGCTGCCCCCTGATCGCGCCCTGGCCTTCCTGGTTACGACAGAAGGGGAGAGTAACAATTACATCAACGCTGCTCTCGCTGACAGCTTCCACCGGCAGGCCGCTTTTATCGTGACCCCTCATCCTCTGCCAGGCACCACAGCCGACTTCTGGAGACTGGTTTTCGATTACGGCTGCACAGCTGTGGTCATGCTCAACCAACTCAACCAGTCAAACTCCGCCTGGGTAAGGTCAAAGTCCTACGTACTGTTTTATTGTTGTTTATTTGTTGGCGCTACAAGGAAGAAAAGACAGTAAAATGTTTTGAGTTCACACACACAGAGGAGCCAACTGTTTGCTGTACAAGTTTTGACTTTAACTTTTGAGATTGTATGAACTTTACTTCAGACTTTTCCTGTCATATGCTGTCTTTACCGCTTCTGTATCTCACTGTGCTTGGGATTAGTTCCTTCATGCCATTTTATTGGCTTTTGATCCCTGGCCACACTGATCTCAGAGCATGACTAGATAACACCCGTTCCAGTTTTTGCTTTTCCTCCACAAGATACATCTCTGAAGAAGAGGATTGCAATAACCCCCAGCCACATCTCAGGGTTGCTTTTGTTGCTGTCCCACTTCTTGTCATGAGCATATTTTGTACTTTTTTTTTGTAACACACACATTGATAGCAGTAATAATTAGCGGAAACTTCACATCAGATTCAATTTCAAGATTCACTTAAAAACACAACGAAACTAATTATTCAATCATCGCAAATCCTTCTCTGACAGATTTTAAACTAGCCTTAGCTATCTTAAGCTCATATCACAAGATATCCAATGTGGTTTGAGCTGGCAATAAGGACTTCAGGGCTCTACCAGATAACATAACGAAGAAGACCTAAGTCAGCAATGAATCCTTAAGTGTGTTCCAAATATCGTACAAATGTGTAAAGTTTATCGTATCTTAGGAGTTTTTGCAAAGAATCTCACTGCTTAAACAAATTAAACTATCCCGCCTTTGTGATGAGAGACAAAAAGGATCATTACAATAATCAAGTATGGATGAAATTAGACCATGGAAAGTAGTCACTTGTAAATGTGTAACAGATGGGATAACATACTGCACTGTGTTCTAAAGAGCTAAACGCTGGCACAACTTGACTATAGACGTGCTCAGACACCTTCATTTTGTTTCGTTAAGCTGAAAAAGATTATCAAACATCCTTTCCTTAATGGCAGATAAACAATTGTGCTTAGACACTAATGAGTATCAACTCTGTAGCAGTGGGGGAAAATAAATTGTCCTAGAATGGTTCCTTGTGGAACACCATTCACAGACACAACATGCAAGCCTGTGATGCCATTGACAGACACCATAAAAATAATAACAGCAGACAAAAGAAAGCAGTCAAGGACAGTTTAAGAGATGGTGTAGAATATAATATAGAATAAACTATTATGTCAGATGCTGCACTGAGTTCAAGGATACCAGCAAGCAACATTAGTTAACATCAGCTTCCGTCGATCGGTTTTTAATACTTCTGCAAGGGCAATTTATCACCTTGTATTGAAACCTGTATAGTTAATATTTGTATGAATGACTAGTGAATTGCAGAGATCACCTGTAAAAAGAATAAAATCATAGTTTATTAAGGGTCGTGGTTTTAATTTTTTAGACATAAAGGATTCAGGATTTACGAGCTTCGCAGTCAAACTAACCCTGTGAAATATATATTACATTGTTTTAAATGAGGAAAGCTGGTGCCTCCTCTAAATTATTTTGGTCCTCGCTCTGCCTTGGATTATAACAAAGTCTGTTCTCATGGTTTGTCAGTGTTTCTTGGAAATCACTCCTCTGAAGACATAACTAAAGCATGTATTATTTAGTTTGTTCTTTAAAGATATTTTGGTTCTGTTGAAATTATCTGTAAACGATGAAAGAAATCACAAAATACTGGTAATTTTTGTTGTGGTCTGGCTTTCTTTGACACAACAGTATCGAGCTGTACCAGTCAAAGTTACAATCCTTGTGATATAAAGCATAACCCTAATCACCTATTAGATCCGTTGTTATTTCCTTCCAGATATTGATATTATTATTATGTCTGGCAAAAGTTGTAGTAAAAATCAAGTACTGGGTGAACTGCTGACAGTTCTCACAGTAACTCATTGCCATGTGCACTCATTATGAGAGTACCCACCAGAAGCAATGGTCAGAATCAGATCAGTAAACTACAAACATGACCTCTAAAGCGTTGACAAGCGGTGTTAAAATGTTGATGAATGACCTTGTTACTTAACCCTCGGGGATGTTGTGCTCATTAAAACCAAAAAGTTTTGCACCTTTCATCGGCCTTTCTGTGTCGGCTGTTTTGTAACAGTCTGTGCAGTCTGGTGATAAAGAAAACAAGAAAAGAAATAGCAGCTACTCCTGTTCAGTCCCTCATTCCATCCACTTCCCTTTTAAATGTTTTCTTCTTGTTTCTTCTCAATGCAATGCAGGCCTTTTGGGTCTCGCCTGAAAATTGAGTTATAGCCACTTTAAGTTGCTCAATGCAAGATCTTGTTATGAACTCTGTTATAGGGTTCATTCGTGGCACTGGAGCACTCTGTCTCCCTCTTGTTGCAATCTCTCAAAGCACATTTCATCTCTCCCCTCTCATGCTGCTTCTCTTCTCTTATTAACACTAGACTGTCACCACAATGCGCTCTGTTCTATGCCAGAAAACACTCACACTGCTTTTGTCATCACCGTAACAATACTTATCGTGTTTGTGTGTCCCTCATCAACTCTTTTCTGATCTTTTATTAACAACAGTGAACATACACACACAAAATTCTCTTTGATAATCCAAAGTTTTATGAACAAAGACCTTTTTTTTTTTTTTTTTTTGCACAACTACTGAAGAACGCATCTTTTTAGTACTCCAGGCACCGCATTCAGCCACTAATGAAATGCCCGGTCTTATTTTCCCCGTGTTCTGCATGTAGCCCTGTGTGCAGTACTGGCCAGAGCCCGGTCTACAGCAGTACGGGCCCATGGAAGTGGAGTTTCTATCCATGTCAGCAGATGAAGATGTCATCACTCGACTGTTTCGGGTCAAGAACGTCACAAGGGTGAGTCGTTATGATGCCGAAAAAGCCCTCGCAGGACACATTGCTCCCCTCAGTCGTATTTGAGAAATGATAACTTGAAACCTTATTAGAAATGCATTAGCGGTGATTCTCAGCCGCAGTTCACATGTGACATTTTACCTTACAGTACATTTAGAGCTGCAGCCTGTAATGTCTGATGCAAGTCAGAAACCTTTGAAAACATAAAACATTTCATACAGTGTCCTGGACTGTATGGGTTCAAACTGCGAGCTTGTCGAATAAATACACACTGAAATATAGCCTGGACATTTATACTGACCCAGTGGCAAATGAGGGAAAATGTATTCATAGACTGTATTATACAGACTGTAAAGGACATTGTTTTGAAATTCAAAAGTCTAGAATTAGGAACCTTAGCCACCAGTGTGTCCATCAGATGTTTCCATAAGAGTCGTTATTATTATAAGAGTTTTCCTTCTACGGAGAACATCCAACAGAATCCCATTGACATGCATACAATAAAGGTCATTCTCTCCCTTTTTCAATTTCGTCTTGTCATTACCCAGATAGGTGTCTTCCCCCTCTAAGGTGCCTGTTTGCATACTAAAGAACTTTAACCATTATACTGCTTGCCATATATCCAGCTGCACTATACTCATTCGGGCTGCACAGAATATTTTGTTTTGATTTGTTCATAAACCGTATCGCACATTTTAAAAGGTGCAGAATTAGGCAGAGATCGTGAACTAGGCTAAATAAATCCACTGACAGTCCTGTCGTAGTAGAGGGAGCACAGCGGACGGCAGCGTGGTCTTTTCTCAACAACCGAACATGTTTATATGCATGAACCAGTCATTTTGACTTCACACTGTGTGTGCGCGTATGCAGGTATGCGTGCGAGTTTATTTCTTTTTTTCTTTTTCTTTTTTGCTCGGGAATTTGCATAAGCGCATGCATCCATTCTGCTCAGCATCACTGTCAACCAATTATTCAAGAAATCTGTATGCAAGGCGTTTCCTGTCTGTCATTATAAGCAGCGCGACAGTCAGTGCCCAGAACTTTGTTTCTTGATTGGCATCCTTACCTCCTCTGTTGGCTGCCCTTGTCATTCCCCCCTCTACCTATTGCACCTTTTCTCCACTCGGTGCACATCACAGTCAAGGAGAGGGCAACTTAACACAGCGTGGGAGGAATCAGATCACACAGAAATAACACACACCTCTCCCTCTCTTAGCGTGTTAGCGTCTACTGTATATTTCCTAGGCGTGACAATGATATACAAGGGTAGGGAGTAAAAGTCAAAAGAAGTGCATTGTAAGCGTATGTATGTCTGGGTAGGAAAGTAGGACAAGAGAAAGGTACATTGTGTAAGTCCCACCTCCACTGAAGCAATTCCTCCGTGCATCGTCGGTGTCTTTGCCAGCCCAATTTGCATGACTTACAGTTCTCCACTGGTCCTTAAGTATTAGGTGAGATTCTACAGGACAAGGTTATGAACACAGAGGGACCTCTTTCACACGCAGCTAGGGCTCCACTTACACCTACAGTCCCATATATCTCAAAGCCAGCCTGCTGAGTGAGCACAGCTGAGAGTGCAAGCGCGCTGCCAGGGGAGCACTCAAAAAAAAAACAACGACGCAGGCTGGCACGCGCAGAAATTCGGAAATAACCAGAAAAGTGAATGCAACACACACACACACGTGTACTGTGCGCACGGCAGCACAGCAGTTGACTAGACTCAGGCATGTGTTTTATGTATTCTCTTGCATCTGAAGCTCCAAGAGGGCCAGCTGGTGGTGTGTCAGTTCCAGTTCCTGCGCTGGTCGGCGTATCGCGATGTTCCCGACTCCAAGAAGGCTTTCCTCAACCTGCTGGCTCAAGTGCACAAGTGGCAAAGGGAGTGCGGGGAAGGACGCACCATCGTGCACTGCCTGTGAGTAATCTTCCGCGGGCATGCATTACTGTACTGTGAATTAAAAGACAGGAGACCGAGAGCAGAAATGCGTTCCATCGCTTTCTGAAAAGGTCTTGGGCAACAAATTGCTGCCGCTGAAGGCTGACATTTAAAAGTGCATTTAAGGCTCATCCACAGAGGGGAGTATCACACAAATATCTGTAATATCATGGTACATTATGAGCAAATCTGCCTGATGAGAAGAGGAGACTGTGATGTGCCTTGTCCCTGTGGTGTTGTGTGGGATTTGGTGCAATGAGATGCAGTGCGATTTATCATGGCAGTATTTTATAATGTAGAAAATCTAATTGTGCTGTTGTGTGCTGTGGTGTAGTGCATTCTGTGGCGCTCCGTGCTCCTCTGTTGTCCCAAGCCCCCGGAGTGCACACCCCGCTGATGAATATGAATGGGCCATCCAGCTCATTGCCAACCCGTCACACGTTCATCTCCACCGCCCCCATCCGAAAGCACATCACTCAGTGCTGTCACACAGTGTTACCCACGACAACCAGGAAAGAGATTATGGAGATCAAATCAATTATGGCTTAATACAGAATGCGATGCTTCTCACTACACTAAATCCAGGACTGCCAAAGCACTGACGACGATTGATTACCTTAATATCGCTTGTATACACTGCAGACTCTTCCATGCCCACCTTGGCTGCGTTTGTCTCAGGAGAGAGGAAGCGGATTGTCCTCCAGTAGATTATTGATATTGCCTTTCATTCCTGATGACCAGGACGGTATTTCACAAGAAGCGCCCCGCCGCGTTGTTATTTCTCAATTTTTGGTTGCCTCACAGTGTTTTTCCTCATACCGCTGTTTTTATATTTGATAAATCTTTTATAATGAGACTATGCTGTGTGAACCGCATCAAACGCATGTTTTTCACGAGGCGGTATAGACACAAAAAAGCGACTTATCAGATTACACATATTGCGCCTATTATTGCCATCCAGAACTCCGTTGTACATATTAGGAAGCTCATTCCTACTGAGGGAGGAAATATATTTGTATACGCTGATATTATATATATGGTATACTCTGTATGCAGTACCCACTGCTGTGCAGAATGTGCCTTTAGAAAGATTATTAATTCCTTAAGTCTAATTTCTCAGTTTCCACACACACTCCACTGTGGAACAACCACATGTTTCTTGTGAATAATAAACCCCTTCTAATGCCAATATGGAAGAGGGAAGGGGTAACAGAATTGGGGCATTTATTTAATAATGGATTCTTTATGTCCTTTAAGCAGATCCAAGAGAAATTTAACATCCCGAACCAGTGCTTCTTTGGATATATACAGTTACGGGAAGTGTTTAAGAAATATTTAAACATTAAGAGTTTCAACAATCTCAATTCCCCTTTATATGACAAACTGCGCAACCTAAAGCCAAAGAAAAAACTTTCACAAATTTACAAATTGTTAATATCTAACGAAGAAGCCCTGTCAATCCCCATACACAAATGGTCCAAGGACATAAAGAATCTGCCCAGAGACTTGAACTGGCAAAAAATATGTAACAACACATTCTCTATGTCGTGTAATTCTAAAGTTCAGTTGATCCAATATAAAGTCCTACATAGAGCTCATATAACTACAAAGCAACTCTATCAGATGGGCTTTAGTCCAGATAGTAAATGTCCACACTGTCCAGATTCTATTGATGATTATTTTCATGCTCTCTGGGACTGTATATGTATCAACTCCTTTTGGACAGAAGTGATAAAAATTTTATCTGAAATACTGAACTTTGACATCCCCTTATGTCCCATTATTGTACTCCTCGGCGACTTGTCTAATTTAGATGTCAATAAGACAGTTAAGCCTTTTATTTTGATTGCTTTTACCATTGCAAAAAAAACAATTTTATTAAACTGGAAAAACAGAGCTAAAATTTCTATAAATCAATGGCTCAATCTTTTAACCAATCACTCAAATCTAGAAAAGCTTACTGCATCTTTGAAAAACAATATGACAGCTTACGAAGGCTCATGGTCCCCCTTTTTGCAATATTTGCAACGCTGATTCCTCAGCCGATGAATGTTGAAACTACTATGTCTGCTTGTAATAATTGTGTACATGTTGCTGCTCAATACAGCTTGTTAAGCATAAGTAGTTCTGTGAACAGGTGAACTTTGTCTTGTCTATGTGTATGTTAATTGTTGTCACTGTATACCTGTGTGTCATTTAAATAAAAAAAAAAAAAAAAAAGAAAGATTATTAAAGGTGCTGGTTCAGCCCCCTCTCTCACCAACAGCCGCTCAGACTAATTGACACAGACTACTGTCGAGATTATGAGTGCAGCCATGTGATGGCATGCCCTGTCAGTGTGATTGCGACTGCAGCCGTGGCTCAGCTTGTCATGATTGTGGCTGTGACAAATTAGTTCGTAATGGGTCTAACGTTACCTACATACAGCGGTTGTTGACGTGTGCGCAGTGAATTTACGCGTTTTCCAGTGCGTGTCCGGTGACGCTCTCTTGGCTGATATCGTTAGGAGCAGGGAATCCGCGTGCGTGCCATGGATTCAGCTACGAATGGAGTTGGAAGTCTGAGCAATGAGCATAGCCGCGGCCACAGCTCCACCAGCCAGCGCGGCCGGGCAGAGCAGCTGTGCTCACAGCCATCGGCTTTTGAAAGGAGGAGTGAACAATTAATGTGTCATGTACGCTGTTGCATCATCTCTCCTCCCTGTGGTGTTTGCAGAGTGTTTCCCTAAACTGGCAGACACTTTAAATTTAAACCAACACTGTTAATATGGAGAACAAATATTGTGAAGGAATACAAAACCTAACGTAAAAGAACTCAAAAGGTAAACATAAATGCCAATATGTACAGTAGACAAGAGTGTAATGTGGAAAATGAAGCAGGTCAGACAATTTCTGGTAACTCCTGCTAGACGTCAGACACAGTTCCAGTATAATCAAAACCCAGAGTCACTTCACACCTTTGCCTAAGTCTTTTTTTAAGCAACATACTTTCCTCTGCAGCAACGGGGGTGGTCGTAGCGGGAGCTTCTGCGCCTGCAACATCCTCCTCGAAATGATCCAGTACCAGAACATGGTGGACGTCTTCTATGCCGTCAAAACTCTACGCAACTGCAAACCCAACATGGTGGAGTCTCTGGTAAGTAAACGTGTAAACGAACGCACAGTTCTTTCAAAATTGATGGAAAACTTCTGTAATTATCTTCCATTTCTTTTTTTTTAATTCAAACATATTGGATTCTTCTCCAGGACCAGTATCGATTTTGCTATGACCTTGTCCTGGAGTACTTGGACTGCTTTGAAGGCAGATAGCAACTAAATGTTTACCGCAGCAGCAGTATCCCCTGCGCTGGAGATTTGATTTAAGGCCACCCGGTGACCGCCCTCTACTTTAATGTTCGGACCTGTGGACTTGGTTTTTCGAAAGGACTGCGGAGGAAGGAGAGGAAAGGAAAAAAATAAATAAATAAAAAACATGGTCAAGGTTCTAACTTTTAACCTTTAATGTACAGCCGTGATTTCCTCCTTGTTGGTGATGTTTATCTCTTTTGATATTTTTTTGTGTGTTTTTCTTGGTCCTCTTTGCCTCTTCGACTGAATCTCCTTCGTGTTAGGGTTTACTGTAGCAGCAAAGCAACATTCTCGGCTGCAAAAAATGGACCTGTCTATTCTGGAGAAGGGTCACCTTGGCTGTGTTTCATCGTTTCGCTGGGACAGTGAGAAGGCTGGATGTAATTCCAGAGTTACAGCAGCATTATCTAAAGCATTATCTTTTTTTTCTTAAGAGCTACATACAACAGCAGTCCTCTGTGGTTGTGGCATGACTTATCTACCATACCATAAACTGCCTTATTCTCTAACGACAGGACGGATTCATTCAGATCACTGAATGAATGTGAAACAGACTTGCAGGATAGCCCAGCCCAGTATTCAACAGCAGCGATGCAGAAACTGTACAGTAGTGCAATGTGTTGTATTTTGCCATAATGTTTGTGCTGGATTACCGTGTGTGCTGTCGGTGAGCGCGTCCGGGGACCACAGCGGCGGACCGGGTGCCACCACGGGAGATTCTCGTCTCATTACTGTCACAGTGCCAATCCCGCTGACTGACTTGAATCCTTTTCTTTGTTCTACTGCTTCATCTTGACAAATGCCTACAAACATACACGTGTACCGCATCAGATAATGTTCTCGCTCCGGAGCTATTGTTTGTATTTTATACACAGTGGGAAAGAAAGGGGAGCAAGGGGGAAAACGTAGCGAGATGCCATAGTGTTGATGTGAAAAATGATGTTCCATTAATGCTGTGGTGAAGTGTCTCTTTTACTCCTTTGTTGTCTGAGGCATTTGGTTGTACTGTAAACCGTCGATGCAAGCTAAGCCAGTTTGGATTTTATCATAACCCTTTCGGGGTCTGAGGCTCATTTTGACAATTTTGACATGAAGTTAGTTGTTGTGTTGTAAAAAAAAAATAAAAAATAAAACAAATATATATATATGAATAAAAAGGGGCATTAAAATTGTGCAAGGGAGTAAAAAAAAAAATGCTACCGCTCGCCACGTAACATGTTGGTGTTTTCACATTTGTGGTCATCTTATTAAAAATAAAAAACATATATATAAAAAGGAAGAATAGCTTAGTGGACGAAAAAATAAAAAACTATTTTTCAGCTACTGACCAGTGCCTGGAGACCACTGCTACTCTTTATGACTGAGTCAGTGGTAGAAATGGTCAGGTTAAAATGTGTGATACACATAATGATCGGAGTCGGCTTTGAAACTTCCTCTGGAAAGACCAATTCGCTCAGAGGGCAAGCAGCTTTCTTTATATATTTTTTTTAACCATTTTGTCCCAGAATCACTAAAATATCTCTTCTACACTCCATTATAGCCCTTTAAAATATACTGTGTTCCGCCGTATCTCCCGAAAATCCTATGCGTGCGGGTTTTCAAAGAGAGCCGTAGAGGTATCACTCCAGGAACGGGCCTATTAGACAAGGAGACGCACCTTGAAGCCCACGGAAGCTCAGAAATGACAGCTGGGCAAACGCTGGCTGCTAGTTTGCACCTCACAGTCTGGTTCAGGTGGGAGCACCAGAATATGTGAGGAATCTAACTGTGTACCAACATCACCAGGCTCCCACAGATTTACTAACAGAGCAGCTTGTTTTTGATGAGGATGGAGAACGAGGTAGCTATAGTGTAGTCGGTGATCTGACGGCGGATTGCTGGAGGAAGTGCCTGGACACTTTTTCTCAAGAGTGGAAGGAATGTGTACATACAGATGTATATTATGTTCTGTGAATACTATGTGAATAATACGCTATATGTTTGCCCAGAGTAAAGACATACAGTAAGTAACCACTACATAACCGCAAAGCTGAATGTGCTGTAAATTACCATTTTGTGAGGTTTTTGACAGAACTTTTAACAACTGAGTTCCTGAGTGTCCAACAGGTCGCATGTATGGATCCATTGTCTGCTTCACATTTCATTTAAATGATTTCAAAATATCCTGATCCACGTTATGTATTTCATCCAGCGGTGTGTGAGTGCGTTGTACTTTTACCATTCCAAAGCTTTTTTTTAATTATTATTATGACTGCTTTCTGAACTGCCAACACAGGATCATCGATTTCACCTTTTCCTTTCTGTATGAACCAACAGTTACATGACTGCTGTGTTTTTGACCATTGTATTTGTGGGGACAAGATGTGTATTTAATGATAGATATGGAGAAGAAAGATGTATATCGGGGGTCAGAAAGGGGTTTTCTTCTGAAGGATAACAGCGATTAACAATAAAAGAAGAAGGGGGGTAAAAAAAAAAAAAAGGAGATGTGCTGTCGTCAGTCTGTCATCTGTCAAAAGTGCATGCGCGGCTGAGAAGAGTTCTGTGCGGTTTCACGATCGGTTTGTCAGCAGAAGCGGAGAACTGACAGCTGAACGCGGACTTCCTGCCCATAAGCCTCAGACCCACCTGCGGTTTCTCATTCGGATGTGGTCTTTTAGCAGTTCCTGTTGCCTTGAACCACATTGACCATTTGATCTTACCCCTCTTTTTAATCTCTCACCTTATTTCTCTCCCTTCCCGCTTTTCATCATGCCTCTCCCTAACCCTCAACTCCTGTTCCATTACTTTCATTTTTTTCCCCCCTCTCATCCTTCTCCCATCTCTCTTCCTCTCTTGCTTTGCCCAGAGTAAGGTGACTCCAGACTTCAGACTTCCTCTCTCACCCACGGCTACACTGAATTATGCAGCAGCCCTGCAAACTGATCCAGTGTTCGGCAGAGGGACAAGTCAGATTAATTAGAGGACAAGACCCCCTCTGTTTAGGTTAAGACAATGTAGATCATAAGTTTTTTTTTCTTCTTTTGGCTGAATAGGGATGTCCTTCAAAAATGCTACAATAAAGAAATGTGTTTTTTTTTTTCATTTGTCATGTCAGTTAGAAAAAGCAGAGATGCCTCATAGGTTTAATGTGACACAGATAAGGAATGGTTTTATGGAAGAGGGTCATTTACACCACCCTATTAAATTTCTGCAAGATTTTCTCAATTTCCCTTTTCACCTGCAGATAGCTGATACAACATGAACTCCCTTTTCCGTCCTGTACTACTCCTTTTTGACTGATGGTTCAAATTAGCAGGTAATTGGAATCTTATCATTTGATACTGACTGCCGTGGTCGAGGTAACTTATCACTCGGCTAAGATCCAACGGGGTTTTGTCTTCTCTGTCTGGGCTTCCTGTCTTATATTCCTTCGCTGACAGGTTCGATGGATGTTGGCCTCTTCCTGGTCCCCCTAGTGAGTCTCACAAGATACACTCTGATTGGTATTACTATAGAGTGGTGGTGAGGTCCGGCAGCTAGCAGTGTTGTATCTTATTTTTTTATTCTTTCCACAATTTTGCGTGCAGAGGGCTTTAAAAAAGTCTGTACACGTCTGTTAAATCAGAAGGTTTTTTTTGTGATGTAAAAAGACATCTTAGGTAAATCAGGACTTTTTTGTGTTTATTTAAAAAATGTTAACCTGTGCAGTGACACAGAATAAAAAGAAAACTGTAGAATAATCTAATTGCATATGTGCTCCAAAAAGCAGCCTCAAATTAGGATACTGTGACCACCACCCTTCACCATGCTTATTGTCTTTTTTTAGTGATCCGTCTTGTTTTTGTGTCAGGAAGAGCTGCAGTTCCACTAGTGTTGTCATCCTGACCTGACCAGTTTATTTCGTCCTCTCATCATTTTGAAGGGACATCCTGTTCCCTGTATCAACTATGGTGCCATATTTTCTCCAACTGTTGGTGACAGTCTTCGTGTTCCATGGTTTATCGAATGCCCAGAAAATAGTTTGTAGCCTTCACCAGAGTGATACATTTGAACAATGAGATCCTGTTTTGTGAACCATGGCTCTTGTAGAAACATGCATCCAAGAAGTGTCAGAAAAGTTAAAAATGTATTTGAAGTTACTCAGAGTGAATTCAGGTGAAGACAGGTACTATTTCCCATGAGCTTGAGAATTTGATTCCTATCAAAACCACATAAACACTAATAAAGGAGTGCGCACACTAGGGGTTGTGCAGACTAGTCGATTAGTCGACGTAGCCTATCTCCTGCGCTATGACGCTTTAAGCCGAAAATGCTTCCGCGTTGACACAGTGCGTCCGTGCGTACGGACCTATTGCGGACCTATTGCGTCCTTGCGGACCCCCGTGCGTCCTACGCAAGGGCCAGACGCGCACCTCCCAAAAATCCTCGACGCGCGTCGAGGCGACGCAACAGCAACGCAGCAGCAACGCAGCGGCATTGGCTGTGATTGGTCCGCTAACTACATCCGCTGGAGACCGCTTTTCCGGTTTCCACTCATAAACATCATTGTCTCCTTTGTCGTGCCCTAATTTGCAATAGAAGTATTTCTTCCTCTGCTTGAATAATTTGGAGCTCCAACGCCAGTCTCTCTGTCTCGGTGTCCATCGTTCACTGTGACTACGGCAAAAGCCGGAAGGTAAATAACGAGGCGAGATAGTCGCAAGAGTGTCGGTCAGTCGGTCACAAAAAACCATAGCGCCCTCTACCGGTGTGGCATGCATTTCGACACGTAAACCCCACGCAGAACCATCACGGTCTCACACTGCGTCCAAGCAACTGCGTGGCCATTGCGTGACCATTGCGTGACCATTGCGTGATCACTACGCGGAAGCATAATTCAACCTTAAAGGTTGAATTATGCTTCCGCGTCGTCACGTGACAATAACAACATGGACGACAGGTGAGGAGCCCAGTGGGTCATTGCAGCAAATGGCATCGGTTCGTCAGGTGTGTGGAAATACTTCACTTAAGATGAAGCCCATTCTACGGCGACATGCAAAATATGTAAGTCATTCCTGATAGACAACAAAAGTACAACTGCGATGCGCACTCATCTGAAAAGGCATCAACTGGCTAACGCTAACAAGAGGAACGATCCAAATCCTTTCAACGGCAGTAAGCTATCGTCTTCACCAAACGGCCTGCGGTAACGGAGAGAAGGAGGCTGCACATCAACTATTCGCTGGTGAGTTTAATTATAAAAGATGTGGACCTTTAGCTGTAGTACACGGAGAAGGCTTCGGAGAAATACCGTTTTTTTTTTTTTTTTAAATCCGGCTACAACGGGCAGCACGCTGTGAAGTAGGCTACTGTTAAATGCTACTGACGGTGCCGATATTGACATCTGCAGCACACATTGTGTAGTGCATGAGCTGTCTGTTGTCAGCGTAATGGACTGGTTTGAAATTGTTTTTCAGTTCTGTTGCGTTTTTCAGTTCACTTCTGTTGTATTAACTGGCACTGTTGCTGTGGTTGTAGAGCGTGTTTTTTTGTCCATGATGTCAGTGAATGCATCATGATGTGAGCTACGGAAGTTATGGTAGAGCTGAGGGTTTGTCCTGCGAGAGTTGCATACATTGACTGCAGGCTGCATATCACAAGTGTCAAACAGACGGTGTTGTGTTGTGACTGTGGTGTTGGCGTGGGCTACGGCCAACAGTAGCCTGTGTTTGAGCTTCAAATGCCTTGCAGAAAAGCCTCTGCTCCTTTTTGTGAGACGCTACAATATGATAGATTTCGTTGTTGCAAAGCATTACTTTCTACTGTGTTTTTATTAGTGGCATCATCAGTGATTAGTCAGCGTCGACTAGATTTCCACCACATAATAGTCGAGTTTAAAAATTGAAAAAGTCGTGCAACCCCTAGTGCAAACATATCTCTGAAAATGTGTGACATAAATAGCTTTTTTTTTTCTTTTTTCTTTTTTTAACCACTGCACCATCTTGAAATGGCCAAAGTACCCCCTGGGGTGAAGGTACCAATGGCTGTGAATCACCACTCAGGAGGAAAACATGCTCACTTGTTATCAAATAGCTGCAGACACCCGATACCTGTTATAGCACTGGCAGAATGTAACTCCTCAAAGCAGAGTGGGGCATCTCACTAAATGTTAAACGTTTCTTCTTTCATGCCAAATGCTCCGCTAATAGATGCAGATAAAATCCAATCTTCTCTGGGAGAATACTGTCACGAAAGCTTTTGCGAGTGACCTTGCCAAACCTTCGGTCAATAAGTGGAAAGAGAAGATGCGTATCCTTTGACATGACATAAAAATAATGTTGCAGGCTTTTAGAAAAACCGGACCCAGTCGTGGTCTACATCTGGGGATATATTATATGGCTCCTTACAGCCAATCCAGACTTGCTGAGGAGAAATTCCTCTCCGCTTTCGGTGTATTTTATTTCCAACAGAGCGGACACATACACACCATACCCACAGTATCTCCTCTTGCCATCCTGGTGGTACTCAGCTACTGCCGGATAGTGCTGCAGACAAGACAGGTGGCTCCAGCTTTGTGCTCAGCAGAGCGAGGAAAGAGAGGAGCTGGCCAGATGGCTCTGTCCGCCATGTTTTCTCACTGGTTCCATTGCTGCAGTCAGTCTGACTGGGACCCTTATCTCAGCAGTGTGCTCTCTGTTCAGTGAAAGTCATGGTTCACATGAACGAGAGGGAGAGAGGGAGCTCTTGATGGTTCCAGCCTGGATCACTTGGGCAAACAAGGAGCCTGAGACAGATAGCCAGAATCAGAGGACACGAGTGACTCAACTGTCCCTTTCCTCTTTATCGCGCTCACCATTTTGCTGTTACAGGCGCCACAGTAGTTTGCTGCCACCATCAACACTGGCCACCTTTTACTTAGGACACTCTGACCTGTGTCATTTGTGGAGCTGAAATCAACAGTTGAATTCGGCCACAGTAAAATAAAACAAGGGACTGGGGGAGGATGTAGTGCTGAAGCTTTATACACAACATCAGCCTCTGCCACCTCTCTCTAGATAACGATACAATCTCAGGTGAAGCAGAGGCTGTGGAAGTTATTTTCCTCCAAGGATAATCTCTCGTTGTTAGTACACATACAGAGATGTTGAGCCTTGAGGGTTTGGGGGAGAAGCTTGTAAATGATCTTATGTCAACACAAGCCATTTCTGGGTTGTGGCAATAAAGCTCCTCCAAGCTGCCATAAATTTGAGAGATGAGCTTATCAAAAGGTCAGGCCTTTGAGGGACTGGCTTTGCAACCGGATTTATCCTTCGGTTTATTTAGAGCAGACAAACGCAGCCACAAGCGGACATCAATCACACTTCATTGTGATCCTTGACAAACTTCAGAAAGAGCAGAAGGCTTTCAGATTTGCTTTACAGGTAGAAAACAAACGCAGGGGATATACTCTAGTTTATAATAAAAACATATTGCATTTCCCTTTGCTGCTTTTAAAATGACTCATTCAGACGCACAGAAGTTAGTCCACCTGACTGAATATCTACACAAATAGTTAAATAGACTTCAGAAACGGCAAGTAATTAAATGTGGAGTTGTTTCTGCCTTTCCGTTTTGATTACAAGTTTTTATGCATCGTTAGTTATTTCTAGTTAAAACTAAACTTGTCATTTCCAAGGTGAAGGCTTCCTGTCTCCTGCGTAGAATGTTTTTTCTAGGCTTTCACTCTCACTCTGTTTGCTTTTCCCTCCCTTCATCTACCTCTCTTGTCCCTCATCTTGTCTTCCCCACTCCATCTTTCCTTCCCTCCTCCAGCAGTTGTAGAAATAGACGCAGCTAAGAGAGGACAGTTGTGCGACTGATAGCACTACATTAACCTCGGGGAGAACACGGTCGTCCTCTGCTCTCTCATCTCTCTTCCACGCCAGACACCCCAGAGCGCAGGATGCCGTAACCCCAGTCCTCTCCACCGACATCCCTGGAGCCCCGCGTCCTCTGATCCGCGCGGCCTCGTAGCTGCAACCTATCTTCTTTCTGCCATGTCTGAGTAATGCCAAGCCCGTTGAAAACAGTGCCGTCAATGAAAACACAATGCTACCCCTTCTCAACGCACTTATGTAGTGTCATTCACAATGTCCTGATTTCATTTAGCCCCTGAGCCTGTGAAGACAAGTCCTCCACTCTCCCACACTGCCTGCAATCACTTATTTGTTTGACTGACTGCAGAACTTGATGTATATTGACAAAACAACACACAGACTCAGCCGCCATATAGTTTATGCTTAGATTGTGGCAGCATTTCGCGCGAACTGCTAGTTGCTACAGGGTTTAAAAATGAACACTATATTAGGGATGTTTCGATCAGTTTTTTTTGGTCTCCCAATCCAATACTATCTTTTAATACTGAGTATTGGCCAATCCGGGTCCAGGTCTGATCTTAAATAAACTATAAAGGCTATTCTTATCTTACTCGTATTCTCCTAGATCAATAAAAAGGGCTGTCAGAGTTAATGTAGTGTCAAGAGGATGGCTCAGACCTCAGCTGAAGAAGCTCCAACAGGTGAAAACCTTTGTTCTCTACAGAAATGGGCTGGGTCATCCAACGCCATAAACTCCATAACTGTCTCTCTAACATTTTTTGAGGCAACGTTTCTTTTAAAGGCAGCGTTCAGTGTTGTCGTTGTTTCAGTGCAGCCTTTGCCTGAGTGTACTCAATGTATACCATTTTAATTTTCCAGAGCAAACTACTTCCACACTTCCTCTTCTTCTTCAGTTTTTGTCAGCTTTGATGCTAGCCAAACACTATTAAAACAGAAGAGAAAGAAAAGACTTTTTAACGCTTCTAGGATGTGGTTTTGGTTTATGGCAGACCTAAAATAAATAACTACAACTGCAGCCAAGGCCGATCTTTTGTAGTTATTTACTTTAGGGGCCAAGCCATTATAAAAAAACGCCTGCATTGGCCCAGATCTCAATCTCCCGGTACTGATGAGGACATCCCAACACTATATTGTGATTTAGAATATTTGGGGTAATTCCGTCTTTTTGTGCATTTACGTGATGTTGCAATAATCACAAAGCTCCAACAGATTCCGACTGGGAGAATTCACATAAACACCAAATTGCAACAATAACTTGGAAAGCCGTTAACAACTCTTGTGGTACATGAGTTGTTTATGCCAAATATGGGGTGCTTGGTGTGCAAGGCATTGAAACACGGTGGAGCAAAGATGGTAAGAAACTTTAGAGTTGGCATTTGCAAGCTGCGTGTGCGTCTCTCAGCATACCCTTAAGCAAACACAAACCTTTTTAGGATCAACAGGTGCGTATGTGTGATTCATGTGATCAGTTTCTTTTGCTCTTTGTTGTTGCAAAAATACATTTTTTTCTTAATGCTAAAATAGTACTAAACACGTGTTTGTAGCGTCCATGTTGTTTCCACTTTAAAAATCACACCGTGCTCCTGTCATGGTGTCGTGGCTGAAGTCAGGAGGTTAATTAGGCTTAATTAACGGTTACATTTAGACAAAACATCAGGTTGAGCACAAAAACCTAATCTGTTGTTGAAAGTGCTACTATGGCTGACAGTATTATGAAGTAAATAGTTTCTCTGGCTGCGTACGAGTTAAACCACTAATAGCCACTAATGCTAAACATGTTCACAATACAGTGATAGTTAGCTTTGTGCAGCACAGAGAGGGAAACAGGAAAAAACACCTTGACTGACTCTGTTCAAAAAAAAATCTGCCAAACAGAACTTTGATTAATTAGCTCACTAATTAATATCACTTTATCTCATTTATCTCCCTCTGTTTGTCTTGCAACCTCACGCTGATGGAAGGCCTTGTCACACAGATTGTCTTTATGCTAAGCTAAACAAATGCTTGTAGAAATTAGAGGCCCACTCATCTAACTCGCCCAGAAATCTAATATGCATATTTGCCTAAATTGACCCTACAAGTAGGCTACGTTTCTATTTTTAGGATAACGCTTAATTTCAAATTGTTTACTTGGAGCGTTTTGCATTAAATGTTCATTTAATAGAATCTGACACGCCGCCATTCTCTGGTTCCCCCTCCCCCCGCAGGTCAGTGAGATGGTGAGACTCTGACTGACTTGGCTACAAATTGGTCTCCGGGTTTAAAAGTCTTGTCTCTTGCCCAGAGAGAGCAACTGTCAGTGTCATGTTCTGGTCTTTCACAACATTCAGGCCTAATTAGATGGAGGAAAGAACTATTTCTCTCCATCTCTCTTCTTGTTTTTTTTTTTTCATTTAATAATGTGTCTGAACCGCGGAGAGCTGGGGATTATGCTGTCGTGTCGTGCAGGCCGAAACCCTCGGATCCACACGCATGCAGATATGAACTCTTTAATATTTTATTCCGCAGGTCGGGCTGCTCGTCTGTACCTGAAGAACACCTCTACCTAAAAAAAAGTCCTTGGAGACTGCTGCCAGACAAGATAACAGAATAATTTATGGCCCTGTTTTCCCTACATTTGACTGTCTAGCTCCTTTTTTTTTTTTTGTCTTTTATCAATTTCACTCCCGCACTTGCAATTTCCCTTTTGTCCTCCTCTTTTTATACGTCTCCTCCCCTTTCTCTCCCACCATCTGTATCTGTTTCCCCTGTTGCAAACTCCCTCTCTTCCCACCCCCCTCTCGTGTGCTCTCCGATTTTCTCTCTGCATTTCGCCTGTTCTGTGTCAGGTAGGCTCGGCGGAGGCACGAGCCGCTGACAGCTGCTCGCGTTTGTGGAGTGAGGACTTTGCCTGCCCCCTCGTCAGCTGTCTGCTCCGCTGTGCGGCCGGGGTGACAGGGTCATGACATGCATTGTGGAGACTTGTATTTGATGTTGTTGTGTCACTCAAAAGGGTGCCGCGAACTGCACTCTCGGTGAGGGCCACCGCCGCACTGCGCACTGTTACAGCCAGCCTGTTGTGCACCTGTCAGCGGCATCACATTACGCCCCAGGAGCAGCGCAGGACGCTTTCATTTAGCATTTAGCAATTTGGCGCAAATCCGTCGTATTAGAGACACAGTAAATATATGTTTTATGCCGTAAAAAAAGAGCTGCAGCTTGGCTTTTCAGTTAGATTGGAAAAGGAGCGTGGAAAAAGGGATGAAGAGGGGCAAAGATCAGAGTGGGCTCATAACAGAAGAGGAAAGTCGTACTCTCCTAGGTGTGAAATATAGCTGCACTTAGCTTCTGTGTTAGCTTCTGCCTTGTTGTTTGAAGGCAAAGACCGCTGATGCACCGTGGCATTACTAACTCCATGTTTGATGTTAATCTGCTGGAATGAGTAGAAGAACAGAAAAACACCGAGCCGCGCTGCAACACTGCGATGAGTTTGGCGTGTGTCTCTAAAGTGTAATCACCACGAATGGCCAAAATGCTTGGACCGTGGATGGAAAAATAGCTAGTTATGCTATAGTTGTTCTTCTTCTCTTGTCCGCTGACAGTAAATCTGCTACAAGGCAAAATACCATTTCTTTAGCTCAGTGGCAGGAGGGCGACCTTTGTGTCCAAGTAACATCTGAGAGGCAGAACGTGCCTGCGAGCTTATTTATCAGTAATTCATCATTGATGTTTGTCTCACTTCCACGTCTGCTCTTGTCAGTGGGCTGTAATAGCCCCGCTTCAGATGCATGCTGAATGCACACCGGCAAATGAGGAGGAGGAGTCGCCTTTACACAAACACATCCAGTCCTGTTAGACAAGAGGTGCAGAGACGCCAGATCTCTCGCTCTCTGTCTTTTATGCACATGAATGCTTGAGCGTGGACAAACCGTAGCCAGGGCTCAGTATTCTGACTGCTTTCACTTTTCAGACCTGATGGATTTTCCACTGTGACTCTTTGATAAAGAGAAAGAAAAGGTGAATATGAATATTAGGCTGTGTAACGACAAGGACCCCAGCCTAATAATGCCCTCACAGACATGCGCCGCTAGGGGTGGAACAACAGGGTTGCTCTCGTCTGATCTACTCAGAACAAATGTTAACATATAGACTTTACGCCATGAGGAAAAGCTATTTGTTACACTGAACTCAGATGAGCTTAATCTGTATTTTAATCCATATAGGTTCTAATGATGCTTTTCACTGTAACGTCACCGCCTTGCCGCTCACTCATGCTGTGCACTGACAGGATGTTGCAGTTTCCGCAGTTCGATCTGCTCCAAATAAAGCTGGCCGTGCTGCTGGACGTAACTCTGCGTGGACCTTCTCTGGTTAAGGCGTAAACTGAATAGTACACCTTCTTCCACATGTCAAACTGAGAGAGTGAAACCCTCCCTTGTTTTCCCAATTTTCTATTCCTGGGTTCTGTAACACCTGCCTAATTAGCTGTGCGACTTGGCAACTTGGCTGGGCAACAACACACAAGCCCTCTGCGGCTCTCTCTCACACACACACACACACGCACCCATACACCGAAAGGTTTTCATGCGCACAGATTCAGAGAAAGTTCCACATGCATAACATTTCCTACGCGTGGACACATACCGTACAGAAGCGCCGTTTTCCTAATATAGTGTAAGAAAACACAAACAATAAGTTCAAATTTTCTGTCGACGCAACAGTTTCCGGGGACCCGAGCTGACTTCTAGTTATTCCTCACCACCTGTTTTTTATTTTATTTATTTTATTTATTTATTTTTTTCTTGTTCTAAATACTTCAGCGTTTTTCTCACCTGCCTCTGAGCTTTCATGGTTCTGGCTCTTGGGCTTTGTGAAAGCTGCTGCTTAGAGATTGTTTGCAGCCGCAGACACTTCCAGCTCAGTTCCAGGGGAAAGGAAAAGCAATTCCATGCTTGGGCCACAGTGAATCCGTCTCTGTCAGTTCCGCTTCTTGATGCCCTCAAATCACATTCCCCCCCACCCATCCGCTCTCCCATCAGCCTTTGCTGTTCTGTGATCAGGGAGTAAGAGAGCATCAGCCTAGAAGTGAAATGAGGATGCGCTTTACATGCTCCCTTACCATACCATCCTCCTTGATGTCACTCACTTCTGTTCCCTGGCGCTTGCAATTTCCCGCTCGGCAATAAAACTCCATACTGCACGCAGGAGTAGTCACAGCCTACGGTTATAATATACCTTCTCCTCTGTCTATCAGGCTACATGAGGCCAGTTGTCATTCTGTGATAAATACTCTAACTATACCTACGATGCATTTCTCCTCCAAGCCAGGCAAGTTTATTTTCAGATTCTGAAATGAGAAATGCTCTAAAACCAAAGTAAACTCCATGTTTAAGAGATGAACAGCTTTCAAATCTTTGGCCAGAATTCTTTTTTTTTTTCTTCCCCAAACTATTAATACTTTGCCTGTGACACTTTATATAACAGATGATTCATGACTGTCACTCTCTTTGCAAGTACTTTATCAGTTTTGTAAGGTCAACATTTGGGCCTTTTCTCAGTAAGTACGCAACTCTCGGAGCAGTCATTTCCCGTGTCGTGCAATTACTCATGTCATCGAGCTGATCGGATGAAACCTGTAGATGTGACCCCTCACAGTAGTGCAGGTCAGTACCTGCGGTTTTATTTTTAAACCACATTTATCCTGCGTTCGCTTCCAGACACTCTAATTAAAGCATCTTAACTACCCATGGCTGATAGTTGTGCGATACATCTTAAATCCTGCGCGGGCAGAAATTCAAACTCGTCACCGAGAAGTTTTACATCCCACTCATTTTACCCCCAGACTCGTGCATTTCATCATTACTCCTTTGCCTGGCGACTAAATTTGTTGCTTTGCCTTTGTGGAAAACAGTGACACATAATTTTTTAGAGTGATGAAGGCACACAGAATGATTGATGGCGGCATATTGGATGGGAAAATAACGTTCTGGGCCGTTAATTTTACGGAGTCAAGGAAGCAGCCTCAGACTGTCAGCACAGGAAATGAGTAGGATTTATCTCTGTGGCCTGGTGTCTGGGTAGCTCACTTGCAGTGGATGCATTTATAGAGACCACAGCGGTGGGTTTCAAAGTGGCACACGTTGTACAAGCTTCGAGAGGGACATACTCTCTGAAAGATCTCCTTTCAACAGAAATTAAAAACATGCAACCTGCAGCAAAATCGCGATAAGGCCGCTTTGACATTTTCCACCAAATCGATAGTAAACAGTACAATTTGATCCCATGTCATGCCTCTGTTGTCATTTTACACACCCACAAGATATTATGCTGCGCAATACCAGTGGCACAAGTTTCTAAAATAATACCTATGCAGGCACTGACACATCAATTTATTTGCAGCGCTCTGCTGCTGTTAGTGGCCAGTGCTACAAAGTGAGCACACGCATAAAACTAATGTGCAAATGGGTTTGTAAAAAGAGAGCGAATGCATCGTTAATATTCCTGTCGAGGCCCGTTACACACAGGTGGTGTAAACTGCAGCAGCAGGCAACATCCTCTTTCTGACGGATTCATATTTGTAAAGGACGGTGAAACGACAATAATGCAGTTTTCATTTCGTCTGTTATCTCTAATAGTAAATTCATTACATCTCCGATTAATGTTTTTTTTGTTTGTCTTTAACACAGCACATTGCTCTACACATGAGGAGATCAAAGTCACAGTAAGTCAAAGAATAATTTCTTGTGGCCGGTTTGACTCCAGACATACAGTATGTCCTTGTATTTGGTCAGAATTCTTATTACTCTGCATCAAATGTGTTTTGTTAGTGGCTTTTTTTTTTTAGTTAGCTACTATGCTTGTGGTTACTTCACAAGCATTTTTGCAATTTCAAATGCATCCTGAACACTATTTGAACTGAATATAGGCTACAGTTTGCTGGTGTGTGCAGCTCGACATAACTTTATAGCGAAAGCACAGGTGTAAATATGATGGCTGCATTCCTCTTAGGGGAAGTCCTGCTTTTGTGCGTACTGGTTCACTGTTGCGGCTCGCTGGGATGCTTAAAGGAATCATCTTTTTCCGCCTGTGTTTTCCCTACTGATTGTATGTCTTTGGGGAATGTCATTATCACGTAACGATGCAGAGTTTCAACCCAGGATACCTGGTTTTACTGCAAGTACAATATCATGTTTGTAGCTGTGCTGATGTTTCAGATCTTCTGCAAAATGTCGCTGGTCGTGTATTTGCCATCACTGCGGCATATCAGTTTCACACATTTACACTTGGTCTGTGTGGTGTAGCAAATCAAGTTACACATATTAAAAAACTTCTCAGCGTCCCGCATGTACAATAAGAATACGAATGTGAATCATGGTTACATATTCACTGATGCACATAACCTCCTGTAGAGCCAGAAAGACGAGTTTTATCAAGAACATTTCCAAAACAAGTCTATGTGAACTGCAAGGCTTTAAAACATCCACCAATATTAAACAACCAAAGGGCATAGCTAACGCTTCCTTCCTTGCCAATTTCCTTCGGTCTTTAGAGATTTGGAGACATCTAGCACTGCTGGTTAGAAATGAGAAGTCTGATATTGTCTGAAATCAGGGACCATTATTTAAAACAAATATTCTGCTTCTGTCTTTAATTCAAACTGCATTTCTAGCCCCCATAAACTGAGAGCTCGATCCACACATCAGTGCCTCTAAGTTCGGAGCTGCACAGTGCTTTGTTATTTAATTATTAGGTTTCATGTGTTCGCTTGCAGGGCTTTCTCGCCGTTTCAGATGCGATTGGGTTCCATGAGGAGTGATGCGAGCTGACACACATATTTTACCCGCGACACTTCTGTCTCCTCGCGCATAAGTCACTGTCAGTGACCCCTGAGTCAGGAGAGAGGGGTGCGGGAATCATACACCTGCTCGCAGAGCTGCCGATAAATCTCCACTGTGAGGTGTGACAGCGTTAGTGTTTCCTCATGGTGAAATCCCGGTGGCCGCAGTTCTTCATGATGTTGATGGGGTTTTTTTTTTATGTTATAGAGACTGTACTCTCTTAATCTGCTTCCATACACAGATTTAGAGACGTTTACTCTGGTGACGTTCCTCGGTCCTGTATTAGGTCCCCGTTGTTAAAATGTGGTGGCAAATCTGTTCTGGCTGATCTCTGATACGAGTGTTCACTTGTATTTGCACAGTTATGATTAGTTATGATTAGACCTGATGAGACCTTTACCTTCATATAATGTACACTAAGGAGACTTCTCACTTGCAGTACACTCCAAATTGAAACATGCAGATGGAACAGTCTGAAATTAGGACGTGAGTGGAGATAATATCATGACAGACGTCCTAATTATTTTATTGGTAACTCAAAGATTATAATACAAGTTTAAAGTCAGAATTAAATTTGATTATTAAAAAACAAAATAGTGATAATGTACGATACATTTAGGATCCTTCCTCTTGTATTGATTAATGTCATAATCAGCAACAGTGGATTTTCACTGTAGTCGTCTGGCTCAGTACAGATCATTTGTTTACCACAAGACTAAGTCCTTCGTTCTCAAATCTTTTTCAGCATTTAATAGTGATTGGTAGATGATCTAGATTCTAATGCAACTGAGCATAGAGCGGTAAATGCACTGATTATCTGAATATAAGGAATGAAAGCAATTAGTCTGAAACAATGATTGTTCATATGTTATTGTCTAGGATAGTCTCGCTCAGTCATATACTCTACTATGGGTAATCAAAGCTAGCACTGCATACTAGCTACACCCCCATCACAATACAACTAGCCTGAAGTTTGCTAATGACATCAGTGTTGCACCAAAATATCCATTAACAAAATGTATTATGTGCTGTCGCTTGCTTCTGGACAAAAGTCTTATCACAGCTTTTCTCATTTGCTTCAACACAGTTTGTCCATTCAGGGTTTCCACTCAGCTCACACAGGCCTAAACTCAAAGTCGATAGTCACGAGGACACAGCTGGTTTGCAAACTGCTCTGACACTCGCACGCAAACAAAGCAAATATTAGAACCAAATTGAGGCAGTCATTACAAAATACATCAATATTCAAACTTTCCTAGTGCTATATGCCATGGCCAATAGCTAATTTAGTTCATTCATAACATATTTATGTACAAACAAAAAGGAAATCAAGCACACACCCCAGGTTCAACTGCATTATTTTCTAGAGATAACAAACTCTGCTGCATCTGCGTGCAATTTTTTGAGATGCCCTGTTAAAAGAAATGCCTTTTAAAAGAAACAGGGCTGACTCATGGGCTGTTGTTGACCTTGAGTACCTAGACAAATTCAGACATTCATATCGTACGGCACCACATTCTTCCATGTCATCCTTGTTTCCATAATTGTAGGAGTCACATGCCAGTAACTGGTACGTGGCAAAGGACTCCATTAATGGAGACCTTCATCTATCATGACCTATCACTCCCTCTATTTGATCCGTGCTTGCAAATAGCAACACAGCGATGGCATCTTTTACAGATGGATAAGGACCGAAGAGTTGTGCAAAGAAATGAGATGCATATTTATGCGAGTAAATTCTCTGAGCCATGAATAGTTTTAGTTTTGCTTGTTCTTTCTGTTTGTGGCAACTTCTAAAAAGGGGTGTGAGAAACATTTGAAGATTTCTTGTGTGCTAAGAAGGTAAAGACGGTTTCGTTAAGCTTGTCTTAAACTCTAAATAGGTTGATCTCTACCACTTTAAACCTTCGGATGAGAAACACTGACATGGCAGCTTGAATTATGAGCACGTGTTGAAGGCCAAAGAATAGGCGTGTTGTTGCTGTCAGCATAATACAGGTACAGAGGTTGGTTCCTTTACTCAGAACAGACAACATGTCTGCCTTGATTCATTTACTATTAACACCCTGTCAATCGCACAGACTCCTCATTTCAGAGAAAAATATAAAGAGATGGCCTGGATTGTTACTTGTAGTCTGAGGGCTTGAACTCAATCTTTGCTGCAGAAAAGCGCTGCCTCCACACATGCCATGATAGAGAGAGTCCACCTGGAGTCCTGGCATACTAGATTGCTACACAGCTACACCGTTATCCCCGGGGGAGAGGGGTGAACAACAGGAAACTCTAGCTATTATTACTATCTTGTTTGTAATTTCAGACTAGACATGGCAGGAGAATGGCAAGCGACGGTGGCCATTGTGCCCCTCAAAAGAAAAGTATAGTGCACAGCCTTTCAGAGTGCTTTGAAAACACAAGACTTCACACGTGTAGCAAAAGAATACTGGTCAAAGCAACGAGGACTGACGGATGCTTAACATGCACATGTATTTTAGCAACACTTCTACAGAATGCCAATAACAAATGAGCACTACACTGATCAGGCATAACATTATGACCATCTTCCTAATATTGTGTAGGTCTCCCTTGTGCCTCCAAAACAGTTGTGACTCATCAGAGAATGGACATGGACCTTCTGAGGGTGTCCTGTGGTGTCTGGCAACAGAATGTTGTTAGTGGGGGCCTTTGGGTCCTATGGGTCGAGGGGGAGGGGCCTCTGTGGATCATCCCACAGATACTTGATCAGTTTGGGATCTAGTGAATTTGGAGACCAGGTCAACACCTGTTTTTCATGTTGTTTGAGTTGTGTCATTGCTATTGGGTGGGGGTGCCTGGTCTGGTCTAGGTGGGTGGTACATGTCTAAGTAACATCCACATGAATGCCAGGTCTAAAAGCTTCCCAGCAGAGCATTGACTTCTCACAAGATGGTCAGTGTTATTTACTCCTCCTGTCAGTGGTTTTAATGTTGTGGCTGATCGGTGTATATGCTAGCAGTGACCACAGAAATGTCCTTGGGTCTCCTGGTGAGCTGATAACCTGTAACTGCCACAGTCTGCTAATGGAGGCAGCTAATCACAGATTCAGCTGAAAGGTCGTGACGCAACACGCTGCAATCCTGTTGTTTCATGAGCGTTTGGGATTGCTGTGTTGGTAACGCTGAGGCGTTGCTTCCATAATTATCACAGTTAAAAGTAGTTATATTAAAGTTGTATAATAGTCTGCAACCAATGTCAGTACCAAGGCAAGTAATTAAAAATGTTCACAAATATTGTGATCAATATGTGATGTTGGATTTTGCACTTGTAACCTGCATTTATGTAGAAGAACATTTCAGACTTGACATTACACGATCATAAAAGATAAAAATACAAAACTGAGAAGGAGATTTCTTGGCCAGCAGGCCTTTCTCAGAGTAAATACTTTTCCATTACAGGTCTCATTTCATTCTCAGGTGACAATGAGCCAGAATACACAAAACCATTGTTTACCGCTCCCGCTCTGATCAGACAAAAATCCCTGCTGTAAAAATATTTGTATGAGTTTGCGTTTAAGTCGTCTCTTATTTATCACGTTGACACAAGGCGTGATAATAAAACCAAACACTGCGCAGTGTTTCCAGTTTAATTTTGTAGAATTATATTTTTTTTGTCTCGATAATGACGGCTCATATTATTTTAATGAACTCAGTCAGAGGCACTTAGCACCACACAGTGCTACCAGCAGAAGAGCTTTTAGCTTTACTCAAGGATCATCCCTCAGCACAACTGGTAAATGCTCTATTGTATCTTTCAGGAATCAGAAGGGAAATTAACATTAATGCTTTTTATTTCAGCCCAACAACCAAGATAATCTATTATTTTGATCACACAGATTTAATTTGCTATTCATGTGACAAAGATTTCATTATTCTTTCGCATGAGTAGTGTGGGTTTGGATTTTGGTTGCGCAGGCATCAGAATTAAATCTAATTAAGTAGTCCTGAAAAGCAATGGGTAGCTGTAATTACAGTCTATGAAAAATACATACTACACTAAAAATCTGCAGGTTTTGATTTAAATGCAGAGAGGGAGGCACGGTAATTGTCACACAGAAAGAAAACACTCTTTCCTAGTCCATCAGAGGCAGATGGTGGCGGACTTAATGCACACAGATCTTCACCAGAAGCAGCATGTCTCGCCACACATCTAACAGTCTGTGCACACATGCTACGGAAAACACAAAAGACTTTGTGTATTGACAGTGTGAAGAGTTTGCGTACTGGATGTGTGCGGGGCTCCTGGCAGTGTGAGACAAGATAAATGGCATCAGCCGATATCCAGAAAGCTTTTTGTCAGTTTTCAGAGAAGGTCTCTGGTAGGGTTCACTCAAGCCTTACTCGGGATGTTGTCTGTCCTATTTTCCCTTCATTATTTATCCAGTTTATTACATCCTCGCAATAACAAGATAATTAACCTTGCTCTGTCTTCATTACAGGGCAGCTGACAGTGTGATACACTGGGCCCGTCTCCGGGACTTTGCAAACGGAGGCATAATTAAAAAGGGATAGCTCTCCAGCCAGGGCATCCGCGTGTAATGACCCTCCACAGAAGACATAAACAGCTCTTGTTATGACTGCGCAACAATACCGCCATCAAGATTGGATAGTAATTAATAAGAACAGCATAAATGTTTTAATCCATTGATCTTCTTTGCCGCCCACAGCTGGCTGTTCCTGTGTGCGCTGTAGACTCAAACCATTAGTTAAGCATCATAAACATAGACATTTACCAAGCCTGCAGCAAATCCTCAAAATTAAAGCATTGTTATCTCGTGTGATATATATACATGAGAGTAGGTTTTAGACAAACAAGGAATAGTTTGGAAGCTTTATGAAGAATAAATGTAATCTCACGCAACCCACTCTCTGCGGGTTTCTGTTTAAAATGGAGTCCTTGAGAGGATGTTGCTGCTCCGTCTGCTTTAGATGCTGCAGGATGAGAGGCCATCCATCTGTTGAATCTCAGCTGCGTCGTCCTCAAGCGGTCTGTTCTGAAGTTGAGCACCCAGGTGTTCCATGTCCTTTTCAGTGACAAGTGGTGCCAAGTATGGACTACATACATTTTATAAGCTTAAATTCCTAACCCCTATGCTCCCTCTGCTCCTCTGTGTTTTTCGATTTCGATCGATTCAAAAAAATGAAAAGATTTTTTCTTTTTTTTTTCTTTCTCCCAGCAGCAATCAGGATCATATTTCTCAACAGCAAATGGAGCTGACAGAGAATACTAGCGCACCGATTTTGTCTCGGCTCTCGCTCTGAAGTACACCTCGCCTGATAGACAGCCTTTTGAGAAGACTTGTTATGGAAATGGTCTGGTGGGATTAGAGTGCGAGAGACTGACAAGCCCTGTAATCTTGTCCGCTGTTGAAGGCTGGTCATCTGCTAGGTGTGAACGTGATGCTAAAACATACGATGACCCCTGATCCAGACAGCCCAAAGAGAGGTGGGCTGTTTTTCATGCTATGATAGTGAAAAGCATGAAGCATTAAACTCCAGTATTCAAGTATTATTCAGCGGTTGCTAATGGACTTGATGGGTATATTAGAGGCTTTTCACAGAGAGGAGGTTTGTATTTCAGTGCAATATCGCTCTGAAATGATTCAAATTCAGTTTCACTTTTTTTCTATCCTACATACTATCTTTCTGTTGCATTACTGTCTCTGTCAATAAGCATGTTTCACAAGATAAGATTTTTAAATGCATTTTAAAAATTCTAATGAGGAAACACTAAAGACCTTGATTAGCCTGAATCTCCATACAAAGGAATCAGACACACTACATCGTCACAACTCAGTTTTGTCCTTATGTTATTACAGATACACCGATCAGCCACAACATTGAAACCACTTACAGGACAAGTAAATAACATTAACCATTTTCTGACAATGCAATGTTTTGCTGGGAAACTTTTTGACCTGGCATTTATTCATGTGGATGTTGGACATGTAGCACCCACCTAGACCAGACCAGGCACCCCCACCCCATAGCAATGACACTCCATCCCCAGCAGGATGCAGCCTGACACAGGCACACACACAAAAATGGTTTAGGAACAACTCAAAAAAACATACAGCACAAGGTGTTGACCTGTCCTCCAAATTCCCTAGATTCCAAACTGATCAATCTGTGGGATGCAGTGGAACAAGCCTGATCCACAGAGGACCCTCCCCTCAACTCATATGACCCAAAGGCCCCCACTAACAATATCCTGTTATCAGACACGGCAGGACAACCTCAGAAGACCCATGTCCATTCTCTGATGTGTCACAACTGTTTTGGAGGAACAATAGAGACCTACACAATATTAGGAAGGTGGTCATAATGTTATGCCTGATCGGTATATGTTCGAGCTGGCACTGACCCCTCCATTCATTTATAAATTTGCTTCTTTCGTCAAGCCAGTAAAAGGGTTTATGGGAAATGGTTTTTGTTTTTCGCAAAGGTAACAAAATGCCTTCAAAGAACACTATTTATTTACAACTGTTTAACCTGTAGAGTAAAATCATGTTACTGTGCAGCATCACTTCTTCTGCATAGGGTTTGTTTCAAAGAACCACCTACATCACCTGTGTCTGGGCCAGAAAGTTGCACTTGAACACACCGCAAAGACTAAAACCAACGTCACCAGACACGGATGTTGTGTGCATGAGAGGAAATAACTCCCCTTGTAACCGCTGTACAGAGCTGACCTTTCCTAAATTATGTTTAGTTTCAAGCAAAAATTTGAAATGAATTGGCATGTTCGGATGTGCTGAAGACGAAAGACAAAGAAAAGAAAGAGCGGACTGCGTGTGGCCTCTTGATTTTGTCATTTGACTACTTTTTGTCGCATCCGTTCCACCTCTTCCAATTCAAATCAAATCAGCCGAATGTGGTGATGAGGCTACACGTCAGAAAGCTGGAAAACAGCTGGTGGCTGACCTTAAGCTGCCTGCTTCAGTACGAGGAGGCGCGCCACCTAGTTACTGTACTTTATCACCATGTTACAGGCGTGAGGCTTAGTGCTGCAGGGCTGCCCTTCTGCGGATGTTAGTACAACGGCCTCTGTGCTCTATCAGATGAGATGACAAATCAGATCAGGGGCCTAAGAGCCAGTCACAGCATCCTGTTGTTCTGTAGCCTACGTCCAGAGTTTTTTCCTTCCACAATGCTACAGGGCACTCAACAATATTCCAACACCTGTCATGGCCAGAAAATTGTCCTTCACAGCAGCTTGGTGAGCAAGCAGCCCAGAGGTTTGAAACAATATCACAAGTCCAATGATTTTATTTATAGCTTTAATACAACGATGAGTTCTTCCTCTCAGCACCGTCCCCGGGGCTTATGAGGTTGACCGACAGCATCATAAAATGTTCTGGCAAATGACATTCCCAGAGACAATGACCCATGGCCCTAAAACTACACAATGAGCATAAAAGGGACCTTTATTCTGCACGGGGCCCACACTAGTAATGTGTAAACGGTGAAACTGGAATAAGTGTTTGTGGTACCTTTTATATAGCCGTGTGTTTAATATGTGTGTGTGTGTGTGCACGTAGACATCCTTCATGCCTCAGTGCCACCCATTCATGAGACACCATTTAGTTTTTTTTTTCTTTGAGAAATTGACAAAAATGGACTAAAAAGCAATAATGAATGTATACTCTTTAGTCTCCTGTGTCAGCAATACAGCAATTTCTTCTGGTTAGTCATTACTGTGCTGTTTCTGCTTTCCGCTTAAGCTCACACGTTCTCCACCGCAGGACAATGACTCTCTCACAGCCGCAGAGGTTAAGAGGAAAAACCATGTAAACATATACAGGCTTAAATATGCTGCACATTAAAAGGTGTCACACCACCGAAAAGCCCCATGCATCACCCTACCACATATTAGAGAGATGTCAAACTCTTGGATGTATTTAGCCCGTCTGTCTCTCTGGCCTTGAACCCACTCACCCATAGCTGTATTTATTCATGGCTTTCAGTGTTGCAGTGACTAATACTCTCTCCCCGCGAGAGGCTGCAGGAATATACATATCCGTGAGATCTCGTGGGAATTTTATTATTTTATTTTTGGTCCGTGTCCGTCCTGGATGTACTGTTTGTGTGTGTAGCAGCTGACCAATATCTTTTTCTATCACCAGGAACTAAACTGTGCATAAATAATGAGTATGCATGTAATGTGCACTTAGCTTTTGATAATTTCTTTACTTTTTTTGTAAAAGTATGAACTCGTTTCTGCTAGTTGAACGTACAGCGTGCTCTAATTCAACCTGAAGTAATGGCACGGTCGAAGTCAGCACAGTGGTTGAGGCACTAGGAGGGCACTACACAGACCTGGGTTTAATGCCTAGCAGCAGTATTTGGCCCCATTGAATAAAACTGGTAGTTTTGTTCCCAGGTGTGAAGCTGCTCAGGGGTCATGCCCTTGTACTGTACGTGCTGTACTTGTACTTTTATAGGTTACTGCCCCAACCCGCTGAGAGTTTTTTTATAACCCTTAATATGGAATTCCACATTTCTCTGTGATAAGGGTTCATATTTTTCTTGCGTGTGATCCTTATTAATGTACACAGGGATAAATTTGATATATACAGTACATATACACAGACCAGGCATAACATTATGACCACCTTCCTAATATTGTGTAGGTCTCCCTTGTGCCTCCAAAACAGTTGTGACTCGTCAGAGAATGGACATGGGCCTTCTGAGGGTGTCCTGTGGTGTCTGAATTTTGTCTGGGGGTCTTTGAGTCCTATGCGTTGAGGGACCTCAGTGGATCACCCCACAGATACTTGATCAGTTTGGGATCTAGTGAATTTGGAGGCCAGGTCAACACCTTGTGCTGTTTTTCATGTTTTTTGAGTTGTTCCTAAACCGTTTTTGTGTGTGTGTCGGTGTCAGGCTGCATCCTGCTGGGGATGGCTGCTGCCATCAAAGAGTGCCATTGCTATGGGGTGGGGGTGCGTGGTCTGGTCTAGATGGGTGGTACTTGTCTAAGTGACGTCCACACGTATGTGTTTAGTTAAGTGGATATGCTCAGATGCTGTGGAGAACAACGAGTGTTTCTGTGCACGGGAATGAATAGCCACTGAGAACTGGATCTTCTGAGATTTGAGATTAAACCACACAGCCACACAGTCCTAAGCTTTTATTAGCTATATACAAATCCCCAGCAGTTTCTTAAATCCCTCGGTAAGGCCTTATTCCATTCTTTACAGACAGCGTTGCTCAACACGTTTCAATATTTGTATTTAAGTGGGTGTAAGCAATGGATATCATTTAGTTTCATAATATCATATGAAATTTAGTACACCAATTTAACATATTCGATTTTGCAAGTAACCTTGGGATGGTGCCCGAAACGTGTTAGGATTCACATATCTATAGTATTTGATATATTTGTTAAATTTTAATAGAAAACGTGACGAGCCTTAAATGAGGTTTTAATAAGATCCTTACAGAAATTCTCGTTGTGGATACTTGATACTTCCATCAAAGTATATAGAAAACCCTCCTGCTAAGAAAATATTCAGGTATCTTTTCAGTGACTTGGTAGGAAGTTAGTAAATTAATCTGCCTGAAAATATAACCTAACAATAACCAAGCATATTTGTCCTCACATACTGTATTTACCATAGCGTTTGTGCACTCCGTGTGTGTGTGTGTCTCTGTGTGACCAGTGTCACTGTGTAACTCTTTAAACACTGTACTTGTGCAGGTCTGTGAGCATGTGGATCCTGCCTGACTGTGTGTTTGTGTTTACTGATCATTCACAGTGTGTGCTGTAGAAATATAATGATTGTATGGGCAGGAGAGATAACATTATCTTGGATGTCCAAAAGACCAGGCAATGTCACTTGGTGGGATAAGTGTGAGCCAGCAATTGAATAGAGGTCCATTATTGCCAGCAGAGGATTTCTGATGATGTTTGTGAAAGCTATTATGACGCAGAAATTGAAAGGGCTGAGAGCTCTTTCTACCAGCTCTGACTGTTTATGTAAAGAGCCCCCCCAAGGATAGAAAGCCTGACAGTGGTCTGGCTCTTCGGAGAGGGGGGGACGGAAAGAGAGAGAGGGAGGGGGAAAGAAAAGAAAAGGATGTTCGCTTCAGTTTGCAAAATATGATTTGAATAATGTGCTCGAACCTGGCTTTATAACATTGTACTAAAACATCCCTGATCAAAACGACATGTGACCTGCTGGTGGTTGCTGACACCAGCACTGTCGCCTTTTATTACTTAACTGAAGTGCAGCCTTCATTCCTAGTAGTTGAAATGATTTTATTTGTTTGTTTATACTTCTTCAGAAATCATTATCTTTATATTGAAAATGTGAATGCAGATCAGAGAATTATGGACTGGGAAAGCAGATATGATGACAAACTAAACCTCAAACACTCCACTGCCTCGTGTTGTCTTGTGTTACTAAGCTCTTGTTAATTTGCATGGTTTAAAGAAAAACACAATTCTCCTTCTAGAAGAGTTGAAATCGTAAGCTTTAAAACACCTCGCAAATCAATTCTGTACGCTTACAATCTTTGCTGCTATACCTTTAACCTACGGAAGTATCTACAGTCCCTTGTCTTGTTTAAAAGCCCTCCAAGGAGAAGCCGCACCAGTGATAATCCATGTTTCTTGAACGCTTCCTGGATTTGACTGCATTCTTCCTGGCTGCCTGAGACAGTGACTTCATAGAACCCAGGTTACAATCGTAACTCTCAGTGCACCAGTGTGGGAATGTTGCCACAGAAAACAGATTAAAACTCTGACATACTATGAAATCCTGGAGATTTACCGGGTCATTAATCAGCGTTGTGTAAACTTCTTTGGTAATCGTTTGCAATATTCATTTATACGTAAAAGTCCTGCACTATAAGTATTGCTCTAAGATTGCTTAGTGAGTTTGCCTCGATGATCCGTCTATGTGTGCCAGTGATTCACTGTTTAAACATTAGCATGTCACACTTCACTGGTTTTGTCATTGAAATACAACTATTAACCAATTCAAGAGAACATCGAAAACGAATACATGTGTGTTGTCCAGGGGTTGTACCAATTAGTCGACTACTACGCCATGACGCTTTAAGCAGGAAGTCGACTAGTCTCCGATTACATGACAGTAACAACAGGGACGCCTCGGAAAAGACAAGTGAGGAGCCCAGTCAGTCATTGTGACAAACTAGCAGCGGATCATCAAGTGTGTGGAAATACTTCACTAAAGATGAAGCACAGAATATGTAAGTCAGTCCTGAAATACAACAAAAGTACTACTGTAATGCACACTCATCTGAACAAGGTGGTGGTGCTAAATTTCACTGTCTACAATTATTAGCCCTGCTACACGAAAAGGCTTTGGAGATATACCGTTTTTTATTTTATCCCGGCTACATTATATCATCTTACAACACGCTGTGAAGTACTATTAAACGCTTTTGACAGTGCTGATTTATATAGTCCATGACATTGTTGCTGTGGTTGTAGAGCGTGTTTGTTGTTTTGTTTTTTTTTCCAGTGAGAGCCGCATATTACAAGTAGCTGACGGTGTTTATGGTGTTGATGTGGGCTACTGCCGACAGTAGCCCGTATTCAAGCTTCAATAAATTTGCAGAAAAGCCTCTGGAGCTCCTTTTCGCTACGTATGTATTCAGGTGAAGAATATAGATTTCATTGTTGCAGAGCATTACTTTCTACTGTGTTTTTATGTGTAACGTCATCGACTAGTCGACTCAACTATCACCACACCACGAGTTTAAAAAAATCAGAAGTCGTTCAACCTCTAGTGTCGGCATAATTTGAGAAACGTTACTTTGTCTTATACACAGATCAGCCACAACATTATGACCATCTTGTGACAATTCAGTGTTCTGCTGGGAAACGTTTGAACCTGGCATTCATGTGGCATTCACCTAGACCAGATGCTGATGTCATCCCCAGCAGGATGAAGCCTGACACAGGCACACACAAAAACATGAAAGACAGCACAAGGTGTTGACCTGGCCTCCAAATTCACTAGATCCCAAACTGATCAAGTATCTGTGGGATGATCCACAGAGGTCCTTCCCCTCAACCCATAGGACCCAAAGACCCCCACTGACAACATTCAGACACCACAGGACACCCTAAGAAGGCCCATGTCCATTCTCTGACGAGTCACAACTGTTTTGGAGGCACAAGGGAGACGTACACAATTTTAGGAACGTGGTCATACCGTTATGCCTGATCTCTGTATGTGTGCTCAGTCGGTTAAACATATTCATTAATATCCAAGGAGAACAAATGGATTCGTTTACATATTTGTGAGAACTCTCGTTTGGAGACAAAAAGCTCATCTCCACATGATTAACCATTCAATTATAGGATTAACAACTGGGTTTGGTTAAAAATGTGTATTAGGCCTGTAGTCTGTGATTAAGCCTGCAATAGCAGCAGCACATCTAAAAGTCACGGTGCAACATTCATATTCACTTAATTTTAGGTCCGCTCCCTCCCAACTCTTGAGGGAAATAGCCGTGTCTTTAGCTGGCAAATGTGCCACATTCACTAGGTAATTGCTAACTGTGTCTTTCTGTTTGGTGATGAGTAGCATTCAGCAGGATTTTGAGGCATTTCTGAAATGACCGCAGCTAAAACTGACACTATGAGAGCGGAGAGAGTAAATCCAGACGTGCAGTTGCGGACCACCTACAAAACGAGATCAAGCTGTACACTTGTGTTGTTCTCATACAGTTTGTGGTTATTGCTGATTTAAGTTCAGGGGTTCAAGGTTTTAATGTATGTCGATGCAATGTTGTCCTTTAACTTTAGATCATTAACACATTGACTAATTAAAAAAGGGGAACTACTGTTTTTCACAACCTGTACCTTTCGTCTGGCACCTGAAACAACCTGAAAATACTGAGCAACTATGGTAATAGAGTTCTGAAATCAGTTGCAGAAATTCCAACAACATTAAGCTTAAGATCTGTTGATCACGATCAGAAATGTTCAGCTCTCTTATTATTATGACACTATTACTCGACGTTAAAGGGGAACTACTGTGTTTAACAACCTGGACCTTATTTCTAGCGTAAAATACGATCGTTTACTCACCCATATAACTTTTGTGTAATTTGTAGTCCTTCGGGAGATAATTAGATCTGCGTATATCCATGTAGTGGGAGTGACTGGGGCACCGAAACGCAGCCTCTAAATAACGCATTATCTGCCGTGAAACTCACCAATATTATTCGTTTCACCAATATTTTGTTGTCGTACACTAGTGCTATTCCCCATTGAGTCTGGAGTTACCTGTTATCATCATCCGGGGTCTGTAGATTGACTTACAGACCCCGGACGATGTCTTCTGGCCTGGATGATGTCATCAGGTAATTTGCTACTGCTATGGTTCGGCCACAACCTCAGACCCAGTAAAACATTCAGCCATGTTGCAAAAACTAGCAGTAGCAAATTACAGGTAAACAAGCCGACCGTCGCAGGTGCACGCGACTCTTAGAGATGACATCATCCAGGTCAGAAGTTCATCTGAGTTATGGCCCTAAGCTTTTTTAGTAATCCCTGTTATCATCATCCGGGGTCTGTAGATTGACCTACAGACCCCGGATGATGATAACAGGTAACTCTGGACTTAACGGGGAATAGCACTAGCGTACCATAACAGCAGATAATGCGTTATTTAGAGGCTGCGTTTCGGTGCCCCAGTCACTCCCACTATATTGATATACGTAGATCTAAATATCTCCCGAAGGACTACAAATTACACAAAAGTTATATGGGTGAGTAAACGATGGTATTTTATGCAAATAAGGTCCAGGTTGTTGAACACAGTAGTTCCCCTTTAACGTCAAGTACTATTGTCATAATAATAAGAGAGCTGAACATTTCTGACCGTGATCAACAGATACTTAGTAAGCTTAATGTTGTTGGAATTTCTGCAACTGATTTCAGAACTCTATTACCATACTTGCTCAGTATTTTCAGGTTGTTTCAGGTAATTCGGAAATAGGAGCGAAACTTCCACTTACTTTCTTTTGACTATTACCGGTCACAACTTCCTATCCAGTCAAGCGTCACAAAGAAGAAAAGGCGAACACAAAAAGCACAAATATCATATATAATATGTATTATTATATATAGATTGTAGATTCTCCAGCACAGCATGTGCCTTGTTAAATTGTGTTTTCAGTCCACATTTCAGCATTGTGATTAGCCTCTCTTGATGACACAGAGTAGGAAAGTGAAAAAAGACCCACAAAGAGCAAACAGATGTCTGGGTGAGAGGCAATTTTGCTGAACAGACCAAAAATTACAGCGGAACACAATGTAATTGTGGCCATTACCTTACACACCACAACTCTAGGTTTCTCTTTCAGATTTCACTGATGCCCGAGAGGAAGCGTTTTTGATAAAAATCCATGTAATTTTTCTGCTTAGGCCTATTTTTTTTGTTGTTCATTAGTACTGCAATAAAAAAACATCCCCCCAACCACCCATTTCAAACAAAAGAGCACTTAAAATTTCAACTCTCATTTTGCTTGGCTTCAGTTTAATTACACGCTGTCAGAAAATAATAAATGAAACATGTTTTTAAACCAATGGGTAATGTCTCTGTTCTGCCGCCGACTGAATATTTAATGGTTACACAATGAGCGCTAACTCAACAATATTGTCTGTACAGGGGATGAGGACGCTATTCATTAAGACGATAGAAGATGTATCTCAGACTGACTGACTAATGGAACTGATATTAATAAATACAGTAAAGATAATGCAGTTTAGCTTCAAATAAACCATGAATAAATGTGTCTTGTTCTCATGGTGAACCCACTTGCATGCAGTAACTACTGTGCGTGGTCAGAACAAAACACATTAAACAACATTGCTTTTTATCAGACTCACAATAGACTTTAATGCCAAGTGTCTTTGTACATATAAGAAATTTGCCTTGGTGTTTGTTGCACACAGTATGAATAAAGAAAAGAGAGGGAAAAAAAACAGTTTTGACATTTAACACATTGGAAATTGTTAAAGACAAATTATTAAAGGAAATCAGGGAGATGAATTAGACAGGATGTCGTTTTAAAATGAGTCAGATGAAACATTCAAAAGTCAGCTGGAGTCACAAGCTTACACACACCATTTTTCTACAGCCAAGGATGTACATTTAATGTCTTTTTTTTTTTTTTTTTTTTCCTGCGGACCTCTCAACAGGTAAACGTCAAAATACTTTTTTTCCCCCCATCACAATAAACATAACTCCATGGAATGTCAGAAAAGAAAATATATGTCATTTATATAATGTTGGAGAGCCAGACTAAGCAGAGATTCAGAGAAAAATTATGCTTGAACATATGTAGCTTCTGGCACTGCAATAAGGTTAGGCACAGATTTTATTTTAAATCTGGGAAAACAGCCTCCTTTGCAGTCTCTTCGGTGTCTTAAGCCTCAGCTTTCTGATTAAAGCTAATAACAACTTCTCTCTGACTTCTTGGCTTGAAGAGAAGCTCATTGATTTTGACAAATATTGAGCAGACCAAATGAAAGTCATTTTATGTAATTTTCTAACTATATCTTCCAACACATACTGACAAATGTTCAGTTGCTCTGTGACTCAAAAGGAGATCATACAGGGTACAGCTGGTTCCACCTGTATAACTGCGTTTTTCTGTAAAGTCGAACATGGATGTGAATAAGCATGAAGGTATAGCTCTATCAGCCACAACATTAAAACCACTGACAGGGGAGAAGTGAATAACATTGACCATCTTGTGACAATACAGTGTTCTGCTGGAAAACGTTTGGCATTCTTGTAGATGTTTCTTAGACATGTACCACCCACCTTGAGCAGACCACTCACCCCCACCCCATAGCAATGACACTCCTTGATGACAGCAGCCATCCCCAGTAGCATGAGGTGTTGACCTGGCCTCCAAATTCACTAGATCCCAAACTGATCAAGTACCAGTATATGTACTGGAACAAGCCTGATCCACAGAGACCCCTCCCCTCAACCCATAGAAGACCCGAAGGACCCCACTGGCAACATCAGACACCACAGGACACCCTCATGTCCATTCTCTGAAGAGTCGCAACTGTTTTGGAGGCACAAGGAAGACCTACACAATATTAGTCAGGTCATAATGTTATGCCTGATCGGTGTATGTGAAGAGAAATTTGTTGAAGAAAGCAGAAGGAGATGCACATTACTCAGCTTCCATCCATCCACTTCATCTGTCTTTGTATGTAAGAATCATAGAGAGCAAAACAGTTCAACATGCTTGCAACTGTCGACAGAGAATCGCCACGGGGTGTGAGTAAGCCTCCAACTGAACTTGTTGATGCTGGCAGACTACAACTGTTGCAAAGTGCTGCTGTTGCTGTGGCAGACTGCCTTTGAAGTGATGGAGAAATTCATTTGCAAGAGCAAGGAAGTCATGGTCTGCTGAGCCCAAGACGTGACTTAGAATGAGAAAATGGTTTGAGATTAAGTCTAAATGATGTGATGGGAGAGGGATTAGTTTCTAATCCACGCTGGTTTTTGCAGCAACAGTGACTCATAGCATTTCAAAAAACAAAATCTTTATTTCACAACAGATTAGGACTGGACACAGGAGGTAAAGTACATTTTTTTTTTTTTTTTACAATGCATTAATGTATTTTAATGGTCTCGGTATCTTCTCAGGCAGTAATTGAACTTTATGACAGAATGACACTGGGCTGTTTAAGTATTTCTTTTTTTTTCTTTTTTGCTCTGTTGGTGTTCCACAGTATCTGCTGTCTGTTGGTAACCATGTATAAATTTACACAGTATTGAAAAATACAGCAGAGACACAGCAAATCGCATTTATAATAAACGATTAGCTCAAATGGGCCACATACATTTTATCTCTTATACTGCACTCACAACACTGTCACTTGGACAAAGTGAGACTAGCTTTAACACAGACGTTCCCGTCTTTTGTTCCTACATTAGTCTTATGTGGCATATTTTTAAGAACTGAGCGTGCACTGAAACCTTACATTTGATGTGTCCCAGTTTGTTGAAGTTTAACCTAGTCTCTTCTGACAGCTCTCCTTGTCTGCTGTATTAAAGTCAGAACAGGAGAGAGCTACGTTTGAGTCACTTTGAATCAGCTCAGACATATTCGCATGCACGTGAAGTACTGTTATAGAGACAGCTATACAGTATCTGTTTGTACGTATGTCTCAGCTGAATAACTTCAACCATAATAGGATATTTAAGAATAAAAAGACACCACACCTATCTTCAGTGTGATACAGCGTACTCCTGTTAACTTCAAAGGGTGCACAAAGGCTGTAAAGTGTTTGTGGTTTGATCCTTTGTGAAGAATGGTAGTCAGCTCGAGTCAGCGGCTAAGAATCCCAGTGGGTGCCAGTTTTCAAGGTAGACAAGTAAGAAACTTTCCACTGCCCATCTGCACACTCAGTATGTTCAAAACACTCTTGTTTTTTTTGTTGTTTTTTTTCAAAACAGGACCACATGCGCAGCTTTTCCCTACCAGCTTACAGGTTTTTTTGTCTTGTTCTTTCAGATCAGGAGAACTGGTTGGTCCAAGCTCACTCACCTGCCTCCTACTGTCCTTCACATGAACAAAACAGACACTGGGCTTACTTGTGTAGTAAGGACAACGAGTATTGACAGGCAAACAATCTGCAACCTTAAAGGGGAATTACCGTTTTTTACAACCTGGACCTTATTTCTGGCATAAAATACCATCGTTTACTCACCAATATAACTTTGGTGTCATTTGGCGTCGTTCGGACGATATTTAGATCCAGCGGAGCGCCACATACAGTATATCCATATAGTGGGAGTGACTGGGGCACCGAAACGCAGCCTGTAAATAACGCATTATCTGCCGCAAAACTCGTTCATGTCACCAATATTTTGTTATGATATGCTAGTGCTATTCCCCGTTGAGTCAGGAGTTACCTGTTATCTATTCACGGACGCGCAGTTTGTTGTTCTTTGGCCAGCTGTTCTTCTCTCTGCCTCCGCATCCTCCTTTCAGCGAGCTCCTAATCCGTATACTCTCGGAAAAATATTCAGCCATGTTGTAAAAAACTAGCCGTAGCAAATTACAGGTAAATAAGCCGACCGTCGCAGGTGCACGCGGCGCTCAGAGATGATGTCATCCAGGTCAGAAAGTAGTAGGTCAATCTACAGAGCCCGGATGATGATAACAGGCAACTCTGGACTCAACGGGGAATAGCACTAGTGTATCATAACAAAATATTGGTGAAATTAACGAGTTTCGCAGCAGATAATGCGTTATTTAGAGGCTGCGTTTCGGTGCCCCAGTCACTCCCACTATATGGATATACGCGGCGCTCTGATGGATCTAAATATTTTCCGAATGACTCAAAATGACACCAAAGTTATATGAGTGACTAAACGATCGTATTTTATGCCAGAAATAAGGTCGAGTTTGTAAAAAACGGTAATTCTCCTTTAACTGTTGATTTAGACCAACTTCAAGCTGAAGGAGAATGCAGTCTTATTTTTTTTTTATTTATGTGTAGACTAAGTTCTCTGGGCCTTTGAAGTGCCAAAATGTGCACACAAAAACAGGAGAAAGAGCATGTACTCTCCCCCCTTGGTGATGTATCCTGCCTTGGCAAATGCCAAAAGGATCAACCAGATGCTGCAACATCTGTGAGTTTAATTCATTCACGAAAACTCCATATGGGGATTTTCCCTCGGTAGTATGTGAGAGAAATAATTAATCCTTTTATTATTCATCATTTTCACAATGCTTCCCATCAATATGGAGGCAGTTGCAAAGGCAAACATAGTAGTTGTTGCCACATATGGTGGCACTCTGTTGATTCCAAACACGCTAATACTCCAGTCAGTTCAGTTTTATTTTAGGCGGTTCCACCTTGACATGCTCAGTGTCCTCCATGTTTATCAAAATTACTTTTTATGAACGTTAATACATGGTGTGTTTAATTTGTCGATTGCTAGATAACAAATAATAACGGTGAAGATTAGGCCAGTCCATTTAAATGTTTTGTGTTTAAGCATAGTGGAAGCCTTTTCAAAACTCATTAGCCAGTTAGCGTAACATTTTAATCTCAGAATCCATCTTCGGGCCAGATTTCATCACATCAGACCTGTGGGCCTTGAAATACTCCGAAGCACCTGAGACTTCTCGTCTCATCAGCAGCATCATGAACACCCCCTGATTAATGTTCCCGCCTGATTTCTTGTGTGGAAGACAAATTAAAAGCGTCATGTACAAGGACAAAACACAACGGGAGGCCCACCAGATGAGCACTAAATCAAGGATTTACAGTTCCACTTGAACCCAAATAGATGTAAATCAACAACAGGCTCATTAAAATGCAGTTCCATATTTTATTCAGTCTCCCTGAAAAGGAGGAGACTTTTAGATGCAACTTTGTATTGGTTGCATACGTTTAGACTAAATTCCGATTAGGTGATAGATCCTATGGAGTTCCCTCGGGATGCACCAGGTCCGTGGCAACAAATATAAACGCAGCAAATTGCCCAATTAGTAGCGTTTTCTTTGATGTTTTAGTTTGGATTTCAGTACAGCCAACATAACTCTTGCTCCTGTTTTCTGAGTGTGCTCTGCTAGCTGCTGGTGGTTTTTACAGGTTTTCTGAACTGAGTAAAACTATTGCCTGTGAAGTCGCGTACGCATCTTGTGTTTATATCACTACCCCTATTCTTAGCCTTAACCATAACCCTATTTTATGACATTTATTTATGTAAATTTATTTATTTATGCAATTACCAAAAGTGGCACAACTTTGTCTCAAATATTTTTTCCAATCAGCCCCATATAATAGTGATTTCTCACAATGTGACTTATTACCAGTAAAAAAAATGAAGGCAGCGCTGTAGTCTGCAAAGAAAAAACTGTTGCATTTTATTTTATACTGACGAACACAGAGGTAATAAGAAAGGGTTTACCTCAAGGATTTCAGCGAGTCGGGCTGTGCATCGTATATGATCTATGTTTGCGGATAACCTTGGCAACAGGAAAGCATGGCAAAGGTCAAAACGGTGTGTGTGCAAACCACCTCCTGTTTTGTGCAGTTCCTAAATAAAAATCTTTGTTTAAGAGTTTGAAGCTGAAGCTCAAACATCCTGACAAGAGATGTCAGACTAAACTAGGAAATAAACAACCTAAGTGACCTAGATGTGTTAAACATACTGTAGATTACTGAAGGTCACTGTTCAGTCATGTTCACTAGGTACGTTAGCACTGTCTTTGTAGTCAGATTATGAAACTCGCTCAGTCACGTTAAGACTTTAGCAGTTTTCTGTGAAACAGCATTGTATTTTTGTGGGATAGCGAGGATTTTCCATCACGTAGGGCTACCAGTAATGTTAGATTCTCCATTCCTTCCTGTTATTCCATCCAATCCTTTACCAGTTTTCCCTGTTTTCAGCAATGTCTCACATGCAAGAAACAATCTGTTTAAACAAATGTTTTCTAACATTTTTGGATGGAGAAGAATCTGGACTCATTCCCTGACTCAGAGTTAAAAAAAAAAAAAAAAGGGAAGAAAGAAAAGGGAAAAAGCAAACATACTACAATATTGCTGACCTGCAAGCTCAACTTCAACAAAAATGGATCCAGCTTTCAATCAATTTGTGGCCTTGTGAGACCCAGTCGACTAGAAATACTCCTGCATTACCTCCCCGTTGGTCCTATTGACGAGCCCCCGCTGTCAGATGACACATAGTTTATTTGGGCAGACAATAGATTAAAGGGATAAGGCGGGCAGGGTAGGGATCTGGGATTGCTGAGTGTGTACAGGTCATTCTGAAAAGATTACAGTGGCTCCAGGGGGCAGGATATTGACAGGTACATGAAAAGATCACCAGGGGTATACAGAGATGATCAAAAGAGTGGACGATAGTTGGACCAGGTGATAATTAACCTTTATTAACACTCACTAGGGGGTAAAAGTGAAAATAGGTCTTGAAAGAACACATTCCTTTCACTCTCACCATGTAAGGATAATGATATCTAAAGCGAAGTAAGCTACGGAAACACTCAAGAAAACTTGATTTCAAAGTGTGTTTTTTCTCCTCGCACGGAACCAATCCAAGGATAATTTCTTTCAGACCGCTCATCCTTCCACGCCAGCCGGTCACACTGCAGCAGGAAAACAGAGCAGACAGGAAGAAAACAGTGCAGCTGTGAAAATAGCTCGCAAATGGAAATGGTTAACAAAAGCAAAACAGCTCAGGAAGCACCAGGATGAAAACACCCTCAGTCAGACGTGAACATGAGCAGATGCCATAGATGTGAACACTCAGTCCATGTTTTCTGCTCTTATTTTTTCAGTGCATGGATCGTTATTAAATGCCTACTGTGCCGACCCAAAAGGGAATGTTGGGTTAGATGTTCAGCTTGATAAAGTGAGCCGCCCGCGCTTACAAATATTTCCACGGTGGTCCAAAATAATATAATGAAATCCGCTGACCCACAAATTGTTTTTTTTTTTTTTTACCCTTTTATGTGCTAAATTAAACAATTCACCCAGCAATAGAAGCACTGGGGAAAGATGAAGCGGACCTCCATAAACCTAAGCATTTCAGGTGAAGATTGGGAGTGTATGAAAAAACCCCCTTTCTAATTAATTTGCATTCTAATCTCCGCAGCCGCACCGAAGGCTCATGGGCTGACTTTGTGGATGTTGTTTATTTCCTGACTTCTGATAGACCCGCTATAATAAAAGTACAACATTTAATTTTTGCGAGGCGCAAATACCGTATGCATGCATAATAAGCTCGGTTATCCTCTGTAGTTTAGTGAAATGAAAACATAAGACTCGCGAGGACAACATTTATTCTGATTCTGATTAGTATTATTAAATTATAGAAATGTAGCAGGAGGGCCCGGGTCACACGGGGTAAGTGGGTATGTTAACGTCCCTGCAGGTTTGTATGAATTTCAAAATGGCAAAATGGATTCTGGAGATAACAGGTCACCAGGGAGGAGTGGATTAATTTGATCGGTTTCAAAACCCTGATGGCTGAAGTTGATATAAGTACAAGTAAAGGAAGTGTGCACTTAAATGAGAAGAGAGCTGCTCTGACTGACAGCAGCAGCAAAAATGAGCGCCACAAATGATGTATTCCCTTTCACGAATGTGGACATACTAAAATTGAAAATGGATCATTTTCGATTTGTAAAGCAAACGGTGTATTATACTACGGTTTCCTATATGAAGCATGCCTAATTTAGATTGTTTAAAATAGAACTCCCTCGGGCATCTGCAACTAAATGTCCTAGATTTCTAATATTAATGTTTCTGCAGAGCAGCAGAATAACAGTCCACCGTCAAAGTTGTATTTGAGGCATTAGAGAGAGTGTTTATTTAAGCTGATGCTGGACGAAATTTTGTTCTATCACATAAGCATCATCCTCCAAACACCATCCCCCATCATCTCGCTCTCTTTTTTCTCATCTCTTTAAGTCCTGCTACCTCTCTTTCTGCCGCGGTTCCTTTGGCTCACTCCTTATCAGACGTGTTCAGCTGTCGGTAGGACGTCCACAGAGACTGTCACCGTGCAGGGCTACTTGGCAACTAAGCTTTTAATTTTCCTTGCTGTCCATTATTTTAAATATCTTTCTTCACTCCAGCAATTTCCACTCTAATTTCCTCCCACCTTTGCTCTGGTGGCCTGTGTCTAAAATACCCAATGGGAGCTCACACTAACTCTGAGGCAATCAGAGGATTTAAGATGAGCAGGTGGTTCACTAGTTTTAACCAAACGTTTCATTAATTTCAAGTTATCAAAGGTCTGTTAGGATGGAAACCAGAAACATGGTATTGCATGGATTGCAATAACATTTGTGGCCAGGTGTTATTGGTATCTCACCTTCCATCTGACAATTTTTATTTATTTTTTTCAAAACTATTAAAAAGGGACACTCTTATAGCTCACCTGGTTGTGCAGGTGCTCCACAAACTGAGGCTATAGAGGGTGCCCTTTGCTGCATGTTGTTCCCTCCGCTACCAACTGTCCATTAATGAAAAAAAAAAGAGATGGAGGTCTGTCTTCTGTCCATCCAAGTCTTGCCACACGATAGCTCAGAATTTCATGGATTTTCTTGAAAATATTTAGTTACTACCACACGAAATAGTTTTGAAGTCTTCACTACATACTGTATATTAGTGTGGACAGAAAGCAGATGTAAATTGCAACTTGACTACTTGGCAGTGACATATAATCCATACTCAAAAAAACCACAGAAGCAATTAGCAACATACTGCCAAGCGTGGAGACTATAACAAATTATTACAACAAAGAAAAATAATATCAAACGTGAATAAAACCATTTAGACAGCATTAAAAATATGTCAAGTTTGCTTATAGGTAAATAAAGATGTACAGCTGTCAACTTATATCTACTGGTGATGAGTATGAGGTCCTTAATGAACCACTCCATCTCAAAGCAAGATGAAAATGTTTACTGTGTACTCTGTTGTGGTATTCAGGACCTCGTCAGTTGAAAGATTTGAAAAAGGCCAGAGTAATATATTGTAGTACGGGTACTATTGTTGTTCTAAGCCCCATGTTAGTAAGTTGGACATGTTCAGATAATTACAGAGTAAGTGGTCATTTGTAAGGTTACCTTTGTAACAACTTGGTTTGAAGTTGTTTCTATCTCAGGGTGGTTCATGTCTTTGTTGTTGTGATTGTTTGCTGGCACTGGAGTAGACTTAATAGAGTTCCTTTGTATTGGAGTTACAGTATAAGCAGTTTGGGCTTCTGCATCAATTTGAAGCTGTAGCTAGGAAGCTGAAAGTGTGGCAGGAGGTAGAAACAAAAATTAACCCGACTGGCAAAAAAGACACAGAACCGACTAGTGTTTGGGTGGCGTTTTTACAGAGTGAGCCAGACTGATGAGCGCACAAGTATAAACTGCACAGAATGAACGTTTCCATCCTTAACAGTAAAGGAAGATAATTGCTGTACCTTGTCCAGAGTAATCCTTCCTCCTGAATGTAGCTCAAACTAACACAATAAGTACATAGTAAGTTAGTTGTGTAGAGTTTTCTTCTTAATTTTATAATGTCTGATGAAAATTCTGATATTCCCAACAGCCTCATCCCTTCATTGTACCTTTGCGTTCCCTACATTAATTGACTGTTTCGTTAGCTTGCTAAACTGTTAGCTTTGGGGTTTCTAGGTGCCACTTACCTGACAGATCTGTTCTCACAACTTCTGGCTGATGTTACAACTTGTTACCACAAGGCAGCAAAAGGCAGGTGATTAAGGAAGTCATTAGGAATTTCTGTTACGAACCATACAAAATGTAATGGCAGTCAAGAAGCTAGCATCCCTCTAAAGCCTCATGCTCTGTAATACCAGTCTTAGTTTACATCTAAAAGGACAAGGATGAGCATTTTTTCCCCTGAAGCTCAAAATTCAGGATTTTGATGAAGACTTTGATCAAACCTTAATATTTATAATGCTGAGCTAACTCCTTGAAAGTAAAGGGCTTATCACTCTTTGACAACTGGATCCAAAAAGTCATTGAAAAACACTTCACTAAAACGCATGCCTTCCTTCTGCCGTGTTTTGATCACTACGTAATTGCATGAAATATACAGCACTTACTGTCCAGTAAGGCATAAACTGTGGACGTTAGACGCTTTTATCTAGCAACCGCACTCCGATATCATGTTCGTGTCATATCAGATTTTCTCACACCAACGTCCTCCTGGGAAAGCAGTTCACATCAACTTCTTAGCGAAAATTACAAGTAGCACTGAGGGATCTTCTGCGGGCTCTGAGAAGCATATCGCTTAAATTGTAGAAGATTGTCAAAACACATCGCAATCGCACATGACAGCAGTCAAAGGCCTTTAACATCTACACGCTCACATACTTCTACAAACAGCTGATACAATATTGTAGCCGAAATGTCATGCTAATCCTTTAATCGCAACAATTTGAAGGTGTGCAAATGCAATGAGTGTTAGTGAGTGTTGAAAAGGGCTTGTTTGTTTCACTTTTTGTGTGTTTCACCTCTTGCTTCTTGAGATGGAACGATTTAAATACAATCAATCAGTTGCCATGGTGGAAAGAAAAGCAATTGGGAAAGGGTAAGGTTTAAATTCGCCGAACAAATGTATCTAGTGATCTAGTTACTGCTGGGGAAATCAGTGTATTATATTTGACAATGGAAGCAGTCTTCAATGGTGTCTGAAAAACTAATACAGCAGACATGTATTGATTAAACATGGCTTTAGTGTTGCTGCCTCTGACCGTTCTGACTGAATATTTCAATTTATGATAAAAATCTACAACAATCTGGATTTCATGCCATTTTAATGATCCCTGTGAAGAAATAAATAATAGACCCATTGCCACACTGGATGAGTTCGCTCATCAGTAATCGTCCCCCTAATTTTCTTGGAGCAGTGCTGTAGGAGGATGGAAGCGTCCGCGGATATCGCTGCGCTTCAGTGCACAGCGGACCCAGAGGGACGGACCCATTAACAGAGGTCTGTTTATACTACCTCACCTCAATCTCGGCGCTCACCTCCCGACTAATGTCCGCCATGTTTAACAATCGCCTGCCTTATCACATGTACACACAGACTGAAGGAAGCGGCAGCGAAATCAGTCGGCGGCAGAAGTTGTGTCGATTGCCAGCGAAAATTGGAAATAGCACATTTAGGAAATAGCGTAAGTTCAGACGGGATGCAATCAAGTGAACTGAGGAGTTAGGCCTGTTTGACGATTTTATATCTTACATCCATAGTTTCAGCTCCCAGCATCCACTTCAGCTGCTTCACTACAGCTTACAACTTTTGTGCAGTTACTCAAAAAAATCAAACATACAAAAAAAAAAAACACAACAGCATTTTCTATGAACATAATTCAGGCAGAAACTATTTCTAATCTCAACATCTAAAAAATTAATTTGTAGGAACCAGGAGTTGGTGAAGCGTGTTGTCAGGGTTACTAACTCTAACTCATCATCTGAAGTGAAAAGGAGTTACAATCTTGTTACACGCGCTTTACCTACTCTGACAAGTTCAAAAACGCTGTAAAACCTGACAATTGGTGGCAACAAATCCTGCACCTACATTAAAGCAAACTCCCACCAACACCAGGAGGTAATTTTTCTATGCATATGTCAGGCGCTGATGGCTTGGAAAAGCTGTCTGGCTGTCAGACGGGATTTCACGACACGGTAATGTAACGGGAATAAGCTGTCACTTTGACGTTGAGGACGGCTGTCAACGTATTGTTTGGCCATGCCTGAGTGAGGTATTTACTGTACAGCACATCAGAGCGTGTGAGGCTTATCTGAATCAGTACCGGGGACTGTTCACTGCATTCGGAGCGGTCCAAACATGCCACTGATAGTCATGGGTGGCGCTTTAGTGATAAAACTGAATCCATTTTTCAAAGTCTTGCAGTTTTGTTAGAAAAATGAGCTAAAATAACACTTTCCCGCTATTACTTATTGTAACAAAGAGCCTTTCTAATGTGAACAGACAAAAATCACAGATGTAAAGAAGCATGTGACAAATGCATTTGATGGATAAACCCATAAAGGAGCACAATATTCATAAGTTCTCATCCCACTCTTTTGTGAATATTTTAGGAGTCCTCTAGGGCTTTAGATGTATATTAAATATTTCATGGAGCTCTTCAGAAATGGGCTGCGCACGTTGAAAACACACAGACAGGTGGTAGTCAGAGGAAACAAGGGGAAATTTTCATCCGCAAAAAAAAAAAAAAAAAGGATGTTAACCACGTGGCCCATGTCCCCCCGCACTCTTTTACATTCATTATCTCACGACATGTCAAACACAGCCAGAAGCAGCAGCAAAGAAGCCATTAAGCCTTATCTATTATTGAACAGTCAAAGACCTTCTAATGGCTGGAAATCACTGACACCGAGATTGTTTCACAGTCATACGATTTAACGTCCGTCCCTGCTTCAAAAGAAAATAAACACACACACACACACACACACACACACACATGCATGCACGCAGACCCTAAGCAGAACTGTTTTCGCCAGATTTATATCTTGTTGTTAATCTATACACCACAAGCAGTCAGTGGTCTGGCTTAATCTCTTCCCCCTGTTGCTCCGTGTTGTGAGAGGCATTTTCAGAGTTACTTGTCCAAGTGTCAGACCTGCCTGCGCACTCCCCTTTTTTTTTTCTTTTTTTTTTTTCATGTCTATTCAATGCGCTTCAATCGTGACATTATCATTTCACGTGGATAAAGACGTTGAGAAGACAGAGATGGCTGCCCTTTCGCGAATGACTACAGAGGTTGCGGCGCAGTTTCACTGTCTGCTCTAATACGTGTCTGAGGGTTCATTGCAGTAATGTGAGCATTCAGAGGAAACCATCTCAGGTCTCCGTCAGCACCATTGTATTTTGTGGCCATTGAGGCCGGCTGTCAGAGACTCGTCCTTGATCAGCGTCACAGTACAGATGATGGTGTGATGAATGAGAAAAAGAAGAAGAAACCTTTGCAGCAGCGCCCTCAAGTTAAAAAGGTTGGCGGTAGTGCTAACTTCTACACGCAGCCTCTTGAAAGTATTACGCCTTGTGTGAAGGACAGGTTCCTTGCAGCAAACCTACATGTTTTTTTCCATGATCATTGTTAGATAGTTGTCCATCATAAGGAGAGGTTGCTGCAGGAGGTATGAGTTTAAAATGGCACAGACGTTGGATTGTGTTTTCCTAGCTGTCACTTGTAAATGTTCTTGTATAGATCTCACCATTCAGAGAAAGTCTTTCAAGTGTTTATAAAACTGGAGATATTTTTTATTTTCTTTTTTGTTATTGAAGGGCTCAGAAGCAATTGTCATGACATTGTTGCCTCAAGTGCTGTTCCTAAGGCCACTAAGGAACTTTGATGCTCATGAATAAGATGCTCCTATATAACACAGTTAAAAATAAAAAAATAAACTTTTCTTCCTCTCATTGTGTATTTTTTTTTCAAGATATATGTTGATTCTCTATAGACATATTGTCAAACACAGATTTTAATGTACATTTTTATTAATATAATCAAAAGCAAAGAATATTTGTGAGTTGTGAAAAGATGGAATATTTCTGCCAGCATTTCTGAGTCATTGTTTAGAGACTTTTTGTCTGTCTGAACAAAATGCTTAATACGAATGAGTTGTAAAAGATTATGTTATATTTACCCATGACAATATAATTAAGACTGACACTGGTAATTTTTGGGTTTACCTAAATGAGTGTTCAGCCTCTGCTGCAAATGAGTCTGCATAGTTTGTGTCGAACAGCAGCCTCGGTGTACAGTACGATGAAGGAGGAGAGGTCTATCCTTAGAGTTAAATAACCAGCTTAAATGGAGGGATAGCACCTCGGGTCGCCTGTGTAACCGATGAGAAAGCAATACTAAAAGTGCTGTGAAATGTCTGTGAAGAGAGCTGAATGGTGTAAGGTGAGAGCTAATCAGGACCTTTCCATGCTCTGACAACCCTGTGTGCCTCCAACAATTACAATGTTGAGGATTAGCGAGTCGCCCAGAAACACACAATATGTCAAACTGCAACCATTAAATGATGGTTCCTCTTCGTTGCCCCTGCCAAAAATCACATGGTACATTTATATGCAAATGAAAGTTATGCCCCTAGCATCATTTTCCTCTGTGCTTGAATGGTTATATTTGACATTGTGGTGGAGGAATTTACAATTTGTTTCACTGTGAGATGGTTACACCGCGTATCAACACAGGCTACCCGCATTATAAACTTGTTTACTAATGAATATGCAATGAGCAAAATTCCTTTGGCTTGTCTTTTGAAACACAACTAATGAGTGCACTACATTTTTCATGTTGAATCCTTAGAGGGTCACGGGGTAAAGCCTGAACAGTCACCGGTCCATCACAGAAAGGCAAAAATAACCGCTCACGCTCACATCCATGGCGAATTTAGAATCAAATAATCAACCTAACATGCTTTAAGACTGGAGGAGTATGCTGTAGCATCAGGACAGAAAGGCCCCAGCTAGCCAGCAGGTTCAAAGTCAGACCGTACTACTTTGAGGCACCTGTGCTAACAACATGTTGACTGTTGAAAGATGTAAATGAGGCATCCTGTGATGTTAATACATTTTATGTGTTTCATCTGATCTCAAAGAGTGAGATAAAAACTAACTCTGGTAATTTCAAATAGATAAAACATGCAGATGAGTGAACTGTAGAGTTGTCCATCTGAGGTCCAGGGGAGATGATGTATGAAGTCTTTGGAGTCTCATGGAAAATATGTGTATCCGTCTTAACCACAGAGTAATTTCGAGGCCTGAAAAAAATCAAAGCAGCACTGAAGTAACAAAAACTGCAGTTCTTCAAATGGCCACTTGATGCTGGCTTCAAATGTGAGTCCATTCTCATACAGTGGACCTCCATGTAAAAGGGTTGGGGTTATGTCTCTTACTGCAGTATTACACCTGTTTACAGCCTGATACAAAAATCAGGTTAGCTCTGAGTGACAGGTGGGTGCCATCGCAGGTCACAGCTGTCTGCCTTAGTCTGACTGTCTGCCACTGCAGAGAGGCCTCTGCGTCCTTGCCAAAGTCAGACCATGCCAGACAGAAGCACATTTTTTGAGCGTGCAGTGCTTTTTGGCTTATTTTGAAAAATATCCATGACAGTATTTGGTTGTGTTGGATTGTTGCACTAATAACTGCATCCATCTCCATAGAATGAGCATTGTTTGTCCACTACCATGCTAATACGGGTAATAAACACATGAAAAATATCAATTAAGATGCATTTAGAGCAGAATTTAAAATATGAATTCATTTACGTCAATCACATGTTAGCTAAGGAAATTATGCGATTAATCTCAACTGAGTATTTTAATTGATTGACAGTCCTGTGTGTGAGTTAGAAATTAACTGAAATGATCATTTGTAGTAAGTTAAATCCTCCCAAAAATACACTCTATATTAACACTCATTCTGACAACGGCCTGCTGCGTTGACTGTCTAAGTCAAAACCGCCATGAGGTTTAGCAGTCATTAATGAGAGGACTCCCAGATCAATTCTCATCGACTAAAGGCCTCCATTATTGGCTTGTAAGACATTACTGTTGTACCATTATCCCTTAATTATACTGAAAGCAGAGGGCTGCTGGTGTGGCTCCTTCTCCAGTACAGTACAAAATCAGACGAGCCAAGGTAATCATCCTTTCCAACACACATTGCCCGGGGTGTTACCTCATTTACTGTTGCATTCTAATGGATTCATTAGCAAATGACAGTGATTTATTGTTTAAGGCAATTCATGATTGCTTTATGGTTAGTGGGTGGGAAGGTGCACACATATACTAAATATTTGCACTCTTAAATATTTTTAGGGGACATAATAAAACACACATTAAGGAAATGCAATGAACCTTAACATCGACTATTCCCCTCGGAACTTTGACAAAATGTCAAGTATTAATATTGCTCACACCTGGGGCCTTGAGTGTTTTCTAATGAGAAGTATAGTTGTTTTCTGCAGTGTGTGGTTGGCAGACTGTTATTTAGCGCTTAATGTGTGAATCAGTAAATGCAGAACGCGCGGACAAGGCCAGCGCTGGTCCCAGAACGCATCAGGGAAGGTCCCGCTGAAACCACATGCTGCGTGCTCAATTGACAAACGTCCGTTTCAAATAAATATTATATGGATGTGTCCAGAGAGGCACGGTTTGGGCCGCAAATCAAGTTAATTTGAGAAAATCCAGACTCACACTTGGCACTTGATATAAGAATACTATCGACGGCAACCAATAGCTCCAGGCTGTTAAAAAATGTCAAGAGTGCTGACACAGGGATTCAACTTTAATCTCCTCATACATCACCAATGCTGGTCCTAAACCTTCAACTCTTCAATAATTTGTCACATGCATTTTTATCCTGCAACCGTCCACTAGACCTCTCAAACTTCTCAAATTCTTCATCTCCGCTTTCCTTAAAAAAAAAAAACAGCTGATGGTGTACCTGTTGAACTTGGCTGGCTGGCTGCTGTTGTGGAAACCTCTTTTGGCTCCTGTAGGTTAGTTGCTGCCACACTAGTGACAGTTTCTGTTCTTTGTTAAGTGTCCACGTATGTGACGTAAGGCCTATTTACCCATTGAGCTCTTCTAAACCAGTGAAGAATGTGAAATTACTTAGCAATACATTTTTATTATCATGCCAATGTAAGCTCCTGTTGTGGCAGGACTTACTTCCTGGTGTTTTTCAACAGATGTCCTTGTCCTTCTTGTTGGTTACATGTATGTTCAGTATGTTCAGAAGGACAAAATGCACAAATATAGTTCCTGAATTGGTACAGCGTAAACACTGACTCATCTAGCATTTTTTTTATATGTTGTTGTCAAAAGGAAACAGTTATTTGTTTTTTATTCCTGAAGGTTGAGGTCTAATTGCACTGCTCATAGGACACATTTTTCTATATTCTGTTTCTACTCAGTACCATTTTAAAGGGGTTAACCCAAACTGTAACTTGTGACTACATGGTAGCTTTCCTTCGTGAAAGCTGAGCTGCCGCCATGATGGCTTTGGTCACCTGACGTTTCATCTTGATTTGTACAATACTGTCAGTACAATCAACAAAACTGATGTCACAACAGAGAGCCTTACAGAGCCGCAAGCGTGGCTGTCCACTCATTCCTTTTCCCTTTCCTTTAAATCTTAATGCAAACATTTCCTGTATGCACCCTCGATTGTGTATAAGTACATACAACATGAAAGATACCCAAATGGTGAGGGTGATGGGGGGACTCTTGTGTCTTCTGTGAGTCACGTGATTGATCATGATGAGGTCACGACCTCTAATGCTTAATATTCTTTCTGATCATACGAAGGTTCACCACAGGTGCATCCTCAACAGGACAATATCACTAACAGTAGGACATTATTAAATTGTCCCCAAATACCTTTCAACAATGATACTTAATTGATTAATTATCTGAAGCAGCTCTAGACATTAATGTATATGCAGTATATACACCAATCAGCCACAACATAATGACCACTGACAGGTGAAGTAAATAACATTGACCATCTTGTGACAATTCAATGTTCTGCTGGGAAACTTCTGGACCTGGCATTGGTGTGGATGTTACTTAGACATGTACCACCCACTTAGACCAGATCTACCCCATAGCAATGACACTCCTTGATGGCAGCAGCCATCCCCAGCAGGATGCAGCCTGACATAGGCACACACACAAAAACGGTTTAGGAACAACTCAAGAAACATGAAGAACAGCTCAACATGTTGACCTGGCCTCCAAATTCACTAAATCCCAAACTGATCAAGTATCTGTGGGATGCACTGGAACAAGCCTGATCCACAGAGGCCCCTCCCCTCAACCCATAGGACCCCTCTGACAACTGTTACTAGACACCACAGGACACCCTCAGAAGGCCCATGTCCATTCTCTGATACATCACAACTGTTTTGGAGGCACAAGGAAGACCTGCACAATATTAGGAAGGTGGTCATAATGTTATGCCTGATCAGTGTATAATAACAACATCGTTGTCGTCTTTTGTAACAACATAAACAACAATATATTTCAGCCTGCCAACGCCACAGGGATCAACATGTGCCCATACTTTTCTGCAGAGAAAACCGTGGAATTATGCACATACTTTATCCTTTTGGGCTGATGGCATACCTGTCTGGAGGTCAGAGCTGGAAGATGGAAGGTGGAAGATGGAGGGAGAGGGCTCTGATCCTAAGCATCAGAGATAAGACAGGCAAGAATGATGGGGCCAAAATGGCAGGAGAAGAGAAAAGGGCAAATTATCTGATATACCAGAGGCTTTGAATTCACCCTGAATACCAGCGGGGAATAAACAAGATACTCCACCATTCTGGCATGCTGGATGGAGGGCACTTTAACCTTTACCTTTAGGAGGTGGCTGTTCCCTTTTGTGCCGTGATATTTCCAGGCCATGGAATCCGGCTGTAGGATGAGAGAAAAATTAACAATGAGATAAAAGCAGATCATACGTATTGGACTCCTTTTATCAAACAACAGTAACGGTGCAGTGATAAAATAAATCATTACATTTAAATTCTGTGACTGACACCTCAATTATGATGTTTTTTTTCTCTAAACCAAACAGGCATTTGTGTCTTTGTCATCTTGAGGTTTTCAACATGTCATTAGATCATTTAGATAGCTTGCATCATTATATTATATTGTTTTGATGGACAGAATGGCAGTTAAGATTCAGTCACGCACTCTTCTTCTGTTTGTCTTCAAACACTCAAGGATAATGAACGAACGCATGCTCCAACACGGACAGATTGTTCTCGACTTTGTCATATGGTATTTGGTTGTCTAGATCCCTCAGCAGATCACCTTCTCTTCTCGCTCCTCCTGTCATGGTGATGGTCCCTGTTGGTGTCTGACAGGCGATACAGCCTGGCGTTTGACCTCTGAGAAAGTTCCTCTTATGTGTGAGTGTGAGCTGACAGCAGCTTAATGCCAGTGTTAAGGCCTGCCTGTGGAAGAAAGAGAGAGAGAGAGACAGTTGGAGGACTACTGCTGCTGCTGCTGCTGCTGCTGCTTCGGCTTCACTGCAGGCCAGTTCCTCACCAGACCAGCTATCTATAGCAGCAGGCTCAGCTGTCACTGAAACCTCCACACTCTATTCTGGTCCAAATTAATATAATATAAATCTGTCTTCTATTCTAATCTGTGGTTTCCCCTCTTTCTTTATATGCTCATGTCTATTCCAGCGGCCTATCATTAGTTTTTCTGTTTGGCTGTTAATCATCATCTTGGACCAAAGCTCACCTGTGTTTTTTCTTGCTTTGTGCTTTAAGTGGCTCACTTTTAATAGCTGCATTGTGCTCCAACGTGACTCAAGCCATCGTTATGAGTTCAAACATAAAAGAAACCAAATAAAAGAAAAAAAACATTACTGTAGAAAATATATCTCGGCTTCTGTGGTCAGACACCTTTGTTGCACCCTATGAGGAGGTGAACCACCTAGATACAAACTACAAGAGCTATAAAATCATGATATTCTTTTCATTGTTCGGTGTTATTCTTACGTGTTTCACACTGCAAAGAAACAAAATCACTGTTGCTTTATCAGTCACAATATAGATACAGCAAAGATATTTACTCTCCGAGACCTGTACTTTCAGTAGTGTTGGAAAAGGTGTTCATATTCTTTCTCATTTTAAGTTTCATCAAGTTCTTATTCTGTAGAAAATAATTCTAAAGATTTAAATGAGTATGCATTAGAGTGACACAAAAGTTATTGTAGTGAAAGCAACTTAGTACTTTGTGCTGAGGTAAAATTTGCTATAATAAACTGGAAAACTTGAGTTAATAGCGAGGTAACAATTGGTTAAAATCAAGGATCGGAGTACTGCCCACTTTAAGTGCCTTTAATACAATCCTCTCTAGCAGAAATAAGTATGGCTCTCAGCATTCAGCTGAAAAACACAACCACCCGCAGTTACTTCAGTCTGGATGTCTCTCCTTTAGAAACCTTTGCGTGGAAATTACATGAGGAGAACAAATTTTTCAAATGTAAGGCGATCGCTGCTTGAATAGATGTGAGTATTTTAAATTCAGTCTTATTTTCCATTGTAAAGATTTCATAGAAGCACTCTGTCTTCCACCGCTGTGCCGGCAGTCAGCGAGTCCGGATCCATTTCCAGTGTGTTCCAGGAAGTACTGAGGTCTATACAGAGAGCACAGCCTCCAGTCGAGTGGGCAATTACTTAAGGTCAAGGTGACACGTCAACATTTGCGATCAAAAGTGTCAGAAGGCTTCGGTTACTTTTGCCTAGTGTTTCTGCTTGCCCTTCAAACATGCAAATGCCGCATGCACATGTGCATCTTCTTCTATAACCGCTTGTCCTGTGAAGGGTCGTTGGGGGTGGCGAGAGGTGGGGTACACCCTGGACGGGTCACCAGTCTATCGCAGGGCTAACACAGAGAAACAGCCATTCACACTCACATGCACATTAACTGAACGAGCATGTCTTTGGACAGCGGGAGGAAGCCGGAGTACCCAGGGAAAACCCACGCAGACACAGGGAGAACATGCAAACTCCACACAGAAAGGCCCCAGTCGTCCGCCCATGCACATGTGTGTCTCATTGCAATTACGTGTATATACTAGATATAGGCGCAGAAGCCAAGCCAATGCTGTAAGCCCCTGAGGCGTTACCATGCTGGAGCTCTAACTGACGCATTGATCCTCAAGATGAGAAAAACATAGAAACAAAACTTTATGTTGATGACTCAGTCTGGTTTTTCTTTATCAAAAAGTGGATCAATATAACTCAAACATATAACTACCAGTGATGGGAATAATGGCGTTAAAATAAACGTCGTTACTAACGGCGTTATTTGTTTCAGTAACGAGTAATCTAACTAATTACTATTTCCTCCGTTACAGCGCCGTTACCGTTACCGTTACCGACAGTTAAATGTGGTGCGTTACGTTGCGCTGTCAGCCAGCCACAAGAGCTGTGAAGGTGTTTTTTTCCCCTCTGGGTGGGGTGGGGTGGGGGTAAACCGCATAAGTGATGATGATTGGCTAAGGTAGGGTAAGTTTTCAGGGTAAGCCAATCAGCGGCAGGGCAGTGTTCAGTTGGGTGGGTGTTGTTTACACACAGACGTGCGCATAGCAGTATCACACAAGCGATCAGAGATAGACTGCAGCAATGGAGAGTTCAGAGCATTCAGAGGTAAAGTTGCCATTTTCAAGGTGGAAGTATAGGGACTACATTAACCTCACTGAGGTAGAAGGCAAGAACGTACACGTGAAGTGTACATTACGCTCAGAAAAAAAAAAATCAAATTCTTAGACGTATTTAAACTTTTTTTTAAAAAAAGTAATGCAATAGTTACTTTCCCTGGTAACTAGTTACTTTTATAGTGGAGTAAATCAGTTACTAACTCAGTTACTTTTTAGGAGAAGTAACTAACAACTATAACTACTTACTTTTTAAAAGTAACGTGCCCAACACTTATAACTACTTACCAAATGTGCACCATTTGTCCAAGACTCCTGCATCTAAATGCCTCTTAAATGGTCAAACACTTTTCCAGGTGGAACCCCTGATCTGGTAAGGGCAGGTTCGTATTTAAAGCCACACCCTTTCAATTATACCTTACACAAAACGCCTTTAAACATACCTGTATTGTGGCTGTTGCACTAGAATATACTGTTTTATGTCTGCTTTACCACTTCAACTCTACTGTTCTCATACTTACCATTGATGTACCAGTTTGATTCCACATGGCTTTCAGATTTTACGAGCATTACTCACCCATTTGCTGCCTAAGGACAGAGTATTTCTGTTATCCTTCCTGTCTTTATGCTAAGCTAACTATAAGCTGGAGGAGGGTTAGGGTCAGTGAAGGTGCAGATGATTCCAGTGCAGCTTGGTGAGTACTTGCTCAAAAGCACATCTGAATGAAAGTTTCTTCTATGTCTGATTGTGTTTATCCCATTAGCCTTACATACACCTGATTAATATTTGAGAATGAATAAGTAAATTGCCTAATGAAGCAGCCATTTTTATATATGCACAATATATTTTTCAACTTTGACATAGTTTTCAGAGCATATGAACTTGTTCAGGCACATGTCTGTGTGGGAACATGACAGCAGTGGGCGTAACGAACTACCAGGAGGAAATTGTGGTTGTTTACCTCAGTGAACACGGGATTGAGGCACAAAATTGAAAGACAGGATTATGGCGAAAATCCGGATAGAGATTGGGGGATGTCTACTTCAAACAGAGCTTGGTCAACAAACCCCACCTCTTTCCTATCTCTGCAAAACCACACTCTTTCGCTCGCCCTCTGTCTTTCTCCGGTCTGCCGTCACCTACCATTCTCGGAACAATTCAATATGCAGCATGCGTACGCTACAGTCTTCCAAAGCGGCATCAAATCCAACACCCTCCTCTCAGGAGCTGTATTTTCACCTGCTGAATCTCCTCCAGGGGCTTTTTAGAACATTTCTTTGAGACTGCCTCAGGAATGGCTTTGAGATTATGCGCCCGTGCTGATTCTAACTTTAGATTGTGGCCAGAAATTCTCCAGGTCCAGCCGGAGATAAGTCCAGGCGAGGTGACTTAAGCAAAAATCTGCCTCTGCTGGGACTTTAAGCAGCCTGGTTATCTGATACTGGAAACTATGATCGGGAGATACAGCCGTGAGCAGACTCTCTTGTACTACCCAGACACACAAAGGTTATCTTTCAACATCATAAATAGCTACTGTGTTGCTCCTTGGGGAAGATAATGTACATGGCTGTGGAAAACTGTCAAATCCCCAAAATCAGTCAGTGCCGGAAATAAACTTGAGGGTGTCAGCTGCAGATGTACAGCAGCCAGGCAGCAATACGAGACATCTGATGAGTCTGAGATCAACAGGGTTTTTACATTCAACGTCAACAACTCGTGATGCACCAGGCTGGCGAACGTCTTTGTGTGGCTGAAAAGAAATATGCTAACAAGATGGTGACATTGATTTTGACCTTTGTGGCCTGATGACAAATCCAATTAATGTCTTCTTGCATTTTTCCAGATGCTTTTGACATGACAAACCATTATTGTGAGCACATACAGTATTAAGTACTAATATAATGAGCATATGTTTTAGAAAGGTTTATAAAGCCAACTCAACAGTAAGTGGATGAGCTGTTACAGTATTTTATGGGTTGTTGACGACCTAATAACAGATCAATCTTTAACCTCGTCCTACAGAAAGGCTTCCCTTTTCTATTACTGCCTCTAAATGATTTCACACTTTCAAATGATGGACACATAATTTCATTCCAGGTTTACAAAAAAAAAAAAAAATGCATAATGTATGATATTAGTAATGAAGCAACACGATAGATGCTGCGCTTTGAAATTGTTGTTCATTTACCATCAAGGAAGGCATTAAAAATGGGCCAGTGATAGCTTACCATGTAATAAACCAAATGAATGATCATGTCTAGGCTTTGATAGGAACGGATTCGTTTTCACTTTAACTGATTAAGCTCAGCGCTGAGATGATGAAGGCAGCCGAGCAGGAAATAATCACAGTAATGCTATCAGAGAAAGGGAAGTGACGCCTCAGTCTGGCTCTCTGTTGTGTTTCGAAGGGACATTGAAGATCTACCTTTATGCCCGTCTCATTCAGGGGTGGTGAAATCCTCTCTCAAATTATTTTATATTGATGAGCTAAGGAAGGAAAATAATTTATTTTGCCGTGAAAATCCCTGTTAAGATTAAACTTCATAATCCCCTTTCACTGAATAATTTCACCATCACAGATAAGAGATTATATTCAGTGAAACAGGTTACCCAAAATATCATAGAGTGTGGCTTCTCCAAAGCTAGACTAATCCTTTATACCCAACTCAATTTCTAATATTGCTGTACTCAGTTCACAATGTTTGAATATATTTGGGAGAGACAACATTCAGAGTCCCTGTGAGGCATATACTGTATCTATACCTAACTGGAAAAGGCGAGAAGCTGCATAAGGACAATATTTCCCGTCTTTTATATCTTCTATTATTGTACGCCTGCATTGCAATAAAAAAATATGTAATGTAATATTAAAGGGCACTGAAGTATTCAGAGCTGGACAGAAGCCTGTGACCATACAATATGAATTGCATGGCTTTGTCAGAGTTTGCAATAAGTTGAATTTAAGGCAACAAAGATTTCAGCACAATTGCTGTCTAAAAATGAAGCTGATATCTTTTACCTGTCTGTGATAATACATCACTTCCAATCTCAATATATGCTATGCCTCACTAAAAAATAAAACAAAAAAATCATCCAGATGGTATCATAATAATTAGTTGAGTGGTTGTAGTTTTGCTGTCGATGGTTGGATTGCACTTCCCCTATTTAGCAGTTCTAAAGGAAGTGGTTCACAACTACTCCTAATGGACTTGTAGGCGGATAAGAGGGAGGACATTTTATGCTAATGTTATTTATGTACAGTGCTTTCTATTAATTAAGATTACTGGAAAAATTACAATACTAGTTGATTATTTAATGGCCAACATTTATGAGGCGGCCTCTTGCTGTCATGTGAAAAAAGTGCATGTAAAATCACCCGCTGGGGGACGACTCTTCACAGTTAGTAGGCAAGAAAATGGAGAAGATGCTTGAAAAATGCCTTGAGGAAGTTTCTTTTACAGTGTCTGCGATGTATTCGAACCAAAACCGTGATATTGTGTTAAGCCGGAAAAAAAATCTGTATATCAGGTTTCTAAAACAGTCCAAAATGTGACTGGAAACTAAAATTATAGTTAAAAACACAACATAAAAACAAAACAAATGAATAAGTTAACTACTACAAAAAAATATGGGACTTCTGGGTGAAAAGCCTGCCTGTAATGCTGCACCCATTTTTTGGTAGAACTAGGTCAGAAAGCCATTAATCATGGGGGGGGCAGTCGAATATATCATAATGTTGAGGTCTATCACCGGAGTGCCAGATACCTGACAGACTACCATTCTCGTTCGCATTTGTCATTATATTTCCAATTCACTTACCCTCGATGGTTTTAGACAGTCGAAGGAGACCACTGTGCCTGAAGGAACCCTATGCAGACACAATAGAGAATGCAAACTCCCCAGTTTGGGGACTGGTTTGGTTCAAATCCATGAATTATTTAGTGTGAGGCAAACATGACATCCATGTTAAAGTACATAGTATGGTTCTAGTCTAAATATACCATGGCCCATTTTATTGTAATTACAGTACATCAATACATAGGTGGAAAATACTACCTCAGTTTCATAATTGAGCTGTGATATTTCAAAAACCATTTAATGTCGTCACTAAATGGGTCCATTAAACCATAGCCACAATAGACTATGGGCCATGGTATATTTATTTTTATAGTCATAAAAATAAATGGTTAACTTGGAGATTACGATACGCTTCAATTACGTTCTTGAGATAACCAGAGTAAAATAGAAATTTGCACCCACACCATCGGCACAGTGAAGTGCGAGTAACCCTGATTCAGCGATCACATCCTCTCAAGATACTGAAAAGACTATTTACACATAAAAAGAAGCACATCAAATACAGAAAAGCCCTACGTCAAGCAGTGGGTGAGATTCAAAAAAGCAGTTCTAAAATGGTTAGTGATCCTGGATGGAGGTGAAAATAGGTTTGCATTAGATGAATGGAGGCTTCAGGAAGGACAGGTGAAGGTCAGTGAGGTACAGTAGTGTAGTATTGTAGCTACTGTAGAAGGGGTTGTCGTTATAGAAGCTTTGTGAATGAGTTTGAAGTGGATGTGTTGGGATGATGATGTGGTCCATTAGTGAGTGGAAGGCTGGGCAGCTCCTGGATGTTCTGGAGTTTATTGAGGACCGAACAATGCGATTACTGTGGTCACATCTTGGTGTAATGAAAGCATAGATGACGCAGAAAAAGGAGAGGGAAGGACACATTTTTTAAATGGTGATTAGATTTACAGGGCGTGTTTTGTCCTAAGGATATGGGGAGGTCAAGAGAAAAGTTCTGACTTATGTCAATGCCGTATTAGGTAACACCATATTTTCTTTTGACATTTCGCTTATGGAAAAATCATCTGAGTACTTCCATTATTCATCTGAAGATAAAACCATTGCCTTTATTTCCTAAAAGAACAGAGATGACTTAAATGGATTATCCAAAGCTGACATCCGATACTTTACGAAAGAGAGGGTGGCTGTCTTATGTCAATGCACCAGGGGCTAGAAACAGAAAAAAAAAAAAAAAGTGCCTTTGATTGTATCTTTATCTGTTTGAGCAGTTGACATTTAAACGGGACATGCTCCTTAAAATATTCACCCAGTTCCCGCGGTTGATATGGAGCTTGCTAAAATGAGAGCGAACGTCTTCTGATCTAAGGTCACACACAGAGAAGGACTGTGAGCATGACACAGAAGAAAAAACAAATGACATTTTCTATCGTGAAGGCCGTGTCGGAGTCACAGTATATACAGGCACAACTGACTGACTGTTAAAACCCTTCCACCAAACAGGGACTGCCGAAACGTATGTTAGCAACTACACCAACCGTGTCTGTCAAGCTTTATAGTACTCCATATACGAAGAGATTGATTTGCGGTTTCCGTGGTTTCTTCCAAAACCAACAGAGCAAATGTGTGAGGAACGGATCTCATACATCATAGCTGCCATCACATTTTACCTGGGTTTCTCCCTTAAGGCCATCTCCTGTGCCCTCCAGTTTGACCCTCAGACTCTCCTCAGGCAGGTAGACCAGTCATTCAGCTGTATGATTCAGGTAACTAGCTTAGCTGTTATAAAGGCAGGACATTTTTCACCCAAAACAATCAACAACAATAAACAGTAGCCGGTTTCAGCACAAACACTGAGTGCAAGAGTTCCACAAAGTAAAGGAACTCTAGATGCTAGTCTAAATATAACTACTTACCGAAATAATGGATATGAGACATGTACATCTTTTATTTTTTTTGTTTTGATTAAATTGTATAAGACACATATATATATATATATATATATATATATATATCTGGTCACACACTCATTACCGCACACATTCACTGTGGCATTGTTTCAATAAGCTTCTGCATTGTCACCAGATTTATTTCCATCCAGTGCTGCATTCATTTTTCACCAAGATCTTGTATTGATGATGGGAGATGATGGCACTGATCACTGCACAAAGCCTTCTCCGGGACATCCCAAAGATTCTCAATGGGGTTAAGGTCTGGACTCTGTGGTGGCCAATCCATGTGTGAAAATGATGTCTCATGCTCCCTGAACCACTCTTTCACAATTTGAGCCTGATGAATCCTGGCATTGTCATCTTGGAATATGCCCGTGCCATCAGGGAAGAAAAAATCCATTAATGGAATAACCTGGTCATTCAGTATATTCAGGTAGTCAGCTGACCTCGTTCTTTGGGCACATAATGCAGTGTGTGTGTGTGTGTGTGTGTATGTATATATACATGTTGTCAAAAGTATTCGCTCATCTGCCTTTACATTCATATGAACATAAGTGACATCTCATTCTTAATCCATAGGGTTTAATACGATGTGGGCCCACCCTTTGCAGCTACAACAGCTTCAGCTCTTACAGGAAGGCTTTCCACGAAGTTTAGGAGTGTGTTTATGGGAATTTTTGACCATTCTTCCAGAAGCGCATTTGTGAGGTCAGACACTGATGTTGGATGAGAAGGCCTGGCTCAGTCTTCGCTCTGATTAACAAAGTTGGGAGCATGGAATTGTCCAGAATCTCTAGGTATGCTGAAGCATTCAGAGTTCCTTTCACTGGAACTAAGGGGCCAAGCCCAGCTCCTGAAAAACAACCCCACACCATAATCCCCCCTCCACCAAACTTCACAATTGGCACAGTGCAGTCAGACAAGTACCGTTCTCCTGGAAACTGCCACACCCAGATTCGTCCATCAGATTGCCAGATGGAGAAGTGTGATTCATCACCCCAGAGAACGCTTCTCCACTGCTCTAGGGTCCAGTGGATGCAGTGGTGCTTTACACCACTGCATGTAACAACTAACAACTACCATGGTACTGTTGCCTTTTTGCATAAAGGATGCCACGCTTTAGAACACTTTGTACTTAAACTCCTTCTTGTTACAACTTGCAGGCAGTGAATGAATGAATGAGTTTGACATTATTGTTTTGCAATGCTCAACCATGTACTAGTAAAGAGTTTAAAACATTGTGATTAAAAAACTAGCTGGTTCAAGGTTTTCCTATCCATGTTTCCATCCCAAGAACCTGAAAAAAAAAAAAAAAAAAAAACGTTCTTACACGTTATTTTGGCAAGCGTTTATACAACAGCCTGCTTGGCGGTAATGGAGAAGACTATACAACAACGTGTAACATAAAGTGTCAGACAGGCATCAGTTCAGCACTGCAAGTCAGCATGTGGGAAATTCAAGCTGCTGTTGATCGCGATGTACTGCTTTGCAAATGGGGTCAGCGCAGTGAAAGAGTTCAGCACTGCAAAGTTGAACCCCAAAGTTACTGCACTTCTTTTTTTAAAGGTAAACCCATTTCTCCTTCAGTTTCCATCCTTTGACTATACCAGTTAACAGTGGGGGTGCCGGACACTCACACCATATTCACGTCTACAGTCTACAAGGCACCTAATGTAAACTAAAGGCAGCTCCTTAACTCCAGTTGTGCTGCTTTTTATGTTCAAGAAACAGGTTAACAGATTACATTCAACAGCCTAAATTGGCGTGAACATTTGCCGTCTATAATGACATCCACATCAGACGCGGCGCAGGCATACCAAAATAGAAGTGCTGCCACACAAGCGATAGGAGGGGCACAGAGGCTGCATGAGTATGTGTGTGATGTTGAGAGGGAATAGAGTCATTCTGGGAGCTCTTTACACTTTCACAGCGTATTCCCTTGACATTATACTCCCAAGATTCAACCGCGCTTTATGTGAGAGATGCTACCTCTTTGAAAGATCAACAAAATAGACCCTTGATGACATTAATAATAATAATAAAAAAAAAAACTCTGAGACACAACAGCAGGAGGAGGAAAGGGAGCTAATTTCTCTGCTGATGTTTGTGCTCCCACAGTGCCCCGGGTGGTCAGTCTGTGAGCACGCTGTTACTGCATATTGGTAAACAGCCACTAATAGATGAGTCTACAACCTCCTTCAGCACAGTCAAAGAAAAAGAAAAAAAAAAAAAACATCACGGAAGGGCATGGAAGTCGCTTTTCCATTTAGTGCGACGCGATAAAACATACAAATCTTTTGTTTTCTTTACAAGGATTTGGGCTTTGGGAGGTTTTTGTTAACAAAATATCATCTACAAACGACAGCGCACATGCTTTATTGCCGTCCACGATGCTGAAATGGCTGATGTATGTCATTACAATACACTACTAAAAATACCAATCATTGTGGGCTTCAGTGTATAAGCCATTTCTAAGTTAAATTTCCATCCCCTCAGGCTGTGAACGTCCAGGCCCGGCTCCTCATTTTCGGAAAGCGAGAAATAACAATGCCTGTGTGCTCCCACACACATAAAGTGCATCTGTTTGGCTCCTCATTTCCACTGCGGCTGTCTGGGTCCGGGCGAGGCGATGATAGATCTGCTGACTTCCAAATGAGCTTCATAAGAGCAAACTTCATTTAGCAATAAAGTCTTATGTACAGATGTAGAGGATGTTAGCATTTATAATGGCCTGCGTGCTGTCAGAACAACCTTACTTTCCTGATGCATTACACACTCCCTCAATCTCATAATTCAGTCTGTTGTGAAATATGTATGTCTCTAAACTAAATCATCATTTAGTTTAGAGACACCATTTAGTAATCTGATTCTGCTTTTTATAAAACATGCGGACAGCTGGGAAGCTACACTGTCTGCTGAAGCCGCTTCACTAGCATGTGTTGTCTTTAACAAATCCATCCTTGCTTTTGAATATTTAGAGCGAGGGATGACCCACTGCGCCGCGAAAGAGACATGCAGTGTTATGTTAAGCATGCGAACACTGCAGCACCATTGAAATGCAGTCCCCCGCAGAACGGTGCTTTCTGCTACACAAGGGTTCAATGTCTGTTCAAACTGAACCGGGCTGCTACACCCGTGCTATAATGGGCCTTATCTGACAGAAGGATTAGTGTTCAGCAGAGCAAAAACACCATTTAGCCATGGTCAGCTGGGAGGGTGCTGGAAACCCCTGTGTGATGCATTGGCTTTGTAATATCTCAGCAAATGAAAGGAAACAGGGGAGCTCTGACTTTGGCTCATTACTGCAGCATGCGTTTACTGGAATTAAGGAAGAATGGGGCGGACAAAAGTGACTAGAAGGGCTAAAAGAGTGAAAGGGCGGTAGCATTGGATTTCGGATGAGGTTAACTATCCTTCTTTTATGTGCTTGGACTTTAGAAACCTCATAAATCTAGTCGCTGCTCCTGTTGTTCATTGCGGCATTTGGCTGTCACCTGACAAGAAATAAAATAATTAATGGAGTTAACACTAAAATAAACCTTACAGCCACGTGCAATATCTTAAAAATAAATAAATAAATGAATAAATAAATAAATAAAAAATTCAGCTGAGCTCTTTGTGTGCATAGGGCTTTGACATGGATCAGTGCCTTATCTTTTGTTCCACTTCAAAGAATCATCTGCCATTAACTATCATCTACGGGTAATTTGGTGGAATATTTGAAAATGCCACAGTAAGACTTGAAGTGTTTAAATGTCTTGCCTTGGTCGCTGCAGCTCGTCCGCCCTGCTGTGTGGAGAGAAAAATAAAAGCCCGTTTACGTTATCCTGCTGAGAGGTAGGGATGATTCCCCCCCAAAATCGACGATTCGGGTGTGTTTGGGTGAGAGAGGGAGAGAGGGAGAGAGAGTCATAAAAATAATTTATTTAGACAGTTACTCTCTGCCAGGAAAACCAGAAAGCTTCAGCTCCTCATAAGATACATGGCATAATATATTTCTTAAATCCCTGCTGGATAAAAGTTTCTTTATTTACTGCTGCCTTATAAAAGGTAAATCCAGGCGACCGCGTGGCCCTTATTTGATCTCCACATCGTCAGAGCAGCCTGTGCAAGCCCAGCCTTCAGTCTGTCTCTGCAAGTGAAGAAAAATGCCCTTTTGTAACTAAAAAGTTCAGGCGCTTGACTTTGAGGGCATTTTGCCGTACCAAACCCCCCAAAAACAAAAAGGAGTCAGAAAACATTGGCAAAATCAAAACCGCGAATTAAAACAATGAAGCTTAAATGAAGCCTCTTGCTTTCAGTAAAACCAAAATGGCCTCATGTAAATCGCGGAAAGGGCACTTGTCTAAAACAGCGGGGTTAAGAGCGAGATAAAAGCATTTCGAAGCGATGGCTCCATGTAAAATCCTCCGCTGTAGGTCAGGTGTCAGGTTTTTTTTTTTTAGAGAAGGTTTCCAGTAAATTCTCCTGTGTGGACTGAGCATTGTGCCTACTCAGCCTCTGTTTACAGCATGTGTGTGGTCTTGTTTTTATAATTTTTTTTGTTTTTATTAAAAAGGCGATGCATTCAGATATGTAAATGCTAACTATTGATTGCCGGCTTCTTTAACCACATAGAAATATAAAGAGCTCTCAGATCCATGAGGTCAGTTAGCACAGTTTACAGCAACAACAACTCACTTTCTAGGTTTCCAACAGAGTCATTTTGACGTTCCTACTCCATGTCCTACTCTCTGTACAGCTGCATTCGGGACAGATCACAGAGTGACTGTAAATGGCAGCTGTCAATCAAAGCGGTCTATTGTGATGTCATATCCTGTTTCTATAGCATCAAAACCTAAAACAAAGCTTATCTGAAAAATAGACATTTGAACATATATCAGCATTATGTTTTAGTTTGGACCCGGTCCCATCCACTAACATGGAGGAGGTGGGACTTACACTGCAGCCAGCCACCAGGGGGAGCACTACATGCTTTGGCTTGATTTCACTATTGCTGTAGCTGGTTAATATACAGTATGGGGCTGGGGAATGCATTGTGTCAATGTGAGGTCCTTTCAAAGATAGAAACATCAGTTTGTGTGTGCATGTTTGTGTCCACTTGGTGGAAAATGAAAGCAAACTGCAAATCAAATGAATGCCCTGTTATGCAATATTTTTTTATTTATTTATTTATTTTACAGTACAGCCCATCTGTGTGGGATTGCAGTGCAGCGTGTGTGGTCCACAGATTCATTTCCCGTATCTGTGGAAAACACAGAGTCAATTTGCTGAGATCTGTCATCTCAGTACCATGTCGATGTCTGGTGCATCATCACTCTGCACATTAAATTCTTGAGGCGAGGACGAAGAAGTATCAGAATAATGCTTAAAATGTGAACTCATGAAACAGTTTCCTGCCCCATTCAAATCGGCATCAGAAATAACTTTTAATATGGAAATAAGTCTGCGTTCTCTGTAAATGAATACGGGTGATTCTCAGATCATCTATTGTCCACATCTGCGTCTCTAAGAAAGACTTCTCCTCCAGCTTATTAAACCCCTGCAGCTTTCTGAAGGCAGGAGGACTGATATGTTGATCAACCTGCAGCATCCATTTAAGCAGTGTCAGAGAGCAGCGTCATTACGCACGGCATCCAGTGTGTTTACCTTGATTGAATCGCATGCAAATAATACCAGGCTGCTGTTTATGTGGAAGACATCAGATAAGCGGTACTATTTTTTTGCGTCTTGTCTATTTTTCAGTTTTCTTTCTCTGTTCATGAAGTGTATTTTGCAACAGCAGCTCGAGCACGATTAAGTCCGCTGATTGTTTTCTTTTCAAACCTCGGCCAGTTAAATTTCCCCGAGATTGCAAAGTACAGTACAGCAAATACGCGGACACGGAACAAATTAAAAGCACTTTCGTCTCCTCTCATCCCAGTTTCTATGGAAACAATTAACTTCAGTCATCTGAACTGGATGCTGATGCATTTCAACGTCTTCTGCTTTCAAAAGAGTATCTGTCACAAACAATGGGTCGTACCCCTCAGCTCTGCTGGTCTGGAACTGACAATTTTGTGTAGCAGCTGGCGCTCCTTTGACCTCAGCGCTGGCCTGCTCTGTCTGTGGACCGAGCAGCAGTGATTCATCTTCACATGTTGCCCTTTGCCTCAAGTCCAGGAGAGAATCTACGCAGTCTACCAAGCAGGGAAGATAAAAGAAAAGGGCTTTCTTTTTTTGTTGTCAAAAGGAAAACAATTTACAGTACTGCAATAACCAGGAAAAAAAAAAGCACAGTGCGGTTTTGTTTAAAGCACATATACAGTATATTATATGAAAAAATTTAATTCTTCTGGTGATTCAGTAATAGACGTGCAACACATTTAAATTCACTTTAAAGTTTACCCCTTTAGCTATTATTTACCACAAACCAGCTTACTTTACCACAATCAATGGGCGGTGATTAGCTTTGCTTCTCTTTTGGCTAGCACTGTTTTTATTCTTTAAGGCCTGTCTCTGTTGAACAAGGATCAATGGTAATAAACAGGGAGGAGAGTTGTGAAAAGAAATGATCTGATCTTGAGCTTTACCACTGATGAATCAAAACTATGATGCGTAGCCCTTCCTGGGGATATTTTCTTTCTCTCTTGTACATATATATATATATATTTTTTTTAACACAATCAGTACACATCATTTAGAGGCTGCTTTAAACTATAAGTCTATTGAGGTATTTGTCATATGTTCTGTAGTATTCTTGTGTTCTGTTTCCAGCAGAGCTTTCCACCACATTCATAGTAGTAGGAATGACTAAGTGGAGTGGAGTGTGTTGCTCAGAGGAGTGAATTTAATCTGTTTGAGTTTTGCCGGGATGATTACTTGACATTGATCATGTGCAAATACAATGTGATTACACCCTGTCAGAGCGTGTATGCGTGTGTGCGTAAAAGATCAAAAAACACTGGCGTGAATATTGTTTTTTATTAGGAGTAGAATTTACAGTTTTATCTCCTATTTCCCCATCCCCGCCGGTCTATCTTCCTCACATTCGCTTTGATGCGATGACTGGCACCTCTAGCAGGTTTCCATTGATTTGCAGGCTTGATAAATCAATCTTCTGCCTCCTGCAGGTACATACTGTACATACTGAGCATAAAATAAGGGCTCCATTTTCACTCCGTCTCCCACTGAGTTCCCATTTTTCTGATCTCGTTCGGGCCGCTCCACAGTTATCCATTATCTTCTGCCATCCATAGAAGTGTGTCGCAGACAATGTATGGTGTTATCCTGAGTCAGTTCCTTTCACCGCGGACAAATCAGAAGCCGCTATAGTTTCATATACATTGTGCTATACTGTCCATTTTTATCCCTGGAAGAAAATCTTGAGTGTGTTGAGTGTGTATTTTCCTAAATGAGCTGAATAATTGCTCCAAGGCAAAACCAAATTAAAATGAAAGCTGATCTTTGTGCCGTAAAATCAGAAATAAAGCAAAAACAGCTCTATAAAATTACGTTCTCCAGACAGCAGCTGATATACACAGATCAGCCATAACATCTCCGACGACGATGTTGTTATTATACACTGATTAGGCATAACATTATGACCACCTTCCTAATATTGTGTAGGTCTCCCTTGTGCCTCCAAAACAGTTGTGACTCATCAGATAATGAACATGGGCCTTCTGAGGGTGTCCTGTGGTGTCTGGCAACAGAATGTTGTTAGTGGGGGCCTTTGGGTCCGATGGGTTAAGGGGAGGGGCCTCTGTGGATCATCCCACAGATACTTGATCAGTTTGGGATCTAGTGAATTTGGAGGCCAGGTCAACACCTTGTGCTGTTCTTCATGTTTTTTTGAGTTGTTCTTAAACCGTTTTTGTGTGTGTGTGTCTGAGTCAGGCTGGGGATGGCTGCTGCCATCAAGGAGTGTCATTGCTATGGGGTGGGGGTGTCTGGTCTGGTCTAGGTGGGTGGTACATGTCTAAGTAACATCCACATGAATGCCAGGTCCAAAAGTTTCCCAGCAGAACATTGAACTCTCACAAAATAGCCAATGTTATTTACTTCTCCTGTAAGTAGTTTTAATGTTGTGGCTGATCAGTGTAATATTGCTCGCTAAAGATGCTTGCCTGGAATGCTCATGCTTGCGCTTGAGCAGTATTGAAGCGGCTGATACAAACTGAACTGAGACCCTTTCAGTTTTCCCCTTGTCTGATAAAATTACACAAAAAGTGTTTCACTACCACAATGTGAAGCTTTCTATTTTCTTGCCCCTCTGTGCCCACCTGGGAGTTTAAACCTCCATGTTAAACAGCAGCCCTGTTGTGCAAATGGAATCAGCAGAGCTCATACCAGAATTGACTACAAAAAACAGCTCACAGTTCACACTCTACAGTAACGAAGTATAGAAAACATATTGTCGAGCTTTGTTTCTCCAAGTACCGTAGACCTGCAATTTCCACACAATAGCATAATCAAAACAGGATCACTTCTGCTTGCAGCTTGCACGTCTGCGTTTTGTTTTCTCTCTCTGAGCCTTGATGAGGTTGGTTGTAAACAAGCCAGGCTTTCTCTGTTATCAGGTACCTGTGTCTGGAGAACAACACGTCCCTCTCTCAATAATTCAATGCAACGAAATTTCGCAGAGGACCTGACGCGGCGCAGCAGATGGTGCAGGTGCAGCGCTTAGCCGCTCCGAAGAAGAGGAGGAAACCACGCCCATGTTGGAAGCCCATATGGATGAGGAACAGTGTTCAATGGGAGCTCGTCAGTTTAATCAATCACAACAGCCGATGACAAATATCACCTCCATTAAAAACAGACACCCTTCCCAAATGAATGTGAGAGAGGAAATTGCGGTTTACTCCGACTAAGATGGATGAATCAGAGTGGAATAATGAATTGCAGGTGGAGTTGCCATTATTTACAGTGGTCGATGTGTTTATTTCACTTGCAGGACTACAAATCCCACTGATAAAACACAGGCGCAAGAATGACCCAAGTTTAAGGTTTTTGGATTTGCAAGTACCAACATATACAGTCCTTGCAGAATATGTTGGGGAAGCTTGCATCCCTATATATCCTGTTTATTTTGAGTGGGAGGTGTTGACATGCAGTAAACTGTCACATGGATTTGCACTTGCCAGGAATCCAGGAGGCTGTGTTGAAAACATGAATCCTTCTTGCCTCCACTGTTTGTGCATGACTTTTCAAAGACGAGGCAGAGCAGGCTGTTTTTTTTTTTGTTTTTTTAACTCCATACGAAGTCGATTGTCAATGGTTTCACGTGTCTTTGATGAATTACAGTCGCATCATCATGGAAAATGTTTTTAGTCCATTGTTAGCCAAAAGATAAAGGTTACTCTTAATTATAACATTTTTTAAATTAGTTTTCTTGTATACAAGCAAAGCTTCTGTTAACTTTCTATGTAGCTCATTAAAACACACACTGCACCTTTATGGTGTTTTCAGACTATTGTGAAAAGGCCACTGGGTGGAAGACATTTTAAATGGAAGCATGAAACTACAAACTGCTGCCAAACCAGAAAAATCAAAGTTGGACAGGCCTAAACCATTTTCTGTTCCCTTTTGTTTAAAAAAATAAAAAATAAAAAATTGAACATATTTAACAATATGTGCAAGATCAACAAAATGAATGAAACTTGGCATAGGGCGGCAGCCACTGTATGCATTTGAAGACGAATAGAATACACTTAACAGATGGCGACATAAAAACGTGAAAAAGTGCTTGAGCAACACCTTCAGCGGCGACCTGTTGGAAATGTAGTTTTCAAGTTTATTAACTACATTATCTCCTCTTTCCCCTGCCAACTAATGGTGCTTGTACACTTGAAGTGAGAGAGAGAAAAGTGGCAATATATTTCCAATCGAAGCGACAAGCGGATGTCCAACATTTTACTTTTGGGGCAAACATGAAAATTGATCTGGCGTCGACTTTTTCTGTCACTCCTCTGACATGTTGATACGTCAACCAATCGTATGCTTTTGCTTCACCCGTTGCCATGTGATATAAATATAGTAAATCCCTTTTCCAAATTGCACCGTTGATGACGTCACTGAGCTCCAGTGACACTCCAGTGACTCAACGACAATGCACCATAACTGTTAGCCAACTTATATACCTATCAGTCATATCCAGGGGGCGACTGTTTGTCGAAGTTTGTTGAAGGAGGACAGGGACAAACATCCCGCCACTCAACGACAGGTAAGTATCTATCCGTTAATGGATACTAGTTGTATCAATGTCTGGTTGTTAACAGTAACAAGACAAGCAAGTTTCTGATGGTTACACCCAGATGTTCCTATTTGAACCTCAACTTCCTGCCGGCCCCTTAGAACTGAAGAAGCTAATCGGATGAGTGGCTAAACGTCTTCAAAAAAAAAACTAGAAATCCAGTTGCCTTTAACGTTTTTTGGATGTACCATGACCTGGATGACTGAGAACCTTCACAGACATCAGTCAGTTTCATAGCCTGAAACCTAGCCTGTAGCACACTGCCTACATGACTGCATTCCTGCCTAGGTGGAACTGAAGAAGCTACTCGGATGAGTGGCAATACGCCTTCTCAAAAGTCCAGTTGCCAAAATGCAAACAAAACCGGGACCTATACTTAAGAGCATTCTTCGGTAAATGACAAAAACTGTAGTAGGTACCTGCAGCTTCCAGGGATTTTCACTCTGTGATATGTGTGGAATGTGTGTTACTATTGAACACGTGTATCTATCTGTCTGTAGCACCGTCCCAGGGGGCAACTCACTCTCACAGGTGAATAATATGTTTGAAATAATGTTGCTTCCATCGTGTGTTGGGAGCCATCAATACAAATAACGTGGGCTGACACTGATCTTTTCCTTTCGAGGGAAACTTTCTTGACAAGCAACAACAAGAGCTGATATTGAATTGTTATGATGAAACCGCTGCCTGTGTCAAATTTGATTTCTTTCACACAACCTTTTCAAAAGAGTATTTAGGTCGTCTAGGCTCGGCGGTTTTCTGCGCAAGCAAACAGTTTGCTGGATACAAGTTGATGTATTGGGAATTCTGCTCTCATTTACAAGGCAATTAGAAGTCTGCATCAGTAATCATCACTCCATTTGCAGAGCAGAGCATGCTTGAACAAATTATTGATAAACCTTGTTGCAGGAAAATGAAATTCTAGCGAGGCAAGACTCGTACGGGGGAGTTTTCCCTGGAGGATGGTCTGAATGTAATGTCCTTAGCAGTCAAATGTATGAGCGACTCACAAAGAAACAGCATGCCGTATTTAGTGTTGTCCTCTGCTATTCTGCAGGCTCTGATGGCCGTTCTTCTTTGTCGAGCTTTATTCAAAATCCACCAAAAAACATGTGGCTTAATAAAAGAAAATATTTGTCCTCTAGTCAGGAGGAGGTGCTCTCAAAGGGGAAATACAACCATAAATCATGACAGCAAAGTCCTTCCAAAGCGCAGCTGTGTACTGCACTCTACCCAAAAACTCTAATAGCAGATGTTGAACATCACCAGAGGCTGGTGGCCAAAGTCCCAAACACACACTTCATTAATTTCATTAGTTTGGTCCACTCCTAAGGGTGAAAAAGATTGCATGGCATTGATTAGCATTAAGGAATATTGATTAGGATTAATCTTGCGGAACGAGGCTAATGTGTGAGAGCTTAGGCGATGTTGTGTGAAAAGATTCCTGAAAAGACCTGATTCACTGGCGTAACGATCAATGTACCGCCGTTACCACAACAAATATAAGTAGTTTCTGGCTTGTAATAGTAATTAAATCATAGCTCACCGTGTCTGAGTAATTAAAGGAATTTTTACTTTTTCTCTATTGTAAACCACTGGCTTCACTGGAACGGTTTAGTATTGAGTTTGTCGACCATTAGCTTGTTTGTTTATGGAATCTGCCAGTTTCTGTAGCAGCTGTGATAAAAGTTTTCTCCATGATTCAGCCAGTGAAGTCTTTAGTTCATTCACATCTGGGTATTGGCTCGTTGACCATTTTGCTTTGCTCCCACGGAATACCAACGTAGCTCTATGTGACACAGGCCCAATCAAAGGTGAAATATTCTTTCAAAAGGCGACTGGTACGCTTTGTATCATTAATCTGATGAAGAGCCCACTTCAGTCACGTCGATATTTTCGTTTACGTTCCTTCAAATCGATTAAATACAAGTTCAGCTAGAGCAGCGTTCTGAAAAACAGCCCCAGCACCACAAGTTACCCTCTGCTTAGTTTTCTTCACACACACCTCCCAGCATCAGAACCATGCCGTTTGAATATGAACTCCTCCAGTACTTTCAGGCAAAGTTGCGAAGCATTCCCACTCCTGCTGCAGTTCATGAATCATTAGTTATACCGTGGGCTGTACAGTTTATCTGTACTAATACTTTTTGGGAGTACTGTGTATTTATTTAGTGTGTTTTCTGGGGCCATATTTTTCATTCCTTCTTCATTTAGTTTTCATTTTAATTATTGATACTGTATAGTTTGCAAAAAAAAAAAAAAAGTTCTGCAACAATGAACTTTCCTGTTCTTATTGAACGCTGTATTCTTCAGGGTTTTGTTGAAAAAAATTAAGAAAAACAACAACAAATAAAATGTAATAGACTGAAGTGAGTTAGCTGTGCAAGGATTTGAAGGCAGGGGAATTAAGTGGACCCTTAAAGTACCCTAAAGTTTCTTCAACTGCAAAATCCATCCCTAAAGCAAAAGTTACTGCATTCAGTGTGGAAACAGTGTGTGCATGTGCACAGTTATCAGTTCAAATATATTGTGCTTTTTTTTTTTTTTTTTTACCCACAGAGAGCAGGGTGGCAGAATTAAAAGTTGAGTCAGGGGAAGCAGCGGTGTATGTCCAGCCATTACTTATGCTCTGGTAATTTGATTATCCTGGCTCTGGGCAGCATGTTGTGCCACGCTCCTGGGGCTGGGAAATATCAAATTAATAATTGCAATTGACAGCCAGTCTATATGTCGCTGTGTTGAGTTAGGTGGTTGGGCTGACAGTCTCCTTGCCTCACTCCGGCTCCCCTAGCTCAGACATCTGTGCAGCCACCAGCCAGAAGGCCTAGAACCAGCAAACTGCTGGGAAACATGCGCTCATTCCAGTTCCTATATGTTCATGCCCCTCTGAAATATTAAGGTCGTGACTCAGAGTAGGGTAGCTCCCTGGTATAAGTCACAGTTGTGCAGTTCAAAGCAGGAAGTCTGAAAGCTGGAAAGAATATGGCATTCCACTAATTCTGAAGAAGCTCACGTAGCCTTTAATCCTTCTCTCCAATAGGTCTTTCTGAGCTCACTTCAACAATTACAGCATCTAAACCATCAACTTGTCTTCTAGATCCCATCCCAACTAAATTGCTCAAGGAGGTGTTTCCATTAATTAACACCTCCATCTTAAACCAGATAAATCTATCTTTAATAAAACAGGTTAGGTCCTTCAGTCTTTTATGATTGCTGTAATTAAACTTATACTTAAAAAAAACTACTCTAGACCCAGATGTTTTAGCCAACTATAGACCAATTTCCAACCTTCCTTTTAGCCTAGGAAAAGTTGTTGCTAAAATCAGTTGTGTGACCATTTAAACAGAAATGGTTTTAGAGTTCATCATAGTACAGAAAGAGCTCTGGTTAAAGTTACCAACGAGCTCCTCGTGGCCTCAGGCGATGGCCTTGTCTCTATACTTGTTCTGCTAGATCTCACTGCTGCATTCGACACCATTGATCACAATATTTTACTACAGAGCCTTGAAAGTGTGACCAAGATTAAAGGAACTGCATTAGACTGGTTGAATCCTATCTGTCACACAGATTCCAGTTTGTTCATCTCAACAATGATTCTTCTGTCTATACTAAAGAAAGTTATGGAGTTCCTCAGGGTTCTGTGCTAGGACCAATACTCTTCACATTATATACACTATATTACCAAAAGTATTCGCTCACCTGCCTTTACTCATTCTATGAACTGAAGTGCCATCCCATTCCTAACTCATAGAATTCAATATGATGTCGGTCCACCTTTTGCAGCTATTACAGCTTCAACTCTTCTGGGAAGACTGTCCACAAGGTTGAGGAGAGTGTTTATAGGAATTTTTGACCATTCTTCCAAAAGCGCATTGGTGAGGTCACACACTGATGTTGGTCGAGAAGGCCTGGCTCTCAGTCTCCGCTCTAATTCATCCCAAAGGTGTTCTATCGGGTTCAGGTCAGGACTCTGTGCAGGCCAGTCAAGTTCATCCACACCAGACTCTGTCATCCACGTCTTTATGGACCTTGCTTTGTGCACTGGTGCACAGTCATGTTGGAAGAGGAAGGGGCCCGCTCCAAACTGTTCCCACAAGGTTGGGAGCATGGAATTGTCCAAAATGTTTTGGTATCCTGAAGCATTCAATGTTCCTTTCACTGGAACTAAGGGGCCAAGCCCAGCTCCTGAAAAACAACCCCATACCATAATTCCTCCTCCACCAAATTTCACAGTTGGCACAATGCAATCTGAAATGTACCGTTCTCCTGGCAACCTCCAAACCCAGACTCGTCCATCAGATTGCCAGATGGAAAAGCGTGATTCATCACTCCAGAGAACGCGTCTCCACTGCTCTAGAGGCCAGTGGCGGCGTGCTTTACACCATTGCATCCGACGCCTTGCATTGCACTTGGTGATGTGTGGCTTGGCTGCAGCTGCTCGGCCATGGAAACCCATTCCATGAAGCTCTCTGCGTACTGTACTTGGGCTAATCTGAAGGTCACATGAAGTTTGTAGCTCTGTAGCAATTGACTGTGCAGAAAGTCGGCGACCTCTTTGCACTATGCGCTTCAGCATCCGCTGACCCCTCTCCGTCACTTTACGTGGCCTACCACTTCGTGGCTGAGTTGCTGTTTTTCCCAAACGCTTCCATTTTGTTATAATAGAGCTGACAGTTGACTGTGGAATATTTAGGAGCGAGGAAATTTCACGACTGGATTTGTTGCACAAGTGGCATCCTATGACAGTTCCACGCTGGAATTCACTGAGCTCCTGAGAGCGGCCCATTCTTTCACAAATGTCTTGTTTCACAGTCTGCATGCCTGAGTGCTTGAATTTATACACCTGGGGCCAGGCCAAGTGATTAGAACACCTGATTCTGATCATTTGAATGGGTGAGCGAATACTTTTGGTAATATAGTGTATGTGCTTCCCTAAGGCAATATTATTAGGAACCACAGCATAAACTTCCATTATTACGCAGATGACACCCAGCTGTATTTATCCATGAAACCAGATGAAACGAATCAGCTGGTTAAGATTTAAGCATGCCTTAAAGACATAAAGGCTTGGATGACGCGTAATTTTTTACTTTTAAACTCAGACAAAACAGAAGTACTTTTATTTGGCCCTAAACATCTCAGAGATTCATTACCTAATCACCTGGTTTCTTTGGAAGGCAATACCATTGCCTCCAGTACTACTGTGAAAAACCTTAACAAGGATATGTCCTTTAATTTGCACATAAAGCAAGTAACCAGGACTGCCTTCTATCATCTGTGTAATATCGTCAAAATTAGGAACATCCTGTCTCAGAGTGATGCTGGAAAAAAAAAAATGTTCATGCATTTGTGTCTTTCAGGCTAAATTACTGTAATTCATTACTGTCTGGCTGTCCAAATAGCTCTTTAAAAAGCCTCCAATTGATTCAAAATGCCGCAGCAAGAGCATTGACAGGAATTAGCGAGAGAGATCACATTAGTCCAGTTTTAGCTTCTCCTCACTGGCTCCCTTTAAAATCAAGAATAGAATTTAAAATCCTCCTCTTGACATACAAGGCCCTTAAAGGCCTAGCTCCATCATATCTTAAAGACCTCATTGTACCATATTATCCCAACAGATCACTTTGCTCTCAAAGTGCAGGCCGACTTGTGATTCCTAGAATTTTAAAAAGTAGAATCAGACTATCAAGCTCCTCTCCTGTGGAACCAGCTCCCAGTTTAGGTTCGGGAGGCAGACACCCTCTCTGCTTTCAAGGTCAGGTTTAAGACTTTCCTTTTTGATCAAGCTTATAGTTAGGACTGGACTGAACCTTCCCTTAGTTATACTGCAATAGGCCTAGGCTGCTGGGGGACAAGACACTGAGCACATGTCCTATCCTGTCACTTCTTTTCTCTGGCACTGAGCTCCTGTCCTCTAATTTCTTATCTGCAAAGAGTCTACTAACTATGATAACAAATGCATGTGGGTGAAATTGAAGTTATGTTTGTCTTCAGACGGAAGCACAGTGCACAGTACTGCACTAACAGTCCTAAAAGGCAAAGATCGAATATCCTGGCAAGCTGAGGGGAAGTTTGGTGCTGATAACAGAAACCATCTAAAAAAAATAATCTGATCTGAAATAAAACAGTGCCACTTTAGTGCACAACCAACTCAGAGGCCCTGCAAGAGCACACACCACAGGGGAAAGAAGCAGTGGGAAAAAAAATAAATGCCAAGAGTTGCCCTCTGACATCACTTACGCAAAGTGACACACTCAGTGAAAGTGTGTTTACTTGATTTTGGTTTCAATCATTACTGATTACTCAAGATGCATCTGCTAAACCTAAAAGACTCACAGACTTTAAATATGCTTCCTCATTTTACTCAAACTAATATTTTTATTTGCTCAGAGACGGTCAGCAGTTTAATAGTGAAACAAGGAAAAAAAATAGTAGTTTAAAAAGAAATGACCACGCCAGCAACATCACATTGGCAATAACTGCAGAATGGAAAAGTACAGAAAATAAAAGTTTTTTAACAATATTCACCCATTTTCACATGAGTGAAACAAACAAGAGACACAAACTTCTCATTTATCTGGTTTCCATTTTAGGATGAAACTTCTTCAAAAGTGCTGATGGCGACGGCATGTCAGCAGGAACAAATAGTGTCAGAGTGTATATATTCTGGTAGTAGATGAAGTGACAGATCAGTCAAATCACTATAAACTGTCAAAAATGGCAAAAAAATAAAAGCTTGCCATTAAACAAAGCACCATTCAGACATATACCAACTTCTTGGTTTGTTTATATAAAGCATTGACGGCATTTAATTATAGTCAGAAACAACTGACTCCAACTGACCTCTGTTTGGCTCCTTAAATCAGTTGTTCTCCATATTGTCATAATAACAGAAATGATGTTACTATAACTCCACCTTATAGACTAAGTACTGACTGACTGTATGCTCAGGTTATATCAGTTACCAAAACTCTCAGCTTACTGTAAGCAAACTTTTTGTTTGCAACACTAAGTTTTCTCAAATGAAGATATTTCAAAAAGCTCCCTTAGTAATCTTAAGTGTCCCACCCGGAGACGGTCTGGTTAAATCAGAAACATTAGTAACTATAAAACTGGCTTCGTACCTAGAGCTGCTGGAAAGCTGGAGCTGTGCGGTGGAACATTGTTATCTTGAGTTAACCTGACGTGCCAGATGGTTTGTTGCGCAGAACCATCTGGGAAGTCGTCCTTGGAAGCTGTTTGGAGAGGGCAGTCATTTTCAAATAAAATAAAAATACAGGTGACTGGATGAACCATCTGTCCATCACTGTCAGACACTAAGTTTACAGGGACACTGGTGTTCTGGTAATAATTGGAATCGTAACACAATCAGAATAAAAATGACTCCTGGAACCACCTCAGCCAAAAGAGACTAGGGGTTGCACGAGTTCAGATTTGTGATGAAAGTCAAATTTACACTGACTAGTCTCTGATGACGTCACTGATAAAAACACAATAGAAAGCAATGCATTGCAACAATGAAATCTATACTCTTGACCTGAATACATACGTGGAGAACAGACAGATCATGTAATACATACTGGGCACTGCAGATATGTATAGCCTGTATAAAAACAGGCTGCAACTCAGCCCCATCAATAGCATTTTATAGTACTCCACAACGTGTTGTAAAATGGGAGTGTGCAGTGCAATATAGTGTAGTGTAGTGTAGCAGGGTTAAAAGAAAAAGTGAGATAAATGAAAAGATTATCTTATGTGTGCTACACCTAAAGGTCTAAGAACTTGACAATGAAATTCGCCAGCAAATTGTTGATGTGCAGCTTCCTTCTTTCGATTACCACAAGTCTTTTGGTGAAGTCGTTAACTGACTGGTGTCGAGAGGATTTGGACCTGTCCTCTGCTAGCGTACGGTTATGACTTTTCAGATGAGTGTGCATTGCAGTAGTACTTTTGCCGTATTTCATATTTCGCACATCACAGAAGAATGGTCTTCATCTTTAGTCAAGTATTTCCACTCACTTGACGACCTGCTGTTAGTTTGCTGCAGTTCACTGGCTCCTCAGCTGCCTTTACGAACGAGTCTATGTTGTTATTGCCACGTGATCAATGACTAGTCGATGCTTAAAGTGTCATGGCACAGCAGGGAAGCTGACAAACCGACCAGTCGACAAGTCTGTACAGTCCCTAAAAGAGACTGTCCCGATCAGCAGGAACTTTCGGACTGAGCAGGGGAACGGATGTGGGCAGCACCATCGGAAATGTGCGCCCGTCTCGGTCCATCTTGTTTTTCTGTTCAGTGAGAATACTTCTTCCCCTTCTGTTATATTTCTGGATGATTGGGCGCTCAACAGCGGGCTGCGCTGATTTACACATGTCAAAAATGTTCTATATCTCATCAGATCATTATGTTTCACATCTGCGAAAACATCTGAGTTAGAATCTCTAATTAGAGTCATTTGAATTTGGCTGAAGAAATATTGTCCACGTGAGCAGGATAACGTCAATCAGACAAATGAATCTGACATAATAGAGGAATGTCGAAGAGTAAACACAACAACCTGCAGTCTGAAGAGCTCTGAAAGCTTGCAAGTAGTTTCTATAGTCAGCTAGGTATTTGGTGGGTCAGTATTTTTGCTATCTATGTGATGAAAATATATACACACAAGGCATCATGATGACATCTAAAATACAGACATAGCTGCCTAATAGGAAGCTGGGTATTCTGCACCACTGTCTATCTAGTTAAAAGTGCATGACTTGAAACCATATTTTTTAGGCAATTCAGTTTGCTTAATTCTGTGAAAAACAATAAATAACACAGACTGCTAACCCATCGTTAGAGGAGCATCAAATATTTCACTTGTTGTTCTGAAAATGTGTTAGAACTTCAATCAGAGGACGATGTATTCATTCATTAAAATGTGAATGCCGCTAGAGTGCCATGTTGCTTTTATTCAAACTTTTCCAAAGGTGTCAAAATTTAATATGAAGCACTGAATATTGTTTCTGAAATGATTCTGTTATTGCCTAATGACGCCGGCGTCGTGTTGTGCCGTGCACTCGCCGATACAGAAGAAGCTGGTCAGAGGACACCGAAATGAACATGCGAGTGCAACGTTGCATAATTTAACACTTCTCTCAATATTGTTTTGACACGTTGCCGTGATTGCTCTCGTTCTGACAGCCACAACACTGGCATGTTAATTATTCACGGATCTAAACACTGCTCAGATCAATAATTAACTACAGAAACTGAGAAAAATCACCAAAAGCACAATAGATTGAAGCACTATACAATGCATTAATGCATCCTTTTAGTATGGGTGATACGGCGGACACACTTTTTGATCTTTTTTCGTGATTTTAGCTCCCGGTTGAGACAAAGAAAAAGGAATTTTAGCCAGGTGGTTTTTGCTCGTCAGATAGCTCTCTTGCTGCAAAGCATAATGAGTGCGTAATGCTGCAAAGAGAGAATACGACTGCCAGCTGCAGTCAGTTTTGGGCCTTTTAGACGCATATACTTCCTCTAAATGTGACAGATATTTAATATAGATAATGCACAATTGGTGCATTTGCTGTGGCAGAGTCATTTTGTAACGGCACCTGTGAACACAAGCTGCATCCGCTGTGTGAGAAACAACAGAACTAATATTTCTAGTATTCGACTGGTGTAGATTTGTAGAGGCTTCACGGCTCGGCATGAGTCTGACTTGTTTGTGTGTATAAGAGGTTGATGACTGTAGAAATAATTCACCTACCGCATCAACAGAATCTAGACATCACAGGGAAGGAAAGGTCGCTTCCATGGTGTCTGTGTGTTTACTAGGAAGGAGATAAACATATCTGTGTGTATGCTTTCCTCGCGTAGTACATGTGCCATAACAAAATCACTAGAAACTCAACAGGCTGGTCATCATCACTCTTTCAAGTATTTTTCTGAAGCACACACTAGTTATCCCTCATTATGCCGTGTTATGAAGTGATTTGTGTTTGAGGCTGGTTTGTTGCTTTGCATAATTTGAACCACTTAACCGCCATTGTTTAATTCTGACACTGAAATTATTAGAGCGTATAGCGCATATTTGTCAAATTACATTCTATAAAATTGACAGCAATACGCCACAAATTGGGAACACTAAAGCCACCGATCGGAATAATAAATATAATCGTATGGTGCCATCAAACGGAAAGTCAGTACGGGTGGAAACATCTGGAGATTGATGGGAAAAGATGTCACACTGTAAGCTGACCTGAGGTTTTTTTTTTTTCTTCTTCTTCTTTTGCATAAAACCTGTCAGCACAGTTTCCTCCTTGGCTCTTTTCACTCTCAAAACAAAACATGTCAACCCTCCTGACTGATGCCAAGTCCCTCCGGAGCTAACACTAACAAATATGTCACCTTGCTTATGCCTGTAAAAGGCCCGGCTTCGCTGGGCTCTTTCGTTGTAATGTTGAAAATGCCAGAACGCAGCGAGGAGATGCATTAGCTCCCTTGGAATCTTCAAATTGCATCTGAGACGTGTGAGATAGGACCCGTGACGGACAGACAGACAGAGGGAACAGATGCAGTCCAAGACAGTCATTACTTTCAAGTTACACGAAGAAGCTTTAGGAGTACAGAGTAAGCTGTCAATCTGAGAAGGAGAAAGCGAAAGTCTGACTGATTTCAAGCTCAGGTTTCTACATTTTGCAGTTATTGTGACTCTGTGGGTCTGAATGGGCTTCAACAGGGCATCAACATCTTCAACATCTTAAAGGGGAACTACTGTTTTTTACAACCTGGACCTTATTTCTGGCATAAAAAACAATCGTTTACTCACCCATATAACTTTTTTGTAATTTGTAGTCCTTCGGGAGATATTTAGATCAGCGTATATCCATATAGTGGGAGTGACTGGGGCACCGAAACGCAGCCTCTAAATAACACATTATCTGCCGCGAAACTCGTTCATTTCACCAATATTTTGTTATTGTACGCTAGTGCTATTCCCCGTTGAGTCAGGAGTCACCTGTTATCATCATCCGGGGTCTGTAGATTGACCTACAGACCCCGGATGATGTCTTCTGACCTGGATGATGTCGTCTCTGAGCACCGCGCACACCCACGATGGTCGGCTTGTTTACCTGTAATTTGCTACTGCTATGGTTCGTCCACAACGTCAGAATCGGAAAAATATTCAGCCATGTTGTAAAAAACTAGCATACATGCTGATCTAAATATCTCCCGAAGGAATACAAATTACACAAAAGTTAAATGGGTGAGTAAACGATTGTATTTTATGCCAGAAATAAGGTCCAGGTTGTAAAAGACAGTAGTTCCCCTTTAATTTCATATCGTAGTCAATGAAGACTATGTCTTGTTACTCTAATCCAGGGACACATTTTCCAAACATGACATCAACAGTTCCTTTTTCTTTTCATTTGCAGCAAAACTTTTCCTCTTCAGTTGGTTTAGCAGCGAAGTGACTGCAGGACTGCTCCCCATATTATGTTTTTGCAGGACAGATTGTCCTCTTTACCTCTGCCTCCGTCCTCCGTCCTCCGTGTCCTGTTTCTGTTTAATTCAGCTCCTTGTCTGTGTGCTCTGGTTCAAATAAATACGAACGATAGTCAAACTAAATTGACCTACCATCGTCCTCATGGTGGTCCGTGGGGTAATCCGCTGCGGCATTTAATTGCTGAGTTCTCCCAGCAAAAGTCGGGCCTCACGCAAGTAAACAAACCGGCTTGTGCGGATGAATATGTCCGTGATTAGGTGAGGTGGGTGTAGGTAACAGATGTTCACCAGGTTGTGTGTTTGCAGATGATTCTGGTACCTAAAAGGGCAAGCAGACCCAGATGTTCAGGCCTCATGCATTCAGCAAAATGGCCAATCCACGCATCTAATTTCTGTGCTTGAAAACAGATGTTTAAAATGATTCGTGCAAAAATCTGCTTTTTTGTACGACTACTTGTTTCACCAAATCTCAACAATGGTTAAGGTAAAAAAGGAATTTTTTGTTTGATTTCTTTCTTTTGCCGTGATCCGTTTGTTGTAGCTGTTTTGCTATTAGTGGAAACACTCTTGCACAAAGGGAGAGGTGCATTGGCCACACAGCCTTCAAGGTTTTGTAGTAGCTGCAACTTCAACAAACCCTTCAAACACAATCAGGTTTTATCTTTGTAGCTGTAGCTTTCTATTTCATTAATTTCATTAAAAACAAGCTCTGTCTCTTGTGCAAAAATGAATCTGCACTCGTACAGCCCAGCTCCAGCTCTCGACTTCAACTAGCACAAACCGCGTGATTCTTTTTTTATTTTTCTCAATCTCAAACAAAATGTTCAGCACAAGTACGAAGCATTTCATCATACAAAGGATGCTTTGGTTTTGTCCGAAAGACAGATGGCATATTGACCGCTGACACTTTGCACCGTATCCTCTCTTGTGCCGTACTGCTGGCAATTTTGAGCAATATCCTCGCTGTCTGGCAGAGGCTAACGTGTTCGGTCCGAAAAACGGCCATTTTACCAATCACCTCCTGCCGCGTGTCTGAAAATTACATCCAGCCACGGCAGCTGCAAAATCAAACCCTGCTGTGAGGAAGGCTGCCCTTCAGTACAATGACACCGATATGAGTGTGCAGAGTTCCTTCAGCTTTGATTTCAGAGGCATCCAGGGGGTCTGTAGATGAAACCTCTTCAGACCTTTTGTAATTCAAACCCTGCCTTCCGAGCATAAGCGTGCTTCTGTTAAAGCGTAACAGTTACTCTTGCTTTTGCTCTTTCTCATTCTTGTCAATTTGGGGGGGGGGGAGTGGGAGGAGAAGAGGCCTCATGAAAAATGAGGTAACAAACCTCCCTCCAAACCCCGATTCACTGTTCTGCCTTCTCACAAGTTAGTTTGAAGCATCTCTGGCCACGTTACATTTCAAACTGAAGAGTAACCAACCATGTTTGATAAAAATGATCTTTATGTTGCATCAGTGGCATCGCACCAAGCTGTCACCACTCACCCCTAAATACAATACATGAAACTGCAGAAATAATGTGTGGTATTTAGCTAAAAACCTCAAGTAGTCAGCGTACTTCAACACTAATATAATAGAAACAAAACAGAGCTGAGGTCTGCACTTGTTTGTGAACAAAACAGGGACTGTTGAAAGAATTACCACTGGTGAGAAAGCAGAAGAAAAGGGAACAGTCTTTTATTTTCTCCTCACTCCATGCATTTATTTTTGTGCTTGTGCCTTGAGCTACAATACAAAGGTCTGCATCTATCTCCCTCTCAGCACATAAACCTCCAGCTCAGGCGATCTTAGTAATTTAAATATCAAGCTATAAATCAAGCAATGCTCATACAAACGACAAATATTTCAGAATTTGCATTAACTGGCTGTGTGTTTAAAGCTTTAGCCAAAAGTACCCCAAAAGTTTTCCAACCAAACCAACACTTTTGACTGACACTACATTATACTGTCCATTTTCAATCTATTTCTCAGGCGGACCCGGGGAAGCTGTCCATGAATAGACTGACACCACAATAAATTCTCACCCACATTACTATAGATAGGACGTAAGTGCTGCGCTTGCTAAGCTTGTTCCTCTTTAGCTTGTATCGCTGGGGATGTAACTCTATGCCCCCCTCTTATCTTATCACAGGGTTGCATTCAGCATAGCGGCACACAGCAGAAGTCACCTTGGTGCTATACGAGATGCAAGCGCTCCTCCAGAGAGGCATGTCACGGCGCAGAGATGTGTGCCGGTGCAGTCAAGTCGATCTAAACAAGCCCGGGATCCTCTTTAGCAAGAGACTATTCCAGCACCGGTTCGTTTAGCTGACATAAGGCTCAATTTGCTCGCGGCTAAGGTGGACCAAACAAACTTCAAGTAGTGAATTATGTTCTGAATTTAAATAGTTCTCAGAAGAAATGATTAATGTGGTGCCACTTCCCAGTCCAAAGGTTGGTTAAGTTTTAATCCGCGTGTTACGTTCGTTTCTCAGGAAAAGCAACGATGTTCCTGGTTCAGTCTGAGCCATCGCATGTTTAATTGTCTAAAAGTGTCAGAAACTAAAAAAAATCCCAAATAAATATTGTTTATTTTTCATTATTATCTCCATTACAAACCATTACAATCAATATTTAATGCAATGATGTTCTTTATCACTCACAGAGGACTGGTTTTTCAAAAATACGGATATAAATACAACAGTTCAATTACTGATGATAACTTTGCATTGTCACGTTTTGTCATGTTTTCTGTTCGATTTCCTGTTTTATTTTGTTAAGGTCTGGTTTTCCTGTTTGTGTTCCATGTCATGTCTTTCGTCATGTCCTTCGTCATGTCTTTCATGGTTTAGGTTCTGTCATGGTTTTGTCATGTTTTCTGTCATGCCCTCCGTTCTATGTTTTCTGTCATGTTTGTCATGTTTCTCGCCATGGTTTAGTTTCTCGTCCTGTCCTTCGTCTTGTCCTGTCCTTCGTCTTGTCCTGTCTTTCGTCATGTCTTAGTTTCCGTCATGGTTTCCGTCATGGTTTAGTTTTCTGTCATGTCTTTTCACAGTTTTAGTTTCTTGGATTTTCTGTTGTATTTTGTCAAGTCATGGTTTAGGGTTTAGGTTTTCTGCTTCCTGTTTTATTTTGTTAAGTTCTGAATTTCCTGTTTTGTTACTCCATGTTTTCTTTTGATTTGATCATTGGTTTCACCTTGTGTTAATTCTTGATTTGCTTCACCTGTGTCTCGTCACCCCTGCTCCTCGTGTGTATTTATAGCCCTGCCTTCCCCTTTGTCCCTGTCGCGTCATACTGCTTGTTTCCACGTCATAGTGTTTCACGTTGTCCATGTATCTTGCCATAGCTTTTGTTCATGTTAGAGTTTTTCATGCCACGTCGTAGTTTGTTTTTGTTTTTTGGAAATCCTGCATCCTCGGCAGCGCTATTGGGTTTTGTTCTTTATTAATTAGAACCCCCTTTTGCCTACTCCTGCATCTGGGTCCGTACTCCCAACCCCCGCTACCCCTATTTGACATGCATGAGAAAGCCTCTTCCGTTCAGGTTCAAATTGACCCTACTGACTTAAAACCCAGGCAAATGAGTCATGAGGATTAGCTGATTTAGCTGATGTCTGTCACACAAGTCACTGCCATCCTAGTGGGCCCTGGCGCTGACTTATGTTTTCTGCAGGCAGTTTTGTCGGATTTGAGGATGAAGACCACTGTAGTTCACCATTTTTCTTCACATGAATGTCTTGCTTGGAGGAATGTGAATAGCAGTTTCCTCATTTGGTTCATTATCAGACTCAGAATTGACCTCAACACGGTCTTCATCTTCAGACACAGCTTCCTCTATTTCACTGTCATGATCAAACATGAGTTCCAGAGCCTCCAGGGCTGCTCATGTTGTAAAGCTCTGACAGAGAGTATATCATGTGTAGCTGCAGAGTATAATGTTGGTAGGACTCCCATGCATTTCATATGTGGAATGAACCTTTTTCAATTTACATGTTGATTCTGCTAATTAAGCCAAGCAGAAGAAGCTTCATACCAAAAAAAAACTTTTGTCCGTCTTTTATCTTATCTTTTTTATTTAGATGTTTACTTTAAAATGGGTAAATTTGCCCCACAACATAACAGGAGGCTAAACAAAAGAGATGATTTCTCAGTGCTGGAAAGAGTTTTGGCAACAAATGGAGATACAGCAAGCGCTGACGTGTTCTTCTTCAGCTCTAAAATTGTACAGAGCATTTTAATGAGTTTCATTAGTCTGGGTTTTACACGGACACCCTCAACAGAAGAACATTTCCATTTAAGAGCTAAGAAGAAGAATATTACCCTCAGACATTGGTGGACTATGATCAGAAACGAAAAAAGAGAAAATACCGAACATACTGGTCAAATAGCTATATACGAAACATATACATATAACGCTTAATGGCAATAAAAGCTAGGATTGGGAGTAAATTAAAATTTAAAGCTTGAAGATTTTCAATCAATTGATCATCTAATGAGGTTAGACAGTAGTGACTGGAGTCTATTGCCCTCTGATTAAGCTATTTTTATATGAATACAGAATGCTATGATAGTGAACCTTTCCTACTGCTACAGCTCCATATTAGAAGAAGCATTTACTTAAAACACAAGTTGACTTGTGTTATGAAACAAATGCAGTATGCTTTTTTTAATAAAATTTTTGACAACAGACCAGTCTGAAATACTACAAGGGGGTGATGGACCTAGAAGGAGCAGCCACAGTGAGCTGTTAGATGAAGAGCTGCAATCCACGTGTTGTATACCCGCAAATTCTCAGCAAACTTCTTGTCTCTTTGCAGACCCACAATCTGCAGCGTAAAATCTGATCACGGTTGGTCACCTAATGATGGAAAAACTCTGGCTATTATTATTTTAATACTTCTGTATTAAAATAACAGTAGCCAACTTTGCTAGTTTTGTTGTCACCACCAGTAACTACAGGTGTTGTCAAAACCAGAACTGAAATTTTCGAGAAGATGTAAATATTAGACTTCTTCCGTCCATTTGCCAGTTGCACTTGCAGAGATGTGGTGAATACTTACATAATTATGTGACATACAAGTTCTTTAAATACCAAGTAATGTTCACTAACTTCGCGTTTTATTCAATTTTACCAACATGCATGCGTGCAGTCATACATACCCTATGTACCGTTGTGGCCTTCAGCTTTAGGTTGAGGCCATCAGTCTAAAACAATACAGGACTTTCAGGGTCTGACTGCGTCTATCACTGGTTCACTGCTACGAGTTACACACTCATTTTATGTAAATTAAGTTAGCATTAGTCAGCTGTTTCTAACACAAGCTGTATTCATTTATCTGCATTATGACTGAACAGCTAAGAGGGATTAGCAGGCATCAGAATTAACAGATAATCCTATAACATTCAGTGCCAGGTGCAGTGACCGCACGTTTGCAAGAATGTGACATTAATAATAAATCCTTTCTGTAAATATGTGATATTTTCCAGTAATTATAAAAGTGCAGAATGAAAAATAATGACCTTAACATTACGTTACAGTATGCAGATAACTGTCAACGCAGTCGTCTAATTAGCTTCTCTCCCAAGTTTTAAACATATTTGCGGTCACACTGCTACCTACACAATGAAGTCACTGATGTTATTATTAGCAGGTTTTGATCACAATCTATTAAATGAACAACAAAAACTGCATCTTTTGACTGTTATTAGGGAGATAGATTCTTCCTATCTATTCTCATCATTATAGGATGTTTACTTGCATTCCCCTCACAGGAATATTGTGGGTAATTATTAAGTCTTTGATGTAATGGAGAGAGAATGTGAGGAGAAGAAAGGATGAGCCAGATTGCATCTTTTATTGTTTTTTTTTCGTCTTCCGGCTAATTAACCAAATAAATCTTGCAGTCAGCTTTGCTCTACTGGAAATTGAAGCGTCTGTGTACCTATTGATTGCCGCTCTCCACATGAGTAAGGATCATTGACCAGAGGAGGGAGAAAGAGATGTCATGCACTTCTTGTCCTCTCTAGCCATAAAAGGATCTCTGAGACGGTATCAGGTGTATCTGGTTTGTCTGTATTAACTAACACTTCATATTGACATGGAGGGGACAGCTCTCGAAGACGACAACAAGCCTATTGATTACCCTTTCATCCTTTATTCATAGCAAACTCCTCTTAATTTCAGGATTTACACGTAGCTCTTGTGACTCGGGTGCTCGCCGGCAGAAAAGGAGACATGGATGAATATTATCTCATTTGGTTTCCAAGCATCGCATTGGCCTCCGCCTCTGCATGCTAGTAGAAGGCTCTGGTCAATCTGGGGAGTCGATTCCAAAGGCTGTGATACATGCTTCAGACCCTTCAGCTGATAATAAGAATAATTAAGAAAAAGCAAGGTGTCTTGCAAGAGTGCTGCAGGATTGATTTATGTTTTACAGGGGGATTTTTGTGCTCCCTTAACTTCCCATTCGCTATTAGTGGAGGGGTCTGAAAGTAGGCTGACTTCCACTTAGTCGAATGAAATGATACAATCTAGAGTGACCAATAACCACAGAGGGCAGCGGGATATTGTCCCCAAGGTACAGCCACAAGGTGAGAGTGATAATCCATGCTTTAATCATGTCTGCTCCTAGTGAATATCAACAATAGCTATTTCTGCTCCTCCACGCAGTCTGTCCCTTAACGATCTTTCTAAGTGTCCTTGTCTCACTTCTGACTGTGAAGCAGCATGAGACGGAAAAAATAAGCAGAGAGCGATAGACAGAATTAAATTATCATTTATGGAGGCATTATAGACAGAACATTGCCAGTCAGTAAAGCTTTTCGAAAATGCCCGATGCATATTAATGGAAGAACCACTGAACGTTGTCTTTAATAAAAAAGTGAGTGGGATGTGTGTGTCCGTCTTGCGACTTGGATGTTGTAAAGTTAGAGTGTGTCTCAGCAGAGATAAAAATAAAAAAAATCATCACGCAGTCGATCAAACAAAGGTTCATCAAAGCAAACAACAGATTTCTTTCATACCGACTTTGCAATCATCCCCAGGTGTGTCAGCCAAGCTTTACGTGACTGTATAGCCATAGCTGACGCCTAATCAAAGGCTTTGATAAAATGCAATTGGACATTCTTCTGTATCATGAAAGTAAACAGAACTAACAATAAGACATCTGCAGAGCATTTTCTGTATACAAAGTTCAAGTCAAGTATTCAGAGTACGAATGGACATCATTTTAAGGTAGCGCAAATCAAAAACCTCTCATTATGCGGTAAAACTGAGGCCAAAGCAAAGGTCAAGAAAAAGATCACGTCTTCTATCAAACGAGGAATTTGTTTTTAAGATGTTTAAAAAGTAACTTTTAGTAAAAAGTTTTAGTTATGATATCACAGATGGACCCAGGAAACTGAACGGGCTAAAACCTAGACAGGAACCACTTTAACTTCAGTCTTTTAGTCTTTTGACTTATTTTAACTGAGCCTTTCACCTATTTTGCTAAGTCTGCGCAGATCTCAGAGAGAAATGCAATTTCATTCTGTCTGCATTACAGTTGTATGTATGTCAAAATGACAATAAAGCTTGACGTGATTTGATTGATTTAATGAGACATACAATGTTTACCTATAGGTCAAACATGCACTGGCATTACAAGCATCGCATTAAAACATTAATGTGACCAAACGTGCTTAGATGTCTGATTCATAATATGAATTATATGATGTCCCAATCAAGTTTTTTTTTCAATCTGATACCAATCTTTTAATATTCAGTCCTGAACCAGTCTTAAAGGGGAACTACCATTTTTTATAACCTGGACCTTATTTTTGGCATAAAATACGACCGTTTACTCACCCATATAACTTTGGTGTCACTTGGAGTCGTTCAGAAGATATTAGATATTTAGATGCAGTGGAGTGCAGCGTATATCCATATAGTGGGAGTGACTGGGGCACCGAAACACAGCCTCTAAATCTCGCATTATCTGCTGCGAAACTCGTTGATTTCACCAATATTTTGTTATGATACGCTAGTGCTATACCCCATTGAGTCTGGAGTTGCCTGTTATCTATTCGCGGACGTGCAGCAGTTTGTTGTTCTTTGGCCAGCTGTTCCTCTCTCTGCCTCCGCAAGCTCCTCATCCGTATACTCTGGCTCAAAACGGTAAGGACGTCCATCATAAACAAAGTCGCCGTCGTCAGCAACCTCAGAATCTGAAAAATATTCAGCCATGTTGCAAAAAACTAGCATTAGCAAATTACAGGTAAACAGAGATGACATCATCCAGGTCAGAAGTTAGTAGGTCAATCTACAAAATGACTCCAGACTCAACGGGGAATAGCACTAGTGTATCATAAGAAAATATTGGTGAAATAAACGAGTTTCGCGGCAGATAAATTACGTTATTTAGAGGCTGCATTTCGGTGCCCCGATCACTCCCACTATGTGTGGCGCTCCGCTGAAGCTAAATATCTTCCCGAAGGATTCCAAATAACACGAAAGTCATATGGGTGAGTAAACGATCGTATTTTATGCCAGAAATAAGGTCCAGATTGTAAAAAAAAGCTAACGTAGCGTCAAGAGGGTAGTTCGGTAGTTTGGCAGCTCCAGAAGCTCCAGCAGACAGAACTGTTACAGAAATGTGTTGGTCATCCAAAGCCATAAACTCTGTAATCCTCTCTATAATATTTTTTGCCTTTATGCTGTTTCGAGGGAACTTTTTTCCAAATGTATTCTTTTTTTCCTTTTTTTTAGTAGTATTGAATAATGATCCCCTACTACCACATCACCAAATATCCACATTGCACAATTTATACACTGCTGTCTGACTGATTTTGTTTCCCACACAGCAGGCATGTTTAGTCATGTTTTTTTAGGTCTTCTTTTCTTTTTGGGAGCTTTGACGTTAGCCAACAGCTAAAAAAACAGAAGAGAAAGAAGGAGTCGTCTTCTTTGTTTTCTTTTTGGCAGCTTTGACGCTAGCTATGGTAGACTTAAAATAAATAAGTACAGAAGATCAGGTTGGGTGAAGCCTGATACCGGTCTGATCATTTTAAAAAAGCCTGGATCGACCCCGATACTGATCTCCCAATGGAAGGTCAGAACATCCGTACTTACCAAACTTTGGAGAAATATTAAATGTGTTCATATTCAAATGTGAACAAATACAGAATATACAGATTTCTTGTTGTTGCCTTCAAGAAGATTTGACTGATTTCTGTATAATTGCTCTTTGAAAGCAGTTTCTTCAACACAGCTGGGGAGGACAGGATGTAACTAGAACTATAAAAAGAGGCTTTTGTGTTGCTATAGTGAAAAGTAGTTTTATCGAATGCGACACAAGAATGGTTAAATGACTCCAAGGTACAGGGAAATTTTTATTTTTTGTAAGCTTTTGTGAGTTTAAATTTCCTTGTTGACTTCCAGCTCTGCCTTTGTGCACATTTAGTCTTACATGTGGACAATACACAATATAATCCACAGTTGCTGTAATCTTGACAAGAAAGGAGCAGAAACTGGACAAAGAGGTGAAAGGTTTCTTTTCCTTTGAAGGTAGAAAAAACATCCCCCAGAAGTAGTTTGCACAGTTGTTGTGTAAATGGAAGTTTGTTCTTTAGCCCTAGACTATTTCTTGAAATGTCCACCTACAAACACATTCTTAAATGTAGTCATTAATGGCTGTACATCTGTAGGGCTGAACTCAACATCCTCGGGCTCAAAGGATACGAGATGCTCGGGCTATACAATAAGTCCCAAGGCAGTACAGAGCTTTGAACTTAAGTAAAAGTAGATATTCTTTTACTCCTGATTAATCAAAGTAACATTAGGATGATACTGAGTCAATTATTCAATCTGTTCAAAAACTTCCCTGCTAAATTTGATGCACAACAAATGCAGCACCCATTTGAATCATGACAATACCAGAAAGTCTTCACCGACCTTGCCACACAAAGAAACCTTGAAAGTGGTACATGTGCATTTTTTTTCAACAGATGTGGTTCAGAGACGTCCAGGACCGGAAGGGTTAAGCATCGATGAGTGGTTCTGAGCATAAAAGCCAAAGTCAAAGACCAACTGATTTGCACTTTTCTTCTTATTTTTAAATTGATTTCTCTATTTCGAGTGAGAACAGCATGCTGAATTAATCAGATGTTAAAACTGCCTATTTTCACACGTGGCTCCTCTAATAAAGCATGTACAGCCCTTCACATATTCATTTACAAGCAGTGCTGCAGCAAAATGTGTTTTTAAGCTTTCACGTGAAGTGGGCAATATATGGTAGAAGGATTAATTCATAGCATTATATCAGTGAAATGCCTTATATAATATACTTTAATAATATACTAAGTTGCACATGGGACATTTCTGGAACACTTTTAAAGCAGCAAAGAAGAAAAAAAGGAAATTTTTTTCTTCCATTTCAACTTCAAGATCTCGTGAGTGCACCCACTCTCTGGAAAATGAGATGCTGAAGATAATGGACTGCAAAGTGAGAATGCAATGATATTTATTTATAGACATTTGCATGAAAAGCCCGTCGAGTAGTTCATCCTCTCTGGTAGAAAGAAATATTTTATCTTTAAAAGCCAGGTGAGAAATAATTTCATTAGGTAGATTTCCATTTTGTGTGAGGGCATAAAAAAGATTGAGAGTGCTGTGCGCTATGTATATGTCCTCTGCAAATGTGCTGTTTGTGTTTGCTTGAATGCCAGATTGTTGTTTGTTTGGATCATTTTTTAAGCGCGGTCCTGAGGGGGCCTTGATCGTCCTGGCTGCTTTCTATTCATCTGGGCTCCACGGGGAGTTGTTTGATGTTTTCATTAACCTGCGCCCTGCTCGTCTGGAGGCCGCGGGGTGGCTTCTGGACCTTGGCGCTCCATGCCTCTTGCACCTCACATGCGCCCGGGAGAGTTCAATCACATGCCCTGCATGGGGGCCAGGATGAGTGGTGGGATACACCACAGCCTTGGAGAAGATTAAGCTGTATTTCCCAGCTCAGTGTGTGCAGGGGGAACAGTTCAGTTAAATTCATACGCCACTGGTGTCTGACAGTTTGAGCTGTTTGCATTGATGAATAAATCTGGACACGTTTGACAGCACCAAGTGAACGGATGCGCCTTTCACCATAGAACGGCACATAGAAAATATAGACTTATCGGTTTGTGATGTGTTTTGACATTTTCAGATGCAACGCACAGATTCTTTAGACTGTATTCATGAGGCACCGTATCAATTATGTATTTTAGGCTGTTATAAAACGTACTGACGGGGGGATTTAAAATACACTTGATCAAGTGTAAATGTTTTGGAGGTGATACCACCTGCCTTGCTTCTCATTCCTTTTTACGTGATTGCTTATAATCACACTTAATAAGTGTAATTTCTCAGTTTGTATTATGCAAGGTATACTCTATCATTACATCTTCATATGTTTGTATTTGCTACTTGCTGTTAATCACTGACCCCCAGCTAATGTTTGAACTTCTTTTATTCATTCAGTTCATTTCAAGGAAGGAGGAATCCACTCTGATACCTGTTTTTGTGCAGTTAAGAGTGGTTAATTACATACACAAACTTCACTTCAGCTTCATGACGTCGGCAAGTCTTAGTTACACTGCAGTAAAAAGACACAAAGGAGCTTGTTTAATTACTAGCATCATGTAACTAAGTCAACAACCCAAAGTCAGTCAAGGGTTCAACAAGGTAAACACATATTATACGAAATATTCTCCAGTGCATACTGTAGCATAGTGCATGTTGTATTAGCATGAGTGAGCACAAAAGGGGCTTCTCATCGCCCTCATCTCAGTAATCCTTAAGACTGTTCTTTCCACAAACCATGCTGCATGTTTGTGTGCTTCTTATATCAGTGGCTGTGAGGCGGCCGAACCTGTTTTTCTCCCACAGATCTGCTTGTGGGTGATGTTTTCTGGCCTGTGAGTGATTTTTATTTTTAAGGCTGTAATCATGTATATTAATTCTGAGGCTTCACATTCGTGTGAAACATCCATGCGGACGTTTATTTTTGACATCGGGATCGAGATGTGTGACAAAATAATTGATGCGAGATGCAACTGAAAGTTCCAGAAATCTGGTGAATGCGTTTGAGGATATTTAGTCACGCTATATTTTGAGTACGTGGACTGCATTCATTTATAGCTTTGTTTGTTACTCAGTTACAGTCTGAAAAAAAAAAATAAAAAATTGGAAGAAAGTTTATCATAAACTAAACTTGTTGAGTTGTGGAAAGTGCAAGATTTGTTGTCTTTAGATCAGGACTGTTGTACTATGGTTTGACCCTTTTTTAAAAAAAAAAAAAAAGTCAAGTCTCTACAAAAGTAAAACACTAACCTGCTAAAGTTCACTGGAAAGTCAGCTGTTTGTTTGTTTTTTGGCCACATTTTTCTGCCCTCCCTACACTCACTGCCGGCCTTACCTTGTATATCAATTTATTGATGGTCATCTGCTGCTTATCTACACCCAGGAATATATTGTCTGTTCCAGCCTGTGGAGCACACAGTGTCTGCTATGGATTTTTGTGACAGTATGCTTAAATAAAATAAGTATCTGCCCCATACCTAAGCACATTGCTGCAAATCTGGTGTATGTTTGGTTAAATTCAAAATTTAGCAGTCTCTGCAAATGTTGGTGGAGTTTTATTAGGGAATTGCCACAAAGGAGGTGTCACTCTCTAATATTTACTTTCTTAAAGCAGTGTAATTGCTCAGAGCTCAGTCTCAGTTTGTCAGTAATTACATATGCTACTTTATGCCTAGTTATGGCAATATGTAGCTCTCTGACCATCCCGTTGACGTACTCATAGAAGAAATATCTCGCTTTGACCACAAGCAAGAAGCATCAACTCTGTCGTACTTTTGCAGTGGAGCCAACGTTATTCTTAAGCCCAGCGTCTATAGGAATGCTCAAAATACAACTGCATGTACAGAACATACACCAATCCACCGGTTCCATAAATCATTTGCCGGTGGCACAGTGGCATGGTGGTTAGCGGTGATGCCTCACAGCAAGAAGGTTCCAGGTTTGAATCCAGGCCGACTGGGGCCTTTCTGTGTGGAGTTTGCATGTTCTCCCTGTGACCGCGTGGGTTTTCTCCGGGTACTCCGGCTTCCTTGTTAGGTTAATTGGTGATTCTAAATGAATGAATGAAATCCTTTGCCATCGTTGTTAATGGTGAGTGCACATCTTGTCATGTTCTGTTTTTAACAATACAACCTATCATGCACTAAGCAAGTAAGTAATTAGTTCTGAGTGCTTCATGGAAGCACTACCCCTGAAGGAGATTTGAGACACAGAAGTGCACGCTCTATGTTCACTTGTGGTGTCTTTGCTGATCAAACTACAACATATCTTAGGCCATGGTGCTAAAAATATCTAATCGAGGTTTCTGAATGGACAATTTGGATCGTAACTTTAACAATACATTCACATTATTTATTTATTTTGTTTGTTTGTTTGCAAAACAGGCCTCCTAGTATTACCTTGAATAAAATGTGTTGTGCAGGTTCAGTTATTGAGTCATTGCAATAGGGTGTAGGAAGGAGGGGAGGAAATGAATGCAGACACAAGAGGGGGGCAGGAACAGGAAAAACAACTTTGAGCAATCTTAGTTTCTACATAACAGAAGGCGCAGCAACGTTAAGGCAGGGTGGTTCAAAAGACCAGGGTCCAAATAAAGAAATCACAAAAAAAACAAAAGAAAAACTAAAATTCCAAGTAAATAGGGCAAAACAGGAAGTAAAAACAACTGAACACATGAACGGACAAGAAACAAAGGGAGAAACAGGACAAAGAGAGGAGGAGAATAATAGCACAGATGAGCGCGATGTCACTGGATGGGAAATAATTGATTAGTACGAAACAGAAAACAAGAAAAAACAATCAGAAAGGAAGGTTACACTCTAATTCATTACTTCATCAAGCAGAAGTAAAATGAGGATCTATTTTGGCAGGAGTATAAATCTCTCACTCTTGCCTTGTGATGATTACATTATTGTATTATTATTATAGTGGTAAAACTCTTACTGGACTGAACTCTTTGGTGGTGAGCATTTGAAAGAAATACAGACTGGAGGTGTTAATGTTCTGTCTTAGTTTTCAGTTATGATTTACAATCCAACTGGTCTCTTATTCGCATCATTTCCCTCTTGTTTCTTGCTTTCAGTGCAACAGCTGCAAACTTCCTGCATCTTTCTTGAATCTGTTGAAACGATGGCTGAAAAAATATGGAAATATTGTTTAAAAAGTTTTTTTTTGTACAAATAAACACAGACGCGGGGAGCTGCCGTCTCATCAGCGGGTAGGATTGATTAAAAGCAGCATCTTGTTTCCTCATCGGAGTGAAGCATTCACTTATTGTTTTGAATACATTTCCTTTCACTGAGACACAAAATTGACAATGAAAATAAAAGGCATGGATTTCTGTTATTGAAAGAGAGACCCTGCATAGTTTCACACCTCTATTAAGTTGTCAGACATTGAGATCTATAAATGGGCCTTATTAGAAACTGTGTGCTCATAGAACATACTGTGTTAGCATTATTATTTTACCCCCTCCCCTCATTTTTTTTAACATTGATTAGCATATTTATACTTGGAATGACCTATTCACAAGTATGAAAATATAAAAGGTCTCCCTGCTGCAGCCATGTGAAAAAGTAAGCAACATTTATTTATTTCATATTTGGACAAGCAAAGATTTGGTCATCTTTGAAATTCCACCCTACGATAACTGTGGTTTGCTTGATAAACAGCGCATGCAAAGTTTCCCTTTCATGAGTGCTGAAATATGAGTAGCCTTGGCCTCAGATAGTAGTATTGCCCTCTTTAGCGTTAAGAACTTCTTGGAGGCATTTTGCATAATTTCCTTCCAGCCTCTGACACTGGCTTGCTGGCTTGTGTTTATCGACCTTCCTTAGCTTTGACAAGGTCACTCCATAACCCTCTGTTTCTTCTTCACGTGCCAGATAATGAGCGTGGTTCAGATCATTATCCTGTTGAAAGGTCCTCCTCTGGTTCAACGTCGGCCTCCAGACAGAAAGCATCACGTTAGCTTCAATAACTCTTTGATACGATGGAGAATTCAGAAAGGAATCAATCAAGGACTACAAGCTGTCCACTTCCTGGTCAGTGAACATTCCCACCGCCATGCTTCACAGGTAATTTGTCCAGAGCACAATATTCCAAAAGGTCTCATCTTTGTCTTTACGTCCATTGGCTAGATGTGGTCTAGTGTTCTTTAGATAGCAAAGGCTTTAACTGGCTTGCCTCCCCTCCATCCATCCATTCTGCTGGATCCTACTCCGACCGGCATTAGGCGAGAGGTAGAGGCGAGTCATTTAAAACCTACGCAACTTGTAGTCGATTTTCCTAACATGTGCATTGATTTGTTTCAAATATTATTATTGTTAAGGCATTAACAACCACGATAAACTACTAACAACACAAGCTATGTGTTGATTAAATTGGTTAAAACACATTTCAATGACAGCGCCAATGCACTACTCAGAAAGTGGACCTGAAGTTAGTATAATTTTTTGGTACATTGTATATTTCTACTAGTAAATTGTCAGCTTAGTGTTTTGTAAAACAGAATCAGCCTCCAAAACCGGTGCTGTGTTCTTGAGTTATGATGAAACTTGACTGAAGCGATTACCAACTCAGAAAAGTCTGAGTATTGCTTCACTTTTGTCTGGTAATGAAGTATTATGTTAAATAGTCTGATGGGATATGGTACTTCTGCCTTTTCAAACATCGTGTCACTGTTTCTGTTGGCCACCCATTCATATCTGCTTACAGTGCAATGAAACTGATCTCTGTGTGATAATTTAGTCAGGCTACACTATGTGCTTTGTGTGGCCCTCAAAGGCATATATTCACTGGACAGGAGCACATGCAGCCAGACTTATAGAGAGACAACAATACAGAAATGATAGGAAAACGAGGGATGAAATAGAACGACATGCAACACAAGTCCCTATCCAATCTCAAGCAGTAGATGTTGCAATTACATGATCAGTGCTTGAAGACTTTGAAACACCTGGGTGCCTAAAATTGTACCCATCAAAATATTTTTTTTAATTTATTTTCCAATTTAATTAAAAGTCCAAGGAAATGAAATTAGTGTCCAACTGAGTACTAAAAATTCAATCTCCCTCAGATCTGGCATTAAATTATATTTTAATTAAAATAATAATAATGTTATAAAATAGGCCCCCTTGCCCCAGTACCAATTCTTAACATTGTCTTGGGAATTGATGTTTTATAGTATGACCATCCAATGTCTTCCCTTCCTTCCATAATAACATTGGTTACATACTGTAAACACAGTTTCCATGATTCTATAGAGTTTTAGGGAGCTGTGCTTCTACTCATAGAATCTGGGTTACAGCACGTAACCAACGACTTTTATATCCTTCATTTGAGACAATACCAATCCATTAGACTATTCCTCCTTATCCCGATATTGATTCTTGTGGATTCTCGTAATGTTGGATAACAACATTTGCCGACATCATCTTTTGTTTCTATAACTAGAGCACTTTCTCTCTTGATTGAATGCATATGAGAGGTTTTTGGACTTTCTGAAGCATTCGTGTTGGTAGCACAGTCGTGAATATTAAAATATAACCTCGTAATCAACCTCAAAAATCAACAGTATATCTGTCTGCAACAGCTCATGCAGTAAATGCAGTAAACTACAAACACCAACACACAGTGTATAACCACATTTTAAATAGATTAAAAAATTAAATTAATGCTATTAATGCTTGATAAAACCTTTAGTACCATCACCGAAATCCTGAGAACTGCTCCTTTTTTTCACTTTTCTTAATTAAGCTTCAACATATAGATATAATGTGCGGGGGTTACAATCTACCACTGTTACCTGGTGCCAGGGTAATGCTCTTCTCAACCCCTTTGTGGTGTTTTTAAACACAAAAGCAAAGCTTTGGATTTCAGTGTGTCACTGAGACTGATTCATTTCTTCCAAAGACATCTGGTGAATTCCTTTCATTATTTATATCAGCTCATCCCTACAGTGCTTAAACACACTTTGCACGCGATTCTCTTTGTATTGGTGGCTTGTGTTAGGTTGTTAGTCTGGAGCTACTTGCAAACCATTTGAAGACACATAACGTAATGTTAAATATTAACTCAGACTGAAAAGTCTGCAGTGACTTTATTCTTTGAGAGATTAATATGAAATAAAATGAAGGATGGCCTATTACTTCAGATTGGCTCTGCATTTTTTCGGAAAAATAGTCAGTCTGTCCCCCTGCCAGCAGGCCCATCCATGGCTCATCTCTTCCAAATGACTGATGGGGTCAGAGAAAATCTATAAATTCAACAGCTTTTGCTTTATAATTCTCGGTGTGCGCGTAGCCAGGAATGTTTAATGGCACATCTCAGACTAATATATACCTCCTCAGCGGGACATATCTTCCACAAGCTTCTGCTCTGTGTGAGGCTTACCGTTGCATCCACTGTTATGATTTAAAAAGAAAGGAAAAAAAAAAAACACAGTCCCTTGCAGTTCTTGCTCGCTGATAAGTGACAACTTAATGGAGGGATATTTCCTAGAGGCCGACCCACTGAGGAGACACTGTGCTGTTTGCGGGAGCTGTGAGAACAATTCAAATTAGACAATTTAATTTGGTCATACACATGAGGGAAAGGGCAAACACAAATTAACTGAGGGAGGCAGATAGGCAGAGTTTGTAAATCAGTTAAATTGAAAATCAGCTTCTTTTTTTTCAGCTTGACAACCAGTTCATTAATGCGTTATTAATATGTCAAGATATCCAAAGTCTTTCAAGACATTATGACGATGATGCTACTGCGTATAGTCAAGTGCTAATTAACATTAAGGTAATGCAGAGAAAAGGAAACGAGTCTCTGCAGCTATGGTGACAGCGGATGAAGCACTGGCGCTATAGCTTTCTTTGAGGCACGGTGGAGAGCTGTCTGATGTCTTTATTCAAGGCTTTAGAGGAGTCTGTCAGTTTGACATAAACAGCCTACATGATCATGCCAGCCAGTCGATATACAACTTTCACCACGACATCAATCTTTAACTCAGTAACTATTGAAGAAATGGCAAGGAAATTTCATCCTCATCCACTGAAGCCTTTTCACCAGCTTTATTTTGTTGATATAATTTGGAAGGCAGTGGAGATTCCTGTCACTATTTCATGTCATTCGTGTATGCACAGATTCTTTGGGAACTAGAGAGAGCTCCAGTAGGCTCATAAATGATAAATCTCTCAATATGTTTTATTAGTAATAAGTCTTTCTTTTCTCCCACATCCATGAAGTGAAGATGGTGAACAATGCTAGCATTTACGTTGTGAACATGTTAGGTTAGCATTTAGCTGGAGCCACAGTCACGTTTATGTATTTACATGTGATGATTCTGTATCTGATTCAGTGCTGTGTTCATTTTATATTACAGCAACAAAATGCTATTGAAGCCACTGAAATAACCGAACATTCTGTATACGTAGTATTTTTTTCAATTTGAGTCCACTTGCAACCAAATAGTAAGCGTTACTGAAAAGGTCACTGCCAAAAACGCCGCAGTATTTCTTAATAGCAGCTTAATACGGTATATTTTCTGCAGCTATTGTAGCAGAAAAATCTCAGAGCTGAAGTCAAAACACTCGGTATCTCTCCCCTGCATGAAGCGCACGAAATAATATTCCTTTACAGATGGAACACTTGGTCTTGGTGGGCTGACTAACTGACAGGAAGACACGAGGATGTGTGCTGCCATTTGATTGATGTGTCATCTCTGGTTTTTCCAGCTCTCCTCATTTGACAGTAATAATTTCCATCCAAACCAGGCGCTGCATATGTGAAATCATGTTTACAGGAGAGTTCAGATGTGTGTGTATCTGCCTGTCTGCCTGCCATCGGTGTCAAGCCGGCATCGAGCCAAAAAGAGACAAGATTGCTTTTAGTCTTTCATCTCTGCATGTCTTGTATCTGCTTTTGCTTATGATTGCCAAATGTGTGTATATTATATTTATATACGTATATATATGTATCATTATACTTCGTAAATGAATGGGTACATCATAAGAAGACAAAAACAGGTGTTCGACACATATCCCCTGCTTGCTAGAGCACTGTGCTACAGGCAGAGAGCTTATTTATTGAAAAAGACATAAGACACTAGCAAAAGTTGAAGTGGAGAGTATTCTCTGTCTTCCTTGAGTCTGAGAGGTGTTCACTCTTTGGGCCTGAGATGAATAAAAAATAAGGATTCAGTTTCTCTAGTACAACAAGTCCTCCAACCGGAAGCTAACAGGTTATTTGTTCCACAAATACGATTAACTATGGTTTTAGATTAATGTTTTGGAACAACTAAAAAAAAAAAAAAAACATGAAAAACAGAACAAGGTGTTGACCTGGCCTCCAAATTCACTAGATCCCAAACTGATCAAGTATCTGTGGGATGATCCACAGAGGTCCCTCCCCTCAACCCGTAGGACCCAAAGGTCCCCCACTAACAACGCTGTGTTGCTGTTCTCTGATGAGTCAGATCTGTTTTGGACATCAGGAAGGTGGTCATAATATTATGACTGATTGGTGTGTACTGTGCATACAAGTGCATACACAATAGTCAGGGTTAATCTCTGTTTTAAAAAGGAAACACCAATGCCTGACACATCCATCTACCCCAGTCTCCTGTTTTCATGGAGTTTCTGGTTCACCTCACTTCCTCAGTCTCTCATCTCTCTTGATGTTGTCGGCTTCAGCATTAACTTTCTTTTTTTGAGCACATGTTGTTTTTGCTGACCACAGCTACAGGGTCAGACTTGGTCCACATGCCTCGAGTTTCACACATGTGATTTAAGGGGCTTTATTAGCAACAATGAAATATGGTATTCATAATACATTGTTTTATTAGCCTATAATCATCTGTAACTATAAATCATTGAGTTTCTGTTGGTTTAAAATGAGCCCCCATAAGGATCAGGCTTTCTACCATGGAGAATGCCATGTTGTGTTGCCACGTTTCAACAGTAGCCCAAAACCATGAAGTATGTCCATGCTGTCCAGTGCAGGTCTTCCTTTCCTATGAACCATATCCAGAGCATAGGCACAAATGTAGCCTACTGTACTCTATGGTTGTTCAGGGTGGAGAATTTGTTGCAGTAACGTCTTAAAGGCTGCAGATATTTTCACACCCACAGTATTCGTTTGACAGGGCAGCCAGTCTCTGATTTAATGCTTATAAACCAACTCTTGAACAAAGCCATTAGCAGTAAACTCTAACTGATAATGTTGCTGATTGACAGATTTATGGGAGTGGGTAGCCCACCTTCGCCAGACCCAAGGAAAAGAAGAGAGACCCTTCTCCTGCAGTGGCTCCCCGTGCTGTCAGAATTATTTATGAACGTAAATACTGCTTCCTCTGCCTAGTAATTACTTTAAGAGTGCACTTCAATTAGAGTAGCTAATTACTGTTTATCGTGTTTATGTTTTTCCTTCCCTCTCTCTCCCCTTTTATGTGTTTGCGCTTTTCTCTGTGGCCGTGCGTTCGCTGTCATCTTTAACATCTGCCGCTGAAAACTGTGCCCAAGCAAATCCTCACATTTTTTATTTATTTTTTTTAATTAATGATGTGGTACAATTTAATATTTAAATGAGTTTGCTTTGAAGTGTGAGAATCATTAGGCTTATCTATTTCGGCTCTCCTTCACTCACAGGAAGCAAGCGGGGGACAATCTGCTGGTTCCCGTAAAAAGAAAAACACACAAACACAAGGGTTTGACCATGAATGCAGGACACCACCCGCGTGTTTTACCTCTTACTCTATTAGTCGTGTTTGCTTTATCTCCTAATTCTACAAGGCAACACTTTACTTGGCATTACCTTGCTCTGTTATTTACTCTGGCGGTGTGAAGAAACAGAGCCAACACATGTCCATGTGATGAGTTGTAGGAGTACTCGTGGGACCTAGAAGAAACGATGCTGCATGAAAAATCTGTCAAGGTTAGTTATCAGTTTAAATTTCCTCAGGATATCATCTTTTTAAGCTTTATAGGAAGGATTTTCATTACTTACAAGAATCACGTTTTCTTTATGGGAATGTTTTTTGGGGCTTCTGGCATTGACCGTATTCATTCTTGAGATGGTGTAAGTTGGAATTAAGTTTTAACTTCTGTAAAACCGTTACTGCAGGACACTCGGTCCTCAGTCTTCTGTGCAGACTTTACAGTTCAGGTGCGTGAAATAATAGTTTCGACTAGCAGTTCAACAAGTGGCTCAATCAAGCGCGCGCACACACACACACACCTCCAAACCCAAATCAAAGGGCCATTCAATGGCTGCTGCACTGAATTTAGAAGATTGCCTACGAATTGTCCAGAGCACTGACAAACCCACGGGGAAAGGCTACCAGCGCTGAGTTTTCATTTTCACATTTTCACTCCACTAAAAGAAAATAACACATAATCTAATGAATGACGAACGAAGAAGAAATCGTGTTTCACAATAAGACACCAGTTATTCCACCAAGAATCAGAATAAAGGAGGGCAAATGTAACCTGCAATCAACGGGCTGATCGAAACTAATTATGCATTCTATCGAGAAAATCATTTTAAAAAGGGCGGTGTAAACACTTAATAATTGATTGAAAAGAGAAATATAAAGCAAATATAAAAGCAGTTGAAAACGTTGGTCCGTCTTGGTCAGCGAGTTCTATTGTATGAATATTCTGCAGAGAGGAAAAAGAGTTTCCTCAGTGAGCAGATCCCCTTTGCACATTTTAAAGAAAGATTCTGATTCTGATTGTTGTTTCAAGGCCTGTAAATGTACAATATATATTTAATCAATAATTTCATTAAGCATTCATCTTTTAATTGGAATCTCTCCAGACTTATTTCGTCTGTGTTGGAGAAATGTCGCCTGTGTTGAATGCAGTTTGTCTCAGGTATTCAGACCCCCACTCAATCAACTGACCCGCGGGAACACAGCACAACAACTCAGGCAGATGAGCAACAGCCAAGAGGCACTCTATCTTTAGCAGAATAATCCTCGTGCGTCCCTCTGTGTATTTTAAAATGCACTTCTATTGGGTGCAGGTGCGTTATCAGCAGCCGTGCGGGTTCTTGATGTTGCCTCCACAGAAGCCGCATCAGTAGACAAGGCCGAGATTCAGTCGAGAGATGAGGACGAAAAGCAGGTAAACGCTGTAGGACGCGTGTCTGAGCACAGTATGTTCTCTGTAGACCAGACGGTATCTGTCGCGGCTGTGCATTTCTGTGAGTGATCTCTCCACGGCAGCTGGGTGTGTGTATCTGTTATGTGTAAGTCAGCATCCTCCTAGCTCAAATACTAATACAACACTTCCTGGAAAGGAGACAGAAAGCTGTTTTATTTGGCATGGAGACAAATTTTAGGCTAAACAAAAATCTGAACTGACTGGTATGGTAGAAGTTATTTGGAGAACACTAACACGGTTTCAAACTAAAACTGAATAAATGACTAAAATGCAGAAACAAGACTAGAACTGAGAATATGTATTAGAAACAGCAGTGATATGTTAAGAAGTTAAAGTATCCTAAATAGGATTCTGAAACAAACTCAACATACAACACACTCAGGCAATGTGCTCATCTTGTTTTTTATCCGTATTTTCACAGAAATCCACAAGGGTCAGTGAGGGCCAGCGTGACGCTGCTTTCATCATCTGCTCAAGCCCATGGCGGTCTGTGCAGACTGAACTCGCTGCGAGTTTTTGAGGAGAGACTGAGCGGGGAGATTCACCGCTCTCCACACCTTCATAATTCATCATTAAAAGAGCGCAGGGACACACAGATGGCGAGAAATAAATTCTCCAGAAATCCGGCGCAATGTCCACCCACTGCACTTGGGAAGGGAACGCAGCAAGCTCCGGATGAGGTCAAAGCTCAGTTTGCGTTTTAGGAATCTGAACCAACCTGTGAATTTTACCATGGTGTTTAGAAACTGTTGATAAATCAGTAGGAGGTATCAATAAGTTTAGATTCCGGCTACTTTATCCTGTGTTAAACTTTTTTTTATACTCCCACAAGGGATCCATGCTCTATCCACTGTGAGCATTTCTGTCTGTGCTTTATGAGCCACGCCAGTCTAAGCTAGTCATCTAAGCAATAGTTATGGAAGTGAGGCTGTGTTCACAATTGAGACTGTGTAATTCTGCAAAAGGTTGCAATATACTTCAGCTGCGTGATTCAAAACTGAACCAGACATTTCATATTACTATGTGCAAAGGTTCAGGTTGGAAAATAAAATAGGAGCGTTACAAATAATACACTGGCACCGTGTAACTAACACAGCAGCAGCATCAGAAATATCCAACGCAAGAACAAAATGGTCCGAGGTTTTTGAAAAGAGAAAACAACCTTTGATGCAGTCATGTTCAGAGATTCCTTTTGAATGTTTCGCCGCCAATACATCAAGGCTCGTTTAACTTTGCTTTGTTCGGCCTTGAGAAAAGACCCGCGACGGTTACTCCGCGACTCTCTGGTTTCTAATGAGCACTCCTAATTAATTATGAAACAACAAAAACACCAGCTTCAGTGGAGAGTTTCGGCGCACCGTCTTAGTTTACTCCGATCAGACCGAGGGATATTAATGGGTCGAGACAACAGATTTAGTCTGTTGCGTCTCATTTTCATAAGGGGAGCGTCGAAAATAAAGAAAACAGAGGTCACTTTGGTTCATTTACGTCACTCACGCTTGTGAAAAGCCTCTTGTTCCCCGGGTAGGTCAATTAATTTACATTAAAACTGGAACCTACATATCAAAAATCCGTCTCCTAAATCAGATAAGCAGATGAATGGCACACGTCTGGCTTCTTTGTCTCTATTTTCAGCCCAGTACACTTCAATATAGCACTGTTTAAAGTGTTTATGCGTCCTTTCAGTCGCAATATTGTTCTCCCTGAATGTCTAGAAAAATAATTCATATCGAAGAGCAAGGAAAATGTGTCACACACAAGGGTGAGGAACACTACGAGACAGGTGAAATATTAAATATGGAGCAGCTCCGTCTCATCCCCATTATTCAATAATGTATATTCCTCATTTTATTACTTTTTGGATCCAGTCATATAAACATGTCGGGCTGTTCCAATACGGACACCCCAGCTCTGCCCTCTGTACAATAATTGTTTGTTCTGGCTGACTGCGCTCGTGTATCTCCCACCGATAACACTAAACACAATTTCCCCCAGGAGTGGACTTTGCTGAGAAAAAACCTTTGCAGTCCATTTCCCAGTAAAGGGCAAATTAAAGAGGGGAAAAACAGGGCCCTACGGATTGAACATGATGTGTTCAGCATGTTAGATTCTTGGGTGTATGATATATTTGTGGCCTTGAAGGGCAATTCAGGGTTATATTTTCAATTATGCTCTATATGATATCACGGCAATGTTGGCAGAAACGGTTTCTTAACTTAACCTTCGTCATGTCCTTGCGTGAAACTTGTTGTCAGGCAGAACTTGACGTGAATAAATGATTTGCCGATAATTTACTGGAAAATACTTGAGCGGGACGGTCAGACAAACCTGCCACGTCCCACTTTAATGACTTCACACACAAACCTATAGGTGGAGGATGATGAATCTATGGAAGTGCTATAATATGCGGAAATATTAGTGGGTGTCCATCACTGCCCTTCAGCAGGTGGCCTGTCCTGGTGGGGAGCTGAATGGCGAAGCAATCTGAAAGCCCCTATGTAATTGAAATGTCCCTGCTGTGTATAGATGTCCAAGAAGAGGAATGACAAATCAATAATGTTCGCTATTAAGTCGCTTTTTTTTTTTTTTCCTTTTCTGCGGCGGGGGTAGGTGTAGGTTAAAAAAAAATTGCTCCCTGTCAGGTGCGTTTGCATCTGCCGGGGCTCAATTTATCTAAGGTCTAAAAAAAAAATAATAAAAAAATAAAGAAATTGTTGCCTCCCTGTTGCCTTGAGCTCAGAGAAATAAACAGTCAATATTTGCTCCTGGGGACCCGCAAGAGGACGCGCACATAAATCACCCAGCATGCACCTGTCCAAAGAATCAGCCACAGAGTCCTGTGTCATCGCGTTTAGGATCATGCTGCTGCCGAGGCTCCCCTTCATCTTTGAATCAATGTGCCAGGGGCCACTCGGAGCTGCGGTGGCACTCAGAAGTGACAGAAGATGAAAATTACTTTTCCGTCGTTTCCCATTGTGCTCGGGCAGAAGCCTGTTTACATGCAAGAAAAAGATTCACACTGGTTTTTACTCAGCATATAACATCCTTACATTGGATCAGCCACATAAGAAGAAGTTTGTTTCTATCCAGATCATAAAAAAATGATTAATAATTAGACTTAGATGATGACAGATGGGTACATCTACTCATTCACCATCTTTTTTTGCAGTATGAAGATGAAGGATTTTGAGTACTCCAGAGTAGGCATGTGGACAAAGGAAGCCGTTGGTTTAGTACTAATGGCGATCTAATATTTCCCATACATCTCCCTCACAAGCAAAAGGAGATCCAGCAGGGAAAATGAGTCGGGATAGATTAACTGGCCCAGCCATTTCTGATGCCCTTTCCCGAGACAAATAAGACCTGTCCGCAAACACAATGGGCGTCTCGCATCACGTCCTGTGTCACGAGAGGGGGGCCGCTCTGCCCGAGGAGCCTCTAGCTCACGTCACGGGGAAATGGGTCTAAAGTGCACCGCTCCGCAAGACCGATACGCCTCCACTGTCTGGGGCAATTATAACGAGACAACTGAGGCTTGTAACGCAACTTCTTACTTTTACAGATGATGCGTAGTTGCTGCCTTTCAGTTTATTCCACGTGAACTGTTTAAGTGCATAATTAAAGACTTTGTCTGTGTGAAATATGTAGTGAAACAGTGCAAAAATATGTTACTGCCAAGCATGAGTAATGCCTTCGTTTTGTCTCTCAGTCTAATTGTTTTATCAGTGGGATATTCATTGGAGTGAAATAAGGACAGAAGGTTGGCAGAAAAAAAAAAAATAGATTCATACTGGGTAATGGCTTCCTCTTTTCCTGTCTGCCAGTCTGTCTGCTTTTCTCTCTCTCTCTCCCACACACACGCACACCAACACCCGTCTAGTGTTACACAAACACTTTCAGGGGTCTTGGCAATCTGTTCAATCATTCCCTTTCGCAGGTCTTTATACGTCTCTCTGAGGTCTAATTATCAGTGACAGAGGATTTTACCCAGCTGAACAAATGACAGAGCATAAAGAACCATCCCTCCTTCGCCGCAGTTAGCGATAGGCTTTAATGTGAAAACCACTTAATAGTTTGTACCTAATAGTTAAGTGATACTAATCTTCCGAGGCTTTAAAGTGACAAAAAGGCAGAAGGATGGGAGCATAAATTAGAAGAATAAGTCATAGCGTTCAGTGGGAACGCTTTTAATTGACGATGACATATAATAGAGGATCATATAGTGCAGATGGATTTCCTCCGTCACCGCGGTGTCCGACAGATTAGTATTGAGGGAGCCAGTAACTCCAATTCTCACATCTCTTGATGGTTTTTCAGGATCGCGAGAAATGATTTTTCTATTGGATTTCGAGATTGACATCGTCTGGGAGTTTTTCCTCAATTGCCATGGCTCCTTTCTTGACACGGACTTAGCATCATCAAAAGCTCCGAGCGCATTTATCATAGCAATGTATACGGAAGCGGTCGTAACTCCTCCAAGACGTTTAAGTCACTCTCTACGACAAAGAAAAAACCTTCAAAATGTGTTCTAAAGCTGCAAAATTGTGGTCACAATGTTTAGATGTTTTGTCAGCAGGGCAGTGGACCGATCAGGCATAACATTATGACCACCAACAGGAGAAGTAAATAACATTGACCATCTTGTGACAATCCAGTGTTCGGCTGGGAAACTTTTGGACCTGGCATTCATGTGGATGTTACTTAGACATGTACCACCCACCTAGACCAGACCAGGCACCCCCACCCCATAGCAATGACACTCCTTGATGGCAGCAGCCACCCCCAGCAGGATGCAGCCTGACACAGGCACACACACGAAAACAATTTAGGAACAACTCAAAAAAACATGAAAACCAGCACAAGGTGTTGACCTGGCCTCCAAATTCCTTAGATCCCAAACTTATCAAGTATCTGTGGGATGTACTGGAACAAGCCTGATCCTCAGAGGCCCCTCCCCTCAACCCACAGGACCCCTCAACCCATGAGTCACAACTGTTTTAGAGGCACAAGGGAGACCTACAAAATATTAGGAAGGTGGTCATAATGTTATGCCTCATCGTGTATACACGTTTTGTGCCTAGCTACTGTCATGTATCAAAAAGCTATTCACATGCAAATCCCAATAGTACACTTACAGTTACTTAATTATCACTGTCTTACACCTCCGTAAAAACAAAACCACACATGAACACAACAAAGGCACATAGCACAGTAACACAAGGGACAGATTACTGCAGCATGCTGTCACTAGCAGCATCGGAGGCTGAACACCATCAGCACTCTTTGGTGGGCAGAAAACCCTTATCCCGTGATATTTACATGATAGATGCTTACTTTCTCCCACACCATTACGAAAGCTGGCAAGTCGCGCCTCACTAAACCTCTAATTCTCGGGGATGGGATCTCTATAGAAAGGTGTCCAAGAATGTCCCGAGTGTCTGGCGGTTGTAGGGGCCAGTACTGGAGATATGCCCGCTCATAACATTCTCGGATATTGCAGCGCATATAGTGAAATTGCCCCCCGCATTTGGCCCTGCACATTTACGGCTGCTCAGTAACAGTAAATGTGATCGCATTTTGGCCAAGTCTCCTGCCTTTGGCCCGACTGAAACATCGTCCACAAACTCAAGTGTGTGAGGGATGTCAGCTCTTTGCAGCTCTATTATTCTCAGAAGTACAATAAAAAAAAAAAAAATATGGAGCTAGTTTTACTGCAGAATCATATATTTACAGCAAAGTACAAATGTTCTGTGTTTTTGTATGCAACTTCATTAAATTAGATATTGTAAATAATTAGGAAACCCTGTACAGTATCCTACGTGTAGATCGCACCACTGTTTTATTAACAGGTACATGTGTCTCAGCTTCTTCACTCTGTCACAGATTCTCATAAAAACTATATTGTTTCACAGTCATCCCCTGACTTTCCAACACTCTATCCATTATAGAGGTGTTTACAGGGTTGACAATTCGAAAGACGGCCTTGTACTCTGAGGTTGACCTCTGGACGACTCTCAGCATTATTTGCTACCTCCGCGTTGCAGACCTTTCGCTGATGGTGTGTTCAAGTCACACCGTTGTTCACTCTGCTGTTGACTTCAAGTAATTCTAATGTCTCGCTTTAACAGGAATGCTGGAGCACAGGGGATTCAAGTGTTAACTAACCACATTGCTGTTTTCACTGCAAATAGCTGAAGACACTGCAGCACAGTTTACATTATGCTGCACTTAGCGACCACCCTCTGTCATTGTGTTAATTTCATGGTCCAACAGTTGTGGCCACATTTCGTCTAGGGCAGCTCTGTGTCCACTCTTCTGCATCTTTTATTCGACTCTCTTCCCTTCAATACGCTGCTGATCTTTACTCCTCTTCCTAGAGCAGGCGCCATTAATCATTTACCTGGTACACAGTCAGGTATATTCTAATGCCTTAGGAGTAACGTGACAAGTCATGTCACGTGTCATTACTACCCCTCATGCAGTGATAATGACTGAACTGTTCATGGCCCTAACATGAATGATTTGTGCCATTTTTGTAACATTGTAAAATGAATTAAATGCGTCGCATGACACAAAATGAGTGCGTCGTGGTCAGGCTCATCCTCTGAATAGCATCTCTCAAATAACTTAACAGGATGTGCAAGTGCTTAGCAAAAGTTGTCATCGTTCTGTCAATCCACCTATTACCTGGACATTGCAAAGAATCCATTACTTGACAACTGATTGCACTATTGTGCAGGTGAAATGAATATAAAATGGATGTACATTTTCATATACAGTCTATCTATTCAGCTGAGAAGCATCAGGATCACTGTTGATTGACAAGGTTTATACAACTTTTACCTGCAGACACTCATTCATTCCACAGATGTGCTAATACATGTACAGTCTGCTGAAAAGGATGAGAAATGTTTTCATGTTGCCTTTAAAATGTTAATTATTTGAGAACTGTGCCAAAGCAATCTAGAAAAGCCGCACTTGCTTACTTTCTTTTGCATTATGTTCTGGGCTGACTCACTCTCGGCGTATTTGTTAGCTTCATATCAGTATTTCAGACGAGAGACAGAATGAGTCATGTGGATGAAACAGTAGCTCTGCACAAACAATAGTTCTGTTTGAAGGCTACCTTTGACAGCGTCCGTTTAAAAAGCTCAGGTGTGAATAATGAAGATCTCGATCAAACCCAAATCTTTCAGAAATACAGAAACAAGTGAGTGAAGAAATCTGAGAAGCGAAAAGCACTGGTCAAAGTCCCCTTTACAAAGCTCTGCTCTCATGTTTCTCTCCTTCAATGCTACTGTGTGATACTGAATCTAATTTATTCTGTTGGCGTAGCTTGTGCGGCATTGCTGAATTAGGAAGACTGGAAGCTGTGAACTGCATTTATCAGCTGAAGGAGTTAACGACATGCCAGGTGGGATGATATGAAAGCCTTGCTTCAACAGTGAAAGAGGGAATACAAAGTTAATCTAAAAGCAGTGGGAGGCGCACGCTTCAGTACATGATAGGACGAGAGGGAGGCAGCTTATATTCCATGCAAAGCGTAGCTTTTCTGCAGAGATCTTAATGGAAACCTGGGATGAACATTGTCATCCTCAGTGTCCCCTGTTGTGCTCCACTGCCTCTCTCTAGGTAACTCATGGAAAACCTCTTGTCGGTGCTTTATTGAACTTAAAGATAACTGCAGCTGCTATTGCCGTCATTCTGCCAGAATCTGCGGTTCACAATAAATCTGCATTTATCAGCTAATTCAAGGGTTTCAGGTTAGAGGAGGAGGGGAGAAGCTACAGGAGATTATTAAGGCATGGCCTACAATATGCCCTGTAGTTTTTCTATTTGCAATGTTTAAATTCAAACAGCTGCCCTTAAATCCAATGATCAGATTGTACATTCACCCAAAGCAGTAGGAATTTTCCTTTATTGGCATTTTGGTTGTAATTATCACATTATAATGACATGGAGGTGTCAACTGTTTGGCTTTGGTTGCTTTAGTGGTGTCAACAACCTTGTAAGACAAATATGCTTCTTGGTTTACGTTTCATGAACCACCTCTTGGCATGGAATAATAAAAATGAATGGAAAAATAAAATTGCACACGCCTGGCTCGAACTAATTTGTATCATGAATGTACACAGTAAATACTTTGTCGTATACCCCGATCAGGCATAACATTATGACCACCTTGCTAATATTGTGTAGGTCTCCCTTGTGCCTCCAAAAGAATTGTGACTCATCAGAGAATGGACATGGGTCTTCTGAGGGTGTCCTGTGGTGTCTGGCAACATAATGTTGTTAGTGGGGGCCTTTGGGTCCTATGGGGAGGGGCCTCTGTGGATCATTCCACAGATCAGTTTGGGATCTAGTGAATTTAGAAGCCAGGTCAAGACCTTGTGTTGTTCTTCATGTTTTTTTGAGTTGTTCCTAAACTGTTTTTGTGTGTGTGCCTGCATCCTGGAGTGTCATTGCTATGGGGTGGGGGTGTCTGGTCTGGTCTATGTGGGTGGTACATGTCTAAGTAACATCCACATCAATGCCAGGTCCAGAAGTTTCCCAGCAGAATATTGGCTTGTCACAAGATGGTCAATGTTCTTAAGTTCTCCTGTCAGTGGTCATAATGTTGAGGCTGATCAGTGCATGCTACATTTAAACATGCTAGGACATCACAGTTTGTTCAAGATGAATTGTTCAGGGCCTGTAAAACAATTTATATATATATATATTTTTTTTTTGCAGAACACTAACACTGCTAACATGAGTGTACTGAACTTTCTACAAGAAAACTGGTTGATGATGGTTAGTTTAATGAGAAATTACAGTAATGAGGATGTAAAGGCATCACCAGTACGCCAAATCTCTTGTGAAAATATGATATATTTTTCATCAAAAAAGAAGGAGTACACACTTAGATAAAGGCAAACCTTCAGGTGAATCTCACATTTCCCTACAGAGAACATATTCTCTGTGGAATATGCTGGTGGGCTGCACAGCTGTGGGTTGAATTCAAAAAACCAATCACATTAAACCAGTAGAGGTCAAGCTCCCCTACCAGCTAAGAATTAAGAGTTTGTGTATGTGCCAGAGTCATACAGATGGTTCACTGTTTTTAACAGTCACTGTCAGTTATATATTAACTATTCATTCACGCTTTCCTTTCGCCCTGCAGCAACATGCTCACATATAATCCTCTCTATCTAAACATGCCAGAAGAATGTGAATTATGTGAATATTCCTATAGGCAGAATGTATACTGCTAGCAAACAAACATTTATGTGTCGCATATAATTACAGAACTGTGTTTTTGTATCGCATGTATCCACCGACAGTCTCTGTTTTACACTGGGAGGCCTTTCAGACTGACCAATAAGCATATTAAAAAGATTTGTGTGGTGAGATTTTTTATTTTTTTTTTTACATTTCAAACCTGTGGGCCAGAAAGAGAGATATCAGGAGCAGCACACAATACCAAATATGAGTATGAGCATGACAGTCATTTTAAGTACATGGATTTGGTTGAGTTTCACCGTTACATTTGGGTTCATGAACTCCAGCTGCCCCCGGGGTTCATGAAGCCATCACCGTGGATGAGGCATTTCTCTGGCTGCTGCTATCTATTTCAGGCAAGCGAACGTGTGCAGTGAATGAAAAATAATCAGTGTATATGTTATGTGTCATGCAAGTGGGACTATGTGGTTTTCAAAAATGAAAATGCCACTATGACACAGGCACACACACACAAAACGGTTTAGGAACAACTAAATTCACTAGATCCCAAACTGTTTAAGTATCTGTGGGATGATCCACAGAGGCCCCTCCTCTCAACCCATAGGACCCAAAGGACACCCTCAGAAGGCCCAGGTCTATTCTCTGAGGAGTGTTTTGGAGGCTCAAGGGAGACCTACACAATATTAGGAAGATGATCATGATTCTATTTCTGATCAGTGTAGACGAAGTTGTCTATAACATGAAACAATATACAAAAAGTGTGTAAATCTTTGGTTCCTTCTGTGCGTGTATAATATCTAAAATAGCCTGAAACCGGTTAAATTCTCTACTGGACTCAGACTACATGGGTTTTTAAAATCTTACCCTATTTTGAAATCAGGTTGCATCACACACTTAAGGAGAACAGATCCATCTCTCTAATCTCAAACCGGCACACCCTGAGATTTGAAGATGATATAGCGCCGCGCACTGCAGGATATTATTTAAAGTATCGTGCAGGTATCAGGGAGCACCGAATGGCACCACCTTACATGATCTCACGGGGTAAAGGATGTAAACAAAATGGAAACAGTGATGCATCAACTTGCTGTAAATCTACCGATCCGCACTCTAAGCTGAAAGAAGGAGCAGGAGGAGAAGAAGGTGATGATGAAGCAGTAAGTTTTGAATACTTTGGGGGGGAGAAAAAAAGACTAAACGAGTGTGGATGAGAAAATCAAGAATCAGAAAGGGGTGACTTGTCAGAAATATGTCAGGACAAAAGAAAAAGGTGAGCCACTATGTCATGCATTGTTTGTTGGGAGGTAAAGGAACTGCTCTCAGACGTCTGTCTCTGCAGCACTTCTGTAAAGTCTGAAGTTTTCAAATTAAAAAAAAAATATATAATCTTGCCAGATGGGAGTAAGAAAATTAATTATCATTCCCTTGTAGAACTAGCTGTTTTCCATTCTGTCAGGCAGTGAAGGCACCTCCTTTAAAGTGGGTTTAGAAGCAGAGCTCTCTCTCATCTGACACTAATGCACACATTTCCTTGGACAAAGAGGACAGATGACCACGCTAACGTGGTGACAAATGCGGCCACCTTTCAGCTCCGACCACGGCGACAATAGAAAGCATTCTTACAGCATTTGTCATTGGCTTCAATTACCAAAAAGCCCCACAGAAAAAAAAAACTTGCACATTTGTAGTCCTCTTTTTATAGACGCCCGTGCTCGGTACTCTCAGTTGCTACATTTGTGTTTATTTTCACTGTGTCGGGACACGTCAGCTCCTGACCTAAAAAAGCCTCCAATCTTCCTCTGCTATTTCCTTCCTGCACGGAGATATTACTTGATGCTCAACTGCCAAATAATTCACCAGGCTCTCGCTTTGTTCACTGCATTAGGAGTCACGGCTTGCCTCTACCTGTGAGCCGATCTTCATGCTTTTTAGACACGCACACCACAAACAAACAGCTTATCCTGCGCCGGTCTGTGAACAGAAGTGAAGCAGAGAGGAGCCGTCTGATCCCACCACTAGAGGCCAGTGCACTGGGAGCCACAAATAGACTGCTTGGCTGCACAACAGCCACCAAATGGATCTTTTAGGGATTGAGAGTGATGTTTTTTTTTTAGGTTTTATTCACACATACCTGAAGCCAGCGAAGGAAAGTGATTTGGAGCCACACTTAACGTGTTTCAACTGAATCCCAAATACATGACAAATGTGTCTTCACCACGCAAAATGAACCCTGCTTTGTGAGTATTTAGAGGAAGCAGGAGATGCTTCAGGCACTTGAAATCTACTGGATATATACGGTTGAGCTGCTAAGAGGTGCAAGAAATGTATTATGAGGTATTATATTGCTGTCATTTATCTTTTTACTTATGTCCTTTTCAAGCCTTCCTTTTCATTTTGGAAGTAGATTACATCCGTCATCCTGTTAAACTTTCTCCGTTTGTCTCTTCCACATTACAGTTCACTGTGAATTTGAATTGGAAATGCACTCATGTAGCACTCTCCTACCTTAGTGGCACTCAAAGCGCTTTACAGCGTTTTTCGTTCACTCACACAACAATTGCAGAGCCCGTCACAGGGAGCAACTTCGGGTTCGCTGTGCTGCCCAAGGACACTTCGGCACGTGGAGTGCCCCTAGGATTGAACTGCAGCTGAAGAATCTTACCTTACCTGCCACCTGTGCCACAGCCCTTTACACATTTACTGCGGTGCAGAACCTCCCTTTATGTGAGGTATGCTTGACATCTTTTCGAAAAAGAAAGACATGGAAATGAAAACAGAATGAATTAATTCTAAACGAACCAGTTATCATGTGACCTATTTCTCTTTTGAGGCTTTAAGGTTGTTTCAATTTCAGCCAAATCTGTTGTCCCATCTGCTGCACCATTTTGTCCAGAAATTCCTTTCACTTCTACTTCATTTTTTTATTTCAGCATTTTGTCCTTCTGTTATACTCAGATCAAAGTCATCCCACTATATTATAAAGGTCTTTGTAGCTTTGCTTCAATAAAATGCCCTTCATTTTCTGTGAACAGTCTTTATTTACTTTGTTTCTGGCTCATAGTGGGAGGGAGGTTTGTTTTTAAGCTCGATGCACCTGATCAGAACATCACACTCATGCAAAGTGAAAATAGATACGCACTCGTGTTGCAACAACAAGGTTGAATCAAACGTTTCCATAACTCTGAGTCAGAGACGCTTTCACTCTTTCTTAAACCGCCACTACTACAATCTAGATGCAAGCACAAGCAGCTTCTTCACAGGCGCCGAGTTCAAGGCCAAAGGTGGACGAACGTTGCTCTGCTCCACAGCTCTGCGGAGGGCAAAATATGAGCTCAGTCTACGTTTTATGAATTATTTCACAACCAATACTGGGACTGCAAGTGTTGCAAGCGGTTACACAACATATGGTTGATTATCCACACCCGATAAAAGTGATATCAGTGTCTACATGATAGCGATCGGAGAAATGAATGCAAGGGGAGAATATTTGAAACATCTGTGTGCTAAAGGAGGTAATTGAATATGAGAGGTATCGTCATCATTTCCAGTTACCTTCCATCCATTCAGACGGCGATATCTTTAAACCAGAGCTCATTTTGCAACGTTACAATTCATCATCACGTACAATTTTATCTTCACATGTGACGCTAGCTGTGTGGTTTTTGCATATCAAAGTACAAGCTCAGCCCTCTTTATACTGTGTGATTTCAGATATGAGGTGAAGCTGAATAGGCAGAAAGTCTTTAAAGCCTGGTTACAGCACATCAACGCGCTAACCTTAAGGTAAATGTCAAGATTATTCACAAAGGGAATCCCGGCTAAATGAATGAGTAAGAAAGATATACTTCCTTGACCTTAATCCTGTATGGTAAAAACAAACAAAGGTGTTGGGTGGGGCTCTGACAGCACAGCTCCAACAAAACTTCAGTCACACGTCTGTGTTTTATGAAATTTGGGTACATGTAGTGAACTAAAATTCATAATTGGTAATAAATTCAAACGTAGCAAAGAAAGGGGCATTTTTCTAGTAGTTGCTATTGTGGAAGGTGAAGGCTTCTAACAGTACTATGAGACTGCAAAAGACGAAATATCTCAGATCAAGGCAAAATATGCTTGTTTTTTGTCTACCAAGATAACTCTTCTCACAAGGCAGTTTTTGTGTTAGACTCGCTTTAAAGGGGAACTACAGTTTTTTACAACCTCAGCCTTATTTCTGGCATTAAATACGATCGTTCACTCACCCATAAAACTTTGGTGTAATTTGGAGTCGTTCGGAAGATATTTAGATCCTGCGGAGGGCCGCGTATATCCATATAGTGGGAGTGACTGGGGCACTGAAACGCAGCCTCTAAATAAAGCATTATCTGCCGCGAAGCTCGTTCATTTCACCAATATTTTGTTATGATACACTAGTGCTATTCCTCATTGAGTCCGGAGTTCTCTTACCGTTACCGTTTTGAGAGTATACAGAAGAGGAGCTTGTTGAAAGGAGGATATGGAGGCAGAGAGAGGAACAGCTGGCCAAAGAACAACAAACTGCTGCACGTCCACGAATAGATAACAGGTAACTCGAGACTCAATGGGGAATAACACTAGCTTATCATAACAAAATATTGGTGAAATGAACGAGTTTTGCGGCAGATAATGCGTTATTTAGAGGCTGCGTTTCGGTGCCCCAGTCACTCCCACTATAAGGATATACGCGGCGTTCCGCTGGAGCTAAATATCTTCCAAAGGACTAGAAATGACACCAAAGTTATATGGGTGAGTAAACGATCGTATTATATACCAGAAATAAGGTCCAGGTTGTAAAGAACAGTAGTTCCCCTTTAAGTGTTTTGTTCCTAAATTATATTAGTGACCTATTTGAATTTGTTATTGAGATTTTCTTTTATTGTTTTGTAGTAAGTTCATGCTTAAAATGAGAACTACCACAGATAATTCAAGTATTCAAGGTTGCAGATTACAGACTTTGCCAAAGTTACAATTTCTTAATTTAAGCAGCTTAACCTTTTCATTAGCATTAAAAATAGATAATGACCAAATGTCATTCATGGTTTGATTGTCAGTCTTACACACACTTACACAGCAAGTATGCATGTCCATAGATGAAATACTGTAGAAACCAGTGACAATACTTAAAGTCATAACTATTGCTATTGAGTAACCTGTTCTGTTTAGCCTGTCTTTTAGCAAATTAAGGAGAGTGAGCACTGTGCTTACATCTCATTTGAAAAATTAAAAACAACGAGCAATGTCTATATAAATGTTATTGTTTGTATTTGTTCCTTTATCCTGAGACAATCCCGAAGCTGTAGCCTACATGAGAATGGGACAGCCAAGATTTATCCAAGATAATTAACTCAGTGCATCCAGTGGGGGATGCCTTCTTCTTATGGTACGCTTTGATCCGAAGGTTTGGGAGTCATCAGGTCACACTTTCAAGATGCCGCCTGTATCCTCCCGGTTTCAGGACTAATTTGAGTTTGGTCAGTGTGTGAGCAGTCGTTCTCCTTCTGCCACTGCATTTACACAGTGTGTCAGAAAAGGGTTTTCTGATGTTGTCCAGGTTTTCTTTTTTGGGATGCCAAGCTGCAAAGTATATAAATCTTACATTGCCAAAAGATAAACTATGTTTCTTAGGAGACAGAGAAAAGGGAGCTTAGCCAGATTTCTTAAATTGGGATATGAGAAGAAGACGTGAAGCACTTCCGTACATCACTGCACACTCACTTTGTGAATAGAAATTGGAGCTGAAGGAGTTCACCACAAAGCGAAAGAACTTTTGAGTGTCATTTCAATTCTATTTTGCTCGCCCATTCTCACAACCTTTTCAGAACATTTTAGAAATAACCCAACGCAAGTGGATGTTTTCATCTGTCGCTTTGCTCTGAAGGATCAGAATTCATTGAAGTCCTCCTCGTGTTCATAGCCTCTGACTACCAAGTGCTATCGATGTGCGTTTTGGGTTTTTTCTAAGGTACAAAGCCTGATCCTTAAGGGATACAAGACCATATTTTATGTGCTAGGTGTCAGCTGGTACTGCAGATAACACAGGAAGAACATTTGACATGATTCCACCAGAGGTTTGGCTTTCATCATGAGCAGCTGAGCCGTCGCTAGCCAAGTAAAGTGAAAGGCAATCTAAAAAGCCCAGAACCAGAAATGAACCAGGAATTTAATTCTTTCAGCTGTAATGTCTCAAAACCTTCAATATGGCAAAGCCTTAATTTCTATTTCTACACAATTGAGGTCAGTGTAAAACCAGACTTAGTTCAAGTGAAAGTGGAAACTGTTCAGATTAAATAATCGCCTTGCTACCCACCGACCATTACCACCAATCCATGAACACCCCACACAGAACTGACCATCGGCCCACATCTAGACTGCGAGAAAGAAAGTGCCAGAGCGCCAAGAATTTAGAAAGCACCGCCTGTGGAAACTGTCAAGCGTCAATTTTCCCTATCCCTCTGTCCTTTTACTCACTTGGTTGAGCTTGATTGATGCTGCAGCACACCGCTCCCTCTTAATCCTATGCATTTTTAAGGAACTAGTGGGACACTTGCGAGGAACTCATTTCCAATGACTCTAACCATATTGTAATAAGGCAGATAGTGCTGTCGCGGCGCTTTGTATTGATTCAAGGCAGAGGTCTCTGAATTGTGATTCATTACAAAACCCAGCTAAGCCAAACAGAGAACTAAAACACCCTCTTGTGTTGGAAAGTTTGTGGAGTTATATGATACCAGTGTACACTCAGTGACCGTGTTTTCCCAACTATAAATGCATTTTAAAAAGGTATAGCGATGAAGACTGGTATTTCTTGGACAACACAAGAATTTCATGACAAGACATTGCATACAGATACTAGCAGATACTAGAGGTACCAAAATCAACTGCATATATAAGCCAGGGAGAGGGAAGGACTGTTTGCAGGCTGTGCTGAATATTTTAACACCTCTGCATATTGTTCTTGCTCCGAAAACGTTGTTCATCTTAAAATGCCTGTAGAAGCTTCATCTCTCAAATTGCTCCTCCTGTCGTGAAGAGTGAGTTTCATGGAACAATTTGCATGTGGCAATCACTGAATTATTAAAAACCGTGTCAAAGGAGTTGCCATAAATACACACAAGTTCCTTTGTGTACACAAGCGCAAGAAGACAATACAGTTGGACAGAGTAACTCAGCAGTCGCAGTCATCAGCTTAAAAACTCAGATCATTATCCAGAAAACCCGCGCAGCCGACGTCTCTGAGGGATGTTTGTTTTTGGGTTCGTGGCGCTTAGCGCTGCAGAGCAATCTGATCGGAAGCTTAAATATAAAGCCATCAAAACCTAAGATGAGGGAAGAATTTTAGCAACAGATCTGCAGTGTCTGCTTGTTTAGCATTACTCCACTGTTGTCATTTTGTCACAGTTTTCACCAGGTAACTAGTTTCATTATTCCTGGTCAAGCGGCTGCTAAACGTCAAACCGAGTGTTGATTTATATGCACAAGAGAAATGTACCAACACACATATGCAGACACAAGTGTATGCTCTGATTAGTGAGAAATGTATTGAGGTCTACGATAGAGAAAATCAAAACAGTCCGCGCACGCAAGAAAACAACCCAAATACTAAAGAACAACAACAAAAGCTTTCTAGGGGTCCCTCTGTCTTCATTTGGCTGACAGGCGAGTCTGAGTGTGTGACAGGCTCAGATGAAAAGTGTATCTAGGCTGGCTTTCTAATGAGAGCAGGGAGTGGTTGTGAGAGCTTTAATCTTAGGCTCACAGCAAAGGAGACATGAAGAATTTCCAGTTGTGATGTTAAATAATGACATAATGTAATGAAGTGACACAAATTGATATTAATGTGCTGGTTGGTACAGGAGGGTCAGGAGGGTGCGCAAACTATGGACATCGTGCTTTGGGAAGCTGCTGAGAAATTGCTTTTCCTGCCAGAGGGCACATTATCACACAGCCCCGACCATTCACAGACAAAGCCATCCTGAAGAATAGCTTTTTCAGTTGAACAAGTTTTTTTTTTATTGTTGTTTCCAGACAGGGAGCCGTTACCGTATTCATAGCAGAAGCATTGTTAAGGAAAAGGCATTGTGCTGTCAGTGAATATGCTGCGTCCTATATTGGGTAGTTAACAGACGCAATTTGTTGCCCCAGGACAAGCCTGATAACACTTGGTGAATAATGTAAAAAAAAGAAAAGTGCATGGAACTAGCGTGTCTCCATATCTCTCTTTCTCCCCTCCATTTCCCTTCCTTCATCCCAGCTCTCCATACTGTTTCTTTCACCCTTCCCACTCTGCATGTTTATGTATGGACACAGTTTCATATTATTTGTGTGCGCACAGCTGTGCAGATTTCTGCATGTGTCTGTTTGAGTCTGTGCAGTTCTTTGTGCTATTTCCTAATGTCAATATCACTGTAGACCACATCAAAGCAACGTGCACTCCACAAATCCTGTGACAGCTGAGCTGTGTTTTAACAGTTTCACTAATGCAAATCCCTGCTTCAGGAAATGCTACATGATACCAGAAAAGCTCTTTGTTGTACTATTAACCTGGATGAAGATTTTTATTCCTCTCCATATTCCATTTAAGCATAAATATCATTTAAGCAGAGAGTAAACAGAGGTGGGCCTGATGGCAGGCCTTGTGGGACACCTTTATCATCTACTCTGGAGACTTAAGCAGAATCAAAACAACATCATCAAAACCAACGAAAAGCAGCTCAATTAACAAAATTCATGTAATGGTATTAAAAACCCTGGACATATCTACAAAGAGCTTAGCACAGTGTACTATGTCTTTGAAGCACCAGCCTCATTTGCTTGTCATAAAGAGGGTGTGAGAATTTCACAGCGGGGAAACCATATGAAACAGGAATGAGCCACTGTACGCTGATGATCTTCCAAGCTACAGAGGACGTGTTCATTTAAAAGTAATTACTTTAAACACCCCCTTTTGAGATTGAAATAGGCATTTGGCACAATGACACTTGATCATTCTGTCCTAGTTTCCCTAACTTTGCACTGCAAAGCATTTTCTAGCCTTATTTAAGAAATGTTGTCAGCATTAATATTCATCGGACAAGTGGCGCTACTACATACCCAGAGAATACTGGCATCTTACACAGATCCTCATCTTATGCAGATGAAAGCAGTAATGTTCCAAACCCTGATAAAACCTTGCCACAACACTGAGCAATACTGAGACAATGGCTTTGTGTAAATGAAATAGACAATCGTGTCTGGAAGGACTTAGGCGCCGTCATCCAGCGGCATCCTCCTTTCCTGTCAAATCTAGCCCAAGGTGTGCTGGAAAATTATCATGAGTCATCTTCTTCCCACTTGTTCTCGTCAAAGAATAAGTTATGCATTAATGTGTTTTTGACTGAGAAGTTTTCAGATTGATTCCAAGGCTTGTTTCTCATATTGTTGCCCTCAGTTTAGAAGTGTGATTTGGGCCAGCGCTAGAGTTAAAATTCAGGGCATATTAGCATTTTATGAGTCTTTTCACTCCAAATGGATATCATAAGATGCTTTGTGCATGCAGTTTATACAGCGACACATGCTGGTACGCTCATTAGAGCTGCTCACAGAGAAAAGCAGGCATTTGCCGCATAAATCGCAACATAGAATGGAAGTTAATGGCATCACGCCGGCTGTTCAAGGCGAAAGTTATCGGCACTTCAGATGTTTAGATGATCTTGCCCATCAGGGTGGTGTCTGATCAGTGTCAAATTCATTCTGCGGAAGGCACAGACCAAGACATACACCCAGACTCATAGAGAATTATTCTGAACAACAGGAAGAACAAGAAGTCCTGCAACAGATGGTATGGCCCCGCGGAGCCCTGATCTCAACATCATGGAGTCAGTCTGGGATTACACAAAGGGACTGAGGCATCGGAGCCGTATTTCAAGATGCACTGAACAATCTACCTGCCAAGTGCAGGTTGAAAAACCCCATGAGCAAATGAACCTTGGAGAATTACTGTTTTAAAGAGAAGGTTATTTTTTATGTTAACTGAACTTTGGGTTAGAAGATAAGTAAAGGGTATTTGTGGCATTTTTTTAAAGCTTACTCAGTTTACTTTTTTTGCGTAAAACATTTGCACAATATAAAGCTGTGTTTGATAAAGTAATAATGACACAAAGAGAAAGAAAAGTCATGAATTACGAGGTTTATGCTCTTTCCATTCTGTCTACGAAATGAGTTTATGCTCTTTTCGCTGAAGCGTCTCTCTTTTCTCCTCCCTAAGAAAAGGAAAAGAGAATACGTCCGGCTGCCTTCATCAATCTGCTGACTGGTTTCTTCTTCCTACCACAGCTCAAAGCAGACAGAACTCAGGCCCATTTAATGTGAAGTTAAGTGATGCTGAGGCTGCAGAGGCAATCAGTGTAGAGCAGCGATGTCTGCAGAGACAGCCCAGGCTCAGCGTTAAAGAGCAGCCATTAGCCCGCTTTTTAATGAGCCACATCTCATTATGATATCTATTCTTTTCCCTTTACATCCAATGAGAAGAAAGGAACAAACACCCCGACTCATAAAGCTGCCATTCTCGGTTGTCAATAGCTGCTCAGGGATAGTTCAGCAGTGGCAACCAAAGTCACTAAGGAGCATGCTGGTGCTTAAGATCCAGATGGCCCAAGCCCAGAGTGCGTTCGCTCAATGTGATTTTAAACATCACAACCAAAACAAACGGATGATGATACTACATACCCCGCTGAACACGAAAAACAGCTAAACCAGGCATGTCTTAGCTGACATTTGTTCCTTTCTTTGTAATGCGTGTGTGTGTTTCACATCTTAAAGGGGAACTACTGTTTTTTACAACCTGGACCTTATTTCTGGCATAAAATATGATCGTTTACTCACCCATATAACTTTTGTGTAATTTGTAGTCGTTAGGGAGATAATTAGATCTGCGTATATCCATATAGTGGGAGTGACTGGGGCACCGAGTCTGAATCCGGAGTTACCTGTTATCATCATCCGGGGTCTGTAGGTCAATATATCATCCATGTCTTCTGACCTGGATGATGTCATCTCTGAGCGCCGCGTGCACCCGCAACGGTCGGCTTGTTTACCTGTAATTTGCTACTGCCAGTTTTTTGCAACATAGCTGAATATTTTTCCGATTCTGAGGTTGTGGACGAACCATAGCAGTAGCAAATTACAATCTACAGACCTCGGATGATGATAACAGGTAACTCCGGACTCAACGGGGAATAGCACTAGTGTACGATAACAAAATATTGGTGATATGAACGAGTTTCGCAGCAGATAATGCGTTATTTAGAGGCTGCATTTCGGTGCCCCAGTCACTCCCACTGTATGGATATACACAGATCTAAATATCTCCTGAACGACTACAAATGACACAAAAGCGATATGGGTGAGTAAATGATCGTATTTTATGCCAGAAATAAGGTCCAGGTTGTACTAAACAGTAGTTCCCCTTTCAACTATGTCAGAAATGAAAATGTGTTGCAATGTGTTGTGATGATGCGGGGGTTTGAAAAACCTTGAGGAGATTTTATTTTGTCACCTCAAATCTCACAGCCTGTTACATAAGAACAATTCCTGATGTGTGAGTTTCAGGATTTTTTCCTAAAAACTTTTTTTTTTTTCTGCCGTGTGTGCCGCCTCCGCCTGCGAAAACGGATTATAACATTTTCAAAGCATTAGCGTTTTTTTCCTCTATTTCCCATTGATCCAATGTGTTTTAAAAAGGGATACCTTCACAGGGACCAATTAACATAAGAAGAGAAAGTCTGTAAACCAAAACCTTTCACTGAACTCACTCACTCGAGCAAGTTTCAATACCAGCATTCAAAGCTCCTCTAAAGACCCCTTTGGAATATTTTTTAAAAGGCTCAGATTGCCCTAAACATTAAAAACACATTAGGCTACACATATTTTATAGTCAGTCAAGTTCTCAAAGAGAATCTCTGAGAAACAGAAAAGGGCGATAGACACTTCAATGTGTGAGTAACAATAGAGAATATCCAGAGACAGACTGCACTACTTCATGAACACAGCTCCTTACTGGGAGATCTGGAGAACAGAGTGACACTCAGAGAGAGATGGGAAAAAGAGGAGAATCAAACCAAATGTGCGCTCCCTTGTCATAAGAGGTGTGTTAGCACAGAAGCGCTTTCATATATGTAATGGAAGCTGCAGCACTAACCTCTAGAAAGAAAAGCATAACAATAGAGTATGCGATGCCGCTGCAGTGTTTATCTTTGCCGGCGAGGAGAAGAATGTTTTTCATACTTCCAGACGGTGGCTTATTTCTGAAATCACTCCGAAATGGACTGTTCAGCTATATTGTTCGGCTGCTGAATTCCCATTTTCGTGACAGCAAAGGCAGAAGAGTGGCCTATTATGCGGGTTATTCCTCGCGCGACACAAAGCAAGCAATATTTAAAAGTGTGACACAACATTTGGCGAGAGCACGGTGAGGTGGGGATGGTGTGGGCACTCGCAAGTCACTCCAGCTCACGCTTTATCTTTCAAAGGATAACAGAGTGTGGTGGAATTGATTTATTTTTTTTATTTTTTTATTTTTTTGTAGTACTTTGTGTGCACTGTGCACACTTAGCAGCACAAAAAGGGAGCTGTGTTTGTGTTGCTGAAGAGCACATACACCACATCTGAGGAGAAAACCCTGAGCTCCTGCTCTGAGTTCACAAGAAGCCAACTTCCCCACTCAGTTTCTGGCCTACTAGCGCCCCCTGCTGCACAACAAAAAGGGGAAAAGAGCCCGTGGATGCAAATCGAATTTGTAACCACACACTTCTTCACCTCAACTGGTTTCTCGAGAAAAAAATAAAAATAAAAAAAAATCCCTCTGGTGTGCAAATTATCTCAGCAGGTGATACTACTCAGCAGGTGATATCGGAACAGCAAGACATTTTTTTTTTCCCCCTCAGGTGGTGCTACACTAAAAACACTAATGGGAGAAATTACATATCTGCTGACTTGGAATATTCATCATAACATTCAGATGAGAACTCCCTCGCTCATGAGCCATTAAATCAGAATAAAATATAAATGACCCTGGTTCATTTTTCGGGTTCATCGTCTCACTCACAAGTATCCAAATATTTGAAAGTGGCAGAAAAGATATCGCATGAATACAAATTATCTGCATAACACGTTGGGAACTTCATTGAAATGCTATTAAAATAGCAGCGATGAAAAATGTAAGACGAGGGGTGTGAAATATGGTCTGTTTCAGATGCCTTTGACCTTGAAACATAAGAGGCTTGATAGGCGTATTGATTAGCAATTCTCTGCAGACTAAGGAATATCAAATGAGAACCGCCAATGCGAGGATGTGTGTCAGACTGATTCAGCGCTGACCTGCACCAGAGGACTGAAAGCAGACAATAGCAGGTGATGATTAAGTTTTTTTTTTTCACATGCAACAACTCTTCCACTGTGAATGTAACACATGTGAGCGTGAGTTCTGTTATTGGCAGAGCTCTCCTCATCCTGTGTTTTTTCTGCAGCACCCACTAAAAAGCGAAGAGCCAAATCGAGACGGCGAGGAAGAGAGGAGGCTTAATCTGAGCATCCCTCTCGAAAACTGGAATTATCAGCTCCCTTTTTAATCTTCAAGGTACGAAAATGTTTGAATTCCATTAGAGCCGCCTACTATAGCAGATTGTACTTTACCCGCCCACTGGAATGCCAACCCTGTGCATAGCATATTTGGCTGTGCAGCAGTGTGCAGGGACTGAGACATTGTTTAGTGTGTGGGAGCTCATTTTGGCAATGTTTGACAGTTACGCTTTTGTTTCTGTGAGCTTTATGTTTGTAAGTGTTAGCTAAAGCTAAGCTGCGACAGAGGCGAGGAGAGGCAGCAGGACATTAAGCATGGAGGGAAAGTCATGACAGAGGGTTTGTAATGTTTCACGCTGGTGATAACGGCTGCAAAATGTAAGCGCTGTCGGTCATTAATCTGCGGTTATTCCACTTTTAATAAAAGAAATATGAATAAGACAGAGACTGGTTCATAAAACGGAAAGAGGACTAAAAGTAAAGCGCTAATATTCAGCACTTAAGGCATAACAGGCAAGAAATACTGTACTGTATGTCTCTTCTCACAGCGACTGGAAACACATGACAGTCCAATAAAGAAGTAGTATCATCTCAGAACATCCACGGCTTGCTTTTGTAGCAGCCCCACCCTCTAATAAAGTATGACAGCTGGTTTAGGCCCTCGGTTGTTCCAGGGCAAAACAGCTTTAATCTGGTTTGGGGGCCATAATGAAATGTGCTGTTCATAAGGCCTGTAACCATATTAGGAGGAGGAAAACTTGATATTGAGGTGGCCTCCATGGCAACAGTGCCGGGGACTGTGAGTCCAATGTTTGGGGAGGATTTTGAAACAGATTTGTTGGGCTTGAGGCGAGATGACAATGTGAAGGAGGGGAGGTGCATTTGCACAGTGAAAATCTCTTTGGAAATAAAATTTGAATTCCTCCTATGATCTTTTGGCTTTACTACACATGATCTTTGCTGTGGCGAATCAGTGGCATTGCATCGCACGGCAGAAATAATACATCGCCTGACCAAAACAAAAGGTCACACACTCTAATGTTTCGTTGGACCACCTTTAGCTTTGATTACAGCACTCATTCGCTGTTGCATTGTTTCGATAAGCTTCTTCAATGTCACCAGATTTATTTCCATCCAGTGTTCATTTTTCACCAAGATCTTGTATCGATGATGGGAGAGTCTGACCACTGTGCAAAGCCTTCTCCAGCACATCCCAAAGATTCTCAATGAGGTTAAGGTCTGGACTCTGTGGTGGCCAATCCATGTGTGAAAATTATGTCTCATGCTCCCTGAACCACTCTTTCACAATTTGAGCCCGATGAATCTTGGCATTGTTATCTTGGAATATGCCCGTGATATCAGGGAAGAACAAATCCATTGATGGAATAACCTGGTCATTCAGTATATTCAGGTAGTCAGCTGACCTCATTCTTTGGGCACATAATGTTGCTGAACCGAGACCTGACCAACTGCAGCAACCCCAGATCATAGCACTGCCCCCACAGGCTTGTACAGTAGACACTAGGCATGATGGGTGCACAACCCAATTTTAATAGTTTCTTCAGTCTCCTTAGATGTTTTCTCTGCTTGATGCATGCCAATAATTTGACCCTTCTCAAACAGACTAACATCTTTTCCACGACCACAGGATGTGTCTTTTGACATGGTTGTTTAAAAAATGAGAAGCTACTCATTGCATCACTTGTTGTTAAATAACTTGTTTCCAGCTGAAAGATAATCACCCATGCAGTAATTATCCAATTGGAGGCTCATACCTATTTTAGTTATTTAGTTAAATCCAGGTGGTGACTTTTTTTTTTTTGTCCAGGCAGTGTATCTACACTATAGAACTATAGTGACAGGACGGTATATTTAGAATTTTCCATAGATGATGACCTGTTGTTCCGTCCACAGCAGTCCAAAGTCAATGGGAATATTTGCAGGCACTTTATTTTCTTAGTCTTTGCCCTTGATTTAGCGTGCCGTCACTGTCACAGGTCAGTAATATGCCCTCTCCTTGTTCAACACGCTGAGTGAATGAATGTGCGTTTCAGTGTCCTCGACTGGCGCGGGTGGCCTCAGATGAATAAGCCCTGCGGTGACCTGCTTAAATGAGACATTACTGCAAGAGAACCGATCGAACTGAGAACTGATTTATTATCTTATCTTACCAAAGAAAATGCATCATGTGTTCTTTCCAGATGTGTGTGTCCGTGGACTGTGATACAACTCGTCTTTAACAGTAATGTATCAGATCATGCCAATATATGAAAATGTCCATCCACCAGCTTGAACCGCAAAGGAAAAATTGTGAATTTTGTACAGAACAAGAGCGGATGACAACACATCTCTTCGTATGCAATCAAACAACACAAGCAGTAGGGGGCGCTGGCAGAAACAACACAACGAAACTCTGAATAACAAATTTCAACTCAGCCCAGACTGTATCAAGGCAACACTTCAAAGTTCCTCATATATTGGCTGCACCGTGGTATCATCAGTGAACACCACAGCACCTAAGAAATGAAGAAATAGTCACTGGGTACATCCTGGTGTGGGAAGCTCCAAACCGCTGGCTCAGTTACTGGATGTGGACGGCACCTGGGTGAAAATCAAAACCAGCTCGCTGCTGTCTTTCAAAAAAAACACGTCAGCTCAGTGGACGACAACAACATTCTCACAAAGGTGGATTTGCATAATAACAAACTGGTAGTTGGAGACTGTACCATCTCCCTGGAAGAAGTGGGGGAGCCTTAAAGCTGAAGTGTGTAAAACACAGTTCAGCCTGTTTGAGTGTCCCCATCTACTTGACTATATACTGGCCAGAGTTCACACCTTTCACCCCGAGCATGCAAAATAACAAACACAATGGCTAATGCCAGAGAGCTGAAGCACTTCCAACAGGCTTTGAGAACCTGTAGTTGCGTGAGTGGGCTTGTTAAAACCCAAACATCCCTCCTGAGCAACAGTCTTTCAAATGTGCCAGAGAATTTATGCAAACCACAAAATTTTAGCATTTTATAAACCTGGCAGCACACTAAGACAAGGCTTACTTCACCCAAAGGACTGCATACGAGGAGTGGAGTGAGGCGAGGAGTGCTGGCAAAAACCGGAAGACCCTCAACAAACACGCCGAAGAGCCAGAGCAGTGTTCACATTGTGCATTTACAGGATTAAAAACCATTTTGAGAGCCAGCGTGTGAATACAGAGATACAAGGGCCTTAGAAAATAGCAGGAACAGTATTTTTTGACAATCCGTGATATTTTAGTCAGACATTCTGGTGTACAGACGTTGAATAATGATATCTTCGGGTAATCACCCAAAGTTAGACTCATCATTTGGGTTTTTGCACATTTTTTTACTTAGCATACACCTGCAACAAAGATGTTAGCATTATCATTGCATGCATGTCACCATGCTGATGTTTAATTAAAGCAACACAGTGTTACAGTATCCTCACTGAGCTGATGGCTTGTCTGCAGACTGTCTGGGCCCGTGTGCTCCTGTGGCCTTGGTTTCTTCACATCGTTGGCACAAGTAGAACACCTGTGGAGGACTTTTCTAGGAGGTGAGCATCGGTGTCAGACCCTGTCGGTAAGAGTGATCACTCTGATTGGCTGTTCAGCTTAGCGAAACAGTGCATGAGAAGAGAAATGGGAGAAAAACGGGCGCACCCAGAAGGCTCTTCTCATTTTTCATATTCATCTCATCTAAACCTTCACAGCGACATGGTCGTTGGGAACGCAGAAGCCAGCTCACTCACAGTTTGTGTGTCTGCAGCCCAATTTCTTTCCCTTTTTGAATGACGATTACAGACGACCGTCGCCGGCTGTTAGAGGTATTTCGCCCGGCGCAGACTGTAGATTTGTCTGTGACGTCTGTTCGGTGTATCTGGGCTTTTGGTTTTGTTTTTGCTATCGGCTGCACAGAAAGCTGTTACGACTACACACGCCAAGTCGATTTACACCATTGTAAGTTGCACAAAACTCATAATAATAAATAAAGGAAAAGCAAGCCACCAAATATTTGGAAATATCTTCCGATTTTAAAAGATCTACCACATGTTGTATAGCACGCTGTTTTCCTTTTCATTTTTAACCTCATACTGTCTGTTATCTAAGTACCGGCACCTGCAAAACTAACTAATGAAGCGAAGGAGTTCAAAGTATGAGCATCATATCAAACACCTAATAGACAGCCTCATGCAGCACAATACTAATACTAATGAGATGGCTCTACTGTACTCTCCTGGAAACAAATGCTGATAATAAAATCCAATTCTTGCCTTTGGTTCAATCTGTACGTCCTTTTTTCCAACAACAGGCAAACCGGCCCACGCGATGAACAAGTTATTGCTTTTATATATTTTTTTATTTCTACGTTTTGCATAAAATTGCAGGGAAAGGATAAAAGGACGGTAGTTTAATTTAGCCTTTGCTTAGGCTCGGACACAGATTGTTGCTGTGTGAGCTCACATCGCACTTCAGCTCCACTAGTGTTGTCTTGGAAACTTGCCACAAACAACATTTGTGTGGCTGTGGGAAAATAATTCTAACATAAGAGAGCTTATTGACCTCTATAACACCTTTCTGATAGCAAATGCAGATACTGATTTATGACGTTACACTTGAATGTGCAGAGCAGAGGTGACTTATGGTGATGAACAGGATGAACTCCGTCCTCGTCAGTGCGTTTGTGCATAAACACGCGGTGAACGCACACAAGCTCACACGTAGAGTCTGATAAATATGTATGCGGAGTGAACATGTGAAGCCTGAGTGACCCGACTGTTAATTTTGCATGTGTTCAGAAGTAGCTGTTCAGAAATCTCTGTGCAGGAAGTTCCTAATGGCACTGCGGCGCTAATCAGATCTGCCACATGTTAATAGTGCGCTACCGCCACGCTCTCTTCAGCATCCACCTGAGTCTCGTCCCTGAAAGAAAATCAAGTGTCATCATCCGCGTCTTGCTTTGTCGCCGCTCCTCCGGGTCCTCTGCTCTCCGCCTGCCGCCGTGGAGAGAAACCACAGATCAAGTGCACGCTACCCCGTTTGGCTGGCGTTGTGCTGGTCCGTGGAGGACTAGATATCAGGATTGAGACACATTTGCATTTTAATTTCATATTCCACACCATAGCCTCCACAATTTTTAACTACTTTGTGCTTGTTTAATGGCCCTTGGTGAAATGAATGTGCACATTTATAATAAACAAAGGATTTCATTATGCAAATGCAGGCCCGAGCCAGACCCCGGAAATGTTTGAAAAGTTGTTCGCCGCTGCGCCATATGCCGTCTTGTGGTTTTTCCACATGAAACAAGATTCACTGAGAAGGAACGTGCGGACTACCTGCGCTCAACAGCTGGATAGGACCAAGATGTTTAATTGCATGTACTTTAAAATGTGCCTGCAGATATCACATTCCTATGCAGCACTTTCAGATTTTGAGTGAAACTATAACTTGGGTTATTTTGCATCATTACCGTGGCATGCTGCCACCAAAAGGATCTTTCTTTGTTGAGATACCTTCCAAATGAGATCGTGATAAGTCTCAGTGCAAACTGAATTAAGGAACTACCGCTTTGTTTGAAGCACTGTAAACATAAATTAATTACTTTGATGGATGGAGGTGAGGCTGGTGCAAGTGGATGTGGCAGATTTTGAATCACATAAGGAAGGATTTATCTGAGCGCAAACCATCTGGAAGGTAAAATGATCCTTGTAACACCCCACATCTGCTGTCTGGAGAGGGAAGACAGCAAATGTGAATAGTGCTTTGCTTTGTATTATCTCTTCTGAGACTCTTTTGAAGTCTTTGTCCTTAGAATATTGTTGCAAAGTTTGGCATCTTCCTTTTGTAAAATATGTTTGCTTTACCTGCATAAATTCACATTATTTAATATTATTTCTGTTATTTCACATCTGCAATTGTATTCCAAGCAAAGCCTGTCTTCTAAAAATGTAAAAGGTTTCCGTGGATTGACAAACATGTCTTTTTTTTTTTTTTTTTTTTATGGTCAAACACACTCCAGGAAACAGAGGGTTGCACAAAGTGTTATTTACTGAGCTCACCGTGGCAACAGCAACCGGCGGACAGCTAATCATCTTGAGGCTAACTTCTGGAGAGGAAGGAGAAATCCACCCTTAAATGTAGCATTTCACACCACTCTATCTCCTCCAAAGCACCACTATGCCGAAGCCAAAGCTAACAAGATAAATGCTTAGTGAAAGCAGTCAGCTTCTAGCTGCTGAGTGATGCAACAGAAAGCCCTGCCTGTTAATGCCAGCTTGTTTAAGCTCCTTCCCACAGCAAATTACAAAAAAAATAGTGTCCCTTCCTGCACAGCGGCCTGATCAGTTTGTCGTAATGAGAGTCTTCCTCTGGGAACAGAGCTAAGAGAAAGGTTGTTAAAACCTGCATTATCCTTCCGCCCGGTGGCTAAGCAGAGTGAAGACTGTGCTTAACCTTTTCTCTCTTTTCAACTTTCTTCTCAACATGTCTATTAACTTCTGAATAAAGATTTCACAGCAAAAAAAAAAAAAAGGAGTGTAGAGCAATGCTAGACATGGATATTTGCCTTCAGGGCTTCAAGGCAAACTTCTCAGATGTGCCGGCCACATCTGCTCGCATGCACTTATTGCAACCCTTTTCACCATAGACTCATGATGTAAGACGCCTTGTGTAATCATTAACTTCAATACTTAATAAACTATAAGAAAGCAGTATGGAAATAACGTGTACATTTTAACAAAATATGCCGATAAATTACATATTTAAGATGACAAGAAAGACAAAATAACTGATGTAAATCGGGTTATTACATTAAAATAAGGGAAACCCCGAGATCGAAAAGTGGCTTATGGCATGTCCCTGCATACTGGTGACATGGCGCAGCATGTCACTAGAATACAACGGCATGCCATAAGCCACTATGTGATTTCGGGTTACATGTTACTGTTCAGAAACTTGATCCAATGCCTAGAACAAAATGAGTCATTTTGTGGACTGTGTAATGCTTATTTAGTTTTAAAGCCACTTTTTCCCATTGATTGCGTGCAGTGAAAATGCAACACCTTGTATGGTAAGAAATTGGTGAAAGGGGCATCTCACTCCATAATAAACATGTAAACAATAACTCTTGATCTCTCTCTGATAATCAGTACAGGCTATGGGAACAACCCTAGATTTAATAACCCAGCAAGTTCTAGTACTGTGTGTGTCAACCTGTTCAGTTATACAGCACTCAATAAGAGGTAGCAGCACAAATGCAATAATTCAGTTTGAACATTGTACTGAAGGAAAAACCTTCAACATTAAACGTCACGATAAAAGACCCAGTAAAAAGATGAGATAGAAAATAAAATAAAAGACTCGGGCAGTTTACATCGTTAAATTGAGCCTTTTTTTCTTTTCTTTTTTTTTCTGTCTTGTAACAAGCTTATATTTGTGTTGTGCCGCACTTAACATTGAAGCTCATGAATGAAGAAAGGAAATGCCTCGTTATTATCCAGAGTTTAAGTAGCTCCTACCAGTCTGTGGAGAACTCTCTGTCTGCAGCAACGCAGCAGCAGCAGCGATGAACGGCAGAAACAGTCCGGAGAGAAACAAGGAGGAGCCCAGCTAACATTATAGACTTATAACTATGTAAGTTTTCAAGTTATAATTTGAACGTTTTATGTCGTTACATGAAAATATCACCCTACTTACCCTACATAACCAGCCTTTAAAATCTTGAAAATGTCATTTACTGTGAATGATTAAAACTTTACTTTAACAAAGTAATAACATGGACAGTAGAGTGACAAATCTTAATACAGGTGCACTTACACGTCACAATAAATGAACATCAGCATGAAAATATATAATGTATTTTTACAAAATATGTCAATAATTAACATTATTAAGATGACAAGAAAAACAATAACTAATTGGGTTATTGTACTAGGATGAAATCAAGATCAAAAAGTGTCAGTATGCCACTGTTTTGCCGCGGTACTGTAAAACAATCATACATTTTTTTGAAACTTTCCCAGTGTTACTGTTCACAACTGGATGGGGATGACACTGTGTCAGAATAAACCCATACTCCAGCACTGTTTCATAGGACTTGATGCTAGCGGCTCAGCGAGGCTGTACTTTGGCCCAGCTGTGCTTTGCTAAATGGATACCTCCGAATGATACACCATCAGAGGTTGGCATTTTCACCATGGCAATGCCAAGATGCTGATGTTTAACGGGTAGTATATATAATGCTAGTCATTAAAGTTACATAAATTAGCTGTTTAAATTCTCTTGGAAAGGGCAATCAAATTACAATGATCTGCATGGGTTGCTTAAAAAGAGAAGTGGAGTTCATGCAAGCTGCTCTGTGTTTTCTGATGTCGGCATGCAAACAAGCTGATGCAATTCAATTTGTTTTGCAGGTTTTTGACCTTAAACGGCAAAGCATCAGACACATTAAACTGTTGACCACAATGAAGTGGCAAGCCTCGCGAAACACTAAAAATGTCAGGGGATTACGAGCTCCTGCACAGAATTTAACGTCAATTTCACGGCATTTAAACAGTTACGTATTCCAGCTTTGACTAAAGCGGAGAGACAGCAGACTCTTTCGTCCGGGCCGCGCGGCATGGCTAAAAAACAGGTAACGCGACGTGAGAGTGGGCCAGCAGCCAAGACCGAAAACACAGTTCTGTAGAAACCTAATAACCTGACCAGGTGTATTATCGCAGTCTGAGCGGCAAAGCCCAGACCGAGGCGTCCCGAGAAAACAGTGGCACAAGCAGGATTCATCAGGAGAGCAGCAAACAAGATAAAACCTCAGTGACAGTGTAATAACTAAAAATCAGAGTGTGAAGAATGGTCTGGCATAACTTCAACTTGCCCGCCTCTAAACTTAATAATACTGTCAAAGGTCACATTTGTTTTGGCTTTTAATCTGTTAAATGCCACATACAAAAGATGTTTTAGCATTCATTCAACAGATGCGGTGCCACTGTGGCTCAAAGGAAGCGTAAGTACCTGAGAAGAATGTCACACAGACTTATAAAGGTAATGATTAAGTGTATTTTCTGCAGATTGTGTTGCATTTTGTCGTTGGGCGGTGTGTTATGCAGCCCTCTTTGATTGTGCTTCCTTCATTACAGTCTGTGCACACTGACTGTATTCCCTGCCAGCTGGCTATACATCTGTGCACGCGTTTTGAGCAGGAAACTTTTTTGAACACAGTGTGAGCACCTTGATTATTTTAACCGAGCATTCTGCCACACAGGAAATTATGGAAAATTGGAAAATAAGTAGCAATTTTATTTGTGTTACTCCAGTGATCCCTCAAAGGAAAAAAATAAAATAAAAAAAATTTCTCTCTTTCCCTACCTTGACAAAGACATCAGATAAAAAATAAAAAATAAAAACTGAATCCCTGGAGTTGGGAAGGTTTCAGTCTTTCGGTCAATGATGCTTCAGCGGGATGGATACCTGCTGTCAGGAAGATTTTATACCAAGCACACAGTCTCAAATTCACACTCTTCCAGTTAAAAGCTGATGTCCCTCACCGCCATTACCTATCCCACTTTCCTCTCTATAAAGCAGGATTTTCTGTCAGTGGAGCACATCAAACCATCTCTCAGCATTTCTTTGAATCTGCCTCACTACTTTCACCCATTCATTTTCTTCCCAATTTTCTTTCACATGACCTTCTTCCCCCTATCCCTCATCTCTTTTAAGTCCCCCAGTCCGTCTGTCCTCACCAGCTGAACTAAAATTGCTTTCCTTACCGTCTGTAATAAGTAGTGCTTCAGTGATTTGTGTCTGACCCGCCACCTGACTCCACTCCTGGCTGCTATTAAAAAGAAACAAAATCTTTGCTTCCTGTAATATGAAGAATTTGCCAACATTTAATACCAGTTTGAACCGACACCCGCTGGCTTTTCAAAAATAAAGCCAGTAACTTGGAGTTACAAGATAGAGCTGTAAAGATTTCAAAAGATGCCAGCGTTGTTGAAACAGCATTAGTTTGAGGAATTTTCACTCGGATTTAGTCATAACGAAGTTAGCAAACGAAACAAGGAAACTGGAGCAGCCTTGAGCCTGGGCCTGTGGACTGTAATGGCGACATTCTTACATTTTCTGTAAAAGAGACCTTTTTTGTGATTGACAGAAATTGCTTGAGCTTCTCTTTTTCTTTTGGCCAAATACAGACTCAATAAATCGGTCACAGTGTGTCCCACGTGCCTCTAAGCCAGCAAGCTTCCATTGTCCTCCTTCCTCGAGTCATGCGGACAGATTTTCATATAATGGGCCATCCTATTTGAACCAAAACTGGTTCACAGTTTCTGGTCGTGTACAGTGATTACTGTATACCGTGTAACAAAAACAGTGAGAGCAGCTAAAGAAACCGAAGCATAGATGTGTCAGGGCCACATTCAGCTCATTTAATAGCTTGAATTATTTTGTATTATTTAAAGGAAAATATTTAAACTGCTCTCTTTTTTTTTGAGGAATAAATTTTTGCCGTGACAGTCCCCATGACTTTTGATTTTAATTCTCACTCTGTCACCCGAACCCATTTGTTGTATGAGGTTTTCAAGTTAGGTCTAAGCTCTGTATTAAAAAAAAAGGGTTTTCTGTAGCAGGACCAGATGGGACAGGAAAGCAATTTGGAGTTTGAGCCTAGGGACTGCATTGTGTGCTCATGAACCCTAACTGTAAAAAACTGTAATACAGTGTACGTACTGACAGGAGAAGTAAATAATATTGACCATCTTGTGACAATACAATGTTCTGCTGGGAAACGTTTGGACCTGGCATTCATGTAGCACCCACCTAGACCAGACCAGGCACCCCCACCCCATAAAAATGACAATGACACTCCTTGATGGCAGCAGCCATCCCCAGCAGGATGCAGCCTGACACAGACACACACACAAAAATGGTTTAGGAACAACTCAAAAAACATGAAAAACACCCCAAAGTGTTGACCTGGCCTCCAAATTCACTAGATCCTAAACCTCAGTCGCTGCTCTCCTTAGATCTTGTCTGCAGCCTTTATCTTTATACACCAATTCTGTCAAAAACGACAACAACAAAAAACATTTTACAAAAGGAAAAAAAAAAGTACAAAAGTTACGGACAGATATAACAGTATTAGTGCACTCACGTAACACTGACAACTTGGGATCCACCAGCTATCCAAGAAGACACTCATCTATAACCGGTCTTACAAAAACACAAACAGGGGCTTTATTCGAATTAAGAAGAGTTTTATTTCAAGGTTGTAAAAAAAAAAATAAAAAAAAAATAGCAGCCAGGCAGCACAAAACAACAGGCAGGTAGACGCTGGAATACACTGATGGTGAGTACAGGGTGCAGAGACAATGTGGAAAAGCTGAGCTAACTAGGGAGGTGCATACAGGTGAGTCGAGAGGTAGAGAAGGTCAGGCGACACCGCTGATGGGGAAGCAGAGCAGGTGGGCGTGGGAGGTGAAAAGGAAACACAGACAACTTGAATGGATGCATGACAACAGGTTAACTGAAATGGAAGAGTATGTCGAGAGTAGTTGAGTCTAAAATGATGAACTACAGCACTATCCTTGGTATAAACCCATATGTTAAATTAGACTTGGCTATACTCAAGCCAAAATTAAGATGAATGTGTCAAAGCTAAACAGAAGTTTTATTGTTCCTTCCAGCTTTGAAATATGGTGATAAATGATTGAAGGAGGCGGTAGACGCAGACCACTTACGAGAAAAGGATGACCTCTGCATTGCATATGCTATGACACTAACAAGAAACATAAACGCTTTGCGAGGAAATTATGCTAATGTATGCACGTTGTTGTCAGGGGTAATTAAAGAAGAACAAATTGAGGACCTTGAAAGGAAAACAGTATAACAACAAGAGTGAGCAAAGTCGGTCTCAGTGCAGCATCGCTGGCTGATCTCCAGAACTCCAGCACAGAACAGACCCCGCGCTGTTGCTAACTAGCCAGGTGTTCGTGACTGGGCTCTGCGCTCCCACATTAGGCACAGACTTAGATGTATGTACGGTACGTTACAACAATCAGGTGTAAGTGTAAAGAGAAAGTCTTGACCAATTTTTATGGTGAAAATAAAAACGTTGGTCCACTGGCGTATCTAATATATGGACTTGACATCAGCGGGGATTGAAAATGCAATGAGAGACTGCACCAATCTTCTGGATAGCCTTTATGGACATACTCCATTTGTGCTAAAACTGCAGTTCCTTGAATGGCCACTTGAGGGTGTCACCAAAAGCGAATCCCATCCTAAAGACCCGTATGTTAAAATTGTCAAATTTTCAACTGCCCTGTACAAAAACGGTTTTGGTCCCATGACAACTGTACAGTGGTGATTTGTTATGTAACCGACCTTTTTAAAATATATCAACACTTAAAGTTAGGGAGTTAGGTTCATGCATAATTAAGGGTGTGGTCGTTTTGAGTGAAACGGTATGAGTAGATAACTGTCAGCCTAGACATCAGCCGCCTTCCTCAGATCCACTTAAATGCCATGTCTTTGTTTATTTGGAAATGAATGGGAAGTCAAGATGGTACTAGAGCCTACACAAAGAGCTTTAGTTTACCTCACCCATCTTTATGAAGAATCTGTGTATTGTCCTATAGACTTAATATTAATGTTTTTTGCAGAAAACTATTCAGGTCACAACTAAGAGAATAAATAGGCATAAAGGTGTAATTTCAAAAAAAATTGAAATCAACCATTTTTTAACAAAGCCTATATTATATGATGCATGGAAGGGCTCAGACTTTCTTATTAAAACAAAAAGTCCAAACAAAAGCACGCTGGCTCCATAAACTCAACGCTGTAATAGTAAACTATAATAACACCTGTTGTCTGTTCAGCATTTATATAGAAATTAAATAACAGCCTGGTTACAGCTGCTGGTAGTAAGTTTCATAATACTAGAAAATCATTATATTATTTTTGTCAGTAGTAACTTATATGTGTCAATAGCACATAAAACAAAGGTTACATTTATTGTACAAACATGAAAAGGGTCATAATGTAGATCTGACATTAACACTAATAAGTGCTCAGAAAAACAGAAATTCAACGTCTGCAGGCCCACTGGGCAACTTTATTTGATGGACAGACTGTGTGGTACGTTTGGAAGCTCCAGAGCAGCTCCTGGTGACGGGTTCGTCTGCGAGGTAGTTTGAAGTAATTGCCGTTATGAAAAGAAACAACACGAACACAGAAACGGTTGTAACTCAGTTCCCTCCAGATCCTCTCTGGGCCTGTGCCTGCGTCTCTCTCCAACATTAATAATACATTTAGATGTCTTCCATTGCCATCTACTGCTTTTACAGAGAGATCTTGTTTCTGGGGCTATAATTTTGTTTACTGAGGATCAGGCTTTGTGGGGATCCAATTACTAAGATGATAAGCTTAGCTCTGGAACGGAGCCATTGATTTATATGGCATCTGTGGGTTGGGCAACTTATAATAACACACCTTCTACACTGATACTGTCACCTTCTAAATTGTAGGAGATGTAAATGTTGTTCAAGCAAATATATCTATCTATATATATTTCTTCATTGCATTTTTTTCAGCTCCATCTATTGTAGATTTTATGTAAAGTTGGACTTGGAGTGAGAAAGGTTGGAACTGATTCAAGGTGCAGGTCTGGCTCGCTGTTAGTAGATGTTGGCGGAGGCTATGGCACGCTGTTTTCTGTGCTCCTACCTCCATGCAGGTGCCTACATCTCTTTACTTCACTCCAATCAAGCCATCCCAAGTTACTACTGGGAAGAGTGGAAAGAAAAAGAAGACACTGCACACTCTTTGAGATGAATGAGTGCAGGCAGGACCTGTTCACCTCGGGGTATGAAAAGGCTGCTCGTAACATAAAGGGAATTACGACAATAAGCCAAATTAATAATCCATATATAACTGCTCGCCTCTCCAAAAAAAGGCCCAGTGATGTACAAGCCATTTTAAATGGTTTAATGCTGTACTATATTCCAGTTTTACTGCCAAGTCTTTACTGATATATAAATACACTGGCAGTTTCATATTAAGTTGTTATGCTGTGTCTTGGTGCTGTGCCATTTTCAAACTTGGTGCACGTACACCAAGTAAACTTGCTTTTCCTTCCTCCTGTTTTTCTCGTCAAACAAGAATAGCACCTCGTATTTTAGTGGAAATAAAGACATATTCATATTGCTGCCCTCCTTGTTAGTTGATTCACTGCAGAGATACTGAAATCAGTGAAGCATCACTCACTAAATCACGCTGATGGCTTACAACAAGTCAGCGGAGGTGTGGGGAAAAAAAACAATTTACAGAGGGAGGAAGATGATGCGGATAGTTGCTCCTCTCGGAAAGATAAAGCTCGGCGAGGCAGCCGAGATCATCGCGGAGACAGAGAAAAGACAAGATTGAATACCCAGTGCACCAGAAAGATTGGACACTTTCCATCCGCCAACCTGGAGGCTAAAAACACAGATACCCTCGGGAGCAGCGCGAGGAGAGGAGGACGGCGGAGCAGCGCGGCACGACTCGAGAATGAGGCGGTGAGACTTGGACTTGCGGGTGGGTTGTACGTGAGCACAACAGATGGTGGTAAGTGTTGGATGTAGAAAAACAGATGAACCAGTAAACTCATTAAGCGGGACTCCCGGGTCAAGAGCGGCAAGCCAAGAAGGAGAGAGAATGTTACCCCAGACCGTGCAATCTGTGGGGGCAAAATAAATTTAGATCAGTGTACGTGTTACTGAAGGTGTTTCAAACTTTTCACTTAATTTCAATATGCTTGTATATAGCGAGAATATCATTTAAAATGCAGTAATAATTACCACAGTTCATTAATTGCTCTATCAATGCAAGCACTGCTGTTACAGTAGTTTCAATAGTCTCCATCCAATCTCCAGTCTGTGACATTTACACTTGGACCTGCACATTTATAATTATGGATTCCTGTAACCCAAACCCCCACTCATCACGAAGCTTTCATCAACTCATTTGTACTTGCAGGCTTCTCACCAGGAATGCCATTTACACTAACCAGAACACAATGCGAGCATGATCAGGGTTAATTAATCCAGCGAAAGACTTCCCGTTGCCAGGTCTACCCGTAACATTTGCGGCGAGCCTCCCCGTAAGCCTCTGCAACATGCTCTCCAGTAGCCATGCTCTTTGCACAACTCATTTCCTAATGGCATGCAAATAAGAATGACCCCGGGTTCAAGATGTGCATCAACAAACTCTGCTCATCACGAGGCTCAGGAGAGCGAAATGATGCATAACAATATACTTCACTGGGGGCGTCTTAATGAACGCCTCATGTTTGTGGAAACTCGCTGAAACCATTGGAAGTACTTCGGCGTCTCAGGACACTCCAAACTGTCATTCAAGTCATATGATTCACAATTGGAGTCAATCCTGCAGTCCCTCCTCTCATCGCCCATTTTTCATCCTGAGTTCCAAAAAGTCTTTTTCTCCAAGCCTTCAATCCTGAGTCAGGTCTGATCTGTCGCTCTTCTCTATTCCCCTACCTCCCTCAGCCATCTGTCACAGTGGGGTCTTTGCTGCCAAGCATCTCCTTTGAAAAGATTTTAAAGCTCATACTGTCTCACACTCAGTATTTTCCTGGTTAAACTAACTATTTCTCAGTCAATTCCACCACTTTCGTAGGTCCCAGTAGTAAGGCAGCCCACGCACTAATTCTCATTCCAGCATGCGTTGAACTTGTCAGCGCTGGTTTTTGCTGTTGTATTCACGGCAGCAATACAAAAAAATTCTCCCCAGATGATCTGATGACATTTGATGTTTTACTTTCTGTATTCACAGATGTTAAGAGTATAAAATATAATACAAAACTGCTCTTCAGAGAGAAAATACAATATAATAGCAATACAATAACAGGCAGGCTGGCTGCTGAAACTGCTATAGTCAGGCTCAGATGATCTGAGGAAGTTGGTTCGTCTGACCATTCAGACTCAAAACAAGTAATACAATTTTAAACTGGGTCCTAAAATAGAGTACAGGTGTGATGTGACCACGCCGCTTTTTCCTTGTCAAAAGACATGAATAATCCTCTTAAAGTCATGTAGGGGGAGGTAGGCCTTCACTTTACTAAGAAGCCTTAATTGAAAAGCTTATCTGTTTATCACATCCGAAGGCAGAGTCAAAAACCACACCAAGGTTTCATCCAGCAGGGTGGATGAGGGGTAGGAGGCTAAAGGGCCGATGGCACTGTCACAACCATCTAAAGGATTGGGTTGCCCAAATAAAATTATTTCTGGCAAAACACACATATTAGGAATGTGACCTCACAAACAACAGGTAAAAGGCCACAGGCTGGTTGTCAAGGTGACTCCACAGAGGTAAACTGAAGAAAACTGGCAACGAGTGAAAGAGTTGCAGGTCCCTAAGTACAGCTTCAGGCTTGATTGGATGAGGGGACACAGGTGAGTCAGCAGCCCGGCCCCAGCGTAACGCCCTGCAGCAGCTCCGGGCAGCGCACCTGAGGCAGAGAGGAAACAGAGACAGGAACACAGCAACAAGGCAGTCGCCTCTTGACAATGCTCTCATATGTTATTTTATCGGCACCATCTTTTAGGGCTGGATCTCAGAATAATCGCTGAAAGGAAGGCAGCTACTTGTCAGAAAAGAATCCACACTAAAGTATATTACCCAGAGGATCAAAGCACTGTATTGTAAATACATAATAGAAATAGTACAGTGATAGCACCTAATATCACATACAAATTGTTTTAAGCACATTTTTATTTCAGACTTGGTCTACAGTTTAACTATTCAAGTTAGTAAGCCGTGTCATCTATTGTATTAAAGCCTACTGTATATATTACTATATGGGTATTCTTATTTCTGTAATGTGTTCTAAGTCTAAGGGCTGATTTAAAGTACTGCGGGACATAGATGGTGTAACCTACGCACGTAGCCTACGCCGCCTATTAATACTTGTGCACGCTAGTCAGCGCTGTGTCTTTTTTGCCACTTGGGTACATTTTTGTTTCTACTTACTGCTTCACTTTCAACAATGGTTGAACTTTTCTCGATGTGTTCCATCTTTATTGATCAATTTTAAAGTTGCGGAGGTGGAGAAGCAACCGGAAATACTAAAGCGTAAACACCATACTACCTAGTGGACCAATCACAGCTTTTGCAGTGTGCGTCGCCGTGTGTAGTTACATTTCTGGGGAGGTGCACGTCAGGCTACGGCGCTAGCGTCTGTGTACCCTACACAGACGCTAGCGCCGTAGCCTGACAGCAACAGAGATATAAATCACGCGTTAGCCTATTGGTATTCACATCCTCTTTTTCAGTCAAATTTTCAGTGGGGTCTGAGGTTTGGAGTTGTGATGTGTTTACTGACATTTTCAGGAATGGTTTAATTTTTCTTATACCTTTGAGTTTTCTACACTTCGTTACCCGCTCTTTAGCTTCTTAAGGGTCGTGACACACCACAACGACAATCTGTTTTCAGGTGTCGGTGGGTGTCTGTGGCCCTAGTTTTTTTGGCACTTGTCGGACCTCTTTCGCCAACTTATTCGGCCGATTTGGCAAGCTGAGCCGGTGGTGGAAAGAGTCGGTGGGAGAGATCACTCTGATTCACAGATCAGCTTAGAGAACCAGTGCAGGAGAAGAAAAACAGAAGTGATGACAACAGAAGCAAAACAACGATTGCTCTTCTCATTGCTAATCAGTTGTAACTGGTGAATATTATTCACAGGCTGGATGCTGTATTCCTCACATATTACGATGGTTCAGTATAGGCGATGCCTACGGTTATCAACCTGAAAGAGCACAAAATGAAGGCTTCTATTGCTTTGTGAGTTTTTCCAGCCAGCTTAAAAAATCCTTTACTTCACCGCCTCTGTTGATCCTGCGCTCTGCTTTCACACGGCAGAACACAGCGTGTACCTTTTCTGCATAATGTATTTTTTTGTCCTACACCAAAACACAGATTGTACAAACAGATAAACACCATGTTCAATAAGTAATTTATTTTAGGCAACATTATATTCCACGCTTTTTGAAAAGGCACTAATTTGTGGCCACTGTCCGTCGCTTGAAAGCCTTCCATTCACACATTGGCTTCCAATTTTGCTCTTGCATTAGAAGGGAAACTATAAACTGAAGGCTTATTCAGCTGTGAATACGAGAGCTTGTGGCCCTGTAATTTGAATTATGTATTGATTCCTGTTCCACCTTCACAACTCTGCTCTTGTGTTTTCTGTTTCACCTTGTGAAAACTGAAAAATGATTATCATATGTAAAATTGAAGCAGTACCGAACGCTGATTCCCATGTTAATCACAGCACGGAGGATCGATTAATAATATGCACGACAGCAGTTTTGAAATCACTACTTTTTAATCATATTTTTGCACACTGGGGCTAAGGGTTAACAACTACAGCTGGGAAATAGTTGTTTTGAAGCAAAGGAGGAGCAGCCATTCAGGAACAAAACAGAATGACTGTGATATATTCCTATCAGAGTATGCAGCCACAAGTTTGGCTTTTATTTTGCATGTTGTGCGCGTTCAGATAGCATTTTAAAGTTCTGCTGGTGGCCCACGGTGCTGTGTATTCTGGGATAAATACGCCATGTTTTTGTTTGTGATTATTACAACCTCATAAAAAAACAGCCAGTATGCAGCACTCTGCTCCAGGGTGAATAAAAGTTTGTAGAAATCCTCCTTGACCTTTGCCAAAAAGCTGTAAGGTAGGCCTTTAAAAGCTTTGAAATGCTATTGTGCCAGAGATACAAACTGGTGCTTGATTAAATATTCAGTTTAAATTCCCCTCTGTTATCGTGAATGAACCCCTACTCCTTATCGCCTCATGCCAGTCCCCTCTATAAATATTTACCCCCAGAAAGTTGTGCCTGCAGAAGAATACCAATTCTCTGTCAGCAGACCTTCGTGCTGAGGGGAAGGAGTGTGTGGCAGCCGCAGAGTATTGGATTAACAGCAAGTAAATTAATACAGCATCTGCTCTTCCTCTCGTTCACTTGGTCTAATATGTTTATATTCGCTCTGTATATGTGTTCCAACTGCATTACCATCTGTGCTTATGTCAACTGAGCTTTTGGGTGGTGGCGGCCACCGGTGGGACAGACACAGTCTGAAGTACACAATTTTACAACATCCCGTTTATATCCATTAAAATATTATTGACAAAGGTTTTTGTTTTCATAGCTATAGACTCCAGAGAGTTTTTTTTTTAAATGAAAAGTGATAAACAAGCCAAATCTACAGACTGCCAAATATCGACTCTGAATGCGAAACTTTATTTCCTTAGAGCTGGATTGGCACAATTAAAGGGACATATCAACAATTTAATGTTGCTATTCTATAAGGTTGGGAGTGTCGAGGGAGGGTTTGCAAAGCAGCTGAGGAGGAGACATCCATACCTTTTAATTCTTAGAGCAGCTTGAGCTGCCAAAACACTAGATCCCACAATTCCCACAATGCAACACATTGACATATTTTGTTGAAAACTCCCTCTCTGGTGAACGTGCATATCTTGGAAACTCCACACCTCCAGTTTTTATGAAAAAATAAAAATAAAATAAAATGCTGATGACATCTGGGTTATATCTGGGAAGGGGTACACATACAGGAAGAGAAAAGCAGCAATGATAGGTGAAATGATGTTTGGCAACGCAAAGTACAAAGCTGAACTGATCTTAAGTTCCCCAAACATTTACATTTACCCAATAAAGCAATGTCCACGATTTTGATTCCTGCCACTTAAACTATGTCAGAGTGAGAAGAGCAGCTGCAGTCGAGACTCCCAACTCTGAGCATATGTTGTTGGCTGTCTTTTCACCCCAGCTCCATCTTAGATAAAGTTCATTATGTGGGTTAGCTGGCTGTGGGGACAGGGCAGGATTTAATGACAAATAACACTGTGTAGTTTTCTGTTTCCTGTGACTTGTGCGTGTGAGCTGTCACTCTGTGACCGTCGGCTGGCTGTGTCCATACACTGGTGATATCTTTATTTTCTGTTGATTTCACTCAGAAACATTTGGGGTAGGGTATACACAGGAGGGTTACCAAGATGGTTACCCTGGAAACCAGAGTCCAGAATGTCCACCGGAGACCAATTATCAGCTACAAAGTGATGGACGAGGAGTGAACCGCTGTGGACTGGCCTAAAGATTAGTTTTAAACACAGTGTTTGGTTATATCCCGGCCATATAGTTGATGAATATAGTAAATTATGGAGTTCTGAATCAAATGTAGTTGGAAACCGGTTGAAGAGGTTTCACTGTTTAAGTCACACTATATACTGTGGACACTGAAACACTGTACATCAGAGTATACCAGATTTAACGGCAGCTCTGTGAGTCTCAATATATATGCCGATATACACCGATCTGTCATAACATTATGACTAATATTGTGTAGGTCTGAGGGTGTCCTGTGGTGTCTGGCAACAGAATGTTGTTAGTGGGGGCTTTTGGGTCCTATGGGTTGAGGGGAGGGTTCTCTGTGGATCATCCCACAGATACTTGATCAGTTTGGGATCTAGTGAATTTGGAGGCCAGGTCAACACCTTGTACTGTTTTTCATGTTTTATGAGTTGTTCCTAAACTGTTTTTGTGTGTGTCAGGTTGCATCCTGCTGGGGATGGCTGCTGCCATCAAGGAGTGTCATTGCTATGGGGTGGGGGTGCCTGGTCTGGTCTAGGTGGGTGGTACATGTCTAATTAACATCCACATGAATGCCAGGTCCAGAAGTTTCCCAGCAGAACATTGTATTGTCCCAAGATGGTTAATGTTATTTGCTTCCCCTGTCAGTGGTCATAATGTTGTGGCTGATCAGTGTAAACCTTTAACTACGCTGACATATTTTGTTTCTGGTTTGGCGTATTTGACACAAATGATTTAAATATCATATGTACCATACAGACCATATTAAATATTGCCCCTCTTTTTTTTTCTTTTTTTTTTTTTCAAAATATTTGATGTATTATACATGAAGTTGTAATTATTTTATTTTCAGACACATTCCTTTATTTATTCGAATTTATACACATCAGTTATATGTTTGAAAGAGACTGATCAATACAGTTTTGAGAAGATGTTCACATTGTCTATCAAGAACAAATCACATTGTCACAATCATTTCATGAGAAGAGGCAAAAAAATAAGTAATTCAAACTTCATGGGCAACAGTGTACAGTTTTAGGCCATGTTTCAATTTTGCAGTGATAACAAAAACCTTTTTGTGAAAATACGGGGATATTAACCAAATTAAGAGCTCAGCTTGTTGTTGCCAAGTTTCATTTCAAAACGGCGAGCTTACGTATTTGCTGCCCCATGCAGTATGAGTAGTTGAGCCAGCTGTCAACAGTAGCAGAGGGAGATGACTCACATGTGCCTGTGGGTGTGCGCTTCACGAAGCCACACGGAGTTGCTCTTTGCGTAGCTTGGAATGCGTCGTGGTTCCTCTCAAGAGCATATCATTGAGAACTCTTGAGTTTCCACCGGAAAATCAAACCGCTGTTTCTCTTCAAAGGCAGGAACTTATTTGAAGTGAGCAAAGTATCGCTAGCCTTTCACGAAATCTACAGCTGATTTGGCTGGACTTGAAAGCACTGAAATCAATTCTACACAACTAATCTTCAAATTGACTGCAAATGGACTGCAATCAGACCAGAGCGATTTGTTTTTCACAGCTGTGAATAAATGTTCTCTTAACGTATCATAATTGGTGATTAGCAACTTAACAATGTGAGCTCCAGAATGTGCGGTATAAAATAATAATTACCCAGAATCATTACTGTTCCTGTGTGTTTTCCCAGTGTAGAATCATAATCACAATTAACACAGATTACACAGCCAACATGTTCTGTGCGTGTGCCAGAGTCTTCTCCCGCAGAACCAGTGTTCAGGTTAATTAGGATGAGAAGGAGGTTCTTCGCCTCACCCAAAAACTCTCTCAGACCGAGTGTAAAAGTAGTGCTCTCAGACAATGGAGACGCTGGGAGAAAACCTTAATCAGAAACAGTGTGACAGTCCCAGAGTTTTTATCAGCCCTGCCCCTCCTCTCTGTGATTTAGTTACTGTGCCAGTGCTGTCAGGTCCCCGCGCCATCTATCAGCCCGTGTCGATTCAGAGAGCTCGGAGCTCCAAACCACAGCGATTGCCTCCAACCATTCCTTGTTTTCCCTCAGACACTTCTATTTAGATTTTGTCAAGATACACTCATCACATTATATGTATTGTTTCAGAGTGACTGGCATTGAGATTCTTTTATTTTTTTGTATTTATATATATATATTGTCACAGTTTTGTTGTTAATAACCCCAACTCAACAGATAAGAATATAGACGTGTTACATGTACACCCTGGGATTTGGAGGTTAAGGTTGTTGTGGGCCGCTTCTCTTTTCTGCTTTTACAAAACAAATATGAGCCTGAGCACAACGCTCCAAAATTTCTCCATCTCTGACTGTTACATGACTATGTTTATCTTCCGATACGAGACATTTAAGACACAAAACAATCTGAACTGAAGCTTTGCAGTAGCAATTAAGATGCCTTGAACTGCAACTATATGGGCACATCACAAAGACAGTGCTGCCCGGCTAGCCAACTCCAGAGTAGATCAAAACCTGCCAGCAATATTTAGCAATCAGGACTGCGGCTACAACCATCATCAGTGTAATCAGTGACACTGATTGTGTAAATGTGTGGGGAATACGTCGATGCGTTGCAATGTTTACATTCATCCACAACAGACGGTGGTTCTGTCTGCGAGCCGTACTGGAAATGTACCCGACCTCTGACACTTGACGCTAGGTGTCAAGCGAAACGTGCGACGTGAAAGTTGAGCTTGCGTCAACTTTTTTTGTCGCTCCACTGATGTGATATGACAGCCAATCGTATGGGTTTGCTTTACCTGGTCCTGTGTTGTATATGCAATCATTCCAAACTCTCCCTGTCAATGGCCTCACCGACCGCTTGAGTGACACTCCAACATCAACTAGGTGGTAGCACCAAGTAAGTTGTTCCTTTTGTTGCTCAGAGTGTGAACACACAGTAATAGCCTGAAACAGATGTTCAAAAGTATGGGAAACGTTTCGACGGAGACCCAATAAAATGGATTCTTCGTAGAAATGAAACTGCAGCAGCACAGCTCGCTACGAACGAGCATCTCGACAGAGAAGATCTGCCGGCAAATCTGGCTGCAATGTCAGTATTTGGATTTTCACAGCAAGTCTTGTTTGATTCTTGGATCAGTTGGTGATCAGTTCCTGGTCTCCTCATCTGTTGTGTTACAGGCTCCAGTTTTCCCTTCTGCTGGTCAAGAGCGGTAAAGACTGGATAAATGTGGTGTCTTGTGTTCTTTCCCTCAGGAGAAGCTGCTCTACGGTAATCGGGCGGATCTAATAAATAGGGGGAGGAACCATGGCTCTCTCACACACCTTCTTCTCCCAGCAATTGCAGCACAATTGCATTGTTTATGTAACTTTTGTTTTACTGATTTATCATGTTGGTTGGGGTCTGTAGTCTTTCCTTTTGGGTCTTATTTCTGATTAGGGTTTAGTCTGGCATGTGTAGGGTTAGAGGGAGGAAACCAGGTCCCACCACCCTTTGTGGGCTGGCCTGAGTGGCTTCTCCTTTGTTTAGTTATTTTGACCGGCCAGTCATGTTTGTGTTTGTTGATGTTGTTGCTCATTTTTTTCTTCATAAATTACTGTTTAAAGCAACTATTGTTGTGTTTGATCACTTTGTTGAGAACCTGTCTAAGGTGGTCGTAACAGATGTGATTCAGGCAGGAACTCCGTGAAGACCCTCCACAGCAGATGCTAGTTGCTAGCATGGCAATGCTGCTTTCCAGTTTGAGTTGTAAGCAGTATGCTATGTTCATATGTATATGGACCATTAAAACTAAATATTTTATTTCCATTTTTCCATTAATGTAAGTCTTTCAGTGGATGCATGCAGTCTTTCCAATTGCACCCAAAACATTAAAATGAAATCAAACACCATCTTTCCTAATTAATGGCACTAGGGTAAGGAAACAACATCTTTCTTAAGGAGTGTTGAGTTTTGTGATTAATAATACAATAAATAATACTAGTACAAAGAGTGCAACTTGGTAAAAGTTTGAAATTGTCCCTCAATTTCATATAAAAATATGTTTTTATGAGAAAATGTTTGAAGAAAAGTTTACATTATTATATGTAGTAGACGGCATTATTTATTGGCAAGGATTTACCATCTACTCAGGAAATAATCAATATCAGTATATAGCTGGGAGTTATATGAAAAACAGTCAATAAATTATCTGACTAATGGAAAAAGCAATGTTTGCCGCAGCCGTTATAAGAACACTGGAAATACCAAATATCATTCCTACAGACGAGTTTACAGTGAAGTGACAAAGAAATAAAAAATCAATAGATATTTTTCAAGCTGTTCCAGACTATTGTGTGTCGCTTTGCTTTCAAAACAGGACTTAGAAAAGAGGGTTGCTTTATCACACTGAATTACTGCGTAGTGACTTTTTTATTTTTACTTATTTATTATTTTTAAATCATTTTAATTGCATAAAGACTCTTTTATTCCCAACAGGCATGCTGGCTTTGCTGACACTTTTTTTTTGTTACTTCATCACTGCAGCTCAGAATACAATGAGGAGTTTGTGTGTTGATGATGATTAGAAATAAAAATGACGCGCTTGGTTTCTTTTAATGAAAAAAAAAAACTCATATACACTATACTGTATGCAGCATTACTTGGTCAGGCTTTAACAACTTCTCTCTAACTCAAGCTGTTTAAGAATTTACTGTTGCCGCTTCCTGCTTCACATGCATGACTCCCTGTGCAACGTCCTTTAACAGAAACGGGGTGGTTAATCTGATGCACAAGTCAAACTAGTCAGTCGACCCATCTGATATACTGTATAAGGGCTGTGCACAGAAGCTTCATGGGATTTTTTTTGCGAGCTTAACTTGTGACTGTCAACACCACAGTACGAGACGGTCACAAACAAGACTGAAGCGGAGCCTGTGAGGCTGAAAATGTAATCCAGGTAAGTACCAAAAATGCAAGTACACTGAAGCCAGATAGCCCCAAAGAAAGGCAGGCTAAGCTGAAACCCCGATTGCTTTGGATTTCCAAATGCCTTACATTTGGGTTTTACTTCATGAAAAATATGTCAGACGGTTAAAAAAAAATAATAAAAAATGCTGGTGAATCACTTCATATCATGGTCTTTTTTTTTTGCGACTAATGGACAGACAGAGCTGCTTTTATGTCTCTGTTGTGAAGCATTCGTCAAAGCATAAGATAGTGGTGAGTTGCCTTTTTAAAAGGACGTAGCAAGCTTTTTTCGCTTTGATGTGCGTTTAGAAATGGTTTGAAGAGGTCGGCACAGTAAAGATTAATGCATTTTGTGCGGCGCCAGTGAGCCATTTCATCAAGTGTTATTGTAAAACTTAAAACATAAAACCATTAATGAATCCGGCTTGAACTATTGCACCTCACTGTTTTTAAAGCAGTTAAATAATCCAACAATGTCCTTTTAAAAAACGATATAGGACTTTAATGGAGGTGTCTAACATTCAGAAACGACTCAAACAAGAGGATAGATGGCTAGAGAGTTTTTATTTCTATTATTCATAGATTGGCAATTAGTTTACTTATCATCGTCACTCTTTTTTTAAATTATTATTCCAGACGTTGCACACAGTCACAGTTTCTGTAAAAGATTTTCCCCTCCATTTAATGCACAACTTTTCCTCACAACATCAGCCCCTCTTGATGCTCAGATGTTACTGAATAAACCCGTTTAGACTGTAAAAAAGGGAATCAAAGAGGGTTTCCAGCATCAAGCAGCTCTCAGGTCTTTTGCTCTTTGAAGGAGAGCAAGTCTATTCAGCAATTCAGCTGTGGCAATATACCATATAGCAGCATTTTCCCTTTATCATCTCTGTACCTCCCTCAAAATTCAATTTAGCAATTTCTGTGCTAATCCTCAGTGTGGATGTAATCCTCAAAAAAGTCACAACAATAGCGGAGTTGCATAATCCAAGAATTACATTCAGAGTTATAACTGAAAACAGATAACGCCAAATATCTACTGTACCAGCGTTTTTCTCTCTAGCTCGAGGCTTTCATCATTCACAGAGAGACGACGCAGGAAGTTATTTTAACCAGCCCGCCGTAAAACAACTCCTCAGCGCTGATTTCCAGTATAGAAAACTGTAAAGATATTACCAGCAGTGATTGGAGGTAAACTTAAAATGGCTTCTCATTTTCTATAGCGAGCGTGAAAAGCTTGCTCAAACACTTCCGTGTGAAAACTGATACCGGCGCTGCAGGTGCGCGGGTAATTGAATTGTGTGTATCAAGGAACAAAGATCAGCAGAGGAAGCATGCTGATGGGCCTCGACAAAAGGGTCCCCAGCCATCTGGAGTCTATTGAGAAAACTCATACTGTGGTGAGAGGGAGAAGGGGGAGGAGGAGGAGGAGGAGGAGGAAGGTACTATTCACCAGGTGATGGGTTCTCTGAATTGGAACGTATAGATTCTTCGGTGAAAAGAGTTGGCAAGACACATTCAGCAGGGGCTTGACATTTGGTAAAGCACATAACCAGCAATTTATTCAACATCTAAATGAAGCATGTAGATCTTACTTCTATAGAAATATGCATCCAGTCATCTTAGCATGAACTGACAAACAGGGGGAACCAACTTGCACGACTCTCTCCAGACGTAGCTTTGCATTGCACTTGGTGATGTATGGCTTGGATGCAGCTGCTCGGCCATGGAAACCCATTCCGTGAAGCTCTCTACGCACTGTTCTTGAGCTAATCTGAAGGCCACATGAAGTTTGGAGGTCTGTAGCGGTTGACTCTGCAGAAAGTTCTGCAGAAAGACCTCTGCGCACTATGCGCCTCAGCATCCGCCGACTCCGCTCTGTCATTTTACGAGGCCTGTCACTTCGTGGCTGAGTTGCTGTCATTCGGAGCCGCTTCCACTTTGTTATGATACCACTGACGGTTGACTTCGGAATATTTGGTAGCGCGGAAATTTCACGACTGAACATGGTGGAATTCACTGAGCTCCTGAGAGCGACCCATTCTTTCGCAAATGTTTGTAGAAGCAGTCTGCATGCCTAGGTGCTTGATTTGCACCTGTGGCCATGGAAGTGATTCGAACATCTGAATTCAATTATTTTCTTTTAAGAAATTCACAAGTGGTGTACATGACTTGGGCGGACTGGGCCTTTCTGTGTGGAGTTTGCATGTTCTCCCTTTGTCTGTGTGGGTTCTCTCCAGGTACTCCGGCTTCCTCCCACCGTCCAAAGACATGCTCATTAGGTTCATCGGTGATTCTAAATTGGCCGTCGGTGTGAGTGTGAATGGTTGTCTGTCTCTCTGTGTTAGCCCTGCAATAGACTGGCGACCTGTCCAGGGTGTACCCCCGCCTCTCGCCCGATGACAGCTGGGATAGGCTCCAGCAGACCCCCGTGACCCTTAACAGGAATATGCGGTTACTGTGGTTGAATGCGGTACCAAAACAAAAATCCCATTCTTTCTCTGTTTGGTGCGATGTCGCCCAGTTGCCTCAGCGGACAAATCTAAACTGCCCAAAGTAACAACGTCAAACCATTATAAATGGGACACAGCAAAGGTATAGTAAACATCACAGCCAAAACCAGATGACCAAGAAAGTTTTAGGTTGCAATAAAGAAGCGGTGCATGAAGCCTGAAGTACTGGCTGCTGTATTTCTACTCAACTCTGAGCAAAAGGTTATTCAAACAATAACACCCAAAAAACAGGTTTCACTACAGCACAGACCTGCAGTGAGACAAACACAACGTCCAAGCATCTTAAAGTTTCTGGCTATCTGGGTATAATGTGTTGGGAGCCTGTAACCCTGTTATATACTCAGAGATCAGGGGGCAGGAGGAGGGAATTCATTATCCTTGAGCGGCTACCGGCTCTGTCATAGGAGAGAGACCTTCAGATAGAGCGTACACTCTTCTTCTTCCCCACCTCTGCCTGCCCTCACTATCTCCTCAACCAGCTCATGATGAATAGGCCCGATCAGTGGGCGAGCTGATTGGTGAAGCAAGTAGCATCAAGGCAACTGCAAAGATGAAGAGGAGGAAAAGAAGTGTCTCTTTTTAGAGAAAGCCTGAATCTATTAGGTTAGTGTTAAATTGCGACTCTGCTGTGGAACAAGCGCTGCACTATATTATATCATAGCCAGAGAGGACAATGCAGTATTTGTGAGATTATGAACAGATGCTTATATTCTCATGCTACTTCAGAAGTAATATTAGGATTAGACAATACAGTGAGCCCCCGGCTCATTGTGTTTTTCTGAGGCTATACTTATTATGTAACTTTGAAAGGATCATGAGCCTTACAATTTCCTCGACAGATTCCTACATCTACCCTGTGATCTATATTTTAATTCTTTTATCCTTTGTCTGACTGGAGCAGTCTGCTTAACAATACGCAGTGTGATGACTGATGAGAGACACTGCAGAGACTTGTGGAAGCACAGAACAAACACTAAGAAGAAGTACGCAACTCGTGTCTGTTGCTGCACGCTTGTCTGGAAAATAATTCATTCAACACAGAGCATGACGCACTATAAAAGAGGACAGCTGAAAGAAAAGAAGCTAGGAAAAGATGTCACTGTGCAGTTTTTAATTTGAACCCTAGTAGACAGTCAACAAGGTGCAAATCTGTAAACAACAATGTGCTTGAGGTGTCTGGTGACCTTACAATTAAGGTACTTAACTTTATGGCTGTTATGTCCATGGTTCAGTTTGTTTTCAGTCATGGGACCTTAGTTGCCTCTCAGACACGCACTTCTCCCTCTCTGCTCTCATCCTACGTGTCTGAGAAGGCAAAAGACATATGCTGCCTCCAAATTGATCTCCCGAGCTTGTGCTGATGTGCTCACAACCTGGGCAGTCGGGTGCACGTAACGCCCGGCGTACAAAAATCGCAACATCCGCCATAAAGTGCGATAACGCCGCTGCTAGGCAACCGCTGCCTTATAGAAGCCACCGAGGTCAACAGTTTAGCAAGCAGGTAACCTAATGAAGGAAATGCAAAGACATAAAGAAAGAATGAGGCTGAACATGAATACTTTCCTCAGAGATATTATTAATTAATATATACTGTTAATATTACTATATAATATAACATACCATCCACTTTCACCTTCAGTTTCAGAATATTTCCACTTATAAGATAAGATAATCCTTTATTCATCCCACGGTGGGGAGAGAGTATCCATAGCATCCATATGGACGTTTTCACAGAAAACACATCCTTTGAAGGCACTAATACACTTGTTTGGTTTCTTGTTCACTTCTGTCCTTTGCACGTGAAGCTGGGGCCGGGAGACATTTAGTTTGTCCTAGCTTAGCATAAAGGCTCAGGACATGGGAAACCGCCTTGCTTGGTTCTGTCAAAGGTAAGCAAAAATCTGCCTGCCAGAGCTTAATTTGATAGCCTATCTTGTTTGTTTGATCTGTAGAAAAGATATAAAAATGCTAGGTTAGCATATTTCCGGGGGTTCTATGACTTCCTGCTTCCATAAAACAACAGCGATACCGTGCTTTTACGAATCACTTTGTGGACTGATTAAATGAACGAGACGTTGCACAGGGAGTCATGCATGTGAAGTAGGAAGCGGCAACGGTAAATTTTTAAACAGCTTGAGTCAGAGAGAGAAGTCGTTAAAGCCTGACCAAGTAATGCTGCATACAGTACAGTGTATATGAGGTTTTTTTTCCACTAAAAGACAACCAACAACGAGAGTTTTAGAGGTGGAGATCGGTTGATTTTGTGACACCAAGAGGAACCCTGTTTCCAGTCTTCACCGCAAGTTAAGCTGATGTCTGTTGCCTGCAGCCTCATATTTGCGGTAACAGGCCAGCATTGCCGCTGTATTGATCCTCTCGTCTAACTTGCAGGAAGGAATCACATGAGCACTCTGTTAACTTAAGTCAACAAGAGGAATTACAGATTTTTCAATCTTCTGTCTGATTTCATAAATCTGTCTTTTGTTCAGTGTTGAACATCTACACCAAATGCACGCGTCTTTTAAAAACCCTTCTCTTACTTCAAATAGACATTTTTAATACTGTAATGACAGTTAAATGTGCTAGAAAATTAGGTTTTAGAGGGAGAAATATTCAACAGTCCACTGTTTTACTTTAATATGCAGTGACACAGCACCATTATTAGTTACAGAGCAGAGAGAGAGAGTACATTAGCGGCACCGGAGGAACAGGTATTACATTTTCCATTTTGACTCATTTCTAATTTACAGTCTGATAATGCATTGTTCCATTCTTCACATGATTACATCCCTCATAACACAGTGATTTCCTCAAAGCTTTTCTCTGCGTAATAACAAAAGCAAGAGACTATATGAAAATGCCACAATAACAAGAAGGATGTGGGAACAAAATACCTGGCAAACACAGAGGAGGTTCATCAAAAAAAAAGAAAAAAAGAGACAGTGAGATGGAAAAAGAAGTTGGCTGTCTGTCACCTGGCAAAAAGAGAAGGCGATTTAATAACTCTGAACAAAGCCGTTCCCTCTAGCAAGTCAAACCTTTAATTACAAAACACGATATGAGAGCAAGGCCACCCAATATTGCCCGGGTAACCGTGATACAAATCATACAAAGCAAATGAGGCATTTTAAAGGGAATGGAGAGGAGCGGTAGCTTTGTAGCGCAACTTGCAGACAGAGGAGGCGAGAGAGGGAGGCGGAGGAGGCGAGTGAAGCCGAGAGGAGAGGGATGGTGAGCTGCTCCAGAAGCAGACGTATGAAAATTGATGGAGTCTGGGGAACCAATTGATAGTTAGAGGACAGGAAGCAGGCTGTAAGGCAATTATCACTATCTCTGCCATTTGATTTAGGGCCGTCTGAGTGTGTAATACTGTGAATTAATCACATCCATGGTAGATATATCAAGCACCCATTTCTGCCTTAAATTTCAATGATTCTTTTCCATCGCCAGAAAATGTACTTTAGAGATGTTCTAATTAGCACAGAATATGAATTTCCACTCACTCAGGGTATACATGTTACGTAGGCAGGGGAGAGACAGAGGGATAAGCTCGGTGAGGCATTTACCTTATATGAAGGCAGCGTGCCAGCCATCCTGATTGTCACAAGCAAAGCTCCCGACAAATATCAACAAAAGATACAGTGCTGTGAAAGTCCACACAAACTTCCAATATGTAGAGGGGAAAAACAAGAAAAAGGAGCCACCACATCCACGCATACACAACACGCATACATATGCATATGTATATAAACCATATGTGCCACCCACAAAGCTGCAGTGTGTGCAAAAAACAACCTCTCAGATGAATGTTCCCAGATCAATATTTGCATGGATAATATCAGATTTAATCATGTATAATTCTTAGTCTATTAAGCAAACGTTGGTAAAAATGATTAAGTTTTATTAGCTTTCAACGAAGGTTAAATTCAACATAAATTTAAAAACGCTGTTTAGTAATCCAGGTTGCATATGGCCTGTAATGAATATTAGGAGTCGGTGCAACAGCAGGGGATCGTTACGAATTAAAAATAAATAAATACATTTAAAAAAAGAAAAAACTGGCCTGAATATCCTGAAAGTTCATTTTAAAGTCATGTGATTGACAACATCAGTGATGCACGCTCATTTGGAAAGATGTACAGATCGTTTGTGCCCCCTAATGGAAAGATTAATTCCTGCAAACGCTGGTTTGGTGTGAGGAGCTACTGAAAACTCCAACCAGTGGATTTATTTCCTATCGGTGTCAATGATATTTAGATCTGTTTGCACAAGATGAATGAGCTATCTATAATTTACGCATTAACCTTTACGCTGTAGGCCATAGATAATATAAACCATCTGTTCTACATTAGGCCATTGTTACCACAGTGGGATCAACACAATTATATTTATTAACCATTTATGATATACGACCAATCTAATGTGAGTATTGTTGTTAGCCACATTGACCCTCTTTATTAAGGGCCATTAATCAATATAAGAACCCTTTACTAGAATACACCGATCAGGCATAACATTATGACCCATGTGTGGGTCTCCCTTGTGCCTCCAAATCAGCTCTGACTCATCAGAGGATGGACATGGGTCTTCTGAGGGTGTCCTGGTCCTATGGGTTTAGAAGAGGAACCTCCGTGGATCAGGCTTGTTCCAGTGCATCCCACAGATACTTGATCAGTTTGGGATCTAGTGAATTTGGAGGCCAGGTCAACACCTTGTGCTGTTTTTCATGTTTTTTTTAAGTTGTTCCCAAAGCATTTTTGTGTGTGTGCCTGTGTCAGGCTGCATCCTACTGGGGATGGCTGCTGCCATCAAGGAGTGTCACTGCTATGGGGTGGGGGTGCCTAGTCTGGTCTAGGTGTGTGGTACATGTCTAAGTAACATCCACATGAATGTCAGGTTCATAGGTTTCCCAGCAGAACATTGGATCGTCACAAGATGGTCAATGTTACTTCTCCTGTCAGTGGTTCTAAAGTTGTGGCTGATCAGTATGTGTTTGTGTTGTTGATTTCTACTTATTAAAATGTGATGAGCAGAATTGTCATGATTGCTTTCAAAACACGTGATACACAAAACCTTTACCAAACATGAATCAATCCTTTCATTGTGCTGTAAAGTCAACACTGCTGCTAAACTCACTGAGGCTGTTAGCAAACAGCAAGGCTGCCCTCTGGTGGTAGAGCTTTAATAATAACCAGTACAGTACATCTCAGAAGTTAATAGATTTCAGAGAGCATGTGTCTATTCTTTGCTGCCTATTATTTATATTTACCACCTCATAATCCATAGTACAGGTCCATTACTCTACCAGTACACCTGGAATCTGGGAATAAAATTAACTACCTGCTGTACATTTAAGGGGCCATTAAACCTTAGCGATGGGATTATAGGTCAAAAACAATCTCCATTCAGGACAGTTGCATTATACTGTCTGGTGACTGGAGACATAAACCAATGTTGTATCTTGGCTAGTGTGCCAGGAAATAAAAAATACGATTTTATAAGGCTTTACAGTGGCACGTAGCTGAATCTGGTCTTCATAAACCTCAACAAGATTTGAATCACATTCATTATTAGCCCCAATAATCTGAAATTTACTGATATTTATGTTGTGTTATGTATATACGCTGATTTCTTTGACTTAGCTAAATATTTAGCTATGTAGCCACTTTATCTGAACTGATGGGGTGAATTTGAATTTCTCTATCTTAAATTTCCTTTTAAGTTTTGCATTTAAGTGGAAGAAACAGGGATCAGAATTCCTCTTTTGATCCAAATGATTTCATTCAGACCAGCCGACTGAGAATTTTGGAGTGCATATGCACGTTTGTATTACTCACAGCACTGTGACACAAATCAGTTCGCATGGTTAAATTATGGGAACCAAAAGCAGGTGTCTAATTGTGTGCGTGGGTGTTTGGGTGTGTGTGTGATCTGGTTTTTATTTATAAGTTGCGGGGGTACATTTTTCATGGAATACCGATATTTTTGTGACATTTGACCCTTTTGCTTGGGCCCACAACTTTCTGAGAGGTAAAATTTGTTAAGACTTGGTTTAGAATAAAATTACAATTAGGTTGGGGTTAGGATAAGAGTTAGGCACTTAAAGGGGAACTACCATTTTTTATTTTACTGGACCTTATTTCTGGCATAAAATACGATCGTTTACTCACCCATATAACTTCTGTGTCATTTGAAGTCCTTCGGAAGATATTTAGATCCGAGTATATCCATATAGTGGGAGTGACTGGGGCACCGAAACGCAGCCTCTAAATAACAAATTATCTGCCGCGAAACTCATTCATTTCGCCTATATTTTGTTATGATACGCTAGTGCTATTCCCCATTGAGTCCGGAGTTACCTGTTATCATCATCCGGGGTCTGTAGATTGGCCTACTAACCTCTGACCTGGATGATGTCATCTCTGAGCGCCACACGCACCCCACATGGCTTGTTTGTTACTGCTAGTTTTTTGCAACATGGCTGAATATTTTTCAGATTCTGAGGTTGTGGACGACGACTTTGTTTATGATGGACGTATCATAACAAAATGTTTAACGATTTTAATGGCAGATAATGCGTTATTTAAAGGCTGAGTTTCGGTGCCCCAGCCACTCCCACTATATGGATATACGCTGCGCTCCACTGGAGCTAAATATCTTCCGAAGGATTGCAAATGACACCAAAGTTATATGGGTGAGTAAACAACCATATTTTATGCCAGAAAAAAGGTCCAGGTTGTAAAAAACGGTAGTTCCCCTTTAAATTAAAGGGTTCGTTTTAGGGTCTGGGGCTTGGGAATGTATTATGTCAATGGAAGATGGAAAAACAACACGCATGTGTGTGTGTCTATATCGAAAATCCACCTTTTGAAACCGAACTTGGGATGACTGACATTTCAAAGGGATTTAAAACTCATACGTACATAACGATGGCTCATAAAGTAAAACATTTAAACGCCGTGAATTGACTGACTCACACTTAAACGTACAATATTCAATGAGACTCAAGATTGTTTTACGTTACTTTAACACTTTATTTTCTTAAATACCACAGAATATTAGTACAGTCAGTTACACATATTTTCAGAGGCAGATGACATTCTGGTCCCTCTCGCCCTGGGATGAAGGGAAACCATGGGTTGTATCAGAAGCTACGTTCACACACAGACCCACATACGGTTATCTTTGTGAGGACATCTATTGACTTGACGTATTCTCTTTGCCACAAGTAAGGCCCTCACACCGACCCTTACCCTTAACCCTCATTCTAATCTTCTCCCTAAAGCCATGTCTTAACAGCCCATTGGCCAAAATGTCCTCACTCCAATAGTCTAAAACGCAAATTGATCCTCACAAAGATGGCTGGACAGGTCACACACACAGACACACACACACACAGAGACACACACACAGAGTGCTGGCCATATTCCAGTGAACTTCTCAGTCCAGTTTACATACAACTTGGATAACCTGTGGCAGAGTATGCAAGTTGCGACAAGCAATCTATTAGTAGTTATTTAACAACTGCTCCCTCCCATTTCCAACGATGTTGTCATCTCTAACGTGAGGGAAACAAATTCTAATCTCAGTAGTAACTGTGTTGGTCCTTTTCACGGTCAGGACAATAACCTTATGTAGCAACTGGTGAGAAGACGTCATTCACAGATTCCGACTGAAATCATGGGCCCCCGCGATGGAGCCTTTCAGTACAGCGCTAGACAGCATGTGCAAAATCACGCACAAGAGCTTCAATCTCATTTCCCCACCACTCTATACCTGCACAACAAGGGAGGTGTCACATTTCCAAGGATCAACACAAAACCAGATAACCACTTTAACGGCCTCCATGCATGTAAACAAAGCCAGTGTTGTCAGCTACAATATATACAGTACAGTGTTGATTCAGGCAGTGCATGATGAGACTGGATCAGAAAGTCCAGTTAGGAGATTTTGTTTAGTTTTTTTTTTGTTTTTGTTTTTTTAGGAGTGTATTATGGTTAAATAACATGTTTGCAATCTGGAGGTGAACATAACATTTAAAAGAGACTAAATCTGACAGCCTGTCTCTGAATTCATCCTTCAGCAGTACCATCCCTGAAGCTATGGCAGATTCATTGGCACATTAAACACCATCACGAACAGAGAGTGCAGTCATTAATAATCAAGATCTTTTCTGACACGTGAGGGAGACTCCGCGAGACAGAAATCCTCCCGACATGATCAGCGAAGCCATGTTTGTGTGATGTTTCGTCAAGAAAAGTCAACGACAGAAAACAAAGGGGCTCGGCTCAGAGTGACAGAGCGACGGTATGAAATGACGTATTCATACCCATTATAGTCTGACAGGCGGGACACTGAACACAAAACACGCTCCGAGAGAGCGCAGCAAAATAGGAAATGCGCTGTATTCCACCAGAAAATAGAGAAATGTGCATTCAGTTGTGAACGCGACTAGGCTGAGAGAAAACGAGACGCAAACAACTTCCTAGAGAAATACAGCTTATTTACAGGGTAAGAAAGAAGTGCAAGGCTAAGCTCTGATAGACATTCACACACTTAATATACACAGTATATACCAAAAGACATGCGTAGAGGCACATACATATTCATCATACAAAAACAAAACATACTCAAAGCGGAACAACAGTCAGCCACGGCTTTTCTGACTCAAGTCCGGTCAACCGACGATGAAAAAAAACTATGCGCGCGAAGCATTGACATCACAGGATGTGAGAAGGCAAAAGCTGAAGTTCCAGCCCTTTGAATAAAAAAGATTAACATTGTCACGACAACAAAGAGACATCAGTAATCTTCCACCCATCTCTTAACCAATACAGAGTGCCAGCCTCGTCATTTTGTTTTTTTATTTCTTTTGTTATCAACCAAAGGGGAAAAAAAGGAGGTGCGATATTTGGTTTTCAAATTGGACTGGGTTCACACATTTGGGCTGCAGTGGTAGTGCAATTTAAATTAAAACTAATAAATATATAAATAATCCTGCTTTGATGCCAAAAGGGAGGGGCGAATCTGAAAGTAAATGAATGCGTTTAATGCCAAAAAAGGGACTGGAGTTAGCGTTAGACTCCAACATACAAACTCTCGTATGTTAAAAATAAATGCCTGACTGATTTGAAATGCTCTTTTGATTAATACAGTTGAATTATTCTAGATATATAAGAAACTAGAATCTTAATTTTCCCGCTCACCTGGCCCAAGAGACCGCTTTTGCCCGGCGAAGTAAAACATTCCCTCAGATTAAAATCAACTTGCAGTCTAATAAAAGAGAGGAGTAAAGATGCAAGGACTTGTTGCAGTGTTGGAGTACTACCTGTATTGCTACGGACGAATTACAAGATTCCCTTTTTCTCATAAGTCACAAAAACACACACTCAATCACTGTTTAGTTCACTGTAGTTTGGCAGATCACACGGAGAGGAAATAATCATAAGTCACTGTCACAAACTGATAACTTTCATTGACAAAAACATCTGAATTAATTTAAAACGGTCACTACAGACTAAAATAAATTCTTTTTTTTTTTTTCCACTTCAACTATGTCTGTGACATGACCGCGTTCTGACTTCAGTTGTTACTCCTCCTTGTCGTGGAAGGTGGCACGTACGCGCTTGCGCACGTAGAAAGCAGTGAGAGCACTGCAGCAGGCAGTGAAGATGAAGAGTGCAACGGCGTCGTGCGCGAGGTCTCCGTGGAGGCGCTCGTAGAAGGGGCGGCGCTCCGTGAAGTCAGTCCGCAGCGCCTCGATCTGCGTCAGGGTGCACACCACCACGAACACGTGGAAGATCTGGTGGCCCTGCCCAATGAAGTCACACTTCCCGGGGAACAAGCTCTCTGGGTGGGGGCAGCAAAAGAAATAGGCGCCGATTAGGAAAAAGAGCACGTGGTAGAAGTGGTACGCTACAGTTGGGTCGGAGCAGCCGTCGCGGTAGCAGCTGTAAATGCGATGGACCACTGGGCTTATGTCTAAACAGTAAGCCAAGGCCGATGGCACCACTTGGAATAGCTTTTTGACTACCTTGGGCAGCTCAGGACTGGCATATTTCCCGTAGCAGCAGCCGAAGCAAGTGAGCCAAGCCAGGAACGCTGCAGCGGGTAAAAAGAAACCTCGCACCGTGGTATGCAAATCTTTCTCTATGGCGTAGTAGTAGTGCGCCAGAGCACTCCCATACTGGTAGACAGCAACCCCCACGTAGTCGAGGAAGTAGAAGGTGTAGTAGGAGAGCTCTGATTTGGCAGAGAGGAGATGAGCAAGAGCACTGCAGGAGAGGTAGGTGAAGGCCGCCAGGAGCACGATGAAGAGGGGCTGGGCGTGAGGGTCTCGCAGAAAATCCACCGTCTCCGAGATCTCCTGCCACTTCACCAAGATGATGAGGGCGGCCAACAGGTGGGTCCACACATTGAGGGTCTCGTTGTGCCTTTGGAAGAGGGTGAGGAAGTAGTAGCGCCAGCTCTGGTGCGGCTGCCTGTAGCCGGTGAGGATGTGGCGCTCGCGGAACACCCAGGGCACGTCGGACACCTTGACGGTGCAAGGGAGCGTCGGGAAGGCCGACTCCAGCAGCTGAGGGATCTGTCGCAGCTGCTGCGCGTTGATGAACAGGCGACCGATCTGCTCCATCACCACCGTTGCCATGGCGAACTGGAGACTACAGAGGAGGATGAACAAACAGTCAGTTAGTCAATACCTCTCTGGCTTTTGACCGCATTCGTTTCCAGATCTGCTGGCACGTTTAAATGCGTGCGTAGACCACCATCACAAAGCAAAGACGTGCTGCAGCAGTCTCAAAAGCTATTCTGAAACTCTGTGATTCATTTATTTATGGTTTCTGTTTTATATTGATTGTAAATTGATTGAACTGTCTGTTTTGTAAGCTTAGTTGAACAAAAACAAGACATTTAATATGTCACCTAAGGAACTGTCTTCTTCTTACTAATCCAAAAACAAAGAACATCCTAAAAAGGATTGCAACCGTGTGCGTGCGTGTGTGTGTGTGCACGCGCGTGCATGTGTGTGTAGGAGAACAGGCTCCAGCACAAACACACTTCTGCAAACAGTGTTAAAGTGTGAGCACAAAGTGTAACACAACAATTTATCGACCAATAAAGTATTTATCTATCTATGTACATAGCAACAGGCTTGAAAAACAAGGCAAACACGTGCGAAGGTTCATGTGGAAATAATTACTGGAGTTATACCGTGTGAAATTTTATATAAAATAGGTGAAAGAAAAAAAAAATTAACACAAAATAATGACCTGGATAATTAACTGACAACAGTTTATTTTTTTCATTAAAACCCCAATAATTGTTTTTTCTTGTTTGGCCACTTGGGGGCAGTGAAACAATCTGACAAACATGTCATGGTGATGTACAAGTGGTCTACTTTAGACTCTTGGGACAGTAATGGTTGCCTCTTTTTTTTTTTTTTTTTTAATGGAACTTGTTGAAAGTGTAGTTGAGGGATAAATACAAAGCACCCAATCACATAGTGGTGGAGTAAAAAGTACAAAGGTACAAACTGCAACGCCGGTCTCTGCTCAGAGGGAATCCATTCACTCGGGCAACGCATTAATAACAGAAACCGTGCATTAGTGCAGCTTTAAGTGTTTCCATTTGGACCCCAGTGTCTTTGTTTGTTAGGCTGGCCATTTAATCGGTGTCCCTGAGTGTTTTCTCAAGCCTTTAAGCTACTCTCCATCATTGTATGGATCACGCTGAAGGACGGCTGCTCACCACAGGACCTCAGCTGCAATAAACCTCTGACCTCAGCCGCCCCCCCATATTCATAAATTCTGCCGGTGAGGCCTTCTCGGCTCTGGTGATTGGAAAACGGGAGATCACCTTCTAAACAGCGCAGAACTTGACAAAAAAATCAATATTTTCTGCACCGTTTGGTTTAAAAGCTGCATGGAGGATTTGAAAATACTTTTTTTTTTTTAATACAAAAGACTCTGAGAGTGCTGCAGAAAGGAAATGCTAGAAAAACACAAGGTGTAACCTGCACTACTACAATATAAGTAGTTGAAGACAGACTACACCTGTTTGATAAGATGGTAGCTGTTTGGTTCTTCCCTTTCAAATCTAAACTATTTTCGGGCAGCTCCTTTAATTCTTTTTAAGTCATTTTAATTTGAAATCAGATTTAAAGTAAGTAAAGTAAGTCAGATTTATGCACACCATGCCGTTTGGGTTGTAATGTAATGTACAGTATATGTGCACTGTGCATACAAGGCTAACAGGGAATAATAAATGAAGCATTTCTTCCATTTGATGCGCTCCCTCCTGATCCTTCTGGGTTCTTCTACTTTACTTCCCAGAGGTGTGGTGAGGGCAGAGAGCTGAGGCAGCAGCCTCGCACAGATCAGGCTGTGAAAGGATGAGCACGGGCCGAGGAGGATGAGGAGGATGAGGAGGAAAAGGCGTGGAGTGATGAATGGAAGATTACGTAACATAGCCCCCCCATCCGACGTCCACACCCTGGGCTTCCAACAATGGTTGCAATCATTTAAAATATTCATGGCTGGAGACAGAAAAGAAAAACGCTCGCCTGTGATAACCAGCATTAAACGCGGGCCTATATGTGTGTGCGGGCCTGTTGCAGCGAATTCCTCACCAGCGCGTTTCTGCACCTGATCGGCGTTTAAATTTGGCACCCGAGATAAATTTGCGTTCGCCCTTCCACCGACCCTCTGCTTGGTTTAGTCCCCTCCCGGGTATCACAGGCCTCTCTGTCTGTGCGGGGTTTGTGTTGAATAAGAAAACGCCGCTGTACGCTGATCAAGACTGACAGGGAAGGGGGGGTCGGTGCTCGAGGCGCATCTATCTCACGGCACGCCGCTCTGACATTTTAACAGGAAAAAATAAATAGCAATGCACATAAACTGAAAAGATAGCACCAACGAGAAGCACGTACCTGTGGACGGTAGACTCAACCCAAAATCTTAGATATAGCAGTGGATGAACAGACTCGAGCCGCGCAGAGCATGGAGAACATTGTTCGGAGGGAAGGGGTGCGCGGAGTGGAGGATGACCGTGATGGGGGCAGCGCCTGGCGGCTCTCACGGCGCAGCCGCTGGGAGGAGAGGAGGCAGTTTTGACGGACGGCTCTTCGGACCAATCAGCGAGCGCGGCGCTGCTTTTTACTCGGGTGACGCACACATGGGTTCGACCAATGGCAGCCGAGCAACCGGTCCCAACGTCTCTGAACAGAAAATCTTCCACTGCTGCCATTTTTTTTGTCAGTTAGTACCGGGTTCATTAACGTGACCTGAATATTAAGTTTAAAAAATATGAATTCTCAAATTAAAATAGTGATATATTATAGTATTATTTAATAAGTTAACTTTGTATGTTGCTTTTTTTTTTAGAGAGTTTGTGTTTAACACGTCATTATTCGTCCAATTTGGACATATCTCACCTGCCTGTGTTATAGTGTGTCTGTAAACAATGGATTTATTAAGAGACGTAGTTTTATTTCACATCATCTTCCATTCACTATGCTTAATTCCCACCCTAAACTATGAGACTTTACAGGATTCTCACCACACTCATGGTAATAAATTGGACCGTGGCCACACCGCTTTGAAATTACACTCCAATAAAGTTTGAAATGCAGCTACCGCATGCTTGTACCGTGAGTAAGCAAGGATTTAATGAACGGTGTCAGTGTCTGCCTGGGCCTCGAAGTTACCTTCCAAAAATTACAGCGAGAACTCCACTGGATGTAATTTGGTTATCAAAACGAGTTATTTCCCTGCCTGGTTGGTGAGGTCAAATCAGATTTTATTGCCCATGACTTTCCCTTGTTTCGCTCTCTCTGCGACAAAGCCTCCTTTGTTAGTCCGAGCGTTTCTGAAAGATGTGCATTGTTTCTCGATTCTGACCATCCTACACAGTGTATATTCCTCACGGAGCTGGATACAGGGCGAGCCTATGTTAACCATCAGTATGTGTGTGTTGGCTTTCTGGGTATGTAAACCACTCCAGGATGACCTGTGCCTTAATCGGCTTTGGAGAGCGTGAGCCCGAAAAGGGGGGCTGCTGCACGCATATATATATGTTGGAGTCGCGGGGGGGGGGGGGGGGGGAAGGTCATTCCAAACATCCAGAAGAGGCTGAGAAGAGGTTCTTGAAGGCGAGCCAGCTCTTGTCCCCTGTGTGGTCGCGCTGGCGAGAAACACTGACTACGCTATGGGACATCGTTCTGGGCTGATGACTCCAGCAGTTTCTTGCAAACACATGACAAAGAAGGATTATGCAGCAATGTGTGTGTGTGTGTGTGTGTAGTAGTAGTAGTACAGGCTAGAACACAAGCACCCTACAAAATGTATTAAAGTACAAGCTAAGAAACAAGTAAAACAAACTAAACATGGGTGTGGACATCTATTTCCAAGTAATTTCTTGGTTTGTGTTAATGAGTAAAGTTCATTTATCAGTATTTTAAATTTAGACCGTGTCTAATTCTTGTACCTCAAGAGTCAAATCACCAAACTGAATGAGGCCTTAGTAACACTGTACAGTTATTTCACTGGACAAAATCTAATTTACTTTAAAACATAAAAAGTCAATGCTTCAAAATGAAGTCATCATATCCTTCATATGAGGAGCACTAAATGTAAATATCAGGAAAATGAAGTATTCAAACCAGTCAGGCAACTTTTTTTGAACAATTTTCAAAACAAACAACAAACTGCTGACAAAATTTCCGACTACTTACACCGTACGGCTGTTCATGTAGCATAAAGTTATCTCATCACAGCTGTCAGAAAAGTCCCCCCGCTAAAAGAAGCATGATTTGTTTTGGGAAAAGTCCATGCAGGATTTTCAAAAAGACTCACATCCTTTCTGCACTCATCCCATCCTGAAGGTTAGTAGGCATTTGAGACTCCATACTAACTCATGGCCCCTGCAAGAATCTCTCTGACAACTTGTAACGTGTAATGATGAGTTGAGTAAATGTGTTTACGACGAACCATCATTGGTTTTGTATCTTAGTGCATGAAGACGTTTAGTAGTCCACAGATGTCCCCGTTTTTCCAGTATGCTATGATACTGAGAGTAGTTTGTTCTCTGGAGCTACATCACTTATATTGCTAATGTATAGAGGGAATTAATTAATGCAATATGAAATCAGCTGTGCAAAAAGTCCCAGGCCATGCCTCCATAGTCAACAAGACGTAGTTGATGATCCGTGTGGCGACTGCCTGGTTAATTTGAAGCATTGTTAACTTTCATTTTACAAATACAGGACGTGTGACAAACTGGGAAACTGAAATGAAAACAAACTGAACTCTCTGTGACAAACACAGTGCCACCACTGGAGTCAGGAAATATCTTTCATTCATAACATCACTGTCTTCTAAAAATGCTGTTTTCATGTCAAGTAGTTAGAGGCTACCAGTGTGACTTTATGTCATAGACACATGTGCTGTTGAAGAATGGAGAACGCATTGCCAGTGTGTTTTTTTCCACTGGGTGTGCTCGTATCCACACAAATGCAAACTCCTCCCTTATATTCTCACTTTTTTTGCTCATGACGACTTAAAATACACTCACTAGCCAGTTCTTTAGCTACACTAGTGAAATGTTTTCTAATGCAACATTCCTGCACTAAATCACCCTTAATGACTCTTATAATGTTCAGTTCATGTTGAAACAGTATCAGAAAGATAGAAATTCAACTGGATGATCATTTTGGAGGATGTAGTGTGATGTAGTCTACAGTCTCCAAAATGAAAACACTGTTGAATAAACAGCTCTCTGTTGTTTTGAATAAATGCTAAATACCTCCATGAAGCTAAGATTTAGTACAAGACTGTAATATTAGAATGTATTCATTTTCACTAGTGTATCTAGTTTGCCTCAGTGTGGGCGTGAGTCATGTGAGTTTGGTTTGAATATACATAAACAGTAATGATTAAAAAGAACCAGCCCATTAAATTGTGGAAATAAACTTTATTAGAAAAACCTCAGTACTGTTTCATACAGTCTCCTCAAACTTACAGCTTATCAACAGTTTATAACAGCATATGATGGAGTACGAGGACCGGTTTGCTACGAGCGAATCCATCGTAAAAAAAAAAAAAAAAAAAAAGTTACAGTGAAGTCAGCTGCCAAAGCATAATCTACAAGAACAGAAAAAGTCTAAAAGGTAAAACAAAGTCTAACCAGTACAACAAACTTTAAAAACTTTAATTCAACAGCATAACCAGAACTAACTTTGCAAGAACTGCAGAAGTTATAAAAACATATCTTTGGAGATTGTCTTCCAGATCACAAACAAATTAGTTCTCCCTTTCTTTATTTGCCTCCTTGTTCTTCCTCACCTGCTCCAGCTTCTTGTCCTGTAAAGTGTTTTAAAAGACGAATTACCATATTAGTTTTCATTTCAACATAAAAATAAATAAATAAATAAATAAAATAGGAGCTTACTTTCTCCTTGAACTTCTCACTGAGAGCTTCCTTCATGGCAGAGCGGTTCTCTTTGTTTGCCTCCATCTTCTGCTTGAGTTTCTCTTGCGCCTGCTTGCTAAAGTTGCAGTTTTCCTCGATGGCCTTCTGGATGACCTCCTTCTCGTGCTCTCGTTTCTCGGCTAAATGTTTCAGCACTTCGGCCTCGTGGCTCTGACAAAACAAACAAACAAAAGAGAGCGGTAACAGAACATGAATTCTAACCTCGCGTGCTCGACGACTTATTTGCTCACATCTGCTTGCAATTTATGCAGTTAATCTACATACCCTGCGTCTTTCTTCTGCAGCTTCCAGTTTCTTCTTAATCTCATCTAGTGACATTTCTTTGTTCTTAGTCGGGGACAATGGGAAGTGCACCTTGGCATCTGGAGTTGAGGGCATTAGGATGACCTCAAACGCTTGACCGGATGAACGTTTATTCAGCTCCTTCACTTGGATGTCTGTAAAAATGTACACTTAGTGTTAGCGTTCAGCAGTTCTGTGATGATATGAGGTCAGAGAAGAGAAAAACAACAACATACCTGAACTAAATCCAAATATGAGGTATACATTTTATTTATGAGATTAATAATAATAAACTGACTGCCAAGAACGTTTTCAGTTGCTGTGGAGCAGCTAGTCAGACCAGTTAGGTGATCAGCAATATCAACAGCCATTCTAACACAGTGCATCCACTGAGATTCACTGTGCGTCCGAGGATAATTAAAGGAGGTTAAGCCTGCCATCATCTCACGGGTCACTGCTCTTCAGAGAGGTCAGACAAGAACAATAATCCCTGCTGTCTGGCAGCATTTTGCATTTCCAAACAAGAAACGAAAACAAGACAAGCCATTTTGAAGCATTATGTCAGTGCGCTGCCTTCGCAACCACATCAAAGGGACTACAGTTACTGGTTTATGGTTGATTGGCACGTTTGAGTCATGCATCTGCTTCCAGAGAACAACTTTGCTCTGCACTAAACTTCTGGCGAGAAGATTTCTTGGTTTAGCTATCATATACTGCTTGTGTTGCACATTTACTGTGTGTGTTCACGCTGGAGTGGAGATAGGCGTGCATGTACTGAATGAAATAATTGTGAAGCAATTTAAAAATTTTATTTTTAATTCATGTTTTTTAAGTTATTGTTGTTGCAAAGTCTTGTTGCCCACTAGATAGTTTGCAGTTTACACTTACCTCCAATGGATGCCATTTTGCAGAAATGTTGCCTTTAACACCACTGCAAGAAAATATGAAGAAAAAAAATAAATAAATAAAGCTATGCACTAGCAACAAAAACACATTTCACCTGAAAGGATGCAGCTCGTTTGAAATTAGCTAATGGTCTGAGCTCATGTTTTCACAGATCATGGGTCAAGCATGCGAGGAAACCTTTTTTTTTTTCTTTTTTTTTTTAAACAGTGAGGTGCTGTAACATACTACGGCTTGTTTTCGACACTGAGGAGACAATGATATTTGATTCGTGCACAAATAACGTGTGTTCATGCTGATTAATTTTAGTACTGGTGGGGTTACACCAGGAGTTAGGGGTTGCACATAAAATTCTCCAAAGACACACTCGAACCAAAATGGCGGGGGCGGTGCCGAGGAAAACAAAAATAAGGTGTAGAAGACCTCAATAAATATACACACGAATGTAAACTAAGCAGCAAAAGGTTATTTTATAATTATAAAATAGTAGTGGTAAACAGGAATAAACAAGTTAAAATACCCGAAAAACACACTTGAGTTTGCTAGCTAAACATAGGAATGGTACTAATTAACGTTACATAACATAACATGACAACAACAACATCCATGAGAATTAGTTTTAACTCATTAACTTTGCATATGGCAAAAGAAATCTATGCCGATAATGCAAAAAAGACTTTTCAGACTATTTTCTAATGCTTATTTTAATTTTTTTATGTACTAAAGCAGGTTTGGTGGTCGACGGACATAACTATAACCTCCGTTAATTGACTTCTGAGTCACGGAACAAACACCTGAATCGTGCATAAAGTGTCCAGAACTAGCTTTTAACTCTACCCACTCTCGGTCTGAGTGATCTGAAAGTCCGATTAAACATCTGCATTGAGTCATTGTTCTCACCGTCAAGTGCTTCAGCTTGAAGAGCAGACCTCTGCCTCCTCCTTCTTCTTCTCTATTCAAACCGCCAACATCTGCACCTTCGCGCAAAAACCCACCGACCATAAACGTCACCAGAGGCGCCTGCGTTCATTGGTCCAAATCCACCAATCACAGCGGGAGTTGTAACTAAGCGCCAAAAGGAGGGGGGCGGAAAAAAAAACAAACAAACACAAAGCTGGCACATCATAATGTTATGTAACTAACTGTCAATTAAATCATACACACTGACCTAATATGTGATAATAAATACATAACAAAGTACATTTTACTCCCTAACTGACTAGCTGGTAACTATTAATACACGGTGAAGTAACGTAAACCTCTAGTTCAGTGTGTGCAATGCAATTATGTGTTCACCACAGAGGTTCACAGCAAGACTGATGCATAGCAGTATTAGTTCCACGAGGGGGCAGTGTCCCCTCCAATTTCCATGTGCAAATTTCAGCACTTTGCATATTCTGCTGAAGTAACTGAAGTAAACTTTTATATTAACTTAAATGCACGACTACTGTCTTTATTGCATTGTAATTGTGTGCATGCTGGTATGACTATTTTGTATGCTATATTGATCTATGTAAAGATCTTTGCTTTGTAACAACCAGAAAATAATGTTCTGTTGTGATTTATGTTAAATGCACTTTGTAGTCAACTTGCAAAGCAACATGCAGTATGTTCAAGGTAGGGTTAGGCCACTGTGTAACATTTGTTCTGTAAATGTCTGTGTTTGCTTTGTTAAATGTGCTTGTCCTTGCATTTATTTATCCCCAGAGGGGATTTCTCCTTTTGTTTTTGTGTAAAATGGTTTCAGCATCAGCAGTTTGCAGGACAGCTTCAGTTTGACAAATACGCTCTCAGAGCTCCTAATCTGTCCGGAGTCACAGCTGAAGACTCTGGAAATTACCGCTGTGACCTGAGTACTAAATGACAGGATCTTGAAGACATGGCTGCTCCATGCCTCTGGTTAATTTGATCAGTAGAAGGTTTTTTAGTTTTCCTTAAGTTCTTCTATTCAGACTGCGTGCTGTTCTAACTCTGACACCACACATTTTCTCTTCGGAACATTTTGTCTCGACTGTGTCCCGGAAAGTCTCCACACACCCATGTCTGGGCTGACAGCCCCTGAAGATAAATGAGCTGTTACCTTGGTTACTCAGTTAGTAGTAATGTGCAAATGACACAACTATTTCCTCATAAATCTGATTTAAATGCTCACAGTTTAGGTTCACAGCTGCTCAGCAAAGAAACACAGCTGGAGTCTTGTTTTGGTAGTTTTGTCCTTCATTTCCATAAAAAACATTGCTCCCATCAAGTGAAATACTTGATCCCTGAATAATCTCTGATATGTGAAGAACAAAAAAAAAGAAGAAGCCCTCAGTTTGATGATTTGATCCACTTCTGGATAAAGTTTGTTTGTGAGTCAGCAGCTTTTGGCCAATAACCTTATAGCTCCATCATGTGGCCAAGTATTGTAAAAACCCTGAAAAATATGTATTAACAATTTTCTTTAATTTGAATATAATTTTCTACGTTTGTCTGTGATATATATATATAAAACTCTTGATGTCCCCTTGCTCTTGTCACATACAGATCCAGATCAGGACTGAAACTACATCAGGCTCCCAACTGAGACAGACTACAAGGAGGATTTATTTAATAATTCCATCCGAACATGCTTCAGATGTGATATCTGGAAGCTGGACTAAGGAGAACTAAAGTTACCACCAAATGTTTACTTCCTTGTGTCGTCCAGTCAATCACAGTGACATTAGTAACACATATACTGTATAGTGTATGGTAGACACTTAAAACTTCTTTGATTTATTCAGCATCCATTTCAACAGTTTCATTTCAAGCAAGAAATACCAAATGTGATGTAAAGTTTACAACATTTCTCAGGCTTTAATTTTTTCCCTCTGAAGCAGCTGAATCTAAAGTCCAGTTTGAACAAACCTAAAGCAGGGAGATGTGATGTAGAAACTTCAAGCAAATTACAGCTCTAATCCTTCTCATTACTCACTGACATGAAGAGTTCTGACTTTGAATCTTTCACCAGTTTAACCTGATGTCAACAGTAATTGCGGTCACATAACCATTAAGTCTTCCTGGGACATCCTGTCTCTGTAAATGGTAGCAAAAGATGAATGGAGACTTTCATCATGGCTCAAAAGAAAGGGTCAAAGGTCACTGAAGTGGAAATGGGGTCGTCAATAAATTATCTGCAACCATCTGTTTCCAGACAACTTCTTTTTGTGTCTTGTATGTGGTGGTTTTATGGTAAAACTAATCATAACACAATACGCTTATCATTAGATTTAAGTCTGTGCCATCCACGCTCGGTGTAAAGCCTTATGTAGATTTGCTGTTTTTATTTCACCTCTCTAACACCCAACAACAAAGTCTTTTAAAAGCGAAAGCAAGAATCTCTTTTTTCTTTCATGTTTCTTTTCATGTTGCAGCCCTTGCTTACGGGGTAAACTACAAGAAAGTCCTTGGGGTGAGTGATGAAAGAGTAGTGATGGATGAGAGAGAAAAACTGTGATCCTGGCAGCTCCATCCTACAAACAATAAAAATAGAGAGGCAGACATCCGATGCCAACTGCTGCTAGCCAAGCGAGCCCGCCAGTGCCAGAACAAAGAGGTAATTACTGAAGACTCACGGGGCGCGTGGCTGCGCCCAGTAGCTGAGAGAAGTTGGTTGTACATAGGTTTTTGTTTTTTTAAAAAAAGCACCATATCACCTGCACTTTTGCAGAGCAAGGATACACCCTGAACGGTCCCTGAAGACACCTAATATCTGTTAAATCCTTCCAGGTTTCGATGGGTAATGTTAATATTAATTAGCAGTTCTTTTGAACAGCTTGCATTCATTTACTCAATGATGCCCTTTAGATGCTCAGATTTAGAATAAACTTAATAAATGCAATTTTCTGATGAAGTAAAGCCTTCAGTATGTTTACTTTGCATTATACACATCTGTACCATAGTAGCACCAAGCACAGAGTTGTTGCTTTTTGTCCATCATAAAAAGCAGTCTATTTAGAGATTCCAAAATGCAGTTGCTGTGAGGCCCTCAGAGTTTATCCTGCTCCTATGTGGAATGTTATGATGTGCTGGCCTGTGGGTTCGACATTCACAGCTACGTGAGCTACATCGGGAGCTCGCAAGGTCCTAAAACACACCACTACCAGTACAGTACAGTACATTGCATCTGATAAAAATGAACAGTAAAATCCACTAACGGTAGTCAAAGTACACTGCAGTGTTCGCTTTGTGTTTTATGGTTAGATGCCTTGTGGGTTCATTTTAAACTGTAACTCAGTTCAGATTTTGGTGAATAGATAGATTGATTTTACTACCAAGTCTCCATATTCCAACTTTCAAGTTAATCGGTAAATATTTGGAACTGAAATATTTCGTGTTCCAGGTTAGATATTAAGGGACTATTAATAACCCAATCACCACTGGCGCCCAACTATTCTGGTGAAGTACCAACAGCAGGGACTTTAAAGGGGCGTCTGTCAGCACCTGACAGTCTTTCCCATGGTATTCGTGTTGCTTTAAACAGCAGACACTAAGCTCAAGAGGACAGATGGTCTGTTTTTAAAGTCCCTGCCTTTACTGTCTAGTTATCCACTCTGCTCCGTCTGCTCCATAAAATATTGTGTATTGACAGAAATGAACATTGCCGTAATACAATCCATTAAACGCATAAAGATTTTAGTGGGGCTAAAACATGCTGTATTTACACCGATCAGCCACAACATTAAAACCACTGACAGCAGGAGTAAATAACATCGAACATCTTGGGACAATACAATGTTCTGCTGTGAAACTTTTGGATCTGGCATTTATGTGGATGGTACTTTAGACATGTACCACCCACCTATATCAGACCAGGCACGCCCGTCCCATTGCAAATGACGCTCCTTGATGGCAGCAATCATCCCCAGCAGGATACAGCCTGGACACAGGCACGCAAACAAAAATGGTTTAGGAACACCTCAAAAAAACATGAAAAACAGCACAAGGTGTTGACCTGGCCTCCAAATTCACTAGATCCCTAACCAATCAAGTATCTGTGGGATGCACTGGAACAAGCCTGATCCACAGAGGCCCCTCCCCATAGGACCCAAAGGCCCCCTCTAACATCATTGTATTGCCAGACACCACAGGACACCCCCAGAAGGACCATGTCCATCCTCAGGTGAGTTAGAACTGTTCTGGAGGGACAAGGGAGACCTACACAATATTAGGCAGGTGGTCATAATGTTATGCCTGATCGGTGTATGTTCCCAGTCGCTGTCTGGTGGAGCCTCAGCATGTCACATTAAAAGTCTTCCACGTTGAGGAGTTTTATTTTGAAAATCCGTCGAGTAACTTCCGACACTTAGTGTGTTTAGGCATTGGCAGCGTTTTACGGGACAGAGGAGGAAGACTGAGGAGGAAGACGAAGGAAGGCGTCGGTAGACTACAAGGAATTTAACCATTTTTATGTCAAAATGGGGGCTTGCCTGGCCTTGTGCTCTTTAGCCAGCTGTGTAAGTATCTAAAGTTACTATCCTCGATATTGACGGAAGTGTTTTTTTGTTCTAGTACCGTTAGGCTAAACTGAGGCTAAGAGGCTAACGTGTCAACAGCTAACATAAACCTCTTATGCTACTCTTAACTAGCTAGTCAGTAAGTTAAAATACTAATATTCTAGCTGCAGTATACATTCATACTGCTATAGCTTAGCAGTAAGAAGAAGAGGAAGTTAGCTTGGCTGGCTAGTCAGTCAACACGGGTAATAAATAAATAAATAATGACAGAGAAGGTAACAACAGGCCACTTGATCAAAAATAGCACATTACATCAGATATTTAAAGCTGTCGACTATTAATACATCAGATGTTAGGTTTGTGATTTGGCTAGTCATCTCAGATGAAACACTAAACTCTTTTTTTTTTTGCTTAAACTGTGCAGATAAGACATTGTCGAATTAGGTCGGGTTAGTCTTCCTCTGTGTTGACTGTGTCCTCATTAAAGCTAAAGGGAGCAATTATGTTTTAAATTATCTTGACAAGCGGGAATAATAACAGGCCTGTTTTATGAGACTGTATGGTGAATTCAGTTCTTCAGTCAGAGGTGTGACACATATTCAGACTGATTATCTTGAATCATTTACAGGCCAGGTGTGTTTAGTCGGAGATAACCTACTTTACCACTGGCATTGTACCAGTAACTCTTGAACGCACTCATTTACCTGTTTGGTTTTAACACCCTGTTTTTCCTCAAAGCTTGAACTGTTGCTGTCTTTTTTCCCCCCCCGTTCCTCACAGGCCTCTTGTCTGTGTGGCTCAGCGCCATGTCTTCTGTGCGGGTGCTGTCCCTCCTCCAACAACTCCACCATCACCCGGCTGGTGTTTTCCTTCTTTCTGTTGCTGGGAACTATGGTGTCCGTCATCATGATCCTTCCTGGAATGGAAACACAGCTCCGCAAAGTGAGATCCGCGCTCCTAATGCTGCCAGGTTGTAAATGACACGGATGAATGCGCGTTGAGGATAGCGTAACATTTCTTCGACTACACCCCCTTGTCAGAACAAATTCTGAAGTGTATCTTTGCAAGTTACGATATTCATTGCCTGTTGTAAGGAATATTTCAACTTTAGGATCATTTCGGAGGGCATTGTTTGTGGTGCGGTTGTATTGAATTAAACATCTTCCATCTTAACAGCACCATAAACTACATCCTACAAAATGATCATACAGTTGAGTTACCACCTTTCAAAATGAAATAATAATATAACAGTCATGAAGTTGGATTTAGTGCAGGATTGTTATATTAGAATGCCTTAGTTTTCACTATTAACTAGCAAGTGTATATCTTTTTGAGGACATGCAAATCATCATATTTTGCATATGTTACGTTGGGTTTCTATCATGTATCTTACTATCTATGCTAAATACTGCACAGAGATACTGATGAGCTCAATTGCAAGTTGTTGTTTTTTTCATCTGACTTTCTTCCTCTTTCGTAGATACCAGGATTTTGCAAAGGAGGAACAAGCCTACATGTTATTGAAAACCAGGTTAACTGTGATGTCCTCGTGGGCTACAAGTCCGTGTATCGTATGTGTTTTGCCATGACCTGCTTCTTCTTTCTGTTCTGTGCCATCATGGTTCGCGTCCGTAGCAGCAAAGACCCGCGCGCAGCTATTCAAAATGGGTAAGAACTTGTTGAGATTATATTGCGCACGTAGGGGGGTTAGTGGAGGTGGATTTCTGTTTTCTGTACTTATGGTGCGTTTGTACGTGGTTACATTTCAGGTTCTGGTTCTTTAAGTTTCTGATCCTGATTGGGATTACAGTGGGAGCTTTTTTCATCCCTGATGGAACATTTCATACTGGTATTAACATTTCTATGAAAAACATAACAGTATGCTGTATCCGTTTCCTGAGCAGTATCTCTGGAAAACATACAGTACATGTACATTTATACAGTATATTATTGTTGAGCGGTATTAGTGAGCTCTGTGCTGTGCTTGTTTCTTTCGTCCTTCACAGTGTGGTTTTACTTTGGATTGGTGGGATCCTTCATCTTCATTCTTATCCAACTTATTCTCCTCATTGACTTTGCCCACTCCTGGAACAAGGTGTGGGTTGAAAATGCTGAAAATGGGGACAACAAATGCTGGTTTGCAGGTAGAGCATTCACTTAAACACTTGTTTTTGTTAGGCTATGCACCTGATGACTCACTTCTTATAATAGGAGCAGGCATAATGTTTGAAGGGACTTGGGTAAGGACGTCACAAGAACCAAAACGTCAGCGACAAATGAATAAAAAAAGTCGGAAAACCTGACGGTACTTGTTTATCTATGGTACGCAGTGTACTGAGCATATTGGTGTTAGCAGGTGCAGTGGCAGCAGGTCTTATTTGTGGGGGAAAAAAACGCAGCAAAACTTGTGTGAGACATTTTGCATTTGAGTCTGATCAGATAAAATAGTTATAAACAAAAGTTACTCAGAATACAAATTATTCAAACCAAAGAAGGGAACAGTTATCGCAACAAAGACAAGCATCTAGATGTGAGTTTCAGCTAATTTTACATGAGAAACATGCTCAGAGTAATCATACCCTAAAATGTTATTTTTCTTTTCTGAACTGCAAAAGCTGCATGTGTTGTATTAACGATGTAGGTTTATGCTGAATTTCATCCGTTTGATTGATTTTATTTATCGATTATACATTTTTCTACAGAGATTTGTGAAATTTCACTTAATGGTACCAATTTATGACGTTCCTTGATTAAACATGTTTTCTCTTTTGTCCAAGTCAGTATCTGATTTTTTATAAAAATTGAGATTCATGTCGGTGCTTGTCTGTGTGAATTTCAGGGCTGCTGACTTTCACTGTCCTTCACTATGCACTGGCCATCGCTGCCGTGGTGCTTTTCTACGTTTACTACACACAGCCAGACGACTGCACAGAACATAAAGTCTTCATCAGCCTCAACCTCATCTTCTGTATCATCGTCTCTGTTGTCTCCATCCTGCCAAAGATTCAGGTGCAGTGTGAGAATGGGATCTGAAATGTTACTCAACATTTATTTAGCAGCAGAGGGGATGTGCTCCAGTCAGCTGATATTTTGATAGAAGTACTTGTACAGGAAAATAAACATTAGTTTGAAAGCAGCTTAACTTCAATTTACATTTTGCTGTTGTTGCATTTTGTCCCGTTAATTGCAGGAAGCTCAGCCACACTCTGGTCTGCTCCAGGCTTCAATCATCTCCCTCTACACCATGTATGTCACTTGGTCTGCCATGACCAACAATCCAAGTGAGTCTCCTGATGTCTCAGTGCTTGCTCTTTCGTAGTTTGTTCCTCTGTGGTGATTGTACTCACTGTGTCCTATTCACATTTACTTGCTCTTTAAATGCTGCAGTATATTTATCATAAAGGTGAGTTTTGCTTGGCGCGCTATAGAAACCAGGAGATGCTTCTTAGTGGTTAGCATACCTTGCTAGCTTTATATTGTGTGAGTTGTCATTCCCGGGCAAATGGCAACATTGGCAGTCTTGTGGCGGCTGTAGGGTTAGTTTTATTCTAACTATCTTACAACCATTTACACATGACACTGAATACACCGTGTAGAGTGGTATGTCAGTTTTCTTTGAATAGATGCAAATCATCTGTGTCACTTCGTAGAATCTTTTTGCAACACTCCCCACACTTCCCTGTCGCTCTCCTGCGTTTGCAACCTGTTTTATAATGAAACTGACAACTGAAAGACAGTGGCTGGGAGACACAAGGGCTATTCAGTAATGTACAAATTTTTCCATTATCTAATATATAAAGCTAAAACAAATGCCACTAGAAGACATTTCTCCACTCACTCAAATAGCTTCTTCAGTTCTTAATGACTGGTGGGGTGTTTAGGTTTTTATTATGAGCATCTATGGGTGGCGCCCACCTGAAACTCACTAGGGTCTGTTAACAACCAGATACTCACTTGCATCTGGAGGATATTCAGATTAACTTAGATGGTTTTTGATCTTTCCACAAGTGGATGAGATGTGAAACTTCTTTGTCCCGTTGTCTTTGTATTAGATTTGTTTTTTGAATATGACCTGGATGACTGAGTATCTTTACAATGCTTCCACAGTTTTGATTTTTCAGTGTTGACAGTGAAATTTAAGAAATTGCTATGAGAGAAATTTTAATTTAGAGTAATGTACTGATTAAATGGATGCGTAAATTAATTATTTTTTTACTGCCATTAGAGTCTAGATGGACATCGGATGCTTTGAGATTTATGTCCACGTCAAGTGCTAACAGGCTCACTGTGTAATAATGAGTTTTTTATCATTTGAATGTGTGTAAAAATGTGTGATGACGTGAGTGTATGCTTTATGCTTTTTAGATCGTAAGTGTAACCCCAGCCTGTTGAGTCTAGTGTCATCTGTCAACGGCACTGCAACATCTGGTGACACCTCTACGGAACCGGTGCAGTGGTGGGACGCTCAGGGCATTGTTGGTTTGATCATCTTCCTCTTCTGTACCCTCTATGCCAGGTAAGTCATCAAAGCTGTCAAAAAAAAATTCTGTGTTCTGTTTTTTTATTGTTTTTAGTTTTTAAACTCAAGTCTTTCTGTCCCTCCTTTAGTATCCGTTCATCCAGTAACACCCAGGTAAACAAGCTGATGCAGACAGAGGAGGGCGGAGGGTCGGGCGGAGAGGGGGTGGTGGGAGAGGACGGCATACGCAGGGCCGTCGACAATGAGGAGGAGGGGGTCAGCTACAGCTACTCCTTTTTCCACTTCCACCTCTGTCTGGCCTCCCTGTACATCATGATGACTCTTACCAACTGGTACCAGTAAGTACTGCCAACAGCCTCACATAAAAATAAAGGGGAAAATGCTGACGGGGAAGTAAAAGCTTACCCTCTGCCTCTCGTGAATTGCCTCAGATCAGCTGCCTGTGAGCGAAACATAGCTGCAGTGAAGCTCCTCAGTGGACCGACTAATTAAACAGTCTGATCCTCAGATACGATTACAAATCAAAATTATGAGCTATAGACAAAAAAACAGCAAAGAGTTAAATGTGTCTGTTTCATGCTTATGCGACGGCCTCGAGTCTTCAGGGTTCATCGTTGCCCAGATGTTACACTCCTCCAGCTCAGCCACCAGAGGGCACACTACTTCACCTGAAGCTTCTTCAAACTTGGAGCACAGATTGAATGTCAGTTTATAAAACCGTTTCAGTTGAGGAGAAACTTGCCCGCAGAAGTGCTTTTTTTTTTCTCGGATTAGTTGTGGATGAATTTCAATTGATGCGGTAGGCTGAAGTGCTGTTAACTAAATTGTGCTTTTCCCTCTGTGTCTTCCCTCCAGACCAGACACCACCACGAAGGCCATGCAGAGCAACATGCCAGCTGTGTGGGTGAAGATGAGCTCCAGCTGGCTGGGCCTCGGGCTCTACCTCTGGACCCTCATCGCCCCTCTCATCTTCCCTGACAGGGATTTCAACTGAGCTCACCATATTTTTGGCGTTTTTATTTTTTCTTGCCTAGTGTATTAGGCAACTTGAACGATGTTATCAAAGGAAGTAGACTGGAGATTAAGACCTTTCATTTTATTCGCTTAAACATTTTCCTCTGCTGTTATTGTTTTTTGTGTTGTTTTACTTCTCTTCCTTGGTTTACTGAGTATAACAATCATCATAGATGTTTAAAACGGTTTTAAGCCATAGGAAGTTGATTTATTTGCCAATAACTCACAATGATAGTCTACCCCCTAAACCTCCAGGCTGTGGTGTGACAGTGTGAGCTCCCAAATCTCCGTGCTGTATTTTAGTTACTGAACTATCACAACAGACTCAACAACAAGACGCTTTTCTCAGTACGTCAGCTGTTTCCCTTTACTTTCAGTCCTTTCAGATCTGACCTTTCTGATTGGCCATGTCTGGAATACCCCTGATTAGCTGGACTTATTTTCATCGGGGGGCGACGAGGGGAGCCCCACTCGGGAGCCCCAGGCTGAGTTGAGTGTCAGAGCGAGATAAGACTAATAAGACACTCCCTACAGATCATAACAGGGTTTCCCTCTTGCTGCTAGGCTGAATGCAAGTCAACGTCATTGCATCTCGAGCCAGAGAGTCCTAACAGACAGCCGGTGCAATCTCAGCTCTTCCTTGCCCAACCTAAGCGCTATCTCCGGTGCTAAGCTTTTCCATGTCTGACTGTGTTCGGCCTTGGACAGCCACAGGAAACAATCTTTACCTGTATAGCAGTGTGTTTGCAGCAGCGAGACATGTATTGATCCATAGCAGTTAGCAACATGTAATGTGGTACAATAAAACGGGTGAGAGTATAAGCTCCACACTACCTGTATTCTTAAAAAATGCTACTATTTCCATGTGGTTGCAGGCAGAGATGTTAAGAAACAAAAGGGGTTTTAATCTTTGCAATGTATGAAACATTAATGATGCATTTCAGAAATGATATTGCTGTTAAACGGTATTGACTGTCATAGTAATTTGAATTGTTGTAACGGTGGTACAGTACTTATGCATTACATAGTGGTTACCTCAATTTCAATATGAGTTAAAATGCGATAAATATATTTTGTACTTGTGGAAAAAAAAAACGAAACTTTTTGGTACGATCCTGAAAATGTTTTTCTTTTGCAGACGTTTCACCGATCATGAATCAGATGTCCTGTACTCTGGCTGAATATGAGTGTCGTGAATGGACTTTTTCAGAGTGTTGTGATAAAATTAACCTGTTTTTCTTCCAATCTTTGTTTGTACATTTGATCTCACTTAGAAGATTAGTTGACCTGCCAACGTTGGATTGTAACTTAATTATTTTTTAACACTACGTTATTAAGTGCCTTTTTGTAGTCCCGCGTTTCAAAAAGAACTCATCACTGAAGCTGATGTGCTTGTTATGCCTTGCAGTGTGGTGCGTCAGTCATTGCATGCCATAAGGCACCGGTCTATGCTATGAAGGAATATTGTAATTAAGGTATGTGCTCAGTTTTTAATAAAGATATAAACTTTCTCTCATTCTTTGCCTTGATGATTCCTCAGTAGGAGCTTTAGGGTTGTGTCCTGGTAGTCAGAGCGTGAAGTACAAAACATGAAAAGGTGCTCTTTGTTACTTTAATGGAGATTTAACTTGACAAGATACAATACTGATATGAGAGCATTTAGAGAGATCTGCTGTAGGAGTTCAATAGAAGTCATTGATTGCACTAAACACCACAGCACTTATCTTACTATGGGTGAAGCATCATGTATAGATGACAACCAGAAATGAGCAAACCACATGGCTGGCATAATGATTTTATCAGCCACTAACATTTTGACCCTGTTTGCCAGTTACCTTCCTGTGAAACCAGCCTGAAGCTGAACTGAGAATGCTCAACTTTCACTACGTAAAAGGTTACAGCTCCGACTACCCCCCCCAACTGTACCTTAAACCAGTACGTGTGTGACCTGTCTAATCCTCTCTGCTGGTACAGAGAGGTGGCTGTGTTTGCCAGTGGGTTGCAGTCTCTGCTGTGTTATTTCCTTCTTGCCTGGCTGGTAGACAGGACATGTTGGTTTTGGCTGCCGCGCTCAATCCAATTGGCACCGTGTGGAAATGTTAAGGACACACTGCCTCCTGTAGACTTCCACCCTCCCACAACACCACCCTTCGCTCAGCCTATCCACAATTACAATCCTAAATTGATGGATTGTGTCACGGTTTAGTTGTGGGACCTAAAAACTCTTTGAGGAGGAAACGTTGTGGGGCAGACAAGAGCACATAACTGTGAAACCATAAACAAACAACCATGAGAGTGGAAAATAAAAGAAAAAAAGAAATTGTTTTTAGGCTCCGTTTTTACTAATTATACATGCGGTGTGAAAGACAGAAATTAGCAACACAACAAACTCCAAATATGGACGAAGCAATCAAACACAAGGTTCTTTTTTTAAACATCTGCGTGTAATATTATCACTGCTTTAAAATAGTCTGAAGATACCCTTCATGCCGAATTCACATTTGAGAAAAGTGAGCACTTTAGAGGGGCTATTTAGCAATGATGCACCAAAAATAGAAGACTTAATCACTTGTGAAGCTGGAACGCTGCGCAATGCATTAATGTTTTGCAGACTAAAGGTCCTCTTTCTGCTTTTTGCAGCGGTGCGCTTCACACTGCCCAAACATTTGACTCCACGTCATGGAAGAGGGTGCCCGTCAAGTCTTGTGCAATCGTCGTCAAATGCACAGATGTTGAAACTTACTACCAAAGGGACAGATGGGATGTCACACCCCTACCAGGAGTAGACATGCATCTAATTTTGACTTTTTGCTTTTTTTAAAAAGCCTAAACTCTTGTACCTCTTTTTTTTTTTGTTGTTGTTGTTGCTCTTTTAGTGACTCAAACATATAGATTGTCTTTCATGAGACTAAAGAACTCTTTCCACTGTTCTTCCATTAGTCCCGTCTGAAATTTAACAGCCTCCGAACACAGCCAACAGCATCTGAGAACAAATTAGCCAAGCGTCATAAATCGCACTTTTATTTCCCCTGTTATCATCAGGTGTACAAATGTGAACTCGGTTTTTCTCCTCGGGCAGATTTAAGACCCTCTCCGTCTTTGGCCATTGGCTCCGGCGTCATAAATCCCACCTTCACTTCCTCCGCTATCATCAGATGCAATTTGTCGCTGTAATAAGAGATCAGAGGCTGTAATGTGCTGATTATGAGCCACTTAGTGTAGCTCGGCAGCCGTGCTTGGTTAGGCATCCGGGGATTTTTAATTGCAGATTGACTGAGACAATGGTTATCACTCGCAGTGTTAGCCCTGACCTTAATCTCCACTCCCATTTTCCCACATTAGCTTGGAAATGCCAGTGTTTGGCTGCAAGAGCAAAGTAATGTGGTAATGCGCGCGCTGTAGATCATTATGATATTTTAGCTTTCAGAGCCTATTATCAAAATAAATGAACTGTGAATGGTACAACTGATGATGGTGCTGGTTTAGATCAGGCATTGTTTTGTGAGATGATGGCGCATCCCTGACCACTTCTCTGACAGAATGACTGGAAATGCCTGTCTGAGGTGTAATTGGGTTTTAAGAGTGGAATCCAGGCCCATTAAATTATGTTCTGCATGCAGGGGAGCTAATTGAGTTTGGACCCTGCTGGCATACAGCAAGTGCACTGGAAACATTTACCCAACATTAAGCCCCAATTAGGCTTTTCAGGATGGGAAACTTGTTGCTGGATGTTGGGAAGTGACGATGCTGATGCTAGCGAGGAGAGGAGACTGACAAGTGTAGTTTCTCTCCAGCGAGTAGAATATGCGCACTGATAGATATGATTATTTCTAATGAACCGGCGAACGTCCCGTGGACTTTTCCACTTTGTTCGCTCCCTCATTTAGTGGCTGTCCTAAGCTGGAAGTCTGAGAGTCTGAGTGTGCTTGTGTGTGTGTAGGGCTCCCGTGTGCGCATGCTCTCCCTCAGCTCAGAGGAGCAGCTAATGCAGTTATATAACAGTCAGTGCAGCCGGAGTCTGCTGTGAGCCAAATGCCAGGCCAGTCTGGTTACATAAGCCCGTCAGAGTCATATTGTAGCAGCACGGAGCGCTCGCACCACAGCATGTCCCTGCTCTCCTTTCACCGTCTCCGTCTCTCACTTCCTCCCACTGTCTTTGCTCGTCTACCCTCTCCTCTGTTTTTTTTTTTTTCCTGCACCTCTCCTCACCCCCCTCGCCTCCCCTCCCCTCCCCTCCCCTCCCCTCACACTTTTCCTTTCCTTTTCTTTTTGTCTTTGCTGCAACACAGAGAACAAAGTGTTGGGATGCAGATGCACAAACAGCTCTGAAAATGTGAGACACAAAAAGAGCAGAGCTAACTGTACGCCGTACACATGCGGAGGGGAAGAAATGAGACTTGTGTTCTGCAACGCTTTCTCCCCTACTGCACGCTACGACATGTATAATTCAGTTGTCGGATGTCTTGCTGTCTACATGTTTTTTTTTTTTTTGTGAATAGTCCTCCATGGATTGTCTGTACATTATGAGATAGAGAGAGTCGCTGGGTGACGATGAGGTGGGCTGCCAGCCACCGCCACCACCTGTGTGCTTGGATGTCCACTGGCCTCTGGAGCGCCATTTGATCCCCAGGGTGCCACCAAAGCACGCAGCCGTCAGGACTGCCTCTCCAAAGTGACCTTTTTCCACACTGGACCCTCACCACACCCTCACGTGTCAGGAGGTCAGACAGACGGGTCCATCATACCAGCAGCAGGAAATTCACTCAGAGAAGTGACATGCGGGCCGAGAGCATTTGCAAAGCCGCTACGTGAACCTTTAACACCTCACACAGTCATCCAGGAGAAGTTAATGTGTTATTGGCCTCAGATTCTGACCTTTACTTTCTCTCTTGTGCGAGATGTCAGAACAACTTTAGTTTGACCCTTCAGGAGCAAAGCGATGTCAAAGAAGCTGCTGCTGCTGAATCAATAAGAAATTTGATCAGGAATCAATGACAAGTCCAATTAGTCTCCAAAACTCATGTTGCATGATGGCTAATTAGAATTAATACTATTAACCAGGAACTGCTCCTTTCAACCAATGACCTTCTCCGGCACCTCATGTTTAATTCATGAGGTGGGCTCTTCGCGCCAGCCCACTGGTGGAGGCTGACAGGAGGGGCGGCGCCCACCGGACCTGCCGCGCGGGGTGGTGCGGAGCCGCGGAGTGTGTTTTGCGTATAGGGCGAGATGTTGTTTTGTTGTGGCGATCAGCTGAATGTGGCATCGCTGTCCGGTCTGACACAACGGTGGGAAGCGCAGCGAGCCCCTCCGGCTCCCCCTGCACAGAAACGCGGGCGCAGAGCGGCTGTATCCAGCGCATCTCGATCCAGGAAATGCGGACTTGTGGCCCTTTCGCTTCGGGATAAATGGCTGCAGCGCACGCACCGTAGCAACCTGGTAAATATTAACCGTGATGTTAATGTTTGTGACTTAGTTTCGGTTGTGTTGCGAGGGCTGTCAGAGAGAGAGAGAGAGAGAGAGAGACAGAGAGAGAGAGGAGTGACACGCGGTGTGAAGTTCAGAGCAGATCCCACCCGCTATTTGCACAGCGAGAGTGTGTCACGGAGTAAGTACGCGTTGTGATGATGAATTAAAAGATGTGTTGCATGTAGTCACTTCAGTCGGGCGGTTTTTCGGAGCCACCGTCGCGCTCCAAAACTACCGGAGGTGCGCACGGCGCCGTGAGCCGAAGTAGCGGCGGAGGCGCTGCACATACACAGCTGACAGCATATGCTTCATCATGCACCCTCGTTCACCTCGTTTGTCCTTAATAACAAACCGGCCGAGGGGAGCAACAGTGGGGTCTGGCGCACACTCGGGCGCACGCTGCGTTCACCGTCCAGCCTGTGAAGTTATTTTGTGACGGGGCTACACCTACACTTGCCTGATTTTTTTTTTTTTTAGAGGATGACATCATTCTTTTGTACTCACTTGTTATATGATAGATGGGCAGAGTTGACCAGAACAGGTTTATTTTGGCTGCTGCTCTGTTTGTTTCAAGCTTAGACCCTCTGTTATTTAGCTATACTGAAAGGTTACACAGGGTTCACCAAAATATTCTAACCCTAACCCTTAAAAACTATGTGATCGCAGGAAATAACATGTACTTATCTCTTTATCTATTTATTGCTCCTTGCATCTCCAAGGCTACTATTTTAAGGAGTGAAATAAGGTTATTTCTTGACATGTGTCTGCCAAAAGGAGAGATTCAGTGCCTTGTCAATGCAACTCCACAGTCAAAACACACACAAAAACCAAACGGTAATGCTGCAGTGTCCTTCCCTAGCTCCGGATCCGTACTCTAACTTCCAGCACAAAAAAAAAAAAAAAAAAAATACAGCGAGGTGTCAGACCGTGGCGGTGGAGGGGAATAAATGGAGAGAGGCCAATATGCAATTATTTCTTATTGAATCAGCACAAAGTGGCAGCCTCACAGTGCTCCACTCTGGCCTGGATCAAGACCACTTGTGGTCCTGGCTGAGGAAAGGCGCTAGCTCAGCAGGCGCCCAAGGAGAGCGCCGCTCCGTTTTTCTTTGCAAATTTCCCAGATTGTTTGACATCTCGGCGCATTTGATCGCCGAAACGCACCTTGGAGGCTGCGGCTATATATAGTTTTTAGCATGGGAAGTGGCATAACAGCTCGAGAGTCCGGCGGACTTTGATGTTTTTTATACCATTGTAACTTGGCTGAAATGTTAGAGGGCGGCTTGTTAAGAATAATTGCTATGTTTCAAAGCTGGAAGTGAATGTGCCGTATAACTGTGGAACCTGTTTTTATACCAGTCAACACCTCGGCAGTGCCAGTTCATTACAGAAAGCTCTGGTATCCAGTATCTTGGCACTTGCGCAATGAGTTTTCTCAGGTACAATAGCGACTCCAACTCTATCAGTGATTACTGAAGATTACAGTCAGTCACTAAGGTCAGGGCGAGTTTGAGTGTACCTGTATCACACCCTGGCACATAGAGTGTGTGTCATACAGCGTCAGCAATATTTTGTCAATCAACACACCACCTCTCACTGTATCTCTTCTTACACCTATACGCATATTCAGTCACCTGGAATGCCCTCTCTGGTTTCTCAGCTCTCGCTCTGAGTCAGCCTTGCAGGTGGCAGCGTGTCGATGTAAATGCATGAAATGCCACTGGCACAGAGGGGGTCGTGTGAAGTTCCTGCTCAGACCTCCAGACATAACTCCCACATGTAACAGGGTCTGATAACGCTGCAGCAAAGAATCCAGGGATCATCTGTAGTTCTCCTGCAGCAAGAGCGCCGGTTTAATCTCAAGTTCGCGCGGATGCTGTGACGCCTTCAGAATAAGTGCCGCTGTTAGTTGACAGTCTGTTACGCCTCAAGCACGACTGTTGGCCTGACAGATTACACACAGTTTTAAATGGCATGCATGAGCATGTTTGATTTTTTTGTTTTCTTTGGGGGAGGGTTTGGAAGAAGGATGCCACTGTTATCAGGCTCTTACAAGAAAGCACAAACACACAGCGGCACACACGCCCCGGCTGTAAAATCCTGGTGGCTGGTGGACACAACCTTTTCATCTCCCTGCTGCTGGTCATTAATCCTGTTCTCTGAAGCACCGGAGAAGAATAGACCCACTGTAGTGCCGGGAGACCGGAGTGAACCAGGAACAAGACTTTGGATACACACAAACACGCGCAGAGCAAAATGGAGGCCAGGAGTGGCACTCGGGCAACTTCACCAATGCCCCACTGGCCTAATAATTTTATCACAGACATTTAGTTGCATTCTAATGTGTTTTGAAATGTCCTTTTTTCTTTTTTTAATAGAGAAACATTTAGTGTCCTTTACTTTAGTCAGTGGTTAAGCTTTTGTATCATTTGGGTCAGTGTGTGTGTGTGTTTGTTGAGGGTACAGTTGTCAGTCAGTGTCTGGCTTTCTGCTCAGCCTCTTGCCCAGGCCAGTGTGTTGGCTGTCCCTTCAAATGGAGATAGAGTTTCCTCCTGTTTGCCAGGAAGCGGCGTCTGTACAGTATGTGTGTGAGCGTGGCTGCTGCCTGGCCCGCTCCCACGTGCTCTCTCCCGGGCCATGTAATGGTAAATGTAGGCTACGATGCACATGCACAGGCTTTGCAAGAGCACGCCTCATTTGGCAACGGATAGCGGCGTGGAAATCTTTGAGACTGCCACTTTAAACCGCAATTTATTAAAATAGTAGAGGGGTTACTCATTCAAACACTCCCTTCGTAAGAGTTAATCATTACCTGCTTGGATGCAGTTGTTAGCCAAGTGGAATGTCTTCTGTTTGTAATGGCAATCCTCCCTCGAAATAGGCCACAAGTTTATTACATCACAACAACTTTTCTTCTGGCCGTGTGATATGCTATTCCTACTAAATTTGTATTTGCCATTGTCCCCTTCTGTTTATGTTATAATCCGCCTGTTTTCTCCTTATATCAACACTGTGGGCATTTTTGTGTTCACTTTCCACAGTGGCCCGCGTTGTGCAACAGTTATTGTTGTAGCGCGATTGTAAGCTTCTGTGCTGCACACCACAGGTATGTCTGGAAGGGGCTCGGTCGGGACATCTCTGGTGATTTTTGTGTAACGCCCGGGAGTGGCTGATGACTGATTGAACAATGCAATAAGATGCGCAGTGCAGTGGTGGCTTTTTGATTTGTGGATTTTACGATTTTAATAAAAGGATTGAACCTCCGACTTTTTTGGAGGTCGGGCGCAGCGGAGCTCTGTGCCGTCTCGGAAGAGCATAGATGCGTTCCTAGTGCGCGTATTGATCGATGACGCCCGGAGAGGTTTTATATTTCACGGACAGATATCTCTACCCCTTCCCAAGATGCCCCTTTTGACCACACCCCTCTGCACATAGTGCTTCTGCACAGATTACAATCTCCAGATGCCTGTTCACCACGCTAATCTCTGTTCATTAACTGACACCTGCAAAAATAACTGGCGTTTGCGGCGGCTTTAACGCCTGCAAAATCCTGTTGCTGTTTCCTGCATGAAGCTCTGTCTTATGTCCCAGTCCCATGACGTGGTGTAATACTTATCAACTTTTCTCATGATATATGTCTTTATAGTGGCCTTTCCCTCGCCTCTCCTTTGTCTCACTGCGTGAGGCGTCCCTGTAGTAACTGCAAGTGAGGATTGGAGGGGATTTCTGCTCTATGGGAGGGTAAGAGGGCTTTGAGGGAAAATCCTTCCAACCCTGCCGCGGATCTTCCAAGCAAATCAAGGCAGCGGGCGACGCTCCAGCACAATCCTCTCTTGCCATGTCACTGTCACTGAAGCGAAGAGGTTGAACTAACCCCCAGACCCCCTCCTTTAGCTGTACGCTTTAAAAAGCCCTGTGAAATCCCGCGGAGCAGCCTTCAGTCGGATCCCGATTTGTTTTGTCTGTCTCACGTTGCTGTCAGTCTGCCGTGTGCCATGTTCAGCCTTGAGGAACACTCTCTTTACCTGGCGTGCCTTTGTGCTATGAAGTGTGGTGGCTTGCAGGGAGCTCTGGGGCTTGCTCCTTTTAATGTTCTGGGCAATACCCCCCCCCAGGAAATCATTGCTACCATTAAATATGGCGGTGTATGAAAAGTAAAAATGTTCGTATATGTGCTGTGGGTTGCACACGTGCAGATTAGTTGTTTACCACGGAGTCCCTGTAGGCAAGCTGTGCCCTAACATTGTCAGGTAAGGTCATATAAAGACTGCCTCATTTTAGATGCTGTTAATTATGCAGGAGTGTGGTCGACTGCCATCAGCTGGGAAGGTCATTTGCTCCTCATTCCATTTAAGGGCGCAAAACTCCACATGCGTCAACGCAGAACTGTTCATTTCTGTTGTGGTTGTTGTGATGCTCCCAACGCTGCGCTGACATCCTGTCTGAGGTCAAAGCTACCTCTAAAAGGCTTCAGGTTTTTGTCGTACTCCTCCGTTTGATGCAAAGGAAGGCATGTTCACACAAGATGTGTTTGTGTACCCTCTCTGCTCGTTTATATATATAGATTCTGCAACTGTTTATATGTACAATATTTTTGCTGATGCCTACATATTGCGGTCCCTAAGTGAGGGCGTCTGTTTCACTTAATTGAAGGTCAATATTTGCATGAGCATTCCTACAGACAACTTTCCTAGCTTAGTCAGAGACACTTAGACAGAAGACAGGCTGCCACTGTGCTTCTATAAAGCCAGAGGGCCTGTCATATTCTGGTCAACCACTGCCAGACCTGTCACTACATTTGTGCTGTGCCAAAGTAAGAGAAAGGTTTTTCATTGATGGCAATAATTGCAAGAAGAAAAAAAAAAACCTTCATGTTTGTTTGAATTTGCTAAACCGGCCTGTTAGCTAATTATCTAGGGAAGAACTAAACTTTGCAAATCTCAGCAGTTTTGTTGCTAAGTATTTCTGGAGAATGCTTTTGAGAAACATTTTGCACAATATTGTTATAGAGAGCAGGAAAACATTACTGGATGGGGGAAAAGACAGGAAGCAGAATGCACATTTAGGTGAAACGATTGGCCAATCCTTTGGCAACTAATCGGAAACTTGCTTTGTCATTTCAGTCTTTTCATGTACATGTTTAAATTAAGGTATCATTATTGTGAATATCCAGTCTGGTAATTAATTTTGGTACCCGTTAACAGAGAGCCGACAACAGCTTCTTCCTGACAGTGCGGAATTTTACGGCTTTACTTAATTTTCTAACTTTTACATAAACATCGGAACTATGCGTTAAAGAGGGTCTGCATCAGCAACAGGTTGCGGTTTGAAAATGAGAAGAAAACAAACAAACACAAACAATTCACCCATCTCTCATCTTTACACAAAAAACACAGTTTTTCTGTTAACAATGAAGTAACACAGGAGTTATTAGCGTCATTACAAGTGGGCTCACATTTGGTTTTGCCAAACTAAGCGGGAGCTAATCTGGCTTGTTTGCAGCCTCATTGTCTGACTGCTCTTGTTTGTTGCCACATTGGACTTATTTTTAGGGAACAGAACAGTGTGGTGTTGGTGTCCGTAAAAACTAAGGGATGTGGCAAAAAAAAAATTGTTTTTTCACTCCCACTGTACCACTTCAGTGTTAATCTAACCTTATGTTTAGTTGGTTCTGGGTTCAGAAGGACTATCTGAAAAGCCTAATAATCCCTAATGGGACAAGTTCATCCACCGGCTTTGGAGTCAGACAAAAGGCATCCCAGTAGGTGAATCATCTCTACAATGAGCTGCAGCCTTAGTGAAGTAATCCCATGTCGAATTTGTCACACTGTCAGGGTGGATTAACAGCCAGAGATGAATGGTCAGGTGATTGTGCGGAATCCCTCTGTTAGAGGAAGTGTGGCTGCAAGATGGATAAAATGCTATCTTTACCCATATTGCTGCTCTTATTTCAGAGATCACAGGGTATTTTTCAGTGTCATTTGCACACACACGCACACACACACACAATATCATAGGCATGTGTCCTCTGGAAACTTCTGCGCCCTGGGAGGGGATCCTCCCTCTCTGCCGCCTTCTGCCAGAGCAAAACCCCAGAGCTGCTGACACGGGCTCACCCAGCGTAATTGAGAAAATAAACAGATGATGGAAAAAAAAAAAAAAAAAAAGCGTGCGCCGCTCATCACAGGGCTGCATGTTTATCCTCTGCTGCTGGATGCTAGAGCCGAGGTTGTCATCAGCCTTTCGGGGAGCGAAGATGGATTGGATGGTGTGGATTGTGGGCGAAGTTGTGGAAAAAAAGGCAGAACGAGGGTAAATAGTCGAGGCTAACGCGTGAAAATCCTGCACATTAAATCTATTCATCCTTCTAGCCGCGCCGCGCACCCTCTCATCCAGTGCAGCGTGGAAGGATTTGCAGCATGTTTCTGCACATATTCAGCTGGAGGCACATAACACTAAAATTAAATTAAGTGGGTATTATAAATCATGTTATAATTAAGGATTTGCAGCCATAACAAAGGCAGACAACTGCAAAAGACACGGGAGCATATGTTATGGGGGGGGAAGACAGAGAATGCTGTAGGAAGCTTTTCCTCTGTCTGAGGGGTTACAGTGGTTTTTATTATGTAATCCCGCTGTCCTCTACAACCTAAGGCAGTCAGCAGTCCCAGTATTTGCACCCAGGTAGTCCTCCACCTCCTCCCTTTTCTCCAGCTTTGCACTGTCAGCACAGCGCTAGGGAGCAACCCCAGCTTAGTCACTGCAGACTTTGATTTTTCATCAACACTCTGCAACTCTAATATGCTTAATGGCACTACTCTCATACTCCGAGGACCCATCTCCTGCCCCAGTGTCAGCTGATTGACGCTGACGGTGAAGGGGATGGAAGACGAGGAGGAGGAGGCGGAGGAGGAAGACGAGGAGGAGGAGGGGTGGACACATGGTGCTCCTAGTGCAACTCTGGCCCAGGGCTGGATGCCATATTTCACTTCTGACACCCGTACCCATAGGGAGACCAGGAAATGCAGGGCTGGTAGCATGTGACCAACTGAAGAGACAGAGGGTACGGCTTCCCCCCCGCCTTATTTTCTCCTTGTTCTCCAGAAGCCTTTCTGTCTCAAGAGCCTCCAAGCCGTAGTACTATGCGGGCAGCTCCCTTGGAGGCTGATTGGGATTCTTTGTGAGTACAGTGGTTAGAGTAGGGTGTCCATTACGGTGGGAGTGCCTAAATTAGGCAGAAGAGGGAGAAACCCTAGTGAGAGTTTTGGAGAGGGCGGACGGGGGTTGGAGGGTGTAGGCTGGAGAAAATCAATTTGTCTCTGAGCATAAGAGAGTGACACACACACAAACACGTTATTGCAAAAAAAAAAGATGGCCTGTGTGCCAGTGCATGATTTCAAAATTGGCTGTATGACAAGCCGTGTAACAAGAGTGTAAATCTTGAGTTAAGTTCTTGAGCTGGTAGATTTTCTTTTGTCAGTGCGAAAGTATAATCTTTCTTTGTCAGCCCATGAGATGGATGGTCTCTCTGGTCTTGTGAGAGTGAGCTGTCCCCGTTGCTAGGCCAGCAACAGTCTTTGTTTCATTGGTCGTAGTTGTGTGTTTTTTTATGCTTGGATGATTGTTTGTTTTGTTATCAGCATTGCAGAAATACGATCGCAGTCATAGGGTGAATGTTGTTGTGTCTTCTCAACTTTTTCCCTGAACATTTTCTTCTTTTGTTGCTTAGAAAGCACCACGGCAAAACTCAGAACTGGCTTCTCGCTTCGTAGAGAGAATCGGTGTTTCGACCCATCAATCTCAGAAATGCACTGTTTATTGCTTTTCTGTGTAACTGCAGTGTTATGAGATTATCCTCAGAGCAGTTTTTCACCGCGAACAGTGTGTTACATTGTATTCCTCCTCTCATTTACCAAGTCTTTACTACGCTGCGTATCATCCAACAAGTCTGTGCAATGATGAGATCCCTCCAAAGCTAGTTTAGTCCTTTTATCTCATGGTGGTGTTTGTCTCATGCTCTCGCTAATGTCAATAAATCTTAGCCATGCCGAGGAGTGACTCGACGGATCAGCTGGCTGTTCAAGGATCAATTTGACCCAGACTGAAATATCTCTATGGGATGGACAGCCTGTTAAATTGTGGTCCCTCAAGTAATGAATAGTATCAGCAATCACCTTGTGCCTCCAAATAAGGTGGCCAGTTTTGCTTTTTGGTCAAAACTGGTACATATGTCCTGAAGGCTACATTATAAAAAAAAAAACACGTCGATTTCGAGATAACTTGTTGATTTTTTCCTCTAGTGCCATCATCGGGTTAAATATCAGTTTGTCAGACATTTTGGATTATGACCTAATATTTGCAAAACGAATGACATCTTCATCAACATATATGGGCTATAGTCTACTTTGTGTCTGTGCTAATATTTAAACTTCTGCATTTATGTTGAGTTTAATAGGTGTCTAAATATGTGCTAGCGATAGGAGACAGACCCTTAGGACAGATTTTTATAGATCTACTGTATTTATTATGAGGAAGCTAACAGAACTTAGCATAGCTAGCCTGAAGTTCTAAACTTTTAAATATCCGTGTTAAAGCCAAAGTGTTTTTTTAAAAAAATAGGCCACCTCTCGTCTGGCATCCCTCTGGAATCCAGTTGTTTTTGCTTCAACACTGAAATATGAAAATGTAAAAAACTATTACAGTGAGCATGTTAGCATTGTCACTGTGAGCATGCTAGCATTCTTACGTTAGCATTTGGCTCGTATAACCACTCCACTCCGCCTACAGCTTCACAGAGCTGCTAGCCTGGCTGTAGCAGACTATTAACGTTAAAGTATTATTTCTGTAACTCGTTACGTAGTCTATGAATTTGACCAAATACTGAAACCATAACGCCTATTAACTTTGTGTGTTTGAAAAGGCCTACTGCTACTATTGTAGCTGCTCAACACTAGTGATTTTATTATATAGTATCAGCACACATGTATTGAGTTCATCAAATTCAACAAACCCTTTCTTTAGACTAGTCCCTCAAACACCCACTGATATTTACCAGACCACAATAAGCAAAATGAAAACAGTGCATGTAACGTATAATGTGGTTTTGCTTGTTGCAGTGGTTTGTGTTTTGGGTACTGGTGTGAAAATATACATCTGCACACAGTACATCTGCAGTATGGCTGTCTGTAACCAAATTTGAGAACACTGTTTTAACTTTGATGGTATGCACCGTTTGTGTTTTTGTAGTCAGACTGCTTCAGTAATGAAAGTTATCCAACTCGCAAGTCGCCATATTAGATTTTCTGTCTTTAGATTAGATTTTCCTGCTCGGTTTAGCGGCTCACTGGAGGGCTCGTGTTGCCATTTGTTTGAATTTTGTGGATTCAGGCTTATGACTTCTTTTTTCTGCTTTTTTGCATGGTCTGTAAACAAGATTCGGTTGTCGGCCCATCAGTTTTAGATTTTTCCTTCTGTATTTTGTCACATCTTCACTGCTGGCAATTGTAGTTTGACATGTGTGATGGGTTGTATTTTGGGGGTAGCATTGGTTGTGAACAGGAAAATCTTTTTCTACACTGTTTAGCTTCAAGATATTTCCACCATTGATTAAAAACACTACTCAGCTTTCAGGAATGTCCAGATAGGGACTTTCGAACATTTTGCACGCAGCCGTTCCCTAAGAAATAGCTCTTGGGTACTTCTCGAATATATTGCGGAGATCTGGGAAAGCTGGATTGACATCAGCTTCATTTCTCCTCGTCAAGATGAAACCAACTTACTAAACTAATCAGAATCTGATGCTGACCGCAACAAAGGCACAGCCGGCCAGCTTGTGAACCGCACTCATTTGGGTTTCCATCTTTGGTCAGATTTCTAGGACATGTGTAAACGTTAGAGGCTTGTGGATTATACCGGTTTTAGAACGTATAGTCAGACTTTATATACTGTGTTTAATTATGAAAGGAATACACAGTAGATGAATTCCATGCCTAAAGAAATCACTCAAGTGTCTGTTTTTGCCCTTTTCCACGTTCTTCTACCTCTAAATATTATTACTTGGGTAAACATCAGTGTGGTTTCAGACCACTCCTGTTTACTGTTACATTAGCAAAGCAAAAATCAGGCACTATGTTTAAATAGTAGAGTCTGACTCAAGAGGCCGTACAAAAATTCACATCACACAGTATGCTTGTACTAACTTCAGAAACAGCTCAGACTCATATCTGTGGCACATCTCTGTGATACATGCAAATACTTGTCCACAAAGAAATAAAAACATCCAAGTTTGCTGACACACGTTACATGAAAGTCCGTATTAGTGCAACGCTGTACGTACTGTATAATCTGGCATCTTTTCAAGTTTAGTTTGTTTTTATTTACACTGAGATATAGAGCAGATAATATTGCTTTCATATCGGCCCGTTACACAGAAGACTACAGTACGCAGCCCGCTAGCTTAGCATAGCATAAAAACCTGAAACAGATAGCCCAGCTTTGTCCAGTACAGTAAGAAAAATATAATATGTTAAGTCGCGTCATATTACACCACATTACTACACTTTCTTTGTTTGCTTCTCATTTAACGTTGTATTGTCTTGATCAAGGACTACCTACTCCCGACCTTAGCCCTAAACCTAACCTTCTCATAATTAATGTCATGCAAAAATATTAAAATGCGGAACTAGACGCGACAAGCGGACTGTGCTTGAATTGCTATTTATGCATAATCCTCTAATATCACATTAGTTAAATGGTGAGCTTGCTTGAATGCAAGCGGTACTGACTGAGCAGTTTCCTTGTTTATTTCTTGCTAAGCTAATTGACTGCTAGCTATAGCCTTAGATTTAGTGTAACAAAATATGAGCTTGATGTTGTTTTGTCATCTAACCCTCTGCCATAAGGTGAATAAATACATCTTTGTTCAAGGAAGAAGACAAATATTCACTTATTACACTGAGCTCCACCTCTCAGTTATTATTAGTTATACTTCACTGGGTTCTGCGTGCCGACTTTCCTATCACGCAGTGATCATCGAGGCCATTTACAATACCTGACTTGCTTATTATTGCAGTCTACAGAGTGTGCTGCCTCTCAGCTTCTTCCCGCTGCCTCCGGTGTCAAGGCCTTGTCCTTGGCACTCTGGAGGAGTCTCCGACTGGTTGCTATTTATAGATTTCATCTCTATACGTCTACTGTATGGGACTGGAAAAACCCCTGCTCGCATCTCAACCTGTGTCTAACCTTGTGCAAAGATATTGATGGATATTACTTTGAATTGTTGTGCATTAGATGTTAGAGGTGTGCAGCATGTCAGGTGACAGTATCAACTTTATCAAGTGGCTCATTCAGTTATAAAACAATGATTTACACTGATCAGGCATAACATTATGACCTAATGTTGTGCCTCCAAAACAGTGGTAACTCATCAGAGAATGGACATGAGTCTTCTGAGGGTGTCCTGTGGTGTCTGGTAATAGAATGTTGTTAGTGGGGTTGAGGGGAGGGGCCTCTGTGGATGCAGTGCATCCCACAGATACTTGATCAGGCTGGCATCTAACGAATTTGGAGGCCAGGTCAACACCTTGTGCTGTTTTTCATGTTTTTTGAGTTCTTCCTAAACTGTTTTTGTGTGTGTGCCTGTGTCAGGCTGCATACTGCTGGGGATGGCTGCTGCCATCAAGGAGTGTCATTGCTATGGGGTGGGGGTGCCTGGTCTGGTTTAAGTGGGTGGTACATGTCTAAATAACATCCACACAAATGCCACGTCCAAAGGTTTCCCAGCAGAACATTGTATTGTCACAAGACGGTCAATGTTATTTGCTTCTCCAGTCAGTGGTCATAATGTTGTGGCTGATCCGTGTATTTCCACATTAATTGAAAATGAAATTTATTTAAGTGTCATATTTGGCTCACAGGTAGCTGGTAGGCGCTTGTATGAGTCTGTGATGAGATGAGGTCACCACTGGTTACCATAATATTGAATTCATCTTGTTTCAAGTGTGCATTTCATTGACTATTTTGCAGCCAGTTCAAACAGGCACCATCACATCAGAGCTGATATATTACCCAATGCTGAGATGAGCAAACCACATACCTGAAAGCCCTCACAGTAAACACTCCCAATGGGGAAACATTCTCACAGGTAACATAATGATCCAGTGTGTATTGACACAGAGAATCCAGGGAAGCTTGGCTTAGGGCATGTTCAGAGACAGTGATTCAACCTGTATTGGGTGACAAATCATCCGTACATAACCAGGCAAGCGCTAACAGGAAATCAATGTATCCAGCCACCTATCCCACATCAATACAGTGTCTCACTTGCTCTCCTCAAGCCTGCTCGTCTCGCTGTCTTTCTCTCCTTCTGGCTCTTTCTCTCTGTTTTCTCGCCCTGTCTCTGCAGCGTGCTTCTTTGAAAGCACACGGCAGACAGCATCTCTATTTTAAGGACATCTTTGTTTCTACGCTTTGCATTCATGGTGATCGGGCTCACAGGCAGGAGGGTGCAGCTCGGAAGACTAGCGGGATGGTGGGAGAGGAGGGTGATAAGGTGGCGAGGTGGCGAGGTGGCGAGTTGGCTTTTGGCGTCAGATTTCCCCTGAACCAGATCTTCATGAGGCGATGACAGCTGGAGGAATGCGCCGCTAATTCCCCTTACGCGTGTCACGTGACCTTTGGTGCTCGATTACCTTCCAGAGAAATTTGAACGGTTTGGGTGGTCAGGGGAGACGAAAGTATACATCTAGTACAAATGTGTCATATATATACAATTTTTAATTTTTTTTTATCACAATCAGGAGCAGTGTGTATTTGCAGTTATAGGGAGTTGTTACTACACCCTGGAAGCAGACGGCGTAGTTGTGTGTGGCCTTCCCTCGTGGCCAGACTAGTCTGTAACTTCCAGCAACAATGAGTACAGCCAGAGACACATTTCTGTCTGTCTTCTAACGCAAAGTGGGGCGGTCTGTTTGCCGTAAATCGCACCGTGTTTGACTTACAGCACAGATGCATTGAGGTCTTGCGTAATCTTGACCTCCACTTAAAGCACCTCCATATTTCCGTGTTGTAATAAACTTCAGTTCTTGGTGAAGAAATTGGACACGGATGCATGTTTTGCTTGTCGTCTGCAGCGTGTTACTAAGTGCCGCGCGATCGCTGGCACTCATCTCGACGTCTTAATCCTTCTGAGCCTTGTGTTTACAGTACAGTAAGGCTGTTGCTTTAGCCCTCCGCCGTTGACAAGTTTTACCGTAAAGATGAGATAAGTGCGGTGAAAGCGGCGTGATGACTTAACATTTTTCGTCTCATTAAATCTGCAATCCGTCTTGCATTTTCTGCAGGCATTGCCCAACGGCGCTGAATCTGATTTAAATACTAGAGAAAAAATCACAAGCCTTCCAAACAGATAATTATGTCAAGATGAACTCATCAGTTCCTCATTTTATGTTTAGCCGTCCTGGATTTAAACGTAAAATAGCTTTTATATGACACTGGAAAACTTGGAAAACATTGTTTTAAGTCATTTTTATTTCAGAGTGAAGCTTGTTAGGAGGTTGGTTTACCCAAGTAGTAATAAAACACATTCACATCAAAGGCTGAAAGCAAAGTTTTAGTTTTTTTTTCTCAGATTTTGTGATATCTGTTTAATCTGTTTTCAGTGCAGAAATCCCCGAAAGGCCTACACACGCATTGTATTCATTCTTGAGCATTAAAAAAGGCTTTCATCGTTCACCTCTGTTGTTTTTAGATGGTGACTTGATGCCAACATTTCAAAATCAGGACCAATCAGGCCAAAACTGTCTAGAAAAAAAACGATATATTCAGAAGCAACCAAAAATGTTAAATTATTTCTTATTATTTGTTTCCACTGATTGTTTTAGTGAAACACATGAGCCTGCAGTGTACACATGCAGTAAACGGTGCACTTTAAGGCTGTCATGCCTTCGTTTATTCTGCCGATTCAGCATTTCACAACTCTACGCGAGCGCACGCAGATTTGCAGAGCCGCCGTTTGACGTTTCGTCATGATTGCTGTGCGTGATTGATGAGCTGTCTCATTCGGCCCTGGAGCTGCAGTCTCGAGATACAGACGCTGAACTCCGCGCACGCATTTGATGGCCTTTAAAAATGATGGTCTCAGACGGCGGATGGCGTGGCCACCGTAGTTCGCCGAAGACATGAAGTGAACATGTGAAAGAGACTTGTCTCTCCGTGTCTCTTGCCTTTCCCCCACGCACTCGCGCAGGCTGTTTGTCTCCTCTGTCTTGTTATTCTCTGTCTCACACATTTTCCTTCCCTGACACACACTCAGAGAAACACACACATAAACAGACGGGTTATGGCACATGGCGTTTGTATATAAGTGAATTGTGCTCGAGCGCCGGCTGACGAGGCGTTGATGCGTCAGTAGAGTCTCTGTTGACAAGCAACTAATGCAGTGTGGCACCGAGCAGAATGGGCAGCGGGGGCTCGCGGCCGAGGAGGGAGAGTAAACTGTAAACCGACACTTAGGCTGAATGGAGTTGTTTGTCACTGTGGGTAGCAATTACTCGGACTGGCCCGGCTTTGAGTAAACTCCCTGATCAGAAGAAAGCCCCTCTGCCAAGCCGGCGCAGGAAGGCCGGGACGGAGGCCGTGCTGATAAGTTCTGCGGCCTGGTCCTCATGTTTGAACACACTCAGGCTGAGCTCCCACCTGTTGACTCTTTACCTCGCGCGTGTGTGTTTTGTTTGTGCAGCGAAGGCACCAGCAGCTCCAGCTTAACAGCGTGAATTCACTTGGTAACAGGTTTCTGAGATGGGCAGATAAGGCGCGATTTCGGGTCTTGCACAGGGCCAGCAGTGATACTAGGCTGTACCTGCTGCAGCTTCACACAGGATGTAGTACAGCAGCTGCAAAAAGAGGAACTAGCGCAGGCTTTCCCATCACTGGGGAGTAATCCACTCGGGTGACTTCATAGAAAAATAGATAACTTCAGCAAAAACAAAAATAACTGCCCTAAAATGAAAAAATGACTTGCTGTGGGATTTCAAAAATACACACATTTACTAGCATGTAGAGGCACATTTCCAATTCAGTGGTATAGAAAAATACATTAGTAACACATTTTTATACGTGGACATTCTAAATGCGACCTGCCAGAAGAGGTTAAACTTCATTCATTTACATAATGAAAGGTAAATCATATTTTTAGGTTAATAATAATAAGTTAATTGAATGACTGTGTCCCCTGGTCATTCAATTAAGAAAGAAGAATGTCGCCTCATGACAGGTTCACCTCAAGCCCATTCTTCTCAGCTTGCACCGTGACTGAGAGAGCAAATATAAAGCAGCCGACTGTGAACAGCGGGTGCAGTAAGCTGCGTGGGAGAGTGTGCACTGTGATCTTGACATCCACGCATCAGTGAAACTTTGTGGGCACAGGGAGGACAGCTTTTGAAAATGTCAGTTCCTCTTTTCTATATTTATCCACTCCTGCCCCACCGTGTGCTTTGTCACTCTTTTACTTCATTTTGCACGGCGCTCGTGCTGCAGACAAAGTCTCTCGGACGCACACTTCTGTTATCTCATTATCTGGCGGCTGTGGCTCAGGTGGTAGAGCGTTGTCCGCTGATTGCAGGGTTTGCGGTTTGATCCTGCACATGATGTTGATGGCTGGTGATTACTAAAGAAAATTATATACAGTACGAGTGCAGAGCATTTAACATTACCTATGAGGCCACGGAGTTTGTTCATTGCCCTTGCTCCTAATGTAATTGTTTCATGTCAGGCAAAATCAAACTTATATTAACACTGTACAACTGTAATAGCTGGGTTAATACTATAGCATCACAAATTGCTAATGATATATTCCCCTCTATATGTGGTATCACTTACCAATGAGGGATTATAGCAAGGCCAGGCTTCTTTCCATAATCACTACCCGCAGCAACCCTGGAGACATGATTTCCTGGTAGCCCTCCTCATAATATAAAGTTTGCTCTGGTGCATAAGCGACAGTGGCGCTTGTTAATGCTTCAGCACCATGAAAAAGGAAAATATAACGAGTGTGTCGTGTGGCTAAAAGCGCCTGCAAAGAGGGAATCGTGCATTTCTGTGCGAGAAATGGTGAGGAATAGGCCGAGGGTGGCCAGTCTTTTGCAGCGGTTTGTAGGATCGGATATCACATCTGCTGAGGATACGTATCGATCGGCATTAACAAAAGACCGGCATGCTCAGCTCCATTAGCTGGCCGGTTGGTTGCATGTTGCTCTGCTCCTCCACGATGGTCCGGCCCTTTAGTTTTTTTTTTTTTTTTTTGTTGCTTCATTGGAATTATAAGTTTGTGCAAATGCACTTCTGGATCTTCACTGCTTTTGAATGCCAGTTAAAGCAGCTGTGGCTCAGTCGGTGGAAGAGGTTGGCCGCTAATTGAAGGGTGGGCGGTTCGATCCTAAGTCCCTCTGCATACTGAAGTGTCCTTGGGCAAGACGCTGAATCCGAAGTTCACCCTGATGACGAACGATCGAAAACAGTCGTCTAGAATGTCGCCACCAGTTGCCGTAGATATATTTTTTTTAATCAAGTTATTTAAGCCGTAATTTTATTTACCAATAGCATACACCAACAGTAACTTGAATCCCCAAATGAGCATTATTACGTAAAATTGTAGATGCATTGGTTTGTAAAAGAAGAAGGATGTGTGAAATAAAGAAACACGCTTCTGGCCCTTGTAGCGTGGATTTTAAAATCTGCGTTTTATTCTTAATATTTTTAATATTTACGCTACTTATTTTGGAAGTGAAATTTTACGCCCGTAGATGCTCTCCTTAAATGATTAAACACTTTCCCCTTCCAGCCGCCTACACCTTTCCCAGAATGGGGAGGCTGGGTCTGACAATATTTTTGAAACAGACACTCACTGACATCATACAGCTGCGGCTCCAAGATTTTAAGTTGTTTATTTTTTATTTTTTTTGTCCTGGCACTTAGCGTGCTAGCAACACTTTTAATGACCTCCCAGAGAGGCTAAAACTTTAAACAGCAGGCTTTTACCCGCTTTAAACCCGCCTGGATGCCACGTCCAAGCGACTACCCCAACCTTTAAACTTGTTGGAGACAAAACCTTTTTTTTTTTTGTGCATTTTTATTTTAGATTTTGCGCTATTTTAATTTATTTTATTGAATCAAGGGTTTAAAATATTTCACCAGGAACATAATTACACTGATTACACTGGAACAATGACCTCATCTGAACCAACCTCACTGTCTGTTCATTAACATTGTTTACTTGGTGCTCCGCACTCAAGACCACGAACAGATGTTTCACTTCTCATGGACTTTTATCAAAGAAAACAGCTGTGGTTACATTTCATGCCAAATATGGTGCATTTAAGTCTTTGAGTCTTAACTTTGAGTTGGAGGGCGAGGATAATGTTGAGTAATGACAAGATTAATCACATCCTGTTGCCAAAAGACCACCCTACCCATTTAGGCTAGGTATATTCTTTGTCCCCTGTGTTTTTTTTCTCTCCAAATAAATGCAGACAGGTAGAGCAACACTGAGCCACCGTGGTTTTTGTAAACTAGGTAGTCTCCCTCTTTAAGTGGATCTTGTTTCTGTCATAGTACCACAGTTGTATGGACAGAAGGGGGTCAGTTTACTGGCAGCCCACATGTCTGAAATAATCTGCCCTCAGAACAGAGACAGTCCTCTGTGAGTACTCCCATATTTGCCCGCTTTACTGCCTGTGTCTGCAGTTTATGGGGTGAAAGTCCAAAAATATGTCATCTGTATGGTTGTCTGTAAATGCGCAAACCACTCATTTGGTCTAAATTATAGTATGTGGCTGCCCTGAGACTGCGTGGAGTTTCTTGTAAAGCATGATGTTTGCATTTTAGGTGTTGCTTTTCTCTGCATTATGTTATATACTGTATGCTGGTGTGTGCATGAAATTGCCTCATGTGACCATACCACAGGGGAGCCCTTGTTTCCATTTACTGTAAATGAGAACAAGTTTGCATACTGTAAGTATGACACGCTTTGGACCAGTGGGTAACATATGGCAACCATTTATTATAGCATAATGAAAGCTTTCTTTCACACCTTCACATTCGTTGCACTTCCCGCTTTAACTTTGATCATAAAAGGATCATCTCGTCTGCTAATGCCCGCCTTGACTGTTGAGCTTAACACATCCACGCTTTCTCTCTACTTGCTAACCAGCGTCTTGGCAACTGTCCTGTCAATCAACGCCACAGTGGCAGTTTTGTTCCCGGGCCTCTGCCCTCCCCCCTACACCTTCCCGTCAGAACCCCTCAGTCTGAGGAACAGAGGACAAAGGGATGACGGATGGGTGAAGGTCCCTCACAGGGAAGTACAGTATAGAAGGTGTGTGCTGTAAAGGGTGACAATGAGCACATTCAGGCTGACACAATACAGTGCCTCGGCCTGCGGAGCCAGCAGCCTGTGAGAGTAGCTCAGCATCAGGCCGGCACAGCCCCCTCGCAGCAATCAGCCATCAGCCGCCCTGGGTCGGGGGTAATCACCAAGTCCCGAACAACACCGCTATTGACTGGGACCAAATAAAATAAGAGAGGAAACACAAAGCAAAGGAGAAAGAATGGGGCACATGTGGACAATCCAGGGGCAGCACATGTGGACGAGGTGATGGAAAGTGTGACACGTAGACAAGGTTGAAAAGAGAAACAAAAATGAAATATGGCAATTAGAGTCGGAGAGAGTCATCTTTTCCTTTTGACTCATCCCGTTATCTGGCTGTGAGCCCCATCAGGTCACCACGTGTTGCTGGCCTGTATGGATCCATGTTCCCTCTGCCTGCCTTCTGATCAGTAGCCCAGCCATCCGCTCACTCTGTGTGCCGGCTCGTCGCTGTGTGAGTGTGTTTATTTTAGAGTGTGTGACTCACGCTTCCTGTGCTCTGCCAGTGAGGCAAAGCTCTATGGAACAGCAGGACCTCCGTTCATTCTCAATTCTCTCTTTCTCTTTCTGTTTCTCTCCTTCTCCCTCCCTCTCTCTCTCTCTCTCTCTCTCTCTCTCCCTGCTCCCTCTCTCGTGTTGCACTGCTGATAGGCCTAGCCGGAGTTCTGCGTAATGCGGGGGCTTGCTTGAATGGATGCCACTCAGGAATTCATTTACAGATGCAGCTCGGTGGCACTCTGGCTGCAACTGGAAGATTTGCGGAGAGGAAGCATGCTCGTATGGGCAAGTGGTTTGTCACCTTGGAAGGAGGCTGGTGTGTTTTGTTGTTGTTTTTTTTTTCATAACTTACCACTACAATAAGATAATGTCCTGATAAGGAGGTGATAATTGCAAAGGAATCGCCCCGAGGGTTGTGTGTTGCAGGGGAAAACCCCGTGTAAGACCTGTTTGTAATCCTGTCTGTCGGCAGCGTGCCACAGCTGCTGAATGTGTTTGCGTTAAAGGAACAGCAGCAGACGAGCCTCTCCGGAGTGTGTAGGTGTATAGATTTGGTTTCACTGTCCTGGATTGTTGTGCACACCGGTGGCACCGGCACCGAGAAACGTGGCAATAGCTGATATTACTGCGGTTTCGGAGACGAGGCTTTAGACGCGGGCCGCTTTTTCCTTCTTGTCATATCTTTCTCCTCCTCCCCTTTTGCATTTTGCACAGTGGAAACATTCATTTTGTGTCTTCCTCTCTCCCTCTTTCTCCATCACTTTTTTTTTTTCCTCTCCCCTCACCCGCAGCCTCTCTCTTGCTCTCCCTCTCTCTTTCTCTTTCTCAGCAACACACCCACTCAAACAGTCATATCCGCTCTCACTCTCTGGCTCTCCCTGCTTGTCTCGCAGTGCCTGTGAAGCGTCTCTGAGGGGGAAGACCAGACTGCTCTGTCAGGTAATCCAAACTCTGTCTGTCTCTCTCTCTTTCTCTCTCTCTCTCTCTCTCTCTCTCTCCTTCTCTGCACCCCACTCACTCTCTGTCTTCCTATCATATTTGAATCCATTTGTCTTCCTCTCTTTCAGCAATCAATCTGTCCCCCCCGTCTCATTTCCTCCTTATTGTTACTTTACTGGTCTGCCTCGGCAAATGAGTTATTTATTTATTGCAACAGTTTCAGTTGTGTATTCATTTGATAGTTTATTGTTGCACATTCTTAAATTTTGATTTTTTTTGTCTCGCACCTTAGCAGCAAGAGGAGTATTGTCTGAGTTAAATTATTAAATGTAGGTAAATTTAAATTTTGTTTTAAGAAAACGTACCTGGGACGTTGAGCATGTCATTGTACTGTATGGTACAAGGATTTATCGTTATAAATCGAATTAATGTCTCTTTTTACGGCAAGACGCTGTGCGTAAAATACGACACTTATTTTGTGTCTGTCCTAGGAGAGGACCTCTGTTGATCTGGCCGGAGGTTCTTCCCTTTTTCTTCCAGACTTTATGGAAAATTTTTGGAATTCATTCTTCATTGGACAGGAGGCCGTAAAGTTAGAGCTCCTTCCCAATCAGATTTAAAGACTTCTGAGGCCAGTTGTGGGCTACGATTATAACTGACAAACTTATGTGACTTCCATCGGTGAAGGTCCTGACCGCAAATAAGCAACCTGCAATTTGGTCCAACTTGCGGCCGGTTTGTTTTCACAGTTGATTACGTCGTCGAAGGAGCAGATTTTCCGCTGCCAGGGATATTATTAAAACCCTGAGTGTAATCCGTTCCTGCCTTCGAGTTACACATTACCGAGCGCTGCTCCCTTGTGTTTGATTTAAAGACTGGTGTTGACCCGCAGTTCACTGGCATGTGTTTAATCAAAATGAACACTGCGACGGTTGTGAACTGCCAGTCTTATCAAAGCTCTGTGAAATCCCTCTCTACACCCTCTTGCCTCAGAGGTACAGTGATCCCAGTGCATCCCGCGCAGAGCTGAGAGGGTGAGTGAGGACTCTGGTATGTGGTGTTTGTCAGACGGCGTCCTCCTTAGCGCAACGGCTCCTGCTGACAGCACCGATATCCCGGGGTGAGTGTGAGTCTTAGCCGCTGAGGTTTGCTGCCCTATCTGGCGTCTGGTTCTGTCGTCTGGGCTTGTTTTTTGTTTTTTTTCTCTCGTCCGTTTACTATCAAATCGAACTGTTTCTCTGTGCGCTTCAGGGATTGGTTAGGGTTGCGCTCTAGGATTTGGTGGGGCTGAGCGTGATTGACAGCTCTGTTTTTGGTGGTGGCGGCAGGGGAAGGACCGCGATTTAACTTTCCATTTACCTTCTACTTTGGGAATGCTGCAGAGCCTCCTGTGCAGTATCAAATGCACCGACGGCTTCACGGAGGTTATTGTTTTTTATTAGTTCTGGCTGTCGGCTGTGACAACGACCTATCGTCACTCAAAGACCGTTAGATGTCAAGGGTCATGCCAGCTTGTCAATGCATGCAGAGGCCAAGCAGTCCCCCCCCCCCCCTCACTTCCTGCTGCCAGTGTGCGTCTGTAGTCAGAGAGGATGCTGGGAGATAAATTTAGACCTCCAGCTCCCTCTCCATCTGCCGGTTGCTCAGAGTAGGCTGGTTTCCATGGGAACCTGCACCAGGCTACCGCCAGTAAGATAGAATGGGGAGAGAGAGAGAGATGTGTGTGTGTGTGTGCGTGTTTGTGTGTGTGTTTCTTTGGAGGGGGGTTATGACAGCAGATTTTTTTTTAAAACACTTAAGAGGGTTTTATGTGTTCTCAGGGCGCAAGGTAATTTAATGTTTAGCCCATATTTTTGTCCGTCATTACCAGCTGCATGAATACGTCTGAGTATAGATGAGGAAATGAACACTCACTCTGCCAGGACTGCTCTCCTGTGGATGATAATGAAGTTTTAACTGTAAGACTGCTGCAAAGCTCCTACAATACCCACTGAGCAGGAGTTGAGCTAAATGTTTGTTCTATGGGATTTGCAGTTTTAGGTGAATAACCGCTGGACTTGGTAGACGCAGAAACGGCGGCGGAAGGAGGCGGTGTGCGACGGCGTGTGACGGCACGTGCGTGTGTGCGCGAAGGAGATGGCGTGTGAGCTCTTCCATGTGTCAGGGCTCCCTTGGGCACCTGCATCAGTGCCTGCTTCTGCTGACGAAGCGCCTTTTTGCATGTACACACGCTCTGCACACATTCCTCACTCATTCTGCCTCCTCGTCTCCGCGGACCGGTCGTTAATCACATTTCAGGCGCTGACTCCAGAAGCTGGCTCGCACAACAAATCTCTGAATGCACAGTGAGACTGCTGAGGGAATTATCACAAAACGGTTCGAAACAGGCGAGAGGTGGGAAAGTTGAGGGCTGCAAATTATGCCGCCGCGCTCGCAGTTTGTTGCATCGCAAACTTCTGCTAATATTAGCTCTGTGGCTTTGATTTGACACCGCCAATCAAAAGACGCTGTAGAGCAGCTGCAGCGGTGGCTTCCTGCTCACACCTCGGCCTAAATATAGCACGAAGACTGTCCCTGCCCAACCCTCATCAGTAAGACTAGACAAATTTACATAACCTGTGTGTTTTACTAGAGGTCTGATTGCAAGATCATTTTCAGATGTTGTTGTGTGTAAGAGACACCAGTGGTGAGTGTAATGTCTGTGGAATGAGGATGACGAGAAGGGAAATCCCCTCATCGAACTACAGGATCAGCTGAGTGGAACCCGGGTACGGTCACCTCTGGGCACTGCAGCTCGGTGTTTGGTCTTTAATATGCAGCTGCTGTGTTTCACTGAGTAAATATGAGGCTACTGTGTTTCACTGAGTAAATATGAGGCTACTGTGTTTTAGGAGGTATTTCTCTGGGGTGAGTACTGTACATTGTGTGCGTGCTGTACGGTGTGTGTGTGTGTGTGTGTGTGTGTGTGTGTGTTTCGGCCTTAATGTACGCTAGACTCTGGCATTCCTTTCCCTCATATCTTGCTGGCAAGGCCCAGGCTGTGTTTCCCCACTCAGACCTGGCAGTCTAGAGTCTAGACTGCCATGAATAATGTAAGCAGTGGTCTCCCCCAACCTTAAAACCTTCTAATTGCCCTGTTTAAGGGCTGCGTCTACAGCTGTGCTTGAGATCATTGAAACTTACACTCTGATGACCAACGACACGAACAAAGACATTTATTATGGGGGGGGGAGGACAAATTGTCTTGCTCTCTGTGCTTTTCCTCCTTCTCAGTATTTTCTATGCAGTGCATCATCCCTCTACAGATCCAGACCCACTTGGCTGCTCCTCTTGCTACATTTCTCTGTTCTCTTACCCTTTCCTTCACTCATTTTCTTCAAACCTCTATCTTCTATTGTCTATTTTTTTTTGTCACCTAAATAATTTGTCTTTCGTCAGTCAGGGGTTGATGTACAACTGTTTGAAAGCTTAATTTCCTCATGATCTGACTACGTGTAGCTCTAGAGAGCCTGGCACAACATCTCAATACTGAAGAACATTTAGCTGTCTCCACATACAAAAGTTCTCCTGTACAGCCAAGGAGGTGGAGGACAAGAGAAGTGAATTTTAATGGTGTTGTTTTGGTTTGTTATGCTGCGTAATTGCTGAGTGTTGACGGCGAAAGGCTGCTGTAATCAAAGTCATTCTTTGGGTAGAGAAACACACACTGGACAGATGATTGGTCCTTAGCAGATGTGGGGAAACATGGAGATGGAGCCGAGAATCTGTCAGGTTGTTTTCAAAAGGAAGAGTGATTCTCTTTCTTTTTATTCCACTGTAAGCCGAGTCTAACGAAGGCGGTCTGCGCTGTGTTTTTCTAGACATATGGACAGAGTCAAAGTGGAGCTCATTCGAAAGAACTGCCACCACTGGCACCTTAAGTCGCCGTCTTCTGCTGGGTCTGTTTATCCAGCCACTGGATCACTTATTTGGTATTTTCTCTCTTGGTGAATCAAGGTGAATCATTAGGGTGAATAGGCTAGAGAGGTGCAGCTGTGAAGTGAATACACATGGTGTCCTCCGTCAATGAGTCCAACAGAGTTCAGGAGTCGCAAGCGGTATCAGTGTCTAAGGCAGTGAATGATACTCTGGATGAGCCTGTGCTGCCGCTGTCAGTAGTTGGGCATGACTGCCCGGTGAAAATGTTTTGATTGGCTCCGTCCATTCACCCGGTGTGTTTTGATTGGCGGTGGTACAAGAATCCCACGTCTTCAGTTGAGGCGGAGTGCAGGATACGTAGCAAGTGGAAATGTTTCAGAACATACAGCTTCATGAAAGATTAGATTTTATCGTCACCTCTTTGTGATCAGTACTTTGCTCCCCATAAACACAGTTTCTAGTTGTGCGTGTGGTCCATCCAGATAATAGAAGTTTTTACAAGAATCAATCACTACAGACTCTGTGCGCAGCCACCACTTTTGTCTTGGTCCCTCATAAACACTGCACCCTGGTGGCAGCGTAGTGTCAGGGGCATGAAAGTCTTCTTATTCGCCAAAAAACAGCCCCCTCCATTTACCACCCTCAGCTTTCTTGCCAGATCAGATAAGCATAGGCTATATTTCCAACATTTGTTTTGACTCCTTGCCCTGACGCTGTGGTCTCTTGTGTTGGTGCTTGTGCTGAACATGTTGCCTGGCTGACCTGGAGCTGCTCTGACTCTCGCAGAATGGGCCAGTCATCGGTCAAATATGATTCAGATGTGTCTGATTTGAGCAGACGTCTCAATTTGAAGGGTTTGAAAATAGTATAAATTCTATGGAGATTAAGGAGGCTAAAGAGGAAATTCTTATTCATTGTCTGCACATACAGTATCAGACAAGCGTGTGCTCACATTATTGTGCCTTTTCAAAAGGTTAAAATAAGCAATAAATCTTCACCTAACGTTTTACAATGTGTCTTTTGTTAAGCACTGCCCGTTGTCTTAATAAGAGTTGAAACTTAGAGGGATGACAGCAATAATTTGTTGTTGATGCAATTATCTTGCAAATATTTTTGTTGCAACACCGACCCCACTCAATACTTTTCCAAGAAATGTAGCCCTATTTGTCAGTTTGATAATAAAACACTAATTATGTTGGCCTTCTAATCTACCAATGCATCTCTTCTGTCTCTGGAAACCCTTATTTTGTCAAGAAGCTCATGTCATCTTCATGAGGTCTGTTTCTAAGTATGCTCTAATGAGATTGGGTTTTGAATGAAGTCCACAGAGCAGGATCTTGATCCTGATCCTTACTGCCATCTTGTTTCTATTTTCAGATTTTTTTTTTTTTATTATTATTTATTTTGGATTTTAAAGAAAAGTGAAGGTACAATCTAGGACATGTTTTTTTTTTTTTTTAAAGACTTTGCTGTAGCTCTTTGTTATAATTTTGTATTGATATGTTTCCACTTTGTGACTCAGGGCTTTCGTTTCTGTTTGTATTTTTCTTTAGACCCATTCAGAATCTGAACGGCCAACACTCTTGACAACCAGTAAAGGAGATGCAGCAAAGACCTTGGGAGAGCTGTTAGAATGGCTGAGTCCAGACAAAAACAGAGCTGCTTCGTACAGAGAGATGGTCCATGTTTACCTGCATCCATGCAGCTCCAGGGCAGCTTTTAATGATGTCTCATTTGGTCCTCTTGAATAACTTTTGGCCCACACTGAAAAAGGTCATCCATTTTGATTTACAACTCAGTCAGTCGATGTTCCCCTGCCTCTGACCCCTCAGCTGCCATGCGGTTAGACCAATGAGGCTCAGAGAGCCCTCTGTTACGTGTCTGTAAGGCCTCCTCCCCACTCTATGGAGGCTGAGTCCAGCCGTCCGGCTGATGGGGAGCGCTCTGGAAGGCAAGAGCAGCAGCATGTGACAGGCGAATCTTCATTAGGATCTTGTCCACCTCAACAGCCCCAGCAGCCTCCTAATCCTCGTCCTGTGCACAGAGCCTTGGGCCGCCTACAGAATCGCCAACCCAGACGCTCTGACCTTCTGCTTCGGTTACAGCAGCAACAAGCAGTAGCATGGCAGCATTCAGACACCCCAGGTCCCTCAGGAGGCAGCTTCTTTTCTTCAGCTTCCCCATCAACTTCATCTCTCCCCTCTACTTCCTCCACCCGGGGTGAGCATGGAGTCTCATCTCACTCAAGCCAAGAAGGCCAAGAAGGGGTCAGCTCACCCAGAAAAGGGGAGAAGAAACCACAAAAACCAGGGAAATATGTGTGCAATTTCTGTGGCCGTCCATGTGCCAAGCCAAGTGTTCTTCAAAAACATATACGCTCCCATACAGGAGAAAGACCTTACCCTTGTGCCCCCTGTGGCTTTTCCTTCAAGACCAAAAGCAACCTGTACAAGCACCGCAAGTCACATGCCCATCGCATTAAAGCAGGTCTGGCGTCCAGTCGTGATGAGCCCAGTTTGAGTGGAGCAGAGGGCAGTGGGGTTGGAGAAGACCCAGAGGAACACACAGAAGGAGAAAGCACTGAGTCTGAAGAAGAGACAGGCCAACACAGAAAATCCTCTGCTAAGGAGATGCTTGGACAGCAGAAGAAAGGAGGTAAGGAGCGCCTGGAAGGCTCAGAGGAGAGCCAAAAGCCGGAGGACTCCCAGGCTGTCAAGCAAAGACTTGCACTTAGGCTCAGTGAAAGGAAACGTGGCCCCATGGCTTCTCCAGATGACCCTCCTTCCTCCCACTCCACTTCATCTTCTTCCCTAGGCCCTGGTAGTAAGGGCAGCACAGAGTCTGGCTACTTCTCCGGATCAGGCAGTACTGACCTGTCCCAAGTTAGCCCTCCCAGTTCCAGTGCCAAAACCTACGCAGAAATAATTTTAGGGAAATATGGACGGCTAGGAGGACAGCAGCGCAGTCCCCACCAGCAGCAGCCTCATTCTTCACATTCCTCATCCTCAGGAACGGAGGAGAAGAGCATTCCCTTTGCTGTACCCAAAACCCAAGTAATAGAACACATTACCAAGCTGATCACTATCAATGAAGCAGTAGTAGACACCAGTGAGATTGACAGTGTGAAGCCCAGACGCTCCTCGTTGTCCCGAAAGAGTAGCATGGAGTCACCCAAATTTACAGCCCCTAAAGATCCCTACACATTTGATCCCAAAGTAGAAGCCGCAGGTTCCAGTAGTTTGAGACACCTCCAGAATCCTGAGGCAGATCCACAGGGAACCCAAGATCTGTCAGCAGTGCCTCTGCTTAGAAGCCACTCAATGCCAACTACTACCACCCCCGGAGAGTCCTTCACCTCTGGCACCATGTCTCCCAGAGGTTACCGCCTCTGCCAGTCCTTCGATGAGCAGCAAGCAGTGGTAGCAGAGATGAGGGTTGGCCATGCCCAACGTATGCTCAAGCGCCAGCCTGCCATAGAGGTTCCCCCGGGTGCTGAGTTAATGTTGGAGGAGGCCAGTCCCACCTCTTCCTCCACCAGAGGCGCTGAACTAGCCAGGCAGCCACAGCAACAGCAAGAACCGCAAAAGAGTCCTAGTGTTTTTGAATGTGGAGCATGTGGGACCCGCTTCCAACACAGAGATGGCTATGAAACCCACAGACGGATCTGCCCAGGACAAGAAAGCGGGGATGTGAGTAAAACATGCAGGGAGGATCGCCCTCTGATGATGCACTACAAGTTCCGAGCACTGGCCATGGTTGTGAGGAAGAGGAGGAAGGAGGAAAGTCTGGAAGAGGATCCTCCCAGCCCTGGATCTGTAGCCATGTCAGGCAGCTCTGCAGGCCTCATTCCCATGCCAAGCAGACCAGAGCAGGCCCTCTCAGGTTTGTCTATGTATCTGTGTACTAATACATAAAATCATAAAATCGTTTATAAGAAACATGTTTTTTTAAACATCTGAAATACCTGAATATCTAAGGAAAACATATACATAACAAGTAAATATCTACATCTACACCATTTTAATGCATGTGGGGAAAAAAATAACTGATGGGTAAAATAACACCACACTGTAGACAAGGGGTATGAAATCCATAAACAGCTAAATGCCATCCAAAAGCCCTTTACCAATATAGAATAATGACAGATAATTAGTGTTTTCTTTCTGCTGTTTGTCCCAAGGTGTTTCTTTGCAGACTGAGCCAAACCAACAGCAGCAGCAAGACAGGAAGGGTGTGTCTGTCATCCAACACACTAGCTCTTTTGAAAAACAAGAGACTATGGAAAGTCAGGAACCAGACCTCAGACAGATTCAGCAAACACAACAACCCGAGCCAAAACCATCACCCTCTACATCTCGCCTCATCCGCCAGCCAAACATCCAAGTGCCAGAGATCCTTGTTACTGTGGAGCCTGATGCTGATATGCCATCTGTGTCACCCCCAGTAATAGCATCCTCATCCAAGGTACATAATTATTTAAAGGTCCATTTGGCTAAATACTGTATTTTTGTGCCTTAACGTTTGTGACTACTTTTTTTTTTACTTCTCTCACACAAAATTTTTGAGCCTGTGAGCATTCATTGTCACTCTTATTTTAATAAATTATTTATCTGTCCTAGGAGACAGAGAGAGTAGAGGAGTTTCACTGGCCTCAGCGCAGCCAGACTCTGGCCCAGCTTCCTGCAGAGAAGTTGCCACCAAAGAAGAAGAGACTTCGCCTGGCAGAAGCTGCTCAGTCCTCTGGGGAGTCAAGCTTTGAGTCCCTGTCTCTGCCACGCAGCCCCAGTCAAGAAAGCAACATCTCAAGCTTTTCTGCTTCTTTTGAGGACACAGCCAGATCAGAGCCAGCAGCCAGGGCCTCCAGTAGCCAAAGTTCCCAGATGCTGATGGTGCCCTCTGCTTCTTATCAACCCCACCAAAGCCACAAGGAGATGAGGCGCTCCGCCTCGGAGCAGGCCCCAGCTAGCCCCCAGCAAACAGAACAGATCCCAGACACCAGAAGTAAGTCATTTGACTATGGATCCCTGTCCCCTCAGCAGTCTGCATCCTCCTGGAAAGAAAGGAGAAAGTGTCTTCTTGTCAAGCATGCCACCTTAGGGGAACCTGAGCAGGAGGTGGGGGGCAGCTTGAGTCACTTGTCCAGAGAAGGGAGTCCAAAACCTGGTCCTTCCCACTCCAACCATCCTCATTTCTACTCCTCTGCGGGAAGCTCCCGGTTCAGCCAGGAACCCACAGGAAAGGCCTTGCAGCTGTCACCGCCACAAACCTTCCCACCCTCTCAGGATCTGCTCCCTTTTCAGCCCAGAGGCCAGCAAGCATTCCCCCTGGCATCATTATCCCAGCTACTCCCCGTCACCACAGCCATATCTGAAGCACTCTCCACCCAAATCATTCACAGAGCCTTTTTACATTCACACACAGGATCTCCACCTCTACAGATACATCCTGCGCGGATCCACATAGCAGAACGGTTGGGATTACCTCTCCATCATCTTCCTCCTTTACTTCCCCTCCAAATCTCTTCCAGGACTAGAGCTAGCCAGCCTTTGTACTTGCCTGTTACTCCAAGACTTAGTACCCATGTTCTTTCCCCTCCCATTACAGAGAGCAGACCATCCATGTCCTCCATGGCCTCTGTTCTTACCCATCCTTCTCTTATAACGGTGTCCTACCAACAACCACGGCCAGTCATCGCCACATGCCTGGCACAGCTTACACCAGTAGTGTCCCTTGTGGTGCCAGTGCGCCTCCAGACTCATATACCTACCTATGCCAGTGCCATGTACACCACCCTGTCTCAGATTCTGGCTTCCACCAGTTCACAGGAACCAACTTGTTGCACAGCCATGGTCATCATGCGCCAGGTGGAGCAGGACAGGCTGCGAAGGACATACTTGAAGGTCCCCTCCCCAGACATCAAGAGGCTTCTTCCCCTGTCTCTGCCAGCGGAGCTGGCCTCAGGTTCTGGGGAGGGATTCGGTTCACTTGGGGCTGGAGGAAGTAAACGTATGCTTTCACCTGCAGCCAGTCTGGAGCTCAGCACAGAGGCTCAGCGTCACCAGAAAAGGGTCAAAGAGGAAGAGGAGGGGGAGCTACGTACGGCAGGAGAAGAAGAGGAGGAGGAGGAGGAGGAGGATGCGGTGAAAGTGAGACAACGAGAAGAAAGTAAAAGCACCTGGAAAAAACTGGAAGAAGGAGAGAAGGAACAACCAGAGAGTGTAGAGGTGACAACTATGAAAGTGGAGGGGGAGCAGGACCAAGCGCCAAGGAAAGGTAATAGGGAAGAAAGGGAGGAGGAGGAGCAGCGAGAGGAGAAGGAATCATCTGAGAAGACAAAAAAGGAAGATGTGCCAGTCGTGGAACAGGGGGTTGAGAGACAAAGCACCCCTTCATACCCCAGCCTCCACACTTCCACCTCAGTCAACTGGTGCTATCGGAATTATGTGAAACCCAACCCATCTGCCCAGAGTGATCCTCGCACCTCAGTTTATTCTACCTGGAGCGTCAGTTCTCACAACCCCAATTTGCCAGGCCTCAGCACCAAGGTGGCCTTGTCTCTACTGTGCTCTAAGCAGAAGCACAGTTCTGAGACATACACCATGGCCACAGCTCCAGTGCCGTCCAAAGGGAATATGGCCCCTGCGACCAGCAAGACCCCATGTGTGTCAGAGGTAAACATAAACATAATATACATACACAGTATTTAAAATGAAGGACTTGTGGGGGACACAATGCAAAGATGGGCATTCTTTTAGCAATCAAATATTTAACATTTTATTTTAAGTTATTTTGATATTTTCTGTCTGTGTCTTGAGTGTAGGTACATGCCACCCCACCCAGCACACTCACCAAAGTAAAGGATCAGCAGCAGCAGCATGAAAAGGAGGAAAATAAAGAAGCGAGAGAAGAGGAAGGACCATCCACCTCAAAACAGAGCGAGCCTTCTCGTGTTCGTATCTTTGAAGGAGGGTGAGCAGTCCTGTTCAAACGCACACCTTTCTCTTCAGCTTGTGAATAATGGCAGCGCTTCACTTCCTCAAGTACGTCTTTCTCAAACTCATGCCTGATGACAGCAAAACAGCAACTATGGAGAGCTGACAGAGAGACTTACAGGAACAGATGGGAGGCCGAGGGGCCCTCAGGGACTTCATTTGTACCTGTAGCCAAGCTTTTTCCTCTCACTGCTGGCATGAATGCCTGTGTTAGAAGTGTTAATTTGGAGAGATAGACGTGTGTGTGCATGTGCGAGGAAGGGAAAAGGTTGTCTCCAACTTCACTTTGTGAGACTCTCATTAATATCATTATGTGCGTAGAAAAAAGTATGGAGAAAACACAGATGCACGGTATGAGACGATCTGCGTGCCGTCAGAATCGCAGTCAAGACTGTGTGCATGTGTTTGTCCTTAGACTGTAATAGTGCTCTCTATAAATGTCTGAGTGATCTCATCCAATGCGGTCCTTCTTCTTCACCAGCTTTGCTGTGTTTATAGCTAAAATGTTCCCCAGCAGCTGATTCTGTATTGATCTGATTACATTGAAACTATCAGAGAAACATTTCTAGTTCCAATATAATGAGAACATACTGGCAATCCTTTTGATTGGCATGGAAAATATTTTAGTAAGCTCACGAGGAAGGTAATATTAAAGATATTTTTGGATGTTTTTTGCATTCATGTGTGCCAGTACATCAGTGTTTTGTGAGCACACAGACTGAGGTTGAAGGATTTGTCTGCTCAACATTAGGTAAAGCACCAATTACCAGCCTTTTTCACTGGCAGCCTCACATTCAGGAAGTGTATTTTCATCCATAAACAGAGCCCAGCTTTCCTCCTTCTTCCCCTCGTCTGTCTCCATTGTACCACTGTTCTCCCTCTGCCTGCTCATGCTGCTGGTTTCACTCTGGCAGCTCTTCCAGTTTCACTTACCTGTGTATTATTTTCCTTTCATTCCCTCCCAACCTCCTCTGTGTCCTCCCTCTGTGCATTTCCACTCCTTGATGTCCTTGTGAATTTTCTCCATGCATGCAAATAAGCACTGCTACTTATTCTTGAACACAGCAGAATTTCCTGCACCCTGACTTCTTGAGGACTCATTATCCCCATAGCTAAGACTTTGAAATAATGTCCTGCACAGCATTTTATGCTGGAGAAGACTCTTATATGAATGTGCACCTTGTAGCTTTGTTTATGTCCCAGTGAGTGGCCAGATTCCGTCCTTATCCAGTTTTAGAGAGAGGAATGCAAGGGTCTCTAGAGTTCAATAGTAGCACACAGCTACGGAGGACACTGTCTTCTTTATAATAAATGTCTCAGCAGTTGAGCAACAATAGCGGTTAACTTCGTGGTGGCGGCAAATGTCTGTGGAACATCAGCCTTAACAACAGTACTCCTGAATATCATACGTACTGCGTGTGAGTTAGTCACGCTGTTTTCTGGCCAAGTGGTGATTCTGTATTGTCTTTTACAGTTCTTCTGTTTTGGAAATCAGTGGATTTATCAATCAGTTGCACTCCAGTCTAACACAGCCGTTGTGAAGCTACAAAACAAGATTGTGGGTTGAATATACTAAGAAACGCGCTGCTGTTTTAATGCTCGACAAGCAAAGTGCAACTTCTACCTTGTCTGTTTTTTTCTTCTGATATGTGGGTGGATATTTTTAGCAGTGGCAAGAAATACATGCCAGTTAAACAGTAGCCAGCTCCTGAATGAACACAGCCTAATGTCACTGTTGAGACTTTTTGCTGTTGCATAACAGTTTGTTAAGATTTGCTGTTGCTGGTTCTCTTGTACAACAGGGAGCATTCACGGTCGGGTTTCTTGTAGATTCGGTGTGCATCCTGTAATTAAACACCGCACACATTGGATATTTATTATTCTATACTATAGATTGTATGTCCCCTCACTATGAGCAAGACCAGAGCAGGAGTTAGATATAGAATATGTGTGGTCCACAGTGCCCACAAATAACCTTTTGGTAAACATCCCGATGGTACATAAATAAAGTTTTTATAGACTAGACCAAAATGCGTTGCCTGATTTTTAGATGTAGCGTCTATTTCAGGTCGTTGGCCATCACAAGGCTTCCCTTCCCTCTCTTTAGCTGCTGCTGTTGTTGGCATGGCCACCCGATCGCAGCAGAATAGCTGGTATTCTTTGTGCTCCCAGGGTGTAGTGGAGGGAACAGCCAAGGGACTCAGTGCTGCTGGGGTTTTGGTGGGGCTTCCCCGATCCGCCTACATAAAGAAAGCTTTGTTTCCCAGTTTTTTCTTCCATGTATGTGTGTGTTTATTGTACATTTTGTGCATATATTTGTGCTACACAAGCAAACTGCCCACATTTATTGTTACTGTCAGTGCGGCTCATATCAATATTTGTATAAGAACACTAAAATGTAATGTGATGATGGCGACGCAGCGCTGGACACTTTGTAATAACCCTCGTCAGGGCATCTTTAGGTTTGCTTATCTCATACACATCAGCGCCATTTTCAGCACATCTTGAACATAATAGTGCATTTAGGAGCTAACAAGTCAGATATATTATGTGGTTGTCAGAGACCAGCATAAAGCTAATAGGAGAGTGAATATTGGATTTTAATTCACCAGAAGGTCAGAGAAAAACTATAAATGAATAGTAATGTTAAAGGTTAAAGGTTTTCTGCTTGTTTTGTTGCCCTCTAGTGGCCAAATATTGAATTAGTGCAGCTTTAAATTCCAGTTCAGTCAAAAATATATGTTGCAGGGAAGGAAAGCATTTAGGCATTTAGTTTCTTAATTCTGCCTCTCTCTCATCTTTCTATCTCCTCTCTGTCCGTCTCTCTTTCGCAGGTATAAGTCCAATGAAGAGTATGTTTATGTGAGAGGTCGCGGCAGGGGGAAGTACATATGCGGAGAGTGTGGCATCCGCTGCAAGAAGCCTAGCATGCTGAAAAAGCACATCAGAACGCACACTGATGTCCGCCCTTACATTTGTAAACACTGCAACTTTGCCTTTAAAACCAAAGGTAAATTGACAAGTTCCTTAAAACCTTAGATTATATAATATGAAGTCTACCTCTGCTTTTGAAATGTCCTCATTTTCTTTTTTTTTCCACTTCGCAGGAAACCTTACAAAACACATGAAGTCAAAGGCTCATGGGAAAAAATGCCAGGCAATGGGAGTATCTGAGTCATCATTGGACGAGCCCGAGAGCGAGGAAACAGGTATGGGGAAGCATCTCATGTATTTCCTGTGGAGAAATATTGGTCCACCGCTGGACGAACCTGTGCCTGTGAAGAATAGAAGCTGCTCTGCACTGACGGCCAAATGCAGCCCCAATGTTCAGTTCTCCTTCCTCTGGCCTTGCGTGAGACATATTAAAAAGTGGAAGATAAATAAAGGAAGAATACAGCGCATGCCACAGTGTCCTGCTGCTGTTGCGGCAGTCTGACCTTTTTCTACCTTTTCTCTCAAGGATGTGTTGCTGTCGTTTCACAATAAACTTGTGTCTGCCACAAAATAGCCTCAAAGCCAGCCACCTCACGATCTCGACCCCAGCCTTCCTCTTCTACCCCTCCCCTCGCCGTCTCTTTCTTGCTGACTGACTACACTCATCACAGCCAAGGACGTGCCATTTAAACTGTCGTTCCATTCACAAGGCAGTTGAGATAGTTTGTGAATAGAGGCATGGTGCTATTCAATTACATTCCAGCCTTTTCAGCCCTCAGTCTATTTATAACACGAGTTTGATTGATGGTGGGTGAAGTTTGTCAGAAGGATACAGGATGCTTTCCTAGCTCTTTGTGCTCGTTCCTGAAAATTGTTCTGCTAATCTGTTTTTGTGATTGAGTGTGAGGAGCTTTGCCACGACCTTGTGCATTCAGTACAGATTTAAAGTTTACAATATGGATGTTTAGGGATGCAATTTAAAGGATGTCTGTGTTTTTCCGCTCAACTAGGAGGCAGTGATGAGCGTGTGTGTGGTTCAGAGGAACAGGAGGAACATCGCTTTTCTGATGTGGGGGAGTCTGACGACGATGACGACAATGATGACGACGACGACGAGGAGGAAGAGGAGTCTGCATCCCATGACGACCCGCCGTCCTCCTGTTCGTCAGATACGCACCCGTCAACAGGGGGCCGCTCGAGCTGCAGCAAGCACTCTCGGCAAGGCACCCCTGACCGTGAGGCCCCGGGCCCCAGCCACAGCCCCAGTCAGGAGCCCTCCCCTCGTGGAGTGTGGCCCGGCAGACGAGCGGCCTCGCCGGGCAGCAGAAGGGCACTGTTCTCCCGGCGAGGCTGGAAGGCATCTCCAAGAGGCTTCTCCCCCAGCAGTGAGAGCTGTTCCCCCAGCCGCAGCCTCTCGCCCCGTCTGGAGCTCTCCCCGCCTATTCACGGCCTCTCCCCCAGGACAGAGCTGTCCTCGCCCGGTCGACATGTTTCACCCTCCCCTGAGAGAGGACCATCTCCCATCAGACCTGTTTCTCCTCTTCGTGTTATGTCACCCAGCTGCTACCGGTCATCCCAAGTTCGGACCCCTCCCTCGCCGCTCGGGGTGCAGCACAGAGCCCCTGGATACCTCCCCTGGGAGAGCCCCAGTACAAAGGCTGGTCATGTCAGACCGGTGAGTCTATTTTAACAGTTTGTCGTACATTGGTACAGTTTAATGATATAATTGTACAAAGACATTTAAACTAACAAACATTACGCAAACATATTTTCTCTGCACTTTCCTCTTCTCAAGATCTCCGTGTCCTGTACTTTGTGTTCTAGCAGAGCAAGTTCATCAATAATAAAGTCTTTGCTCCCCCTACAGGAGAAAGGCGGTACAGCAGCAGGAGGAAGGCCGACATTGTCTCAAAGCAGCTTGTTTCCACCTGCTTTTCGACTTTCTACCTGTGAGGGTTATCCTGGCCACCAAACAGCGGACAACATCTTCAGCCATCTTCCCATGCACTCCCAACAAGCCAAGGTCCCCTATCTGATGATCCCAATTGGAGGGATCCAAATGGTACAGGCCAGACCAAGGTCCCACCCAACCACCCCCTCGTCCCCGACATCTCCCCCCCTGGAGGGGCCGTCACTGGCCAGGTTTGAATCATACTGGGGCGGGACCCCCAGGACTCAGGGGCTTAGGACTCCTGGAGACCACTGGTCAGAGCACCAGGCAGCAGGAACCAGCCAGTCAGGACGCCGCGGTCTTAGCACAGCACTAACATTTTCCAAACTAGAGTCGGAGACCACAGACTCAAAGCAATATGGCAGCTCACATAGCTCCGTCCACGCCCGCAGGTCTGCGACTGAGACCACCGAACACTGCGCCAGAGACAGTCCTTCAAGAGCACCCCTCAGTCTAGCAGCCCCTGTAGCCCCGCGTGTCAGTGGACAGCAGCCAGAGAGGGAGGCGCTACCGTCTGGTAGTGATCTGGTCGAGGGAGGAGCTAAAGGAGACTCAGAAAGAACAGACCAGAGCACTTAACAGTGTCTACACCTTGATGCACCTTGCATCCCATTTTGCTTTATTGGTTGCTACACTAGTCTTGTTTTTTATTGCTTTGTTTTTATACAGTTTTCAATACAATTGTTAACTTAAATGTTCGTTCTTTGGCAATATTCAGGTTTGTTATAAAAATGCACTTTTTTCTTTGTGAAAATAATGTTTCTGTAAATCTATATATATAAATTATATATATATATCTATATATATATATATATATAAATAAATATATCCATCCTGTATCTATATTGATACCGGTAATCTTAATGTCTGTTTAAATATACGCAAAAGGAATATGAATAAATTTGTAAATGACCAAAATCTTTCATCACTTATAATTCCATTTTTGTTTGTCCAGTATTACTCAAATGGTAGTTACTCGTGCCTTTTCTGTCCAGGTTTGTGTGTACAGTACAGATAGACGAAGAGAAGGCTGTGAAATTTTTATATCTGCTTTTTTTCGTTTTGTTCTTCAGGAGGGTTAACATTTGGTTTGGTTTTGATTGTTTTTGTTCTAAAGGCCTTTGCTTTAATGCCAGGATTAACCGAGAGTCCCATCGTGGAGATACGGAAGGAGCAGCAGAAACGTGTCAAAGGAAATGCACTGAAGTTCTATTTTTATTACAGAAGATTTTAGATTAGAATATATGTCTGTACAGGGAAGAGCGCTCCTTATTTATTGTTATTTGATGACAATGATCGATGTTGTTTTTTATTGACTTTTTGTTAATGAAAAAAAAAACGAGACTTTTTTTTGTTACATCCGTGTGTCTTTTCTCATGATGTTCTTGTAACTTGAACTGGTGACAAAGGTGAGAGTTTGAGTTTGGCTGGTACCAGAAGATCAAGTGCCCTGCAGATTTCACACAGCAAAATTTCTAGTCATTGAAGAAATAAAAAAACAAAAAACAAATGCACCGTACTCCCTTGAGCCTGTGCCTTTCTTCCATTTCATTATAGTACAAACATCTGCACCACAGTGGACCAGGAAACATCAATACTAAACCTATAAACCTTGATGAAGGGGTTAAACTAAACGTTCTATAATATTTCATACTGCTCTGTATTGTGTGGTTATTTGTGATAGATGTAGTTATCTTGTACTTTGGTGGGAGTTTATGAATAGAGGCAACTGATTTTATGTTGAAATGTTCAATGCTTTCTCTGTAATGTGTTTTCTGCGTGTGCATTGTGACGAGACTGCAGAAAGAAAACAGGAAGAGAGATGCAACTACAGGTGGATGATTAAACTAATTTCAGGTTTCTCAGTGATTCACTGGGCAATCAAAAGTTTTTAGACCAAGAGATGTTTTTTGTGTTTTGATGATGGTGGTTGAGCACAAGGGTGGAATATCGTTCACTTAAAGGGGAACTACTGTTTTTTACAACTTGGACCTTATTTCTGGCATAAAATACGATCATTTACTCACCCATATAACTTTTGTGTCATTTGTAGTCGTTCGGGAGATATTTAGATCCGCGTATATCCATATAGTGGGAGTGACTGGGGCACCGAAACGCAGCCTCTAAATAACGCATTATCTGCCGCGAAACTTGTTTATTTCACCAATATTTTGTTATCGTACGCTAGTGCTATTCCCCGTTGAGTCCGGAGTTACCTGTTATCATATAGCATTAGCGTACGATAACAAAATACTGGTGAAATGAACGAGTTTCATTGTTTAGAGGCTGCGTTTCGGTGCCCCAGTCACTCCCACTATATGGATATACGCGGATCTAAATATCTCCCGAAAGACTACAAATGACACAAAAGTTATATGGGTGAGTAAATGATCGTATTTTATGTCAGAAATAAGGTCCAGGTTGTAAAAAACAGCAGTTCCCCTTTAAATAAAAGTAGAGAAAAGAAAGATTACTCCATTACGAGTATAATTCCTGCGTAAAAAGTCTCACTTAAGGTAACAGCAGCAGTGAAGTGTAGTTAAACTAATTGTAAAACTACTGTTCTGGTCTTTTTAACTGATATATTCTTATAAATGGCACCATTAGGTTATTAATACAGAGGCATATGTCGGTAAGCATTTTGCAGTTGCAAGAAGGGGAGCTGCAGCAGATTAATGGGAGAGGAAAGAAGAAAAAAAGTTTGGATGCACAAATCTGTTTCCATCAAATTATTGATGTCGTGGATTATTTGAACATTTATGGAAATAAGAAGTTCAGAGGAACCCTGAAGACGCACTGCTGTTTGGAAAGATTGCACCCCTCCACCGCCTTTTGAAAACAATCTTGTATTGTGTGTGTTGTATTTTCTTTTACCTTAAAAGTAGCTAAAGATGTGAAGCAAATGTTTTGGAGCAGAAGTACCACATCTCCCCCTGAAATGTGAAAGTAAAAGAGTACAAGAACAAGCATACCTCGATATTGTACTTCAGCAGAGTACCACTGCTCGAGAGAAATGTTCAACATGTCTGTGGCGAAAGTCTGGGTAGGTTGAGATCTGGTGATCACTTTCATTCTTACCAAGTTATCTTCCAGTAGTCACGTCTGCGAGAGCAAAACCTGCAGTAACTACAGTCAAACTTACACAGATCAGGCATAACATTATGACCACCTTCCTAATATTGTGTAGGTCTCTCTTGTGCCTCCAAAACAGTTCTGACACAGAGAATGGAAATGGGCCTTCTGAGAGTGTCCTGTGGTGTCTGGCAACAGGATGTTGTTAGTGGGGGCTTTTGGGTCCTACGGGTTGAGGGGAGGGGCCTCTGTGGATCATCCCATAGATCCTTGATCAGTTTGGGATCTAGGGAATCTGGAGGTCAGGTCAACATCTTGCTCTGTTCTTAATGTTTTTATTTATTTTTTATTATTAGTTGTTCCTAAACTGTTTTTGTGTGTGTGTCTGTGTCAGGCTGCATCCTGCTGGGGTTGGCTGCTGCCATCAAGGAGTGTCATTGCTATGGGGTGGGGGTGCCTGGTCTGGTCTAGGTGGGTGGTACATGTCTAAGTAACATCCACATGAATGCCAGATTCAAAATGTTATTCACTTCTTTTGTCAGTGGTTTTAATGTTGTGGCTGATTGGTGTAGCGTTCAAGACATTACCACTAGATGTCCCCAACCTCAGATGTTGGTCAAAATTATTTTCTCTTTCAGCAGTTAACATACGTACACTCACTTTCCACTTCAGTTGAAAACTGATTCATTCTGACGCTAATTCAGCGTATGTGACGAAGCTGTTTATTCAACCGTGTTTTTGTTTTAGAGGCTGTGGTTTGTAGTACTGGTGAATTGTATTGTTCTACACTGACACATGTTTCTATTATTCTGACAAACCCATTTCAGTCAGTGGGCTAGGCTAAATAACATAAACACTTTTGTGTTTAATTCAATACTGTTTAACAGCATCACAAACTACATCCTCCAAATGAGCTGAACCATTCTGTTTCAACATAAATTAACTTTACTGGGATTTAGTGCGGAACTGTTTTGTTATGATAATATTCAGTTTCACTAGTGTCCTCATTGAAAAGTCATTGTGAGTTGTTTTCTCAGAATCGTGACCGTAGAAAAGAGGTCATACTTTGTTTGCGTGGTTCCTTTTGTTGTAGTTTCAGTTTTTAGTTTTAGTGTCAACATGTGATAAACACCTTTAGGAAAAATTTCCTCTTATTTTATCAAAGCTGACACGAACTCAGATTAAAGCAAGTAGGAAGTGTGGTCGTCTGTATTGGTCAGCAGTGCTTTTGCTCTTTAACCCATTTCCAGAGAACACTCATTTATCTCACTGTGGCACATGCAACTGTGGGTATATGTCGAGCAATATAACGTTTTATCACCACATAAAACAATATTCACATAAACACTCCCATCTCAGCACTGCCTCGGATTCACTCTCACTTTCACACAACGATGTTAAACAACGCGGCGAGACGGCGATTATGTAAAGCCTACTCAGGCACAGCAGAAAAGTCCCAAAAAAGATGAATCAGATTTCGAACTGAAAGTGTTACAAAACGAGAGGCAACACTTTTATTTTTAGATTTCGAAAACAGTTTGAGTGATACTTCGCCCTCCTCCAAAAACATGTACATGCTGACAACAGAGTCATGCACATGTGGGAGAATATATTTTTAAAGGAGTCACCTCAGGAGGACACACTGCTAATTAAAAATCAACAGCTTCCAGTGAATAAGCCTGTATAGAATCTGAGGTGCGGTTCAGTGTAAAGACACTACTCACTGTTCCTTCGGAGATGAGGCTGCCTAATGTGACGGGACGATCGCTTCTCAGGGGGGACACATCTGTGTTCCATGAGGGAACTGAATTTTACAACCTGCAGTGCAAGAATGTGAAAAATGTTCACAATTGGGTCAAGTTGTCATGTAACATGTCACACAATCTTTATGCAAGAGGAAAATATCAAACATTATATATCAGATTTTGGAGGAGGCCTAGAAATAAACTGACGTGATGTGTGTACTCAAAGTCCATGTTGTGTGAGAATGAGTCTTAAAAGTCACACTGTTGTGTAACAAGATCATTCGAGTCAGCGTCTACGTACGCCTGACGTGTTCTTTTTTCTCACTGTCCACTTTTTCTTCTTAAAACCTTCCCACTCCTCTTCTTTGTGCCGCATACTTTCTTTGTCACGGAGGATAATGATTACTGTCCGCTTGTTTTAAACGTTCAGGTGTCAGGTGTCGTGGAAAGTTTCACCTGCCCTTAGTCAACAATCATCTGATCCTGTTAAGTGGTTACACATCCATCTGTCAAGCATCTATTTTCTTCCCCAAACCGCTGCCTCCTTCACACGCTTGTGTTTCCACTGGAAAAACAAACCACCGTGGTGCACTGTAGCAGTAAATGGCAGCCAAAATCTCCCCATTCGTTAACCCAATCATCTGGTCATCTTTTGGAAATGTACAGCAATGGGGATAATATCCACAATCATGTATCTACTGTATTTACATGGTGAAGGTCTTCATTTGCCTATCTGCGTGACCTGGCATCACGTGGGTGTATTCCACTGCCTGTGCGCTTAATCTGAGTGCTGGTCCTCTTCACGCATCATTGAAGGAGGCGTCCATTTAGTCAAATGTTAGAAACAAAATCACCCGTCACGCTGACACTCGGAGAGTCCCAAAATTAGGGAAACCCAGTTGCGACAGTGGAGAAATATCACCATCTTTTAAGCAGATACCTCAGGTTTATTTGCAAACCGCTGCTTCTTTACGCTTCTAGAAGTTAAGGGGAAGAAGAATCCTTCATTTGGAGACATGTTTGGTGAATTTAATTAATGAAGCTGAGGCTGAAACAAGCAGGACATGGCATTAAATTTCTGTACTGTATGTTACACGTGTTCATATGTTAAAAACATCCTTTAGTGTTTGAAAAGTCTACATTTTCCAACCAAATGAGCCAAATTAATTACAAGAATTACAAATACACAAATGGCACAGCAACATTTTTATGCTCAAAACAAATCCTTGTCAAATGCTGACAGAGATACCTAAAACGGCATGAATATTTTTTATCAGGAGATTCACAGGTGTGCTTAATGTGGAAATTTGGAAAAAAGAACCCCTCCTGGGATTTGTGTATCTCAGTCTGGGCATCTGTGGCTGACCTTTCATTAATTCGTTTGTTCCGACACAGAAACTGCCCCCAGAAATCCAAGTCTCCGTGGCTTACAAGCATATCACTGCATCTGCCCTCTAATCTCTTCCCACGTGTCTTTCCAATGCTGATCCATTGTCCAATTATTATTTATTTTTACTGCTTATCAGTGTCCATGTCTCTGCTCTAGTGCATTGGTTAATCCATCAAACTCTTCCGCAGACCTCATGTCCTGATCCAGTTCCTCATTCAAAGAGGCACACTGCGGAGACGTATGTTAGTGAGCAGGTGCAATCCTTGATTGGCTTTTATCTTGTTAAGGACATCCGACAAAGCGGCAGACATGCCTGGAATGTGTCACAGGTTTGAACGCCCTGGGGTTGTGTGCTGTGGCTCCATGAGGTGCGGACGTGGGTGGAGCTTTCTCCGTGACATCAGAGAGAGGCGGCATAAAGACTGACACCTTCCGAACAGCAGCAGCACATTCAAAGCACAGCTGTAACAGTACGGATACTAGTCTCTGCAGAGCCTCATCCATCAACCATGTCTTCTCATAGCAGCATTCTTCTGCTCGTCACTCTTTGGGCTTCAGTGCAGGATGGTAAGTCTCTTTAATAGAATAAATCCTAAAAAAATTTTTTTTAAAAAAGCTTTGTATTCTTGTTATTGTAAGACATGAATGACCTAAGGTGAAAGATCATCAGCCACCAAGATCAGAATAATTTGTGCTATACGAGAAATCTCGTTATGTTTTGTGAGATAGCCGTGGAGACTCACATACAGTGTGTACACTGGCATCAATCTCAGTCAGCCTGTGCACACATAAGCCGTGGTCATCCCTGCACGCTGGTGCACATGCTGTACATGTTGTGGCTGGCAGAAGCATGTGAAATATAATAGGACCCATCTATCAAACAGCCGCTTGTTTTATCTCTGTGATTATCTGTGTTGCTTCATATTGACATACAGTTGAGGTGGGAGGGGTCTGGGAGTTCATTGGGTGCTCTTTGGATTTTACTGTTTTTTTTTTTTTTTGACTGCCCTCTTTACTATGTCATGACCAACAGTAGATATATAACCACCCTGTAAATTCACCTGTAAAAGATTTTTTTTTTTTGCTATTTTGAAAATAATCAAATATGCTACTAACAGGCACTTTCATTACAGTAGCTGATATGTTTGGTTCGTTGTCTTTGTCTCTGGCCAGGTTTGGGTTTGCCGCTGATGAAACAGCTGGACGCGGAGGCCAACGACGCCGTCCCGATGCATCGAGTGAGGACCAAGCGCTGTGCCTGCAGCAACCTGCTGGACTCGGAGTGCCACTACTTCTGCCACTTGGATATTATCTGGGTCAACACACCCAGGTGAGAATGAAGCACAGAGACGTAGACACGTCTGGACCCATGCAACATACTCTGCTGTACAGTGACCAAAAAATACAGCAAATTTTGTGAAGCATCACATCAGCATTGGTCAGAATGAACTCAGAGGCAGCGCAAAAGACAACAGGTCACACTCTGAGCTCAGAAACTGCAGAATAACCTTGCTATCATTATCCCTAGTATAATTAAATGGGCAGTGGTGCAGTATCAAAGAGCAAAGTCCAAAGAGTGTTTATATCATGAGCTTAACACCGACTTTGTGTTGTGCAGTAAGACGACAGTTTATGGTCTGGGAAGTGCTCTGGCACGACGCAAAAGGTCCATCGGACGCTGTACCTGCGCCAAGCTCGATGACCAAACCTGCACCAGCTTCTGCCATCTCAGGTGAGTTGAGGCCCGAGCCTCACCCGCAAAGTCACACTGTCAAGCGTTACAATCTGAGGCTTTCGTAAGCTGACAAGTTATGTTTGTAAAAGCAGGTATTATGGCTCACTGGGTGGGAGCTATTGTTAGCCTAAATGTCTTGCTTCTGTGTCTCACAAGTCTTACTTGTACAAGGGTGTGATCTTCAAAACAATACCGCCGGGGCCCGAGGGAGTAATGTCAGTGCACAAAGTTCACACCGGTTGATTGGCTCCGAGGAGTGAATTGTGTGAAGTGTGTAGGAGGCCGGTGCAGGCAATGAAAAGCCCAGTCGAGAAGAAATAACAGACAAATATGTAATGTCTCAGTCCTGTGGGTGACAGGGTAAAGACAGGGTAAAGACAGGGTAAAGACAGGAAAGTCCATATGAGGCAGGCACAGGGAAAAAAAAACAAAAAAACAAAAAAACTGCTGACTGGCTGTCTGTTTAATATAAACCATTTAGTGAGCCTGTAAAGATAAGGGTTTATGATAACAGTTTTTTAGGTTACAGAGAGTGTCAAAAAGAGGTCATTTTACATGCTTTTATGCAAGCGAGGTGTTTTTAAAGACAGTATCAGTAAAAAATTTAATGGGACACAGTCAGTATGGTGATAGAGTTAATTCTGTTCAGAGGTATCTGTTCGGTAACTTTACTGTTTCTTTGCGTGCAGCCCTGCAATCAATTCTGTGAAGAACCGACAGCTCCACATACTCAGCATCCTAAGGTGAGCTTTGCAAAACATGACGAACACGACCCTTTACACTTAACTGCATTGCTCAACGCTGTATTTCATTTTGATTTTACTTTTAGTCACTGATTGATTTTCTTTCCCACAGAGGCGTAGCCCGCAGGTCAAAGAGAGCTCTGGATGCACATGATCCCGGCACAAACAAGTCTTCTGGGGCTGGGCGGAAGAGCACTAGCTAAACTGCGTGGCTGCTGAGGCAGAGTGAAAGAGAGCGGCGAGCACCTGAACAAATGAGACTCCTTGGCTGGAGAGGAGAGAATCAAAGGGCTGCTGAGAGAAGTGTCCGAAGCTGGACGGCCAAAATGCCACAAAGATGTTTGTTTGCGCCAGCGGACAGGAGGCGGAAACCGTGATGGACTTCTGCTGACACATAACTGAAACAGAGTTGGAGGATCAAAACTGACAGAAGCCGCTATCGGGTTAATGTTTGACTCAGGCTGTCTGGTCTGAAAGAGTCGGCACAACTGTCCCGGTGTCACAAGCCAGGGCAGGACCGACTGAGAAGGATATACGTAAAGGAAAGAAAGACTGCACATAGAAGGACATTGTATTTCAACATGTTGCTTTTGTATTTATTTCCTATATTTTAGATACTACCAGATTTATTGTTTGTATCATACAAAATGACCTTTATCATGGGAATATATGAGGGATTTTGAGTTTGGTTTCATATGTTATATAAAGTTTTGTAGAATAATAGAAGTTTCTGTTTGAACGAGTATTGTGTGCAATTAAAAAAACTATCTGAACCCATCCCGTGTCTGTCTTTTTGTCTATTTAATTGCTTCAGGGAAGTAAGCAAATTGACTGCTGAAAAGAAACAACACGGGAAGAGTAATCAGAAGTATAATAAATCCTCCCCTGTGTGATTGTTTGACGCAGTTATGTGACAAGCAAACCCATTTCTGAGTTCAAAAGGAGGCCTGACATGGATGAATGCTCCAGGAATTCACGGCTCACATCGGTAATAAGTTTACATGCTATTCAAAGGCAGCACCGCCTGTGTTATCATAGGGATCTGTGGAAAGAATGCAGCGCTTTGTAACTCAGGGGGCAAGAAAGAGGCACAGAACCAGCCATCACCCTGTGTTCCTTTCTGATTGCTTGTACTGTGCATACCGTCCACGCACACCTGAATATGCAAGAAGGCAGACGAGGGCTGGAGCCGCAGAAAAACAATTGGGAGGGATGATTCATCTGTCATCTAATGAATAAAGCGGCAGCGAACTGACCTGCTTTTGCTGTCGGATCAAATAACCCTGATGAACGATAACACCCAAGTGTTAATGCATTTGCTAATTTCTGGAGAACTTTCTTCCTGCTTGACTGCCTTTCACTTCATTCCAGTCATATTTCTTCTTCAGCTTTCTCTGAAGGTACCCCCTGCAGCCATCTTTTCCGAACAGGCCTGAGCACAGCCATACCCTGGCTTCATTACAATTACACTGCCTGCCTCTGCAGCAGGGAGGTTAAACATACGGCCTGCCAGAGGGTCCAGTCTGGCCCACAAGATGAATTTGCAAAGTGCAAGAACTACAATGAAGACATCACCTGCTATTTTTCAATAAAAGTAACTGCTATTCCTAATTTGTCCACTAGGGGTTCATCTGTTTTAGGAAGTTGGGGCCCTTTAATACAACACTGAGACCCAGAACTAAACCACAAATGGCAACAATGCATCAAAATTGCAGTTATTTTTCTTAAATATCGTGTTGTTTATAAAATGATTTCTAAAAGGATAATTCATTAAATGCAAAGATTTTCTTAATGTACTTTTTTGTTCTAAAACAAAGGGAAGTGTCTGGGTTTGTCTTAATTTATAGGTTATTATGCTTGTATGTTGCTGGTCTGGCCTGCTTGAGATCACATTGGGCTGTGTCAGTTATGCAATAGCGTCTGCAATGTGTTCAACACACCTTCTGGTTTATGCGTTTCCTTCTTACCTCTACAAACCTGGAGAAACATTATTTTCCAAAGAAGAAGAAACGGCAGGAGGTCCAGATACATTCACTAGAGGTGGTTGTTGAGGTTGTGGTAAATAAATGAGGGCATTTATTTATCCATGTTGCTAAGTGAGCCCAACAGCACTGATAAACAATATTATTCACAATGCTGTAAAATATGAAAGCAGATAAAGATTATATAAAAATGCATACCAAAGTGATTAATCATTGACTCAGAGGAAATGAGACCCTGGGTGTTGAAAATCACCGGATGCCTCAGAGGCAAAGCTCTGTCCATGGTGCTGGAACAGAGAGAGACACTCGTGAACTACTTCACTGCTTCCACCACAGATGGAAGAGGTTTACAGGTTTCCAGTAACTCGTTGACTGAAACTGTTGAGCGCTTTCGGTAAACCTTGTTAGGCCTATCCCTCTGAACAATCGCACGCTAGTCAGATTAGATTTTATTTAAATTTAGATAAAGTCAATAAAAATAGTTAAATGCACAGAAGGCACTCATAAAGATTTAGCCAGTCATGCCATGAACTGATCTTGGGTTTTATTGGTAGGTAGGCCAGTGCTTTCAGAGGAATGTTCTAAAAACCTATTGCACAACACGTGACGTGAGTTAGAGATTAGCTTGTGAACACAGCGGAACACTTCTTCAAAAACACAAGTAGTTCCCTCAAGAGATGGCAGTAACCAAATACAGAGTTAAAAAAATTTTAAAAATGGATATAAGTTTGGCAGGGGGCTAGTCACATGACACCAAATGAATGGAATCGTTGTTCTATGTGGATGTGTCAATGTTTTACTAATAAGTTTGCAGTATCAGTTAAGAAGTTGATGATACTATGAGTCAATAATGTGTTGACACAATATTGCATCATGTCAACCCCCCCCCCCCCCCCCCCCCCAAGTAGTAAAAGTAAAATTGTTGAATTTGCTTCTCTAGCGCAAACGAATCAAACTTATTTTGAACTTCTGTTTTAAATGTACCTGCAAGGGATATTTTTCAAGTTTTGAAAGAAACAAAAGAACCACCCGACAGGACTGAACTTGCTGTTCAAAAGGCCTGTGTGTTAATCAATTTATACCTGCTTTCTTGTTCTGCTTCTTTTGTGTTACAGTGTATTACTGCCCTCTACAGTGTAAAATCATTTACTCCAACCGCACTTCAGATTCTGCTTGCTTTCCACAGCATTACTGCTGCTTTGATTACTTGCTGATTTCCCAAACAACGTTTTGAGCCGAGGTCATAATAACAAAATGTGTGTGTTCATTGAACGTAAAAATAATAATAACACTTAATGAAACAATTAAAAGGAATTTGCGTTATTAATTGTGACTTTGACAACCCTAAATACAGTTTCTGAATACATTTCTAAAGTAACCTCATCGTTTGACATCCCAGATGGTGACATCAACTTGGAAGTATCTATTGGTTCCTGTCAGCAAATGTATGTTCACCTACATGCCTCGGAAGGTGTGCTGGTTGCAGTGTACAACTTAACCACTAGATGTCACTAGATCTTATACACTGGTCCTTTAAATCGAAATAGAAATCTCTGCATGGATCCTTTTAGCATCAGATATTTTTAGCTAGATGTTAACTGACAGAGCTATTATTAATGTTATTAGTTGAACTTGTTTCTTTTTTGTTTTTATGACATTGTATGCTGTACACAAGCCAAATTATGGCCTTTTGAAAGATACATTTATGCAAAAGTGGAAGAAGTGGCAATCAGTATGCAATCGCTGGGGGTTAATATCATTATGATTAATTTAAAACCTGGATTCCTATTTATCCCACTTGCCAAAAGGAACCCACATTAATATGAACCAATATTTTACTCTATCCCTTAAAACATGTAAAAGCATTAAAATCTACATTCTGTGACGTACACAGGGCAAAGACAGATAAGCAATTGTTCATTCAGCTATGATACCATGACTGCTATTTCATGTGTTTCCTTCTTGTCTCTACAAACTTACTTCTTCTCTGGTAAATGGTTATCTGTACATCTGGCACAGTATTGGAAAAAGAAAAGAAGAAATCCACGTACAGCAACTGTGGTTGATGTCAAGGTGATTCATTTAAAATTAGGTTCATCCCAGCTGAGGGACCAACAGAAGTAATAAACTATATTATTCTCTATGCATGCTGTATGTTAAATTTTATGCTCTACACAGGGCAAATAGTTTTCTTTTGAAACAGGAGGTGGGAAATGCCTTCTGCATGTAATTGATGACTAGTTTAAGCATGTGAAATAAAGCTTTTAGGCCAGTCTCGCCTGATAATAGTATATATTGCTGGTTTGTATTTTCTCTCTTCTTAGAAGCTACAGTGTTTACAGTTCATTCTGGTTCATGGAAAAACAAACTCTTTAACTCAGGAACTGTGTAACAATGGTGAGCATGTAAACTCATTTACAATTGTTGTAGTTTTCTTAATAATAATAGAGAGAGTGGTAAAAGCACGTAGGGATTTATAATGAGCTAAACCAACATCAGGGAGGATATTGTTGCATTGTGTCTGCGCAGATATTCAAGCATCAGTTCTTTAACCTGTATTATGACCTGCTGATTATCATGGTTTTACAGTACATACAGCAGGTTTCCCATCATACCCACAACACTGCTGTATGTGCCTTTGCCAGCTGTGAACTCCAAAACAGGAAGTTCCTCTTCCCCCAGACAAACTCTCACCTTTTCTTCTGCTTGTTTCTCAGCGAGGAGACCCCCCTCTCTGCCATTGTCCGCCAAACATTAGTCTCTCGGGTCGTTGTTGCTTGTTCTCGCGTTGTGCCTGGCATTGTGTTGTTTGGCACGTTTGGCTACATTAAATCCACGTTGCGTGACTTTAGAGTTGATCTATCGAATGAAGGGATTGTTTTCGTTGCCGTTGGAGGAAAAATAAATTCTAAGATTACAAAAACAGAACAAACATAAATTGTCACGTTGCCTCATTTGAATTGCAATTAAATCAAATGGAACAACAGGAACATAACAGTGATTCACTTTACACCATGACGTAAAATACACACGCATCTAACGCTATGCATATGTCAAGATGGGAACAATTATATCTCTGCAACAAAAATGGCAAATTCTTTCCTTTGCTCAGGATGACCAAGAGTGAGAATTTTCTCCCATGTACATGTGTTGATAGAAAAATATTTAATATTTAGTAACAGGAGGTGGTATTCAAACTAATCTATGATATTACATTCAGTACTGTACTTGATGAAATACAAAGTCATATCTCAACATTTACTCTGATCAGTGGCAAATGTTTGAACAAATTATGTGTCAAGGATACAGGACAGGTTTTAACTGCAGGCGCAGCATGTACAGGTAAACTCTACAACCCTAGATGCCTCATTTGAGCACTTGAATGTTTCAAATGGCAGCTCTCCAAACATCTGTTACGTAACCGATAGAGTTATATATGCATTGTGGTTGGCTTCATGCATGTTTAACATGAGGGGTGGCTTCTCGGGCCTATTAGGTCCTGAAATATTTCCTGCCAGTATGTGTACTTTTCATCGTGGGGGAAACACTCCAATTGACATCTGACTCCCAAAAATCCCACCAGGGTGAAGCTGAGCATTGCTCCCATGTTTTGCAATCTGATTTATTCATGTTGTGAGCAAGACACAGCGGAATAGCTCTGAATTCTGTAAATGACTCATCTACTGTATCCGCAGTGACCCCTCTAGTATATTTAGCTGGAAATGGCCACATCACAAGAGCGTCAACCCATACGGATTCAACACAGTCAGTAAACATTCCTTAAACGCTTTCATGCACTGTGTTCTGATGTACTCAAAGGGAACGTTTTGGGTCGCAGCCAACTGGCATTGATCATGATTAGTGACAACACGGTCCTTCTCTTAAAATAGCCTGCTGCATCGACTGTCTTTTTAGCCGGGTGAACTCAGTAAAGGGGATCTGCAATAAATCAAGAAGATTACGCTCTTGTGTGAAAGTATAATTGCTTCTCTGTTCATCATAAGTCAGAGGTTGACCGCCACTGCATTTATACAGTTATTTATTTCCCATAATGAAGGAGTGTAACCTATGAGGCTTCTGTGTAGATTCCTAAGCATCCATCTCTGCATCAGTGTCAAAGTAGAGAGAGTAGAGAATCTGCTGTTAAACCACCTTGATGTGGTCAGATATTCCACAGCTGCACACAGGAAAATAGCCCACTGTCTCACCCACCCACAGCACACACACACATACACTCAATGCACACAACATGGAGATTTACCGTGGGGGTTGTTTTCCCAAAAAGGCTGTGCAGCAGTTCTCATAACATAAACTAACCCTTACCGCCATAACAAGTGTGTGTTTTACCCTCCACGGTGCATTGCAGTGATTCTTAACCACCAGGGCACAAGATCAAGTTTCTATATGTAGGCCGGGACAGCTGCCTGTCCTGTTCGTGTCAACATCGGAACCGCTTAACCCATGCAGGAATATTCCATACTGTGCAGCACTGTGTGGTACCTCGCTGTTTGTCAGACTTGGATAATGGGGAATGTTTAACAAAGTAGGACGTGGGACAAAGTGCAAAGACTTCCTTTGACGGAGGGACAGTGTTATCCTTGTTGGGGAAGAAACAATTTAAATATATAGCTACATAAATATTCAAGGTACATAGCCTGCATCTGTTATTATGGAAACATGTGGTTATCACTGTGGGGCAATTGCTCCATTTATTAATTTATGATCAGTGGATCAGCATTATCTGTTTCACTCATGAATGCCAGACTTTTACAGTTACATTACATGTATAAAGATCTCTAGATGATAATATGGCTGAAAGTTTCGCAACTCAAAACGTTATCCATCTTCCAACTCTTCAAAATGTGGCTTTATAAAGCCATCCAACCCTTGATAAGCTTTATTAGTTTAGATAGTTGCCCAGTGTACTTTTTATCAGGTCCACTTTCAAGCTGATACAGTGGAGGCAAATATTTGAACCCTGTATGCGACTGATATAAAGAAAGAGGGGAAAAAATAATAATTAAACACACACCAAACATGACCTGAATTTTTAAACTGATCTAATGACAGCGTAGACAAAATGATTATTCATTCATTCATTCATTCATCTTATGTAACCGCTTGTACTGTGAAGGGTCGCTGGGAGACTGGAGCCTACCCCAGCTGTCACTGGGCAAGAGGCTGGACAGGTTGCCAGTCTATCGCAGGGCTAACACAGAGAGATGGACACCCATTCCAAAGTTATTATTTCGCATATTCATTCAATACATGCATTATCATAAAACACACTTAATATATATATTTTTTTGTAATTTAAAAAAAAAGTCAGAATAAATGCAATCCAAGGAAACTGTATCATGACAAGTTCTACCAGCTTGTGTTAGTAAAACAAAGTAGCACATGCAGGATTTAACTGATGAGTTGCAGGAACTTATCTGATATCGTTTCTTATTACTAAGCTACAGGTGTCAGGCCAACAGCTGAACCCGGAAGATTTCAGATATGCGGTTTTTAAATTAGTTACATCCAGTGCACACAGGGAGAATAAAAATTCCCCATGATTCTCAGTGCTTCCTTGTGTTGATGCCAAGGCATCTATTAAAATTTTAAATGATCCTGTTGCTGCCAACGGGCGGCACAGTGGCGTGGTGTTTAGCACTGATGCCTCACCGGGTTTGAATCCATGGGCCGACTGGGCCTTTCTGTGTGGAGTTTGCATGTTCTCCCTGTGTCTGCGTGGGTTCTCTCCGGGTACTCCGGCTTCCTCCTACCGTCCAAAGACATGCTCATTAGGTTCATTGGTGATTCTAAACTGGCCGTAGGTGTGCATGTGAGTGTGAATGGTTGTCTGTCTCTCTGTGTTAGCCCTGCGATAGACTGGAGACCTGTCCAGGGTGGACCCCGCCTCTCGCCCAGTGACGGCTGGGATAGGCTCCAGATTTGAGCATAACTAGTTCCAGTGTGCTGCAGGTTTCCTGATAGGAAGCTAAATCTGACATCAGTGGATAAGTGTTATCACTGAAGTTGACCAGTAGATGGCCTCTGGTTGCCACAAACCAAGACCGAGCAGACCACTCATTGAAGACTTCCTGCTCTGATTTACAGCTTCAGAAAACTGGAACAAATTTATTTGTCTGTCAGTTTCCTTAAGACATATATTAATTAATATATGAATTATGCTAATGAGAGACCATACTGTGTATTCTCATTAAAATCTCTCTTTCTCTTGGCCTCCATGGGAAAATTCTTTGAAATGGAAAGAAGTTATCACACCATTGCAGAAAATACACAATGAATTAACTCTTCTTAGACTTTTGATTCACTCTTTACTAAAGAAAATGTTATATCAATCAAACACTAGCTATGGCGTGTCCAAAAGTGAGGAGAACCTTCAAAAGTCTCAGACCACGTCAGGGCTTAAAGGTCTTGTTGTGACTTGCGGTAAAGAACCACATCAGCTGATAAACTCTCTGACTCCTCCACAAGGAACTGACTAACAATCTAAAATAATTGATGCCAGGAAATCCAGTGTGTACTATTCACAATTTTTCGACCACTGACAGTCAAGAGAAGATCTTGAAGTCCGAAAATTGAAAGCCCTCTGGGCACAGAGGGCTTTCCAAAGTCCCATTTAACTGCAGTGAAATGAACATAAGCTGACACAGGAGAGGTGGTGTCCTGTTTCACCGTGCACCGCTGATTCACTAACACTCTCTGCTGGAAGAGTCATCAGAAGGAAATGTTACCTGCGCCCTCCTCCTAAGGCCAACGTATGAAATATGCACAGCAACGTCAGAATGAGCCATTAGGGAAACCAGCTGTAACTGAGCCACAATTACCATCAGCACATTTGAAGAAAAAAAAAAAGAAGCTGCGTGTGAAAAAACTGTTAAACATCGTGGTGGAAATATTCTGCTTTTGGGCCGTGTGGCACAGAAAACATTGAACGGATGGAGATAAGAATATATTCCTCAAATAATCTGCAAAATCTGAATGCGAATGTGCAGCAGCCAGTCAACAAAGAGAGAAGAAACTTTACAGGACAATAAGAAATCAAAATCTGCCGTGAACTCCTTCCAGGAAACACAAGTTGATGGTCCTTTAGGCTGACCATTGAAAAACAGCTTTAATTCATCTTACATTTAAGACATTTGGAAGCAGAAATGGATCACAGCAATACATTTAAGTGGAGGCTATTAGTTTATCTAGTTATGTGATATTTTTTAGAGTTAATCGTGTCCGTACAGCATAATGAACTCATGGTGAGAGGCTGAAATGTGTTACAGTGGGGTTAAAATGGTGGCAGGATGGGAGCTGTATACTTTCCAATGTTGTTTATGGGAAGGGGGAAAGAACAGCCCCTGAAAACTCTTTTCATTATCACAGCGAGAAGCTGGACAATATAACGGTATGCGCCTCCACCCCCTTCCCTCTCCAGATCAGTGCACTGCAATGCCTGGTGGGAAATGAAGTCTCCACAACGCAGCGTTCGCAACGCCCACCGAGGAGCTGCAGCTTCCAGGGAGAACTACCAATACCGAGATGCGCAGCTAGGGATGGTTTCCGGTAAGTGCGTAAAATGTTTGGACCGGGCGCTGGAAGAGGGGGGAAAGTGTGAGGTGAGGAAATGACCGGTCTGCTATTTTTAAATCGACTGTAACAAATTTCACAGGCGGAGGCGGAGGAGGAGAGCGCGTCAGGGAGGATGCACGAGTGCTGAAAATAAGCCACGGTGAGTTTTAGGGGGATTTCTTTAATATTTATTTTTATTTTTTATTTTTTGTAACGCAGACAATAACCTGCAAGTTGAGCTCCAACTTGGCCGATGCGAAACAAGCCGATGTCGCGAGTAAATTGCACGTTGACGCTGCGATGCCGCGCGTGAATGCGCTGGCTTTTCTGCACACGAGCGGGTGCCACAGGGTCTGCGTTGCTCTGCCGCAGTTTTTAATGATATCGCCTCCTGGAACCATTTTTTCCCCCACTGATGCTCTGCACGGGCGTCCACGCACAACAAAGGATGCGTGTGATCGGCAGGATGTAGATGGTGTGTGCCGATGATAGTAGTCGGATGTGGGATGCACCTCAAAGGTCCGTGTGCCGGCGTCGTAAAAACGTGTATAGAATCATTATTTCCAGCATGTCTTGTCTCTAATCGACGAGGATGCGGTAAAAAAAAAAGAAAAAGAATCATTTTCAACACACATATTATATTGAACTGTAATTTAAAGCTTTATTTTGTAGGCGTTTTAGCTTTGCATATGACTTTACATCTCACGTCAGTAATAATAATAATACTAATAAGCCATTTTTTTTTAAAACTGCATGGGCTTCAGGGGTTGTGTGTATTTGTGGAAACATTATTGTGAAGAACAAGCGACAATATGCTGATAACGGATTCCGTTTCGTGTGACTGACGTGTTAATTGCGGCGTTTTTGCACAAAACGTCGCAAAAGGCGCTTGTCGGCGGTGCTCTTATTTTGAAATGTGATCCCGGAAGTGGCTGTGCGGGCTGCGGCCGGCTTCACTCTGGTCTCTCATTCAGCATCTCAAGTCCACTGGCGCGAGATCGGCTCCCACGGAGACGGAGAGGAACAGGTCGGTGTTTCCTCCTTGTGCCGGGAGTAACAGCTGTTTGGTTTGATGCTTTGTACGCGATAGACCGAGTCAACCTCTCAGGTAATTTGTATTTAAAAAAAACAAAAAAAAAAACCGGATGTGTACCAGTCAGTCTAATCTCGGCGATAGCCTACAATTAGAAATGAGCGCTCCATTTAGATCTAATTAGGACATGGATTGTTAGGGCTAAGATGGGAGATGTGCTCTTCTTTTTCAGGACCAACGCTGCGCTTGCATGACCGTGATATTTAAGTGTAATTGACAAAATTGATATTATTATTTTAAATCTCCTGTATTATTGACCCAGAAGAGTGAGTTTTCCCTTCATTGACATTCTAAGATACTGCCTTAAGGAGTATACAATGAATTATTCAATCAAGTGCCAATTCAGCAGCAGACTGACACCATTTCTCTGATGGAAACCCCAAACAATGTATTTATCTTTTATTATTACTATTATAATTACTTATTGTCTGCATATTCTCTGTTGTGTCTGTTACAGTACATGGTCAGATTAAATCCTGGCTATGATGTTTGTCTCTTTTGCAGTAACATGCATTTCCTTTGTTGTAATAGCTCCTGAAGTTAATTTGCTCTTCCCTAGAAAAATAAAATGCTGCCTCATGGCTTTGAGTCTTCGCTCTTTCCTCTTCCCATTGGAAGTTCCCGCTTTAATGGGCCATTAAGAGGCAGCCGCAATGGTAAAGCTGTCATCTGGGCCTGAGTGATTCGGTTAGACCACAGATGAGACTGATCTGTGGATGAGATTCCTCCGAAGCTCCCTGCTAAACGTCTCCAATCCTCTTCCTTCAGAGAGCAGCCGCTGGCAGAGATGATGGGGCGGCCTGGCTTCGAGGTTGTGCCGGCAGAATGTGAAGCGGTGTGCACCGTGTAAACGCTCGTTGCGGATGGTCGATTGGCTTCGGTTGCACGCTCGGCTCCCCTGCAGGTTCGGAGGGACGCTGAGGAAGAAAAGTTTAGCAAAGGCGAGGAGCATTTTTTGGGCTCCTTGTAAAAGTGGGCCACTGGTCCCTGCGGTGAGTGGTGCTTTTCTGGGGCAGGCTCGGCGATGACGCTCACCCAGCCCGGATTGAGAACAGGCACCCTCGTCCATCCATTTTTGTGGAGAGGTGTGGAAGCTGTGCAGCTCGGACTGCGGCTCTGACTCAGTCGCCACTTTTTAAATCATCTACAAATCTACCTTCTTTCTCTAGAGCGGGCCTGTAAGTATGCTTCAGCTCGGTCCACCTGTCTCAGGTATGTAATCAGTTATTCACAAGTTTTATTTTGTAACGGCAATGCCAGTCACAAAGTGTGGAGTTAATCATTTTCTTCCACCGACTTGGCGGCTTCTTGCCCTCAAAACCCAAACCCTGGAGTGAGAAGCGAACTGCTATTTAAAGCTGGCACAACCCAGCCAGCTGCTGCTGTTTCTGCTCCCATCGTAATTGAATCTAGTAGAGTGCGCCAGTGAGGGTGTGTGCACCCCGCAGAAGATTACACAGTCGGGACTTCTAGGCGGCCTGTAACGGCTACTTTCACATACCTGATTGGCAGTTCCTGCTCGTGGGGAGTGCGTTTGTGGTAAGGGAGCTGGGAAGACGACAGGATCCCAGCTGGTATCATCCATACGAAGGAAGTGGGTTGTTACGTTTCCAAAACGAGGTGGCTCACTCTGTGCAGAGCCGCGGTCGATTATAGGATGAATCATGATGGATGAGGCGGGGTGGTAAGTTTGGCTCATTTGTTTAGTCTCCTGTCTGAATAATTAAGCCCTGATTGGGAGCCTGTGTCATTAATTGGCCATGTGTGTCGTGTCTCCTTCGACCTGTTTTCCCCCCCGACGCCGTTGAGGGACTTGCGGTGGCCGTCAAAAGCCTCCGAGACTGCACCTTTCATGATGGTGAAAGATGATGAGTGACAGACGTCCGTCACTGTTTGGACAGACTCATCACTTTCAAATTGATTCCCCAGGACAGAGGGCACGGAGAGGGTTAACGACTCAAAAAGGGAACTAGGCCATCAACATCCCTTTTTTTTTTTTTTACGGGCGCATTCTGTGAGTGGCTGTGAGCGTGACAGAAACAGCAAGTGAAACAGAGCAATATTTAATCGTGGAATGTGTCAGCCTGAGCCAGTTCTTTTTTTTCCCCTCTGTGTTGTAGTTGATATTCAGCAATCCACGCAGGGGTTATGCATATACACGGTTACGAGGCAGGGGCTGAATCGCCAGGAAAGTCTGTGTGTTTGTACGTCTACCCCCTCACCGCCTTTAATCCGCTGTTACATTCAGACTCCAGAGATATTTTCTCTTTCTGCGGAACACTCACCGCTCGGGCTCGATTATTTTGAGTCATCCAGTCAAGGCTGTGGCGCTGGGCGGGAGTGTAAAAAATTTCATCTCCGACCACGAACGCATCTGCCTCATGCCTCGGTGGTGTTGGGGGTTCTCCTCCAGCCTGTTTGTGTGGCTGCGCTCGGGGGGAAAAATTACATCAAGGCCCGTTTCACGTGCTTTTAAGGGAAGATTATTGGCCCTGTTTGATGTCTAAGTGTCGTTACCGGCGCTTCTTCTTTTGGTAGGGAAGTTCACCTTTGACCCTGCCAGTAAATTAGCCTGAAGTGGAATAGAGAAGAATGCCTAAACTCAGAATATAATTAGATAGGTAGGAAACCACCTCTCGAGTTTGTGGATTACACTGCCGTACGATCACATGATCCCTGGACAGACTTCTTTTCGTGGTAGGACATTGATCACTGATTACATTAATACTTTTGTCAGACAGCCTTTTTCCGTTTTCTCGCTATACGTTGAAGATTAAATTGGCCCACGAGCCAACGGGGCTGCAATTTGGTTAGACCAGTAACTCACTCAAGTGTAAGACGATACGGAGGACCAGAAGTTTGCCTTCCAGTGAAATTCGTCGGTAATGTTTCAGAGGGATGCTGAAGGAATTTTGTGGGCTTCTTCGTAGATTGGGGAGTTATAACCAGAAGGTTTTTTTCACACTTGATCTTTTGGTTTCGAGGCAGAGTAATGCAGCTAATTTATGGGGGAAAAAATGAATGGATATCTCCTGTTCGGGGAGTAGGGATGGTATTTCTTTAATTTTATTATTATTTAGCAATTCAGAACTTCTATAAAATCCACAAAAATGGTTGATATGGCACAGGAAAGTCCAGTGTAACATCTTAAAACTTTTTTTGCAATGGGCTCACGTTGTCAAGTACAGAAAGGGAACTGATCCTCAGTGTTTTTTACTCTGTGACATTATTTACTCATAAGTCGATCAAATAAATACTACCTTGATATTTTTGCATTATTGATAAGTCTGCTATTTTATTCATTAGTTTATTAGCTATAAAATGTCAGAAATTGTCAAGGTTAGGTCAAAAACACAAAGACATGTAGTCTTGTCATGTCATGTACTCCAAAGAAACGACAGTAACTCCTCCCAGTACCCTGTTTGGGTAGATTTTTAAGGCTGGAACTGAGAAATGTTTGACATTTTTGCTTTAAAAAATCATTAATTAACCACTTTCATCATCAGTATCCTTTCAGATTCGTTTTCTGGCGATCAGCTCATTTAACATTCAGAGAAGGCGATCGTTCACTACTTTCCCATCGTGCCTCCTCTCACAGCCACACTTACAATTCATGCCCACCCAGTTTAATATTTCCATCCTCAATACACAAACCTATCCAGCAGGTGAACCAAAGCACCTGTTGCTCTGCTTCTGAGTTTGTTTTAAGAGTTTTAGTCCGTACATTGCAAATTCTTTTCATGCGTCATCTCTCCGTTTGGTGCCAAACTTCTGCCTGAGCTGAGTGAAATCACAGTTGACTCTGTTTCGCCCTTCGTTCCTCCGTCTTTTTACTCCACATTGCAGCCCAGCTCCAAAAACAGGAAAATCTGCTGTCTATGTTCCAAGTACAATAATTTAAATCCCCAAACATGGCGTTGTGTAACGCGACTGTAGCCAAACAGTAGAAAAGAAGCACAAGGGCTGTAGACTGTACTCCTGTAAAACTACGGTTTATTTTGAAGGAAACTGTTGCATCAATGTTTTTCCTTTAGATTTCAAAGGTTAATTGACCCCATTTCTTTCGTGTTTGTTTGTCAGATCAGTCAGTAACTAAAATAATCAGTGAATATTTTTTTGCCGTAAGTAAGTGACCCACTTCAAGTGTATACAAACTTTGGTCTATAGTTATGAAGCGACGCACTTGGCCAGCACAAGTGTTTAATTATATAAGAGAAGTGTTGTGATGAGAGTGTTTTGACTTTTTACATGTGAATAGAGCAGAATCAAAAGTGGGAGTGTATGGCAGGAAACCATCCTCTCACTTCCAGCAGCATGACGCCACACAAATGGATTGACAACATCTATGTTTGAGGATGACTGTTTATTTGTAGCCCTTCACTTCAAGTTTTACCATTCTGTGTGTTTGAGACGTCCCTACGCTGAGCTTTTAAGAGGGTTTTACAAGCTCATTTTAATACATAAATGTTTCTTGTGGTGTCATGTTGCAAGCTGACTAAAATCCTGCCTCCTGTCTGTTTGGCTTGATCCACTTTAAAATCCATATTTATTTGTGATTACGATACTAAAAATAAGCATCAAACACATGCTCGTGACTTAATATGTACCTTTGTTCTCAGGCCCAGACATTCTGCTTTAATACGTTGGCATCTTCTGAACAGTATGCGCAGGTTTCCGAGAATCCACAGGGCCCCATTAATTTTTGACATGCTTTATGACTAACTATGATGTCACCTGCTTTTCTGTGTGTCAGAGGGCTTAAGATGGGAGGAGCTGGCACCATCAGCATGCTGGAGACCTGAAAGATACTACAGTACCGCTGCTGAAGACCTCGACCACCCCCACCACACCCATGACTTTCTACAGTGTAAGTCTATGCCTTTTTATATTTGCACAAGTCGACAACTAATGATTCTAAAATCCTGCACAATGTCTACGCAGTAAATGTAGTAATTGAAAAAATGACGTGCTGTTTTAGGGAATAAACATAAAACCTGGAAACCATAGAATTATATATTTCATTGACTGGAAGTTTGATAAATTAAATTATTGCAAAAAAAAAAGTATATATAGTAATTTGTATATTAACATTTGCATAGATTTAAGTTTTTGCAAGATTTAAGTTGACACCTTGACAGTGCCAGTCCCCCTTGTTTGCTTAATTAAGCAGAAAGATATTTAAAATTTTGAAAATATAGAAACAAATAAGTTTATGGAAATTAATAGAAGGAAAATTCAAAGCAAAAATAATACAAAAAAAATATGTTCAGAAATATGTAATTAATTAAAATGAATAATAAATTCATTGTTAAATTTTAAAAAATAAACGTAATTATTTAGAAAATGATTACAGAGAGGTAAATAAATACAGAAGCAAATTATGACATATATTTATATCATATTTTATAAATTTATATCTACATACAAATTTTCATTCATTAGCATTTTGTACATTTAATTTATTTCTTGAGTCATTTATTTTTAAATTTTGGCAGTTTTGGTCCTCCATACCGTTTTAGATTTTTTGAATACTTTCATACTGGGTATTAAATTAAGTGGCTATAATGGATGTATGGCTAATTTAACCAGAGTGTTGATTGAATTTGGAAAATTACAGTTAAAATTGCAGGAGTTTAAGAGAAAAAAAAAAAAAAACAGAATCGCTGCTACAACTCCACTGTTTTAGTTGGAAGTGTCTCATCTCACGTCTCAAACTGTTGTTTTTCAGGAACCGTTGATTGGTGTGCCTCAAACTCTGTAATGGAAAATCGTGGTGAGTACCAAGTTGCTGGTTGTGGTTTGTTAAGTGCAGTGTTAATGCTGTGTTAAAGCTGGAGATCCACTCCTCTCGACGTACATCCACTGTGTTTATGGGATCTGTCTAGCCTCAGCGCATTTTATGAGCCTCCAAGAACTACAGCCGTACATCTTCTCAGCATCTGAGTCTGACTGAGGATCAGTTTCCCCTCCCAGAGCTTGGTTTTTTAGGGATTTCCCTGGTTGACAAACATCTCTGAGTTATGTGTGTGTGTGTGTGTGTGCACTGCTGGAGAAGAGAAGGTTCAGTTAACATCAGTCGTGTCAGTGTTGTTAAAATGCTCACGTGACAACACTGGCCCTCTCTTGTCTTCTAAACAAAGCAGCTGTGCAGGAACAGGAAGTGTACCTTGATTATGTGTACAGGTTGTATGTCGCCCTCACCTTTAGCTCTTCAGTTAACCTGTTCCTTTTGTATAACTAGCCTGCCCACGAAGCAACTAAAAACATCTAAATATGCATGTGCTAAGTAAGTAATAGTGATTATCATGTAAGACTTCCTGTTGAGATATTTCACAATAAAAGCCTTACACAAAGCTCATCGCTCCACCATTGGAAAAACATATTCTGGTGTGGTTCAAAAGTGATGCTTTAAGGAAAGGTTTGACATTTGTGGAAATACCCTTGAACATTAGGTAGTTTCAGACCAGATAGTTCTGGGGAATCTATTGGGACTACTCACAGGGGGACATCCCTGAAAACTACATTTGTGTCTGAAGTGACATGACGTATAACAACAAGCCTGGACTATGTCTGCTTTGTTCTGTGTTTTGTTCCATTTTTTTAGGCTAATGTTAAGAACTGTAAACGGCTAACGTTTATCATATCACCATAAACAAAACTAGTAAAGGTAGAGCTTGAGCTGGGAGAGTGCCTACCATGAAACAGGAGGTAAAGATGGAGTGCTAGCAGCTATGATCTTTCTCAGTTCCTGTGGTGTGGAAGCTCTAAAGTGGGGGGATGTTTTCCAACAGTTATAGGAACTACCAAAAAAAAAAAAGAAGGCCCTTTGGTCCAAAAGAGCTTGGATCATGCATGTCTGCACATTAAATATGAATCTGTCAAGCTGGAAGCCCTTTTAGTTTAGGGAAACAGCTAGCATGGTTGTGTGCAGATTCTATTTCTTTGTGCTAAGCTAACCAGCTGACTACCATCCTGCATTAGATTCCTGTAACGCCACTGTCCCGTAAATCTTTTTAAATCAAAGAAAAGACGTCATGAGCAGCTCAGATCCTCTCATGTGTGAAGGCGTTTTTAATGAAAGCCCAAACTGATCAGAGCAGGTAGAGCTTGAAAGCAGCACCCTTTTTTTGGCTTGTTCTCCACTCTCGTCATGCCAGACGGGGGCTGGTATGTGTTTGTACGTACGTGCGTACCTGGCTGCTGAGAGTAGCCTGGTCCAGTCTGTTATCCAGGTCAGGCCAACAGGTTCTGGGCTCATGCGGATTGGCTCAGTTCTCTCTGGAAGCCGGCCCGGTGTGGAGGCTGTATGTGGGGCACAGGGAGAGAAAAGGAGAGCTGCAGAAACACGCTAACTCTCCATCTTTAGAAACGGCCCGAGATGCAGCCAAACACTCCGAAAACTCTGATTTATCCAGGCATAATGACACAGCTCAGCGCACTGGATTCCTCTGAGGCACAGGTTTTCTGAAGACACTACAACCTCAAAGGGATTGAAAGTACTAATTCATGGGGTCCAGTCCGCACTCCTTCTTTTCTCCTAGTTTAGAGAAAGCGGTCGCCTTTTCTTTCTTGCTTGCTCTGCCTCTCTTTATTCAAGCTCCAGCCAGTTCAAAGGAACGGCTCTCCTTGGCAAACATGTTTCAAAGTCATGCTAATGCCTCCAAGTCTGTTCAAACTGTGATAAGAGTCTTGGAGATGTGTATAAAATGGTGTCTGGAGGCATTAAGTGAGGTGAGCAGCATGATAAACACCCTCTGCTAGTTCTGAACAACGGCAGTAAGCTAATATTAGCGTTCACGCCCGATATAGAAATAGCAGCGGCTATCTGACCAACACACCGACTTTTTGACTCCACTGACATACCTGCTTCGCCAAGTTCAGTGTGATTCTTCTGGGATTCACGTCAGCGGTTCGTGTTCACATGTTGAGAGGAAGAAACATCTCAGACATACTTGACCTTTGCTCAGTTCCTACTTAAAGTCTTGACTCTGATCCTGTGTAACATTTCCTCTTATTAACTGAATATCTTCAGTTTCCTTTCCCTCCATCCATCACATTGAGACTAAATTAAGGTTTTTCTACGTCACGTTAAATGCTTTATTATTTTTTTTGTGTATACAGTTACTATAGCCTCTGTTCTCTATGACCTCTCAGCTCTAGAAAGGCACAAACGGACACTTGTGTGTTAGAGGGATAATTGTTTAGTGAATGTACAATGTGGTCTAAGCCCTGTGGTTTCAAGTCTAGTTTCTTCTCTGCTGGTTAAATGTTTTATTTTACTGCTGGGCCTGAGTCATGCAACTTTCTTTCTTCTCCTGAGACCACAGCATACTTTACATTGTGCATACATTACCGGATGCAGACATTGCGCCACATACCACGGCACGCACGTCAAATTGAAAACACAACTCGTCTTTCTCCCAGGAATGGTAGGCATCTGTCAGTGAATGCTGACCTGCGCTATGAGCCAAGGAGGGAGGGTTGTTGAATGAGGGGGAGAGGGAGTCCAGCTCCTGGAGGGAGGGAGGGAGGGAGGGAGGGAGGGAGGGAGGGAAGGTCCTAAGGAGACTTTGTGAGGAAGAGGGAAGAAGTGAAGAGAGAGGCGCAGAAGAAGGATCTGAAAGAGCGGAGGACCTTGTTGAGGAAGGAAGGCAGGTGCAGCTGCTGATCTGTCCAGGGAAAGTGCGCACGTTTCTGGGTGCAGAACAGGTAGAGGCCCCTCAGGGGCTGGAACATGGGACAGAGCCTTCGTGTGGAGAACTCGGCTCAGGACCCACAACAGCACAACAATGGCGGTGAGTTTCTGGGCTCACGTATAAACTCTGTGTACTTTACACAGTTCTCTCTATTCTTCTACCCCTATCATGGACAGCAAACAATTATTCTCTTACTTGATAGTTACTGAAGAAAGCCTCGCGGAAAGATGAGGCTTAGAGAGTCTGTAAATGCACAGACTCCTCTTTCTCTTTCACAGCCCCTCCTTCACTTTCACCACCACAAGGAATGTTAAATCACTGGGATCACGTGGATGAATCCCAGCTGTGTTTTTACACACTTATGCATGTGTTGTTGCGCACATATTTTCTTATGTTACACTGCACACCACCCTTACATCATTTAGATGGTTTTGAGTTTAACGAACTACCCAGTAATGCATTTGTAGACGAGCGTGAAACATTTATGATGTTGTGCTCCACTGGTGTAAACCTGAGTTTTCATTGAAACGCAACCTTCTACAATGAACAGTCACCGTGCTTATAACCGATCTGTGCCGTCATTTAAGTAGATTAAATTTCATAATCAGCTCTGGCAAGATTTATAATTAGGCTGGAAGTATTTCCCAACTGTTGGGCCCCGTGGTCTCTTATGTAAGTGATCAGGACGGCTTTGTTAGCAGACCCGCTACAAGCCACGGTCCATTAAGACAACAATCTCCTTTAACCACACGCTCACCTGACCTGACCAGGCCTGACTCACTGAATCATGAGGTTAGAAGGAAGTCTGGAAGATGTTTGAGAGAGTAGTAGGTGTGTCTTTGGGATGAGGTTACGTCAGAGGAACACAAACACACACACACACACACACCGAGTCACACACCCCCATGTTTCCTGACTGGTGTGCCTTATCTTGGCAGAGCTCCCGATTCCTGAGCATGGCTACTAGTTCTGGCCTAGTTATGAATGGAAATGCGTTTTATGTCATCATTCATTAGTTTGACTGGTATCACGTACCTTTGAGCACCGTGTTTCCGTGAGCTATGGAGTGCACTGTGTTATCGAGCATGAGGGGAAGAGGCTGTCTTTGTTCTCGGGGAGGAAACGGCACTCCACCCTGATTCTGTGACTGTTTCCATACCCCCCCCCCCCCCGCCACACACACACACACACACACACACACACACACACACACACACACACACACACATAATGTCTGTACTCTTTCTCCCTTTGTAGCTCTCTTTTACACTTTACTCCCATTCCCAAACCCACAGCCACACACCGCCGTAGTGCCACCACACACCAGACCTCTTCTCACTACAGCTGAAACAATGACATGTTGGAGAGGCTAGCTCTGTATCTGGGAAGAATAATTTTCAGTGGATCCACAGCTCTCTTCATTGTGATAATTGAGTTGGCTGCCCTGTACTTTTTCTCGTATTGGAGATATTTATTTTATTTTGTTGCTGTGGATCGATACGTCTTTTAATCAGGCTTCAGCGGTGGATGTACAAGTCTCCGAAGGATATGGTCAGTCATCTTTCTCAAACGGATGCCTGCTGCATGGGCTGAGTCCTCTGTGATCGTCATCTCTGCAGTGCTTTGGAGTGTGCAGGCCTGGCACAGCCAGCTCTTATCGTGCTTCACTGGCTTCAGCTGAGCCACTGTATCACAGGCTTCTCTGGCAGAACAGCCTGCTGTGTGAGAACCTCAGTTCTGGATCACAGAGAAGCTGCCTTAAGCAATGCTTAATCTGGATGTTATGGCAGCTGGTCTGAATCCGCAGATTTCCACCTCGCCAAGATAAGCTGGATCTCCACGGTGTCGACATGTCCCTTGAACCCGGACCCTCTTTGCTGTAGTTTTGAGCTGCAGCTTCTGCTCTTCCTCTGCGACTGGATTCCTGGGATATACACAGGATAGTTAAGGTTAAGTTTGCTGAATGGTCCCTGCTTCCCCATGGCATGCTGTTTCAAGTCCCGCCACCATGGAAGCTGGACACTTAACACCCCTCTACCAGGTAGATTAGTGTCTATTTCTCAAAATGTAATTTTTTAAACAGGCAGGAGAGGATACATTTGAAGAATTCAGGTTTTGTAGCACCTGAGGTTTTAGAGCCTGTCAGGGTTTAAAACTCTGTGTAAGCATTCAGTTCAAATTTTACCCTGGCAGCAGTGTGGAGTAGCGGTTAAAGAGTCCGTCCTTCAGCTGCAAAAATGGAGTTTGCATCCTGTGTCAGCAACCATCCACCACGCTAAAATGTCCCTTAGCAAGACACTGAAACCCTGCCAGCACCTGGAGTGCTGCTCCGTAGCTGGCTAACACTGACTTGCTGTGTGTTTGTCAAATGAAAAGTCTATCCAGGGATAATCTTATTGTTGTTATTGTGTTCCTCTGTTGTTTAAGTAAGCCACATCAGTGTCGTGTGAGAGCGCATTGTTGTGGGAATCAGACTGCGAGGCATATTCTGTCGCCGAGACATCCTGTGTGTGCCTGAGACTGCGTGTTTTAAATCGCACTCTTTTCTCTCTGCTGGTAAATATTATGTCTGCTGAATACAGCAGCTGCAGCCTTTACTAATGTCTGAAACTCTCTCCACGCTCAGCACTCTGTCAGTCGGCCTGTCAATCACCTAACCCAGACTGTGTAGCCATTACAGCAGAATGCCATTTAATGGAGTACTTCTAGCCTTAGTGACATCTCCTAATGATCAGCCTTCTCTAAAAAGGTTTCTTGACTGTTAGTTATATGTTTGGACCATGACTGGCAGTCTCATTCTGCTCCTTATGACTGCCTCTGTGTGTGCCTCTTCTCTACAGAAGCAGTGAGGGCTGAAAGGCTGATAAGGCAGTAGTCTCCATCCAGCTAAGGAATGTGAGCACTTGACAGTGAGAGATCCTGGCTGGACGCCAGTGTCAGAGCTCTCCCGTTAGCTGTGGATATGTGGAGGAGTCCATGAGCTCTCAGCATCACCCTGCCAAAGCACACTCAGTCCCCGAGAACTAGCAGCTAAAGATAATAGCAGCCGTAATGAGCCTGGCCCTCTGTACAAAGGCGGCGTATGAACGGAAAGCTCTGCCGTCAGAGCGCTGTTATGGGCTGATGTTTTGGTTTTCTCCCGTCTTGTTTTAAGTGGCAAAAACATCAGGATTCACGGGAAATCACCGCTTTCTGTCTGCAGATGACGAAGCTGAGCAGCACCACAGCACAATGGTGGGAGAGGGGGGCAGCACGGGGGACAGCACCCCTCCCCCAAAGCGCAAGGGCAAGTTCTCCAACCTCGGAAAGATCTTCAAACCCTGGAAGTGGCGGAAGAAGAAAAGCAGCGAGAAGTTCAAGGAAACTTCCGAAGGTTTGTGTTGTAAACTCATTGTGTTTGTAGCACGCCCCTCCCCTACTCGCCGTTCATATTGGTTACATTCAACTTTCACCAAAACTCCTCTGAGCATTTTCCTGCCCTGATGTTACAGGCCGCTTCAGCTCTCCTGATAGTTTCAGTGCACATATAGTATCCTGTTTTCATCCATGTGTCATCCCTCCGCGTGTGTGTAATGTTAATTCTTGTTTCTCGACGGCAGAACTGGAGCGAAAGATGTCGACGAGGCGTACGCGGCAGGAGCTCATAGAGCAGGGAGTGCTGAAGGAGGTCCCGGACAACGGTAAGAGGGCTTCTGTGATTCATCTGATGTGTTTGCGCAGCGGTGTCCGTTTCTGACAGCAGGGGCCCTGAGGCGATCACACCCACACAGATAGTACAGTTAAGTCATCAGTACATTATGGCAGGAACACTGTCCTCTCATCCAGCAGGTGTCTGGGACATATTTAAAAAGGGCAAATTTACTTTCACCTCGCTGTTTTTCACAGTAATGCAGTGTCTGTTTAAAATGACGTGCCACTCTCCGTAGCTGAGGGAAAGTGGAACGAATCATGCCCTGCAGCAAAATAGCTTTGAGAGGGGTGTGTGTGCAAGCGTTCTGCCTGCCCCGCTGTTGCAGGAGCCTATTTATTAAACCTACAGCTGCTTCTTCATCACACCAACAAACACTCTGACTCTCCGTCGAGCTGGAGTTAGGTGCACCTTCCTTCTTCATACTGAGAACTAGGACAATGATTTAGATAATTTTTACAGAAAAACATAGAAAACAGCAGTAAAATGTGACATTTAAGAAGCTGAAGACACTTTGAATAATTTAGTCATTTAAAATATGGCTGTGTACCAAATATTTAGTGGATAATTCTGGTGCACTTTCAGGACGCCTCAGAATGGCATTGGATCATTTTGTTTTTGCCCGAACTTTTCAGATGGAGACACCCAAAACGTGAAGCAGTCCTACGTAAAGAATGGCCACACTCTGCCTGTTGGGGGTGGAGGAGGTGGAGGAGGAGGCGGCGGAGGAGGGGTGAGTGGAGGCAGGAGTCCATGCAATCAGGGCAAACTCCCCTCAGAGTCAGACTTCAGGATGAACCCTGCGTGGCTCACCCAGCCAGACGACCGCAGGGGCCGCTCCCCCTCAGACGGGGACCGCCGCGGGGTTTTGCCCTCCAGGGGCACAGGACTGCATGAGGACGGGCGGAGAAGTGGCGGGATGGGGCCACGGGCGCACGGGGAGGGCGAGTGGAAGTCCAACATGGCCTGGCAGGGCCAGATTCACGGGCAGATGGAGGAGGGCAGACGCGGCGGCAGGCTGCACCCCGAGGATGGGCAGAAGAGGCCGGGCCTGCAGAAGGCCCCATCGGAAGACGGCAGGAGGAGTCGGCCCGCAGAAGCAGACTGGAAGCCAACGCTCCCCCGACATGCTTCGGCTGAGGAAGGAAGAGCCCGCAGAGGTGAGTCACGTCCAGTACTATTACTCCCTGCATTCGGAAATTTTCCACCAAATTTGACCAATCCATATTTGACAGCTTGACCTCCTTCATGAAGCTAGTAGATGACTCTTCAGTCTATGTTTTCATCCCCCCCTCCTTCCTCCTGTCACTTTTCTGCTTATGTGCTGTCTTCCCAGATATAGACAGGCTCCAGTTGGCTCCCAGGAGTCCTGCTCCAGCTACGCTTCTTATTCAGGAACATGAGGGAATAGCTCGTCCTCTCTTCTCCTCAGCTAATTAATGTGACACGATCACTATACCCATTATTGCCCTTTAACGCTGACACTGTCAGCTCAGTGATAATTGGTAAAGAGCCACAGCTAATTGATTTCTCTGAAAGTAATAATAAATAACTTGAGAAATGGTGGCGTTTTGGGCTGTTTTTAGATCTTGGCTGCCAGTTCTCAGTTTTAATTCTGTGCCTCTGTGCCAAACAGTGTCGGTAACATGAGAGGGACGCTGAATGATTCAGATTTGAGGAGTACGAAGATTATGCATTGTAATGGAAACAACTATGTTGAACTACTATTGGAGAGGATTTTATCCATTGTCAATTGTTCTTTCTGCCGATTTCCTTCATATGTCCCTCTCGGCTTTGCTTTCCATCTCACCTTGTGTTTTCCTTTTTTCTTTCTCTCTCTCTCCCACTCTCGTTCTATCTTTATCACATCTCCTGCTTTCTGTCCTCCTTTATTTCTCTCCTCTCTCTCTCCTCTCTCTCTACTCTCTCTCTCCTCTCTCTCCTCTCTGTTCTTCATTCTCACTTCCTGCTTTGCTCTGTGTTATTTCCTCTTTGGTTGTGTGGGACATCACAGTGATAAAGGTCCATCTGTAAATAAATAACCCCCGAGCTTCAGAGCTGCAGCTTTTAGGAATGGCGTGGGAGCAGCAGCGCGGGGGCGCGGTGGGGCGGTGGTAATTGCAGCCGCCTACTCTGTTTATCTTCACAGCTGATCCCTAGATAATGCAATTCTCAAACAAGTGCTAACCCAAAAAGCGCTTCGAGTGGTGAAGCACCTGAAAATGCGTCAGTGCTCCGTCTCTGAACTGAAACGGTTATAAAACAGCTATACCGAAAGGTATTCTATGAGATGTTTCTAATTCAGTAATGGAAAAGATAAGTGTATCTTGTGCATAGTTCCTGTCATGTGAAATATTTTGTACGCGCCACAGCGTCTGCAGTGGATTTTAAAGTTATTTAACTGGAATGAACTTTAATTATATATCCCTGTGTTACTTGTTTTCACAGAGTCAGACAGCCATTTTGTTCCCGACCCGGAGTCGCTGCGGGACACCCTTCGTGAACCTCTGCCGCCCAAACAGTCGATCATGCCTCCGAAATGGCTGATGAGCTCCACCCCTGAAGCTGGCGGCGAGGGTCAACCTCGGACACCATCCAACCACCCGACGTCCCAGTACCCGTCTCCCTCTGCCGTGACGTCCAAACCGGTTCGGTCCGTGTCTTCTGCGGGTTCCAACACCCAGCAGCAGCCTTCAGGGCCAGCCCTGACCTCCACCACTCAGGCCACCAAGCAGCCCCCTCTGCCTCCGCCCAAACCTGTGAACAGGGGCAACGCAGCCATGCTGGGTAAGTCCTGCTGGACAGCGTCTGCTTCCGTTAACAGATGACTTAGGGAGAGCACGTAAGCTCATGCAGCCTACATCTGCAGTCACAAATGTGCAGTATGAACTCTCAAATGTCTGCTCACTTAGCATGTGGTTTTCCCACTGGCATTTACAATGTGTACGTTTATGAGTCGGTGCACAAACGATGGTAAAGAGAAGCCTTGAACACAGCCAGCTACACACGCAGACATCCCTGTGATGCTGTTATTTGAGCAGCTTGAGCAGCTTTTCCCCGGCTAATTACTTATTACGCCTGGACTGTTCTAGCTGCAACTTTTCCACCATTTTACACTCTCCAGATAACTGAGTCTGTTGTGGCTGTGGGCCTGTGCTTCCACAGATGTAGCGGTTGTTTGCTGTGGGTTCGTCTCATGTGGGCTCTTGCTTTAATTCCCACACAGGCGAGGCTGTCTACTTTGATTCATTTCTATCTTAGCAGCACATCAGGTCATTTTGGTAGCTTTATAAACGTCTTGTCTGTGTAACTGAATAATCTCGCAGTTACGGCATGCTCTGGGGATTTTTCTTTTCATCAGTCATGTAATCAGATTGTCATGTCAAATGGGGAGAAAAAAACTGTACAGGCTGTCCTGTTTTATCCGTTCTCATTAGTGTCAGAAATTTAATACACTGAGAATAATGATGATAGTAAAATTTGAACTTCTAAGAGTTCAGCAGCTCCACCAGAAATCTAATTTAAATAACAAAATATGTCAGTGAATTTGTTTGCAGTTTACTGAAACTGTTCAAGCATTAATATTTTAAAGAGCTGATTCCAGTAAATGTGGAGCTACACCCTGGTAGGTGGGATTTAGTTTTCTCCAATTTGCTTTGTAACTTTATATTTAACAAACAGACTTGTGTTGGCGTATGATCTTCTAACTCTTGGCTAGTTGTACCTTTCTTTTGACGGAGTAAAACATTTGTTGAGGTAACGGCCTTCCTCTCATAGAACTCTCTGTGTAACTATCTAATGAATAACTCACAAAGTACCACAGTGTAGTTCCATCCATTAAACACTCCAGCTGAAGGCCTCCGTCTCCTCCCTGTTAGTCTCCGCCCTGCAGGGGGGAGAAAATGCTCAGCTTCCTCTCTACTGGTCCTGCTGGAAGCGAGAGTGCGACTATGATGTCTACCTGTCCCTGCCCGTGTACCTGTGCCGGCGGGCCGGAGGCCTGCGCTCAGGTAAAAGGATGCCCTGTGGTATCTCTTTGGCCAGGGTGCCAGTGTCTGGAATGCCCCCTTCAGAGCCTGCATTCTTCATCACGACGCATCATTTCTAGCTGCCGGCATATTCTCTTCCCAGCGCCTTTAACTTGTTGATTGGCCTTGATTGCTTTTCTTTGACTGTGGTATATAAGAACCGCATGCGTGCAGCGAGCTGATAATGAGTCCGCTTTGTGTGTGTGAGAGGCAACTTCTGCGTGAGTGCTGCTGAGTGTTTCTGAAGCTGTATTATTTGCCGTGTGAATGATGTAGGGCCTTTAGCGGGCTCCAGCTGTGGCCGGCGCTGTATCCAATGAATTTTATAGCTCTAATCCACTCAGCTTCTGCTCAGCTGGGATGGATGGTTGGATATGAATGGATGAGTGGAAGGGCGGGAGAGCGGAGCTGGGAACGGGTTCTAACAAACGGCAAGGGCTTCTTTAGAGAGGAAGATGCGATCGATTACAGTGCAGTCTACTGCATGCTTCAAGTGTGGCAGTACTGTTCTCTTACGATTCCTCTCTGGCACGGCTATGCTTTTAACACCGAGGTTGCTTTAAAGTTTTAAGAGAACCATATGAGAAGTATACAAATGTGCATGCAAATAATCAAAGGGTCATTTGAGCTTTTTGTTCAGGGGCTTCATGCTGTACTCTGCTAACAAATAAGTTCTGACGGGGGATCTAGTGATGAGCATGTAGGCTGTATGCAGCTTCTTTGTCTCTGTGACCTACGGCACGTGCTGCACACTGCTCTGTTAGGGCATTGTGTGCATATATGGCACAGTCATGTGATCTGACTGAGTGTGTGTGTGCATTACTGCTCAGTCAGACATGTGATCCCAGTGTTTGTTCTCTCGTGTTGAGTACACAACACATATGACTGATGCCTGTGCACTTAGGCCACAGAGACAAACTAAACTAAAAAAATAAGGCACCTGCTAGCGACTCACTCAGACGCCAAAGCTCTAGATTTTTGGCTTTATTTCACGCTTTTTGATTAACTGCTTTTCCTCTTGCAGCTGACTTTACACAAGCCACAGGGGGTGCCAGTCTTGTGCCAGCCAAGCCTTCTCCTCCGATGCCTCCTAAGAGGACCACCCCGGTCACCAAACGCAACACAGAGGACTCGGCCTCGAGCCATCCCATCAGTCCCTCGCCGCTTTCCCTGGAGGACCACAGCAGCCTCCCTGTGGGTTTCCAGCTGCCTCCCCCTCCTCCCTCCCCGCCCCTGCCCACTCACAGACCACCTTCGCCACCCCGCCAACACATCCACACCCACCACCTCCACCATCAGCACTCCTACCCACACCCACTGCCCCAGCCCATACCGATGCTGTTTGACCCGCCGAGCCCGACCAACGAGTCTCCTCAGCGCCCGGCCCCCGTGCCCCTGCACATCATGATCCAGCGAGCCCTCTCCAGCCCCGGCCCGGCTCAGCCCCATCCAGATGGGCTGCAGCGTGCGCACACTCTGCTTTTTGAAACCCCTCCAGAGTACCAAGGAGATCGTGGTCGCCCCCTGCCTGTCAGCATCCAACCGCTAAAGCTGTGAGTTTCTCAGTGTAAATATAAACAAGGTTACCTGACAAAGAGAACAGAAACATGTAGTTTTTCTGCAGTATTTCTGTCTACAAGAGAGAGAGAGCTTTGAATGTGACCTTGAGCAGCCTCCGCATTCATTTTCTAGGCTTTATACACTTCATACTTTAGCTAGAGAAAATCTTACCTTGATCATTGTAAAGTCAGGAGTGGCCAGAAGGCTGAGAATATGCATTTATACATATAATATGCACTTCATTTATTAAAGCATACCACATCTTTTTAAATTCTTCATTTCTATTCATGATGCTCAACATTAGATTCATTTTCCCTTTCTGTTAGATCTGAAGATGACTACTCAGAGGAGGAGGAAGAAGAAGATGAAGATGATGAGGAAGAGGAGGAGTATGATGGGGAGATCCCCCAGCCGGAGCTGGAGCCACGGAGTCGGCGGTGCTTTGTCGGCGATGCCGGTGTTTGTGTCATCCCAGGAGGAGATAGCAGTGAGGAGGAAGAAGAGGAGGAAGTAGATGAAGAAGGTGAAAATGAGGAGGACAGTGACTCAGATGGTCCTGTGCATCATAAAGAGGAAGACTCAGATGAAGATGAGGAGGATGAACCCCCTCCTAGTGAGCATGAGCGTTTTGTTTTTTCCCTATGAGAAGCTTTAAGCATCATTTAGTGCGATTTAGATTCTGTGTCAGCTTCTTTCTCTGCTGACCACGTCTCTCTACTTTGCTCCTGTCCAGGCGCCCTGGCCAACAGGGTCAGGAGGAAGGACACCCTGGCTCTGAAGCTGAGCAGCCGTCCCTGTGCCCCTGACAGGGACCGGTTCACCCAGGACAGGAGGGATGACCATCCTCCAGGTCAGACTGGCCTCACCTGGCAGAGCAGGGAGCAGTGGGAGGCCATTCGCACGCAGATCGGCACTGCACTCACAAGGTAACGTCTGCGTTTGTCCTTTTATGTTTCTCTTAAACTGATAATGTGCACTTCCTGAAGAAAACAGGAGATCATTTCTTAGATCTTTGTCCTACTTAATGGCTGAATGACAAAGTGATGAAACTGTATAAAAATAGTGCTCCCTTTTTTTTTGGTCTTTTTTTCCCTTCAGGCGACTTAGCCAGAGACCCACTGCTGAAGAACTCGAGCAAAGAAACATCCTTCAGCGTTAGTATTAACTCTTTCTTTCCTTTACACCTTTTTTTTCTGAAACAAAGATTGCCACCACTGACAAAGAGCAACGCTCCTTTGATTCCGCTGCTCCTTGTGTTTGGACTCATTTGTTTCTGGTTTTTGCACAAACACTTAACCTGATTATTTTTGCTATGAATTAGTCTTGTTAGTGCAATAAAGTTATTTAGTAAGTAAGAATTTACACTTCAAATAGGTTATTTGAAACGCTCATTACAGTTTAGATCTAATTTTGGAAACTGCTTTCCTTTTATTATTATTTCTTTACACATTTCCTGCACATCAAACCCAGCTTTCATACCCAAGTCTAAATTAAGCTCTGTTGTCCTTTCCTCCTCCTTGTTCTGTCTTCAGCTAAAAATCAGGCTGACAGACAGGCAGAGGTCAGAGAGATCAAGCGCCGGCTGACCAGGAAGGTGAAGCTGCACACCTACTACAAACATCCCTCTGTCAAATCATGTATTCGTCAGATCTTAAAGTGACATTAAAAAAAACACAAAATCTCTGTTTTATCGTAGCTGAGTCAAAGACCCACAGTTGCAGAATTACAGGCAAGAAAAATCTTGCGATTCCACGAGTATGTGGAAGTCACAGATGCCCAAGATTACGACAGGAGGGCGGACAAGCCGTGGACCAAGCTGACTCCGGCTGACAAGGTATTCAGTTAAACATACGTTCTGTAGGATTACCCACATGAACAAGATGCTCCGAGCATTGTTTCAAATATATCAAAGTTTTTGTATGTTAAGAAAATAAATGAACTGACGAATGTTCTCAACATTTCACGACGCTGGATTGTTTCACATACTCTCAGCATAAACTGTGATGTTTGTTTCCTCCCAAGTTCACCATTAACTGAAGTGTTGTCTCGTCTAGGCAGCCATCCGGAAGGAGCTCAACGATTATAAGAGCACCGAAATGGAGGTTCATGAAGAGAGTAGAATTTACACAAGGTATACCTTTCCCGGTTCAGTCTTGATCCTACAGATTACACTCTTGTATGGTTTGGTCACACCAATGGTCACAATAGTAACAGAAAGCAGTGGTGGAATGATATCCAACTCCTGAAGTACTGTAGTAATCCTAAAAACAAAAACATGGCACAAAGAAGAAGTAACCCTTTGTGTCAGCTACTGTGTCTGTTTATCTGTATCCATTTCCAGTAATTAACACTGATCCACTGACAAAATGTGCACAAGTGGTCTTATTTTTAATGGATGCTGACAAACACTCTGCTTTCTCTGTGAGCGTTTCACAATAAACGCTACACTTTATTTCACCTGAGCACTTTGAAGGTGAATAAGTGATTGTAGGGGTTTGCATTGACAGTGACTTAGAGCTTTGTTACAGTCAGGATTCTGAACAACAAGATAAAGTTGAAAACTGCAATGCTTTACTATGAATCACTTCTGCATGTGAAAGCAATTTACATCCTATGCTGGAATGATGGACTCAAAGAAAAGTACTACATGTAATTGCAAAAATATGCTGAAAGATTTTTTTTTCAGAAATAGTATCAAAATAGGTCTTGATTCAATTAAAGGCTTAAGGATTATAAATGTGTGTTGATGCCTCACGGGATCTGTTTGTTTTTTGTTTAGGTTTCACCGGCCTTAACGTCCCCGCTCGTGGATAATGAAGCACTTAAGATCTCCGCGTCAAGAAGCTGCTCCCTCCGCGGACCGAACGGCCCTTTACGTTTCCAGAATGTACTGTACAGTTTAATCAGGAAAAAGCCTGGAATAGACTCAAAACAAGAATGCTTCTCGCTTGCCCCTCCCATCGCCCCTCTCACTACATCGCTTTCGCTGAACCGAGGTGGTGGTGGGTAAGGACCAGATGCAGTATTCCTCCCAGACGACCGGGGGAACCACGTGCCAATGAAGTGAAGAAGTGGCAACGGACCTACAGGGCTTACTCTCACTCTGCTGCTGTGTGGTACCCCTCAGGGACTCGGATTTAGTTACTACCTTTAATGCGGCCTCATTCTGTGTTGCCTTTTTTCTCTTCTTTACTGTACATAGAAAAGCTAACTCATCTTGTTAATGTAATAACATACAACAACGGTAATAATAATCATGATGACCTATAACACTTCACACAGTAATAATAGATAATATAGGCGGAAGGCTGCATCACAAGCAGGCTGGAGGTTGAAGACTGGGATTTTCTGCTTTAGGACTGGATATCTCTGGGATATTGTGTTTTATATTAACTGTGTACAGACTGCTTATTGATATTAGAATGAAACTGGGAAAGATCTAATTACAAAATATTCTGTAATGCACAAGATATTTTATATTGTAATTTTGATCACATGAGTAGTGACTGCTTTCATTTGAGCCTTTTTTATTATTATTATTATTTGGCTTGCCTGTATTTGTGGTCGTGACGTGAGGTGGCCATTTAAGCGTCAAACTAGTTTTAGAAAAAGGTGCAGGTCAGGAGCCTGTCGTGTTTTTATGTGTGCCAACATGCACAATGCCTAAAGGACTATAGGATACTGGTTTTCTTCTCATTGATTTCTGCAATCCACTGCATGAGCCAACACAGATTCTGGTGCCACTGGATCTGGATAATATTCATTTATACTTTTTTTTTTTTTTTTTTTTTTTTTTTTTAATGAGTTTTTGTACTTCCCTTTAAAGACTTAACATGCAATGCATTCTGTAGCCATTTTGAATAAGGTCATGCTGATAGCGTCCATATTAAGAGTTAAATCAGTCAAAATCCGCTGTATTGGCCAAGTATGTGTACACATACAAGGATACAACTTTTTTTTTAACGTAGGTTGTGAGTGTAGATCAGGGATTTGTCAAAAAAAAAAATAATAAATCTGAAAATGTATAAACGGCCTACAGGGAGTCTGGCTGGAACCTTCTGCAGAATTGTTTTATCTTGTATTGTTGTCTGGCCAGTAGCTTACAGGGTTCTCTATGCTGTGTACAGGTTGATATAGATTTAAACTGATGCTTCTGTATATCTTGTCTTCCTTTCGTTTGAAAAGAAACTTTAAATATAAAAGTATTATAGGTTGCTATTTTTTTAAGCACAAAATATTAGTTTATCATTAAATGCTACAAGAACGGGAATATGAAAGTGTACGTTTTCTGTAAAAACTAAGTTCATTTTTAATTGAATGTGGAACTCTATGAGCGGACGGTTTTCTTTTTATTGTAAATAGTCACATCTGGATCTAATTAAAAATCCTATAATTCCTTGAGCCCCCTGTGAAATGATTCCTTCTTCATATTACATATGGCAAAGAGGCACACCTTCATATCAGTCCTTCACCATCGTGACAATACGTGCTCAGTGTAGACTTAAGAATCTGCACAGTATGTTCCTTGAAGATTAGCTGATAAAAGGTTTTAGAAAAACGGCCTATACAGAACGTTCTTTCTCTGAAGGCTGTATTTGCAGAAAATTATTATCTCCTGTGGAGACAATTCACAGAAAATTTCCTAAAGGGCATCCGAAGGATTCAAAAAATTACCCGTGGAAACATTCACAGTGGGGAAAAAGAAAGGTTGAGTTGGAATGACTACAGCTACGAGCTAGGTAATGGAGTGACAAATGGTTGTGGAAAACCTGCCACCTTCAGGGAACCATGAAGACCCTTATAAAGGTTATTTATCTGAACCTGAATGTAGAATCTTGTGTTTAGCAAAAAAGAGTTTGTACTTTTTTTTTAATGAAAAGATTAAAGAAATAGCCAGGACCTAATGGATACTACATTCAGATGTGGAGTATTTTAATCAAGCTATTAAGATACTACAAGAGCTGCCTGAAATCATTCATTGTAGGGAATCACAGTGTTTAGTTAACTTGACAACTTGGATATCAACCAAAGTGAAGAAGAGCCAACTGGTGAAGAACCTTCTGATCCCTTGTCAGATGGCAGTTTTGGTTTGTTCTCATAGTTGAACCAAGTGTGACTGGTCAAATCCTGTAAGGTGCAGCTGACAGGTGATTGACTTTCATGGCAATTGGTTCTCACGTGATGGATTTGTTCGACCAAATAGTAATCAGTCGAGCATTTTTACCACTTGTGAGAGAGGTGAGCCAGTGAGTGACTAGTGGATGCAACTACAATTAGTAGCATTAACAAATAAAAGTGGGTCTTCATTCATATAGACAATTTTCTTGCTAGCCATCCTTGAATGTAACTGTCTTATTATTATTATTTTTGCTGCTTCTGCTTCTTTGGATGTTTTATACAGCTTTGCAAATAGTTTTATGAGCATTACTGCCACCTTCTGAAATCTAATGTGAATCATAACGGGTGCCATGCACACTATCAATTGTCTTATGACACACTATATTCAATTCTTATTCTCAGTTTAGGATAGTGAATGCGCCTTACATTGAGTTTTTCCTCCTCAATCAGATAATGTAATCTTGATGTTTAATTTGTGAATGCAGAACATGACTCGTAATGTTATTGTTATTTCAATTAGGGCCTTAGTTTATTGAACATCAATGCCTTTATTTTCAATGAGTAAGTCTAGAATAAGTAAAATAAGTCCGTTCAACGCATCACACAACTTTGTAAGGATTTTATTTATTTGTTTGTTTTTTAAAATGCGGCTAAATTTGGTGGAAAAGTCGTTCGTCTATCTAGCTGCACGTGTTTTCTCGGTTATGGATGGACCCCATTGATTTCCATTCATTTCCCGTCTGCCAACGCTGGTGCTACTGTCTCTTTAAGGAGGCAGGCGTCACGGACCGACCAAAAATCGTGACGTCTCGCGTGCGGTGCATGTTTCAAGACCGGGAACAGACGGTGCACGTCCAGGCAAACAGAAAACTTCTTCATATCACAGGTTAGTAAGTTATCAGCTCCTAAATTGTTCAGCTGGGGAGAAAAATCGTGACAATAGACGCTTAGCCAGTGATGTGTGCGCAGTTAAACCGATGGGTTTTGTTACAGCGCTTCATTCATTCCCAAATGTCAAGCTAACGTCGCTAGCTAGCTTGTGCTGGCTAGCAAACAGTTAGCTAGTCTCATTCAGAAACAGTATTGTTTAATGTCAGCGAACTAACATAGGGTTGGGAAGTAACAAATGTGTTTCCTCTTGTTTTCTTATTGTAATAGTTGTGAATTGTGTCTTTTGACGTTTGTTTCGTATCAAGAATAGGACTAACGCTCAGCCACATACAAGTCGCTCGGCGCCCTAGCTAACTCTAAATGTTAGCAAGGGCACATGGGTACAGCCAGCGTTAGATCACGCAGCTTAATTTAAACTTCCCCTCTTTGCTTAACAACGCTCTGACAGCACGTATTCAACATGTCCTTACGAACAGCTATCGCCTAGTATGCCGCCTGTTAGCACGAGTGAAAGCTAGTGTAAAGTGAAGCTTGGCTCTAGTCTAAGTTGTAGCACTTGTGTCTTTTAATTGGCCAACTCTGGTTTGTCACTAGCATGGGAGCACAGCTGCCTCTCTCTCTAACCTTCTGACAGCTGTTGGACCCAAAGGGTTCCTGGATAGTGTTACTGCTGCTGTCCCCTGTCAATATACAGTGTGCCCCGCTCTGTAAATGCTGCATTGTACCTCTTCCTTACTTATGCTACCATGCAGAGCAGTTGTTGGAGCTAGTAGTGACCCATGCTCTCACAGGCCCTCAGTGAAACATTATGAACTGGTCACACCGTGGGGTTTGCTTTATATGTACACAGTTGAATCTGTAAGAAGCTGCTATGTAATCTGCATAAGGTGTTTAATATGTAAATGTGTTTAATATTTTGTGCTTGACTGCGTCAGAGATTGTGGTTCAGTTATGTTGACATTTTGATAGTCGTCCTTACACAATTGTCACACGTTAACAGCTGCCTCTCACTGCTAAACTAATTTAAGATAAGGCTACTCACCAATCTTCTTTTTTTTCTTCCTCCAAGTCCAAAAGCCTTGCTGTCATGCCACCTAAAAAGACCACCACCAAGAGGAAGTCGGATGCTATTGTGGAGGAAGATAAAGGCCCCAAGAAGGTTAAAGGTAAAGTTTTTTTTAATTTGTTTGATATAGTATCTGTCTTTATAAGACTAATGTTGTCATTAGTTCCAGAGATTTGTGGTATTTACACAATGTTTTGCCTCTATTTGGCACATCTGGTATGTGGCTTTGCTTTTGTGCAGATCTTCTCTGTCATCGTACTTGTTTTAATCCTGTCAGCTTTCATCGACGTAACATCGATTACGTTCTGAATGTCCCTCACACATGGACTAGTCTCGGAATATTTGTTGTGGGCGATGCAGTAAATGTATATGCTACATATTTATTTAAATTGTTTGCCCAGCTGTAATGATTTCAATTAAATATGCAGTAGTTGCCTAAAGCTCCATGTAATTTTTGTGTGTGTGTATTTGTGTACCAGTTTCCCACAGGAGTCATGGCAAGGAGCCGGGTCAGGTTCTTGTTTTGGGCCAGGGTGATGTCGGACAGTTGGGTTTAGGCGAGAATGTCATTGAGAGGAAGAAGCCGGCACTTCTGTCCCTACCAGAGAAAATGGTGCAAGTGATAGCTGGAGGCATGCACACTGTGTGCCTCAGCGACACTGGTCACGTAAGTAAACGTCTGTCTTATTTTGTTTTAGGTTAAAAATTGCATGACGTAATTCTCGGCTAATATCTCATTTAAGAGAATCTAAACTGTTTTTTTTGTTTTTTTTTTAGGTCTACACTTTTGGCTGCAACGATGAAGGGGCCCTTGGTCGGGACACAACAGAAGAGGGGTCAGAAATGGTCCCAGGTAAAGTGACACTGGATGAGAAGGTGGTCCAGGTGTCAGCTGGAGACAGCCACACAGCTGCACTCATGGAGGATGGATCAGTGTACATCTGGGGCTCTTTCAGGGTTAGTTAACTGCTGTTTTCGACGTACCTAGCCCTCATTTCTTGTTAACTTCCCCCATATTATTTTGTCATTCAGTTTCCCTGATAGCGTGTACTCTTTTCTTTTCTTCACGTTCATGTTTGTAGTCTGTATGTTGTTCCTGCTGAGTTAATCGTCCCCTCTTTATTCCGCTGCATCTTTCCTAAACTTTCAACATATGTGACCCATCTTTCCAGGACAACAATGGTGTTATTGGTCTTCTGGAGCCCATGAAAACGTCAACCGTTCCAGTGAAAGTGCCCCTGACAGAACCTGTTGTGAAAATTGCTTCGGGTAAGAAATTGTTTGTTTGTTTGATATGATTTGTATTTGTTCACTGTGTTGTAACTTCTAACCATGCCCCTGTTTTGTTTTCATGAATGTTTTAATTCAGGTAACGATCACGTAGTCATGGTGACACTGGAGGGAAACCTTTACACATCGGGCACGGCAGAGCAGGGGCAGCTGGGAAGAGTGCCGGAGCATTTTTCAAACAGAGGAGGCAGGAAAGGTCTCGGTAAGTAACAAAAACACTAAAACAGTCACGTGTCTGATAACGGTGTGTTATGGTGGCTGCTCTAACTGTATCCTATTTCAGCACGGCTGCTGGATCCACAGATTGTAAAAGTCAAAGGGAAAGTTCACTTCATTGATGCCTTCTGCGGGGCGTACTTTACCTTTGCTGTGTCAAAAGAGGGACACGTGTATGGATTTGGTCTCTCAAACTATCATCAGCTGGGTCAGTATGCCATATCACAGTTTATTAATAGTGATTAGTGATAATATGATAATATCTGATATTTATTTCCACTTAGCGGTTCGTCAGTTGCTAAAAGCGTCACACATCATGAGTGTATTCTTACAATTTTATGTAAATTCATCTGTCTAGGCACTAAAAACACCAAGATGTGTTTTGTTCCTGTAAAACTCACATGCTTCAAGAACTCTACCACCTCCTGGGTGGACTTCTCTGGAGGACAACATCACACACTCTGCCTTGATGCTGAAGGTAACCAGACCTCATCTGATCCAAGTACACCTATTTAATTGCACCAACACCAGAAATATACAGGGACTTTTTTTTTTTCTTTTAGGCCAGGTTTATAGCCTGGGCAGAGCAGAGTACGGCCGTCTTGGTCTCGGCCAAGGGGCTGAAGAAAAGAGTGAGCCCACGCCTGTGACGGGGATGGAGCCAGCTAGAGGAGTGTCTTGTGGAGCATCAGTCAGCTACGCCGTCACCAGAGAAGGTGAGAAACAAAGCAAATGCAGCAGAGGATTGAACAATCAACAGTTTTTACATAAGGGTGTCATGTATATATTGGTCTTAATGCAGCCTTGGTGATTAAAATTCTCCTTTCATATGTCTTGCATAACCCCAGCTATTTCTGTGATTCAGCTGCGGACATTGTTGCCTTTATGTTAGAAGATAAATATAATGTTGGACATAAATGCAGTGTCAGTATCACACTCTTTATATGCAGAGCCCATCCACTTCATGACCATAAAACAGCAGCTCTCTTCCTCTGCATTCACGCTTTACAGAGGACCGTCATTATCCACTTAAATGCAAAAGGTCTTTTGAAAACACAGTCGTTGGCCCATTTAAGCACGGCTGTATGTACATTGAATATATTCTATTACAGAGAGAGCTCTTTATACTGCTGGATGATTCTTCTTCAAATTGCACTTCTTTGCTTTCCTTATCTTCCTCCTCTTTGTTGTAGACGACTACAACAAAGTATTTGTCTGCATTGCTTCAAATATAGTACAACCTGAACCAGTCAATCCTACGCAGTGTTACAAACAGGACGCTGGAACTGTCAGACAGTCTAAAAGCTTTGAGCATAAACATGTCCACTCTTCTTATTGTTGTCTGTGCTTACTCCTGTATGATTCAGGATCTGTGTATGCCTGGGGCATGGGCACCAACCTGCAGCTCGGCACAGGAGAAGAAGATGACGAGTGGAGCCCTGTAAAGATGACCGGCAAACAGCTGGAGAACCGTGCAGTACTGATGGCGTCCAGCGGAGGGCAGCACACGGTCCTTTTGGTTAAAGACATGCAGGAGAGCTGATGTCCTTCTTTGAGAGAGTGACGGGAGGTATTTCGATCGGTTTTCGCGGCGGGGCCTTGTTCAGGGTGCCTAAAGTCTAGGGAGGGGGTTAGTGACTTCCTGTGTTCAGCCGGAGGAGTGTGCGATGTGCGGGGCGGAAGGGGTGACGTGAGGTTTGACCTCTTTTATGAGAACTCTTCTTAGCATGGAGACATTGTTCATGGATTTTTTGGTAGATCATGACAAATGAGAGACTATTTTTTTAAATCTAGTTTTTGATGTTCCTTTGAATTCTTTTCATTAAAAGTCATTTGTATGACTGTAAAATGGTATGTGTGATATTTGTGAATTTTACTGTGCATGTACATTAAGGAAAGGAGAGTTCAAGCTGTTTAAACACTTCATTTTAATCTTTTCTTTAAAGCAATAATTAGACTGAACTTGGTTAAATCTTTCTAAACGGATACTTTGCACATTAATACGTAGAATCTGTAGACAAGCGCTTGAATATCGGCCTTTGCCCCCAGAGGCTACGTCATGAGATTATAGCTGATGGGTTCCCAGATTGACCCTGGTTCAGACAGAACATCTAGAATTGGTGAGTTTGACATGTGCGACTACTGTTCATTGTACCCTGTGCACACAAATTGTTGTCACTATTTGGACATTTGTTAACACATCATACTGTACCCTGAATTTTGTTGCTTTTCCTGTCTTAAAATAAAGATGATTTTTAAAGGGGAAAAAAACATTTTAAATGATATGCAGCAGTTATGGTGTTAATAGACACAAAAACCATTTTCTCATTAGGGCTTCTCAGATGTGACCTTTGGCTTATATGTTGCATAGACTGTCGGTCAGATAAATGATGCTTGTTGGAAAGCAGTTTGTTAATTATTCAACAAAACAGTGGTTTAATACATGAAAGAAAGTTTAGATTTGTACTTTTGGTCTTACTGTGCAGTATTACAACATGGTTTAAAAATAAAATCTAGGAAGAATTGTTCAAAAATAACGACCATGGCAAATTTATTGTATAAGATAGACTATCCAAACTCTAATGCTTTAAAGAAACCTCTTTGTGTCTGCTCTTAATGTTGATTAAGGTACACAGGGATGAGGAAACGGGACATTGTTATGTTTCCGCCCTTTCTGATTGTAAGTGCCCTTCATCCCATAGAAATAATTACATTGAAAGGGCACCATCATCATCATCATCATCTCCTCTCACTGTTTGAATCAAAAATTTGTACCCACTCTTGATTGCTAACAACCACGTCTATACGAGGGGACGTCAAGAATGTAAATCCCAAACACTTCAGGAGGCAAATGTTGCTGAAAGTTAACACATCAAAGCTGCGCACTTTTTGTTTTTATGCAGATTAAAATGTCTCCTCTTCCTTTCATCTGACCATAAGGATTGAAGATGACGTGTAAAGGTCCGAGTACCCGTGGAGAGAAAAGCTTTGAAATGCCGAAGTAGCTTTCGTAAGCAGTTAATGACCCAAAGTCCCTTCGCTTGTTTGTGTTTTTTATTACTCCCGTTTGCTCGATGACGAAGATGAAATGTCAGGAATACATCTGGGAGCACGGCTCACCTCTGTTGGTTTTAGAGCGCCTGTAGACGTACGATAAAAACAACAGCGGCGACTGATCCCAACTAATTCCACTGTTCTTTGTACAGAACACGTTTGAAACGGATCTGTTTTTTGTTTTTACAAAGGAATCCAGCTGGTGTGTGTTCAACTGATGAGAGAGCACATTTGAGCAAAAGAATAAGGGGTGTGCGAAAACAACAATGCTCTCATTTGCCAGTTCATTAGGTACACTAGTGAAAACAAACGCGTATAACAGCCCTGCACTAAACCCCCTTTTATGACAAACAGTGCTCAGTTTATTTGGAAAAAAGCATCAGAAAGGTGATAATTCAACCGCGTGATCATTATCGACGATGTAGTTTGTGGTGATGTTAAACTGAATGGAATTAAACACTAATGTGTCACCAGCCCGCTGACTATAATGGGGGATGCAAAAATAGTGGAAACGTGCGTCGGTGCGACACAATACAAGTCAATAGTACTACACAGCACGGCCTCCAAAATGAAAACACACTTGAATCGACAGCTTTTCTGTTATTTGCCGAACACCACAGCCTTCAGGACGACCAGGTTTAGTGCAAGACTGATACCGTCTCTAGTGAAGCTAATGAACTGGCACATTTGTGTATTTTTTTTTTTAGTAACATTTGTGGAATACAAGACAAACTACACTGCCTTATACAAACGCTGTTTCTCAACTGATATGTCCCACTACTTACTTGGATCTGCAATACTTTTTCTTACAGGCAATAGAAGCAACATTCATGCATTTTTTTTTGTTGTTTAATTGCATGACCTCTTGACATCTATTATTTTAAAGAGTTAACAAAATTACCAAAAAGGCATTGACTGTGCAGATGTAGCGTAGGTAGGCCTTAAGTGATTTAAGCTTTGAGGTGTCAGCGGATGTCTAGGAGGGATGATTTGATCAGATTTCAAAAAAGAAAAAGATCAGATTTTATTCAAAGTCTAATAATTTTATAAAGTCTCACAACACAAAGAGACTTTCATTCATTAGCTACGACATCCTGCGATTAGCCCCCTTCACTCACAGAATGTAAAATGGGATTTTTTCATGATGCATGTAGGCTCTAATCTTCATCTCGTTTAAGTGATCACAGAGGAGAGCGGAGGGCCTCAGACACCTGCGCCGCCACGCATTTATTCTAATAACGGAGAAGGCAGAATTGATGACAGCGTCTGGCTGATCCACTCGGAGACGTACAGCGGCTCTGCCTTTCGGGAGCTCTTGTTTGTGTAGCTGCCTTTGTGTGTGTGTGTGTGTGTGTGTGTGTGTGTGTGTGTGTGTGTGTGCTTTATGCTGCACGTGCGCCACAGGCTCTTTACGGGCTGCACAATGACATTCACGTGCAACAGGCCCACGCAAAATGTTGCAGCGTTTAACTCTGCATTGATTGAGATCCGCCGGCTCTTGAGCAACCCTGCTGCTTCTTTAATTAACTTATCATTTCAGATTGTATTGAGTGCTGTTTCTCAAGTGTGTCTTAATCAAGAGAGTTTTTTGATGACTTTGGAGAGGCTTTACTTTATCAAACGATCCGTCTCTCATACACGCACAGAACATACACTGATCAGGCGTAACATTATGACCACCTTTGTAATATTGTGTAGGTCTCTCCTCATCAGAGATGGGCCTTCTGAGGGTGTCCTGTGGTGTCTGGCAACAGATAGTTGTTAGTGGGGGCCTTTGAGTCCTATTTGTTGAGGGGAGGGGCCTCTGTGGATCAGGCTTGTTGTGCGGTGTATCCCACAGATACTTGATCAGTTTGGGATCTAGTGAATTTGGAGGCCAGGTCAACACCTTGTGCTGTTCTTCGTGTTTTTTGAGTTGTTCCTAAACCGTTTTTGTGTGTGTGCCTGTGTCAGGCTGCATCCTGCTGCATCCTGCTGCCACCAAGGAGTGTCATTGCTATGGGGTGGGGGTGCCTGGTCTGGTCTAGGTGGGTGATACATGTCTAAGTAACATCCACACGAATGCCAGGTCCAAACGTTTCCCAGCAGAACATTGAATTGTCACGAGATGGTCAGTGTTATTTAATTCTCCTGTCAGTGGTTTTAATATTGTGGCTGATCGGTGCACACACATTCTTGGATGAGGATGTGGGATATTTAACCATCTTGCACACAAACTCCTTCCAACATCATTTGTGATTCTCTGCCATGATGACTGTGGTGAAACAGACGATGCGTGTGAGAGAGTACGTTTCACATTCTGCATTTCTCTGACCTCGTGCACAGGAAACTTAATAGGGTATTATTAGCAGATGAACATCCCTCTTGCTGTTAAGCTGCTGCTGCTCCATCACTTGTGGAGCGTACATGTAATTACTGGTGATTGCCTTGATAGATTGGACTCCTCGTCCGGTGGCTCGAGAGCTTCTCGTGAGACCCGAGGCAGAGGACCGGCAGCTGTGCAGGGACTCGTGAGAAGGGCAAGGTCTCTTGACATGATGCATGCTTACAGATGTGGTACGCTGATAACACCGAGCAGTAAGTCCCAAGCTCCGTGTTGTGTGACTCATCCCCTCAACAGAGTGTCGCATAATTACTTACCGAGGTCCAATAAGATCACACAAATCATATTTATGGACAGCAGCTGAACTGAAAACAGAGTTATGGTGCTCTGTGAGATAGGACTCTTGGGAACTGTAAGAGAATTACTAAAGGTAGGAGGTATAATTTTCTTTTTGTGAAAGTATCTTTTAAAATCGAAGATGACGTCTATGTAAAAATAGGAGAATGAAAAACATTGTCTTTTATTCCACATGTTCGCAGTCTTCTGCTGGCTTCGGTATTAAGTGTGAGTTTTACAGGTACTCTTGAAACCTCCATCCACATGACCACCTGACATGACATTCGATAAACGCCTCATCAAGCTCTTCCCACACTCTCTCTTGCAGTGCTTGTCCTCCTTTGGGTGAATCTATGGTGAGTACAACGTGAGTCCGGTTTAGTCTTGACAGATGCCCCAGGTTAATTAGAGAATGAACCAGCTGAATCCAGTAACTCATGTTCTTTGTTAGTTTGGCTTTTTTTTTTTAAAAAAAGCTTTTAAGTAATCCTGGGAAGAAATATGCACGTATTTTCTCTGCCCGGGGTTAAGAATGCCAGGGCAGCTGATGTTGTTGAAGTCTTCAGCGGTGCTTCCTTGGCTTCTTGGACTGCTCTACCAGATGTGAGACTGGTTGATGTGCTGACCACATCTCCTGAGGCTGAGAGCACTTCTTCTTAAATTAGAAGTTTCTGAGGGAACGTTGCTATGTTCCCAGTTCATTTGCTCACCTGTCTCTGAGTGACACGTTCCCTGTTAATGCCCCGCTGAGACAATAATCACAAATCTTATTGACTGTAACTGTAATTTCTTTTAATAGTTTTTAGTTCATTATTTTTTGATAGGTTCATTTATTCATTCATTCATTCATTTTATGTAACCGATTGTCCTGCTTAGGGTCGTGGGCGGCTGGAGCCTATCCCAGCTGTCACTGGGCAAGAGGACACACCTTGGACAGGTTGCCAGTCTATTGTAGAGCTAGCACAGAGAGACAGACAACCATTCACATTCACACCTACAGCTAATTTAGAATCACAATTTAACCTAACGAGCATGTCTTTGGATGGTGAGGAAGCCCACGCAGACACAGGGAGAACATGCAAACTCCCGCACCACTGTGCTGCTCTAAGTTCATTTAATAATTGTTTTTATTCCTATGGTTCACATTATTTTATTATCTGAAGAATAGAATTCTCCCACAATATTATTATATTAAATAGATTAATCATAATGAAAAGCCTTCCTACAGAATTCAGTAACCATGCGTATCCGTTCTCCTCTTCCTAGTTTGCCGATTGTTTTGATGAAGTGGCCACCAAGCGGCACTAAGTTAGATGTCTTAAAGGGTTACCGGTGGGTCCCTCCTACTCAGAGTACTCGTAAAACCTCTGCACCTGTGACATCTTTTCATTACGTTATTGCTGGGAGCAGCCACAGACCTCTTTCCTCATACAGAGATAATGAGGAGTGGATCCGCAGGGGTCTGTTTTTGAACTTGTAGCTCTCAGTCGTGACCTATGCTGACTTAAAGTACTGCCACTTGAGGCGATGTATCGGATTTTGAACCACAAAGGTTTCAATCAACCAACAGATTTTTACATGTAAAGTCAGAAGAGATTTAAACAAGATTATTATATTGTTTTGGGTTAGGATTAGGATTAGTCTTTTTTGATAAATCAAAAAGAGGGATCTTGGTTTCTTGGTTTCTTGGTTTCTTGGTTTCTTACACATACACACACACACACACTACCATCCAGCAGTTTCCATGCAGTTCATGCAGTTCATTATGATGACTGACAGATGATAATACAGGTCCCAGTGCCTCTCTCGACTCTTCAGGAGTGGAAAGAAACAAACAGTTATGCTGTATGAAACATCAAGAAAGACAGCCGCACAGCTTTTCCGGCATTTTGTCAACGATTCATGCAAGGTCCGTTGTGTCTTATTACAAGCATCTATCACACAAAGCAGCAAAGCCGCGTCCTGAAAATCCATTTCCAGAATCTCTGCCTTTTCATCTGAGATGTCTGTCTGTTATGCAGGAATATTTACATGGCTGCGGCACAGTGCGAGCTGTCATGAATGCTTCAGCAAGATTCCTTCTGTTATATTTGCCTCCGTTAATTTAAGTGTGTGAGTGGCATTAGTTGGGGTCAAAAGACATTTAATTGTGTGTCACTCTGCGGCTGGTTGACTGGATCTCTGTGTGCGTGGCTGCACGTGTTGAATAGCAAGAGATTCTAGCTGTGAGAAAATTTAAAATCTCAGAACAAGGCTCTCTCTGCAGGGGAAAAATGTCACTGTTACAGCTGAGTTATCAGACATGTACGGTACTCTGGATCGCCTGGGTGCGCTGGATAAATCACAGATTTTTTTAAAGTCCAGCACACGGTCTAGCCATGTCAGGAGCCAGCTCTTAGTGTCTGGCTAAATTATTCATTTTGTTGCTTTGTCTTTTACACGGCGAACATATAGACAGAGCCATGTATATTTCATATGGGGACATAATACTGGAGTGTGCTATGCTCCGTAGCCCACAGGAAATTTTCAGTAAGCCCTCGCCCTTTCCCATCACAAATATCACTGCCTGCCTTGTCTCTTGACGGCAGCGCTATGATGTCTTACACATGAGCCTCGAGCTGTTGAGACTGAACATCTTTTATCCCAGCGAGAGAGGTGAGGCAGACTGTCTATCTGAGGTTTCTGTTCCCTGAGACTTTATCAGTCACAGTCAGTGGAGAACGATTTCAGTTATTTAAAGTCTGCAACATATTAAATGAAAGACCATCACCTGTAATGTAAAAACAGACAAGGATGTCTCTCTCATTTTCAGCCAATGTTCTGCAGGCCTCACTTGCAATTACAGAAAGCATGTCTCATTTAACTGTACGGCCCAGTCATAATAGGTTTTCTTCTATGGCGGCGTCTCGGTGCGACACGTGTAGTTGAGTCTTTAAAAAAAGAAAAGAACGCCACACGGTTAATTTGACTCTTTAATTCTCTGAGATGATTATTTATATTCTACTATTCTACTAATTATATTGTTGTCAGGAAGTCATATGAAAGGAAAAGAGCAGCAACAGATATCGTCTGCTCTGTGTAGGCTCTATCCTTTGTGTCATGGAGCACCATTTGTACAAAAACCATTAAAGACACACCACTTTAATAAGTGACGTGTTCTTCTTTTGTAACCGCTTGTTCCTGTGAAGGGTCGCGGGGTCTGCTGGAGCCTATCCCAGCTGTCATCGGGTGAGAGAGAGGCGGGGTACACCCTGGACAGGTAGCCAGTCTACCGCAGGGCTAACACAGAGAGACAGACAGACAACCATTCTCACTCACACCTACGGCCAATTTAGAATCAACATGACAAGCATGTCTTTGGATGGTGGGAGGAAGCTGGAGTACCCCGAGAGAAGTACCCGTTACAGAACCACGCAGACACAGGGAGAACATGCAAACTCCACATGGGCGGGATTCAAACCTGGGACCTTCTCGCTGTGAGGCATCAGTGCTAACCACCTCACCACTGTGCCGCCCAGTGACGAGTTCTTTTATTAGCTGTTTGTCGAGTCTATCCCTAGCATATTAGCCCGCTGTACTAAAACACTAAAACAGTCCACTGCAAGTATATTGTCACATATAAGTCACTCCCATAGCACACTCCAGTAAGTAAAAAAACAGATCTCTACTGCCGAGCCTTGGAGAAGTCATTAATCATCAGAGACAAATATTATAAATAATAACTTAACATAACAAAAAACACCATTATTTTTTTACTTGATAAATGTTTTAATACTCCATACTTTAATAATCCATCAGCTGGCTTGAAATCCTAATATCATCCCTGACTTATTCCATGTTGTGCTTTCATTTATTCACTCTTAGATGCCTGACTGGCACTTTAGATGCATCATATTCACCACCGTGAACACCACCAGGGACCCCTGTGGGCTCCGTCCACGTTGACCTGATCAGTAGTTCATACTTGATCCAGTAACCTAATTACATGTGAGGCTCCCACAAAACCCGTTAAGTGTTGACGGCATCTTAAAGCAAAATGTACATGACCAGCGACAGTATTTGAAAACAGAAGCACGAGGTACAACTTGTCCTCTCATATTTAAGTTTTAAAAAGACAAAAACAGTTATATAACCATTTATAACCATATCTATACAATAAAGCACTTTATCTACTGAAACTATACTCAAGGTTCAAACACAAACAATACAAACCAAAGACAACACAAAGCTGAAGAAGGCATTACGGTACATATGTTCATTCAACAGTGATTACTATAAAGAAAATTATATATATATATATAATGCTTTCTCTAACATATATAGTGTAAATAGTTATGTACAGTAACATTTGATTTATACAAGAGGAATACAAGTAAATCTTAACGGTAGCGTAAACCAATGAAAGCTTGAACCGCTACATAGCACATTGAAATACATTTTCACTTAATATGCCGTTACAGAACAATATCACATTTACATTTGATGCAGTGTATATACTGTTGATGTCCATTGAAACCACTGATGCAGAAACAAAATGAGAGGCAGCGATTTGACTTCTCAAACTGTACAAAAAGTGCCTCCTCGCTGTCCAGATCTTTTCATGTAAGTGTCCAGCAGTCATCAGTGGAAAACTGTTCATCGGCTTTAATCTGAAGATTCTTGCTGTCTGCTAATGCACTTGATCCATTCCAGTTTTGCCCCTGTCCCAGACTGAGGTTGTGCAGCCACCTCACTGTGAGTGGAGACAGCAGATCCACGTTCCTCTTCAGCTCCCCTATTTAGTGTTATCTGTGATAGTTTTGTTTCTGCAAAAACAGAGCAGCCAGGAGTGGAAACACTAAATCAGCTGAGCACAGCTAAACCAGACCTCGTTTCAGATGTCTTTCACAAGCATCATTCTTGATGCATTAGTTTCATAAAAGCAGGCAAAATAACAGGGAAAGGCGGCGCTGTGGTCACACAGAATATTACCTCCTGTAAAATGGTTCTTAATTATGTGTGTGGCCTTTGTAATCATTATCTCCTCTTACCATTACCAGAACACGAAATTGAATACATCCCCTGACTGAAATATCACAGACACCATAAAAATACAGTTGTAAATTAACATTCACGTTATTAGATTCTCATTATCTCCCCAATGAGGAAGAATAACAGCCTACAAATATGGTACAGTGCAAACGGGTAGTGTAATAATGGAGGCACATGTAGTGTGTAGGCTCTGTATTGCAAAACAACTTTAAAGCTGCTGTAAAAAAATGTGTTTTATATTAACAATGACTCAAAACATTGTCCAACAGACATATATACAGTAGAGTAGAGCGATAGAATAGCGTGGAGCATTTGTCAATTTGAGAGGCGGGCACCATCTGAAATTGGTGGAGACCAAAACGTAGCGGAAAGCGGAATGAATAAATAATGAATAAAAATAACGCAACGAAGAGCAGCTCCGAGTTAAACCAACGTTTTAATCTACTGGATGTGTAAGTAGGCAGCTGTCGGCTAACGTCTAATCAACTCCAGTGGTGATAATACTCTCTATCAGTGTTGTGTGCAGGTGAAGTGGTTAATGCGACTTTAACCTGAAGCTGTGGCATCAACGGGACTTCAGTTCTGTAGAAATCTAAGTCCCTTTAGGGTTTTCTGCGAGCTGACAGACGCCTAAAAAACGTGTGAAATTGAACTTCAAATGAATGGATCTGACGTAAGCAGACTGCAGTCTGTATGGTGGCCATCGTCACTTCTGTCTGCCACGAGGGAGTCAGTCTGGTCTTCATCAAGTAAAACGGCATCATTAACTCAACTACCGTTTCCCATTGTTTGGTCATAAAAAGACACCTTGGTGGTATTCTCTGTGTGTTTAAGAGAAACGTCTTCCCTGACAGTCTGGTCATTAGGAGAGTGTAGGGCCATGAGTCCTATATGGTGACCTAATATGGTTGTGAAGACTTTGTTAAAGCTGAAAGTCAACATTTTCTCCCCTTTTCCTGTTTAATTTTGTTGAAGCAGAGCCAAACGATGAAATATGTGTCCTTTCACAGTTCTTTCTTAACTCCTATGAGTACATTATCTGGGTTTTATGTACACTCCAAAAATATATGTACATTTGAATACATTTTCCCAAACACAGGTGCACACCTTTTTATCATCCTTACAGAAATGTGTTTCACAAAGACATCTCATTATATGACACAGTCGATCATTTATATAGATGAGGCAAAAGCCTGCACTTGCGGACTCAGACTCCTGTGCTTGAGAACTGTGTGATCTCGGTCCGGAGGTCCTCCTGGACTCTTCTTTCCCCCGACTGATCCATGCCTAGTCAGGCAGGCGGCCTCGCTTTCGTCGCGGGAGCACAAATGGATGCGGGCTCCCGTGTGCTGTTGCGCGCCCTGGAGAAGCTGCTCTGCTCCAAGCGGGAGCGATAGGGCAGGCAGAAATCCCTGAAGCACCTCTTGAAGTTCTCGTCCAAAAAAGCATACAGCAGAGGGTTCAGGCTGCTGTTGGTGTAGCCCAGAGCGATGCACAGATGCCAGCACGCCACCACCAGGAGGTTCTTGTGGTCAATATCCACCACGGTCTTGACAATGATGAAGATGTGAATGGGAGTCCAGCAGACGATGAAGGCCGCCACGATCACGAGGACCATTCGGGTGATCCGCCGCAGGTTCCTGTCCTTCTCTTTGGAGCCGGAGAGCAGACGGACGCTCTTCAGGCGCAGGATCATCAGACCGTAGCAGATGGTGATGACCAGGACAGGCACCACAAAGGCGAAGATGAACACGCAGATTTTTGTCATGGTGTCCCAGTACCATTCCGGCTTAGGAAATCTGAGTGTGCAGGCGGTGCTTCCTGAGGAGTTAAAACAATTAGAAGCTGAACAGAAGGCTGCATGGAGAAGCTATTTCAAGTTAATAAACCAGCTCAAATGTGTTCTCTTTCACAGCGTGATTACTCCCTAAACTCAACACGTGGTGCTGAGAAGAAGATGCCCGTGCTGAGAGTGAATGTTTTTCTTTCCACAATAAAACTCCCTCACCTTTATCGGTCACCTTGGTAACAGCCATGATCATGACGGGGACTCCGACAGCAGAGGAGAGGATCCAGATGCAGACGTTGATGAGCTTGGCTTTGGCAGGTGTGCGGAAGTCCAGGGCCTTCACGGGATGACACACGGCAATGTAGCGGTCCACGCTCATCATGGTGAGCGTGAAGATGCTGGTGAACATGTTGTAGTAGTCAATGGCGATGACCACTTTACACAACAGCTCCCCGAAGGGCCACGTGCCCATCAGGTACTTGGCGCTCTGGAAGGGGAGGGTGCTGGTGGCGAGAGCGTCAGCCAGAGCCAGGTTGAAGATGTAAATGTTGGTGGCGGTCTTCATCTTGGTGTACCTGGTTGGTAGGAAGAAAGGTTGCAAGTGTTTATAATGGACTCTGACTCACAGGCAAAGGGAGTGGTTGTTAGATGGAAGGTTTATATGTTCAAGGTTTGCCTGCTTCTGTGTTGCAAAGATTTCTTGTGGCTCACTCACGATTTCCAGTAAAATAATTTTGTCCATTCCTCTTCTCAAACAGTTACCTATTTCACTTTAAAAAACACTGTACCTAGGCTAATGAGAGGTTTTTAGACACATACAGTTGCTAGTAACACATTTCTAGTCAATTTACGCTGAAAAATCCTTCAAATTCATTTCAGATTCACAAACTCTTTTCTACAGCTGCCGTGTTTTATCTGTTTGCCTGATGAAGCTGAACAGCTGTTTGAAGACAGGTTCTTCCACACGAGTCCACAACATGACAGTGGCTGGTCACATTTAATTAAATTGCGCTTCTGAGGGCTTTTGTTGTCAGCCTTCACAAAGTAGCCGAGTAAGGAAGCATAAGGGAAGACAAAGGACTGTCTTTCCTTTCATGGTAATCCCTCATATGAAGAGATTTACTGAACTGCACGCCGTGCTGATCTCTTCCTGAAAACAAAAACTCATATTTCATGTTTCACACATCTAAGAATTCAACAAGCAGCTCGTGGAGATGATTGATTGACCCTGGAGGATCAGCCATCACATCATTGCTTACTCATTGGAGCTGCTTCAGTTCAACAACAACAACAAATGATTTAAAATCATCCATTTTTCACACAGCCGGCACAATAAACTGCTTGTTTCCTGCTTAGTAATCATCGAAATTCACAACACAATTATTCCTGATAGGAATAATTGGTGCAATGAAGGAAATTTAACTAAGCTTTTCCTTCCCCTCCCTTCTCTCATGTGTAGGAGGTGCATGTGTGTTTGTGGGTGGGTGGTTGCGTTGGAGAGTGGCTCTTAGACGCACAAAAACTGTGGACAATTACAAGGCCATCTCAAATGAAGATATGTGGCAGTGGGGGAAAAAATATATAGATTTTATAAATATTCCATTATTTATTGTTCTGATTCAGTGAGAGAATTTGTGGGATAGGTTTACAGAAATTTAAATTCCCGATCCTAAAAAAATAAAATAAAATACAAATGTATGGTTTCCACACTGTGTCTTAGATCTTATGTGTCTGTGTCTCTCTTTTCACTAGTTATAGATACTAAACTTAGTCGCAAATTGTGTGATTTCTGTTTTGTTAACAATACATTTTTTTTCCCCTTCTTCTAATTGATCCTTAATAACCTGCGCGCTTCTTACCTGACCACTCCGTACATCACAAGCACGTTCCCCAGCAGTCCCACCACGCAGATGAGAGAGTAGAGAGCCGTGATGCAAACGGCTATGATGACACTTGTGGTGTCCTTGCTTGCAACCAGGCTGGTCTCGTTGCTTTTTGAAGCCACGGGCAGCAGATCCTCGGAGAAGGTAACATTGAAGGGAGTTAGGAGGACCGAGTAGTGCTCCTCAAAGTCGTCTGGAGGAAGAGTCGAGAACTCCATTTCAGAAAGTCAGGTGAGATCTTAGTGCGCGGAGAGGTTGGAGATTTCCAACACAGGAGCGCACCCAAAACTGGACGGCAAATTAGAAATGAAGCGCTCGGAGCATGTTGGAGCTCCCTCCCTCTATTCTGTCTCTCTCTCTCTCTCCCTCTCTCTCTCGCTGTGTGTCTGCGCGTCTCTGCGCTCTCCCCATGGCAAAGCGCACTGGTGCACGGAGCAAGATATTAGGAGGCTGTTTTCCTGCTCAGTTCTTGTCCTACCTAAAGGGGATACCATTTCTCAAAGAGCTTTAATTAGATCTAGCTTGTAGCCTAATGATGCTTCGTCACATCTGCTTGTTGATTCCCCTCACCTAAAATAACAACCTCCTGTTCCACCTGGCATCCAGCAGCTCATCAAAAAGTGTCAGCCATAACCAACATCTCCCTGTTGTAGCTTTACAGCACAATACGATTGTCTTTATTGGGCCATTCCTCTCCCTGTTGCATGTTTTAAACCCTGATTTACATCTCCCACTCTTCGTGGCTTGCGGCCTCTGCTCTATTAAAGAGCTGACTGTCCTCAACGGTCAGTGGCCTTGGTGAAATGACCTTACTGAACCACAAGAGTGATGCAATTACCTGCCAGTACAAGGGCTGATGAACTATTTGAGATGGTTTTGGTAGTCCATGGCAGCAGTCAAGTGTGTTGTTGTGTTAGCTTTACATTAGCGTCCAATCCAGGTAATTACTGGTATCAGTTACAGTAAAGCAAACACACACCGATGACATATTCATTTGAAAGTTCTGTATATTTGCTCTGGGTAAATATTTAAGCCACGAAAGTCATGTTTTGGATTAATTAAACATATTTTTGTATGTCGAATACATCTGAAACATTTCTCATCTACAAATGGAGTTTCATTGTCTCAGTGTTGATGGTGAAATATTAGATGTTGGGTATTTCCATTAAGGATGCAGCTTAACTTAAGTCTGTATGTTTGACTGCACTGCAATGCAGGTTTGCCTTTTTACAATTGTCATAAGCACCCATTTGTCTATATTCGTCTTTTGTCTACAGCCCATTACTCTGAGCATCAGGAACCACTAGGAATCATGTGATCATGTGTGTCTGCTGAAAGTGGCACATACTTTGCGTGTTTTGCAGGTAAGTGTTTTTCACATTGTCCTGTGACTGTATCTACAGTACTTATGACTGCAGCAGTCTATATGCGCTCCGCGAAGTGACCTTTACAACACTCCCCTTTAAACAGCGACCATCAGCACGGCACATAGAAGGGGCAGTCAGAAGAACAGGATGAATAAAAGCGCGAAAGGCTCCCTCTTTAATGGTCCTTTTCAGTGTAGATATGGATCATACGCTGCCTGGCCACAAAAAAGTCACCACCTGGATTTAACTAAGCAAATAGGTACGAGCCTCCTATTGGATAATTACTGTCTGGGTGATTATCTTTCAGCTGGAAACAAGTTATTTAACAGCAACTGATGCAATGAGTAGCTTCTCATTTTTTAAACAACCATGTTGAAAGACGCATCCCATGGTTGTGGAAAATCATTGCCATGCATCAAGCAGAGAAAACATCTAAGGAGATTGTAGAAACTACTAAAATTGGGTTAAAAACTGTCCAATGCATTATTAAGAACTGGCAGGATAATGGGGAACCAGCGTCTTTGAGGAAGGGTCGTGGTCGAAAATAAATCCTGATTGATTGTGATCTGTGATCTCTTAAACATTTGGTGAAATCACATCAAAGAAAAACAACAGTAGAACTCAGGGCTATGTTTAATAGTGAAAGTAAGAGCATTTCCACACGTACAATGTGAAGGGCACTCAAGGGATTGGGACTGAACAGCTGTGTAGCCTTAAGAAAACCACTAATCAGTGAGGCTAACTGGAAAAAAAGGCTTCAATTTGATAGGGAGCATAAAGATTGGACTCCGGAGCAATGGAAGAAGGTCATGTGGTCTGATGAGTCCAGATTTACCCTGTTCCAGAGTGATGGGGGCATCAGGGTAAGAAGAGAGGCAGATGAAGTGATGTACCCATCATACCTAGTGTCTACTCTACAAGCCTGTGGGGGCAGTGCTATGATCTGGGGTTGCTGCAGTTGGTCAGGTCTAGGTTCAGCAACATTATGTGTCCAAAGAATGAGGTCAGCTGACTACCTGAATATACTGAATGACCAGGTTATTCCATCAATGGATTTTTTCTTCCCTGATGGCACGGGCATATTCCAAGATGACAATGCCAGGATTCATGGGGCTCAAATTGTGAAAGAGTGGTTCAGGAAGGACGGAGGGATGAGACATCATTTTCACATGTGGATTGGCCACCACAGAGTCCAGACCTCAACCCCACTGGGAATCTTTCGGATGTGCTGGAGAAGGCTTTGGTGCAAATTAACGCAACACTGGATGGAAATAAATCTTGTGACAATGCAGAAGCTTATCAAAACAATGTCACACGCGTGCTGTAATCAAAGCTAAGGCGAAATATTAGAGTGTGTGACCTTTTTTTGATGGCGACTTTATCTTTGGCCAGGCAGTGTATGTCTTTCTATTAGAATTAATTAAAAGTAACAGTCATATTTAGGCATAATCTCATGGACTTTTGATTAAAAACAACTATCAAAGATTTACTAATGATGTAATAAGTTTCGAGGTTTCAGTGCAGTGAAATCTGAGAGCTGAGAGAAAGCCTCTGTTGATTTTTATAACTGAGTTCGGAGACAGCGGGGGCGGACTGGTCGCAGGGGTTATCAGACAGACACCGTCTGTGCGCTTCATTGAAATCAGCCCCTGACACCTCCAGAGGGTTCTGCAGTAAATTCTTGCCTCGACAGTTATCTAGTCTCAGCTCTGACACTGGAGCCCTGATCATAAAACACAATATCAACAGCAATTGTCCAAGTGGGACAGCTCTCCACCCCGCTGCAGCGAAATGACTTACACAGCAGTTCACAAAGTACATACACTCAGTTTATTTCCAGATGGAGCCAGACGGCGGCATGACGTGCAGCACCTGCTTCTGCTGCAAGAGCTATCATCATATACAAGGTTACGTTAGAGGATCATCTATCCCACTAAAGAGGACTAAAAATACTAGGAGAGCGGGGTGGGTGCTCTATAGTGGCAGCCGTCAGAGTGTGTATGATGACCCGTATCTGTGTATACATTCGAAAACTGGCTGAAATTTGTGCAGTAGTAGCCAGAAAGAGCGAAATGCTGCGGTTGCTACCGTGTTTATATTTTCGTCTCTCCCCCTTTGGGAGAATTACTCATGATTAGTCTGTACAGACAGCATGATTACTCCCATCTCTCATCAGCTCAGTAGAAACCTCAGGAAGCATTACGCCGCTCCCATGAACCCATCATATTTGTGGCAGGGAATATAGACATGAGACAAGTTTAAGTGTTGTTAAGTATTTGCGTGAAGAGCTTCATTCATCCCTCAGCACAGTCATCCTCCTTTTTCTCTTCTCTTCCTCCGTATCCCTTTATCTTTAATACTCATACTCAGAAAGGAAAAAAAAAAAAAAACGTGGGATAGACATTTCAGTCCTTTAAGTTGTTGGATTCTTCCCATTCATACAGTATTGTAAGGAAGGGAAACACATTTTTTTCTGAGGCTAAGTCACCTGTCTACTCTACAGCTGAAAGAACTCGAATGCACCGTTGTTCATCAGTCACACACAGGCCACATATAGTGTATCAGTATGCCAGGGTCAACCTTTAACTCGTGCAATCTTCAGACTATTATTAGTTTCTATAAATACACTAAAGTTAGGGCAGCTTCTTTGTGGTGTTATGTTATTGTTTCACTGCAGCAATGACACCTTGAAGGTCAAAAAATATGTGAGGGTGATCTGTCAATGTCATTGGTGCTCCTCTGCAGGACACTGAAATCACACATATTGAAAAAAAAAACAGTATATTAGATTTTCACTCCATATCCTTCATAAATGCACAGAAAACGTCTTTTTCGCTGCCTCTCCATGAATGAGCGGCGAAAAATAAAGCAGGGGGAAGAAAAAACAATGAGTCGATCATTACAACCAGCAGATAAAGGCAGGTCCTCCTTTCATTCACAGCACTCGGAGACAGTGCAGTCAGCAACAAGGTTAATTATGGACCCTGTGATAAAGGGAGAATTTTTGTTGAACCTAAAATGGCGTGCCGAATGAAAACTGTGTGTGTGGGAAGTGTCAACAGATCACAGTCATTAACCGCGGTGTGGACAGATAGAGAGGTGCGACACAGAGATAAACGACAAGGCTTTGAAACATCGTTTGGTTTCATTTTGTTTTCTACATCTGTCAGCTTTTAAAAAAACAAGCTATTTCCTGGTTGCGGCGACAGTGTGCGCGTTTATGTGTTATTCATTCGTGGAGAAGACACAGATTCCCCCCGCTGTGGTGTTATTCAGTCGTGATGCACAACAGAATGGACCGTGCTGTGGCCTGCAGATCAGCGACACCCCGACCAAGATGTCTGCTCTTGTTTAGCAGAGAAACACACACGAAACCGAATATCTGAAAGCATCTTCAAGCTTGAGACACATACAGATGATGGCAGCACGCGTCATCATGTAATAGTGTTTGGTATTAATAATAAATTCACCGTTGGCTGCGGTGCAGACTGGCTACAGTTAGCTATGTTTTAAATGTATGATTTACGACCTGCATTAAATTATTAGTGGAGAGAGGGGGAGTAGAAAAGAGAAAAGTTGAAGAAGTTTCAAGATCAACTTTTTCAGATCATAAAACAACTCAATAATTTTAAATTGAGTCTTGGGTGAAAATGTTGCACTGCTCAAATGTGGGTATATATATTTACTAGGGGTGGGACTCGATTAAAAAAAATTATCTAATTAATCTCGATTAATTACATTTTAATCGCATAACAATATTTGCACCAAAAAGCAAATTTTTTTTTAATTTAAATGGATTTTAGTGGACGACTGAATCAAATACACAGACCTGAATATTGTAAACTCAAGCTCTTTTAATGTCTGGAAAAATGCATTTAAATGCATTTAAATGCATTTAAATGCATTTAAATTCAAAACAGTAGAAAAAGAAATAAATATGAACAGACCTAAAGTTCAAGTGCCATTTTAAGTACTTTTTCAAAACAGTATTGACGTGAAATGGTAAAAAAAAACAAACAAAAAAAAAAAAACAGTTTGGTTTGCCGTACTCGGACCGGGACTGCTAGTGCTAACAGCTCCACGTTTCTGTGCTTACTGCAACATGGTTTACATTTAGATGGCACCGCAGGGTTGAAGTGCTTCGGTGGTATGCAAACTTTTTTTGCACAATTTGCACAAAACGCCGCTTTTATCAAGGCTTCCATCAGGTAGTTTTTTTTAAAAAACAAAATTTGCTTCCATCAGTACTAGCAACGTGCTTTCATCCGATTCCTCCATTTTGGTAGCCGTTAGCCGCGCTCTGACGCGTGCATCAGTGTAATTGGTGTACCAGGAAATCGTGCACTGACAAACGTTCCGTGTTGTTTTTTTTGTTTTTTTTGAGAATTAGTTTTTTGAACGCGTTAATTTTTTTGTAATTAATTAATTGTAATTAACACATTAAAGTCCCACCCTTCCAATAATTACCTAACAATAATAAAAAATCTTGTAGTGTTTGGTTCAAACATCAGATTTTCTGAATGAATGAAGGCCTACATTTATGTATGGCTCCGAAGTCACAAGGTGATGGTTGACATGGATGAGGGTTGTACCTCATGACGTTGCTTTCATTCAGAATTTGTAGGTGTGACCAACGAGGTTAGGCACGGATGCTAATTCCTGTTGAATTGTAGTAAAAACATGTGAACTCAATATGAGTAGGCACTTAACGCAAACAAAACAAAAGACAAGTTTAACCTCTGGGTTGTTTTTTCAGAAATTTCTGCCTGAACAAATTCAATCAAGAACAGCTCCACGACTGGAAGGCCAAACCAGAACCTTGGGCTCTTACAGATAAGAAACACTTTGGAGAGTTTTGAAACACAATGAGTGACCTTGCGTCCATTCCCATGCCAGAGAAAGATTTGAAAAGCTCCAATAAAACCAGAAAATGTAATTTCTGCCTACTAACAGTTTATAATCTAAGGTGAAAAACAACCTTACGACAACAAGAAGACTCTAAAGGAGTTATCACGTTCTTAAATACAAATATGATTCAAAGGGAATGAAACACAACAAATGCAATATACATCTTAATCATAGTCTCCTCTAAATTGAGTGCACTAAGCTATGCAATCTTCTCAAAGGAAGGAACGGGTGGATAAGGTTAAAGGTCTCATATTGCATCTCTTTTTAACACGTTACTGCAAGTCTCACATGTCTCCTCAATGTGTCTTTCACGTTTGTATTAGGGGTTGCACGAGTTCACATTTGTTTAAGTCGACCATTACGTGATGAAAGTCAAGCTGACACCGACTAGTCGCAGATGACGTCACTAATGATTTTTTTCTTGTCTTACTTCCTTCTATGGAGCTAACTTTGCTCTGCTGCCATGAGCTTTCCTGTCACATGACAACTGCAGTGGTTGCAAGTGCACAAATGTTAAAAAAAAAAAAAATACAATAATAAATACTAATACTAAAATGTAACACGTGACACATTTCATTAAAACAAGGAATGTATTTGTCATTTGTCCATAAAGTTATTATTAGATCAAAATTTGACTCAATATTATGAGGGATTTAATGTCCAAAACCTGGCCTAGGGACAATCGAAATCTAGGTTCCTCTTGGTGTGGGGAAAATAAAAAATAAGACAAATGTGTTTTTGTTTATCTTATTTCTGTCTTGGACACAAATTCTTCGATAGTTGGAGAATGACCCACATATGCTGAGAACAGACAGCTCATGTGCTACATACTGTGTGCTGCTGATACTATATGTACAGCCTATATAAACTGACAACATTTATAGCATGCAATAGTACTCCACAGCATGTTGTAAGATGGGATAGTGTAGTCAGGTTTAAAAAAAATGTGGCATTTGAAGTTGTTAACTGACTGCTGTTGAGAGGATTTGTACCGTTCCTCTGCTAGCGTTAGCTGATGCCTTTTAAGGTGAGTGTGCATTCCAGTAGAACATTTGTTGTATTTCAGGACTGACTTACATATTTTGCATGTCATGGTAAAATAGGCTTCATCTTAAGTTCAGTATTGATTTAACAACTGATGAACCACTGTTAGTTTGCTGCAGTGATCCACTGGGGTCCTCACCTGTCTTCTAGGAGCTGTTGTTATTGTCACGTGATCAGCGACTAGTCGACACAACGCTTAAAGCATCATAGCACAGCAGTTAAGTTGTCAAACTGGTCGACTAGTCCCAGACAGGCTGATTGAGCGTCTGCAGTTTTAAATGCAAAATTACCTGCACACCTTTCCGTAAGAGTGCTGAAGAGCCGGCAGAAAACGTTGACTCAGTACAGAGATGATGTCAACCATAGGGTTCCTGAAGGACAGCTTTGAAGCTCTAAACTATAGCAATGAACATAGTTGAACAATTTAATATGGAGGTCTGTGACAGTCTGACTCATAGAGACAGCCTACAGTGGTCATTGTTGAAACTTTTCTTTTTGACATTTTTCAGTTCTGTAGTTTGAAAACAAGGCAGGAGCGCTGGATTTTCATAATATGGCACCTTTAATAATGCAGTCGTTGCAAGCCAGAAAGATATTGCTGCATTTTTTATTCATTTGCAAACAAATCAAATATATTTTCAGCAAACCTCGTGTTATGTTAATAAAACATGATGGGTCAGTAAAAGCATATTTAGAGCTGGAAAGTAGCTGTATATAATTATGATTTTTATTCGCATGATGGAGTTTTTCAGAATTACGCAGATGGTCCAGTGACAATAATAATAATGCTGTGGAAGGTCACTGCTTTTTCCCTCCCTCCTTGCTGCAGTCATTTTCATACAGTTCCTTAACTGGGGATCGCACTGTTGTCTTTTGCCCTCTGTACATGATTTTTGTTTGTACTAATGGGACAGGATTGGCCAGTGTAGAACTGAGCAACCACTAAAATGAGGTACTTAGGCTTTTAAGCAAATCCTGAGTTGAGTTAGAGTAAATGGCCCATTGTTATTCATGCAGTGCCACAACTTACTATAGAGGTTCGGTCCTCTTGTGCACTTAGTGACATTTAATACAGACGTGAAACGTATCAGAAACTCAGAAATGTAAAGCACCTCATGGAAAAAACGGTATCTTATAAATATAGAGTGTGTTTAGGAACTGGTTGACTGGCTTATAAAAAATGAATTAGTCACACTGATAGGAGTTGTGGCTCAGAAAAATATCCATAGTGCTCACTCTGATTAATTGAAGTTACCGGTGCTTGTAAAATCATACTACAGAGTTCCACTCTTAACATTATTGTGGTAATAAATCATCCCTTGTGTAAACGGTGAACTCCCCCCGTCATGATCGCTGTGACCGACTCTCAGCGTTGCTTAATGAAAATCACACGAGATGTTATTTTCTCCTGTTTGTGTGGGTTTTTTGTTTTGTTTTTTCACAGCGGTGTTCAGCAACAGCGGGCAGAGGTTCAGCAGTTTCAGCTGGTAATTAGTTACGCAACAGTGACTTGTGTGGGTCTAGGTCTTGATTAGTTTCCTGATTTCCGTCTGGCAGAGGCACCCAGAGCAGTGGAGATATGACAAAGTGGAGGCTGCGCTGCGGTAATTGAAATCGCCTGTGACTGTATCTCACATTGTGTCAGTCATTAAAAAAACAAAAAAAAAAACAAAGCTGCGTAGACTTCAGCCTTCAGAAGTGAGGCAGGGGGAATATGTCTTATGTATCGTTTCTGTTCAATGGGTATTGATGCCATTTAATGATAAATGAACGGGGGCAACAAAGCGAAGCAGACGCAAGGCAGAGGCAGCTTTCAGAAAAGATTGACATCTGCTCTTATTAAAACTCTCTTTTTAAAAGCTTCTTCCTCGCGTTAAGTAATGAGGCGGCTCTTCTTCTGACAAAGCCGAGTTAGTCATCGCTGTCATCCACCGGTGGTTTTGAGCAGAGCCTCTGTCCTTGACCCACACAAAGCCAATTCATGTCTTGTCAAGCTGCGTGCTCTCTGTTAGTGCAAAGGGTACCAGTTCGGTTAAGTTATAACCGTGCTGTGAAAAGATTTCTGTGCAGATTTGCATTCACTCCGTCAGTGATTCAAATTCTGCTTCATGGAGGGAAAAGGAGAGCGTGGAAGTGAATACACAGTGAGGAATGAAGGCTTGTGTGTTTGTAATCAGGTTTGAAAAGGTCAAGTTGTTGTAAGCTGATTTTAACTGGATGTCTTATTGGTCAGCAATTGATTTTCATTTTATTTGATATAATATCCATGCAATAAACTGTATTTGCAACATACACATGACATTTAGCCTAACCCTAAGCAAAACTGACTCAGTCTGTTTGACTATTTAAAGGCTAATTTATCACCTACACCGATCAGGTCTCTCTAGTCCCTCCAAAACAGCTGTTACTCATCAGAGAATAGACATGGGCCTTCTGAGGGTGTCCTGTGATGTTTGGCAACAAAATGTTGTTAGTGGGGGCCTTTGGGTCCTATGGGTTGAGGGGAGGGGCATCTGTGGATCATCCCATAGATACTTGATCAGTTTGGGATCTAGTGAATTTGGAGGCCAGGTCAATGCCTTGAGCTGTTTTTCATGTTTTTTGAGTTGTTCCTAAACTGTTTTTGTGTGTGTGTCCGTGTCAGGCTGCATCCTGCTGGGGATGGCTGCTGCCATCAAGGAGTGTCATTGCTATGGGGTGGGGGTGCCTGGTCTGGTCTAGGTGGGTGGTACATGTCTAAGTAACATCCACACCAATGAATGCCAGGTCCAAATGTTTCCCAGCAGAACATTGTATTATCACAAGATGGTCAATGTTATTTACTTCACTTGTCATAATGTTGTGGCTGATCAGTGTAGTTTTGTGTTACACATTGTTATTCTCAACTAATTACTATATATTGTACACTTCTGCATAGTATCCATGAGCAGTAGACGAATCGAAACATTCAACCTTGAGGACAATATGATGGCTAGCCTTGTTGTTTCTGTACAGAAACACAGAGAAATATTCATTCATTCATCTTCTATACCCGCTTATTCCTGTTAAGGGTCGCGGGGGTCTGCTGGAGCCTATCCCAGCTGTCATTGGGCGAGAGGCGGGGGTTCACCCTGGACAGGTCGCCAGTCTATCACAGAGCTAACACAGAGAGACAAACAACCATTCACACTCACACGCACACCTACGGACAATTTAGAATCACCAATGAACCTAATGAGCATGTCTTTGGATGGTGGGAGGAAGCCGGAGTACCCGGAGAGAACCCACACAGACACAGGGAGAACATGCAAACTCCACACAGAAAGGCCCAGTCGGCCCATGGATTCGAACCCGGGACCTTCTCGCTGTGAGGCATCAGTGCTAACCACCTCCAGAGAAATATTGATATTATTTTTTACCATTTTTGTGTACTTTCTATTGTATTTGTACCTGAATGTTTGTTATCCAGTCTCCACTTCTCCAGTTTTCTTCTCTGTCCTTGTTATTGTTATAGTCTCCTTCAGGGTCACCAGATATCTGCACTAATTTAAGGTGCTTTATGGAGGTGAGTGTGAGACAGGTGTGAAATGAGGTGGAAGTGAGTAGTCAAGCGGCGCTGGTTTATGGCTCTCAAACACGTAAGCGCACGCAAGAGGGGACATATTGGCCTCGCAGAAATGTACAAACGTAGTCATTACCAACAGTTCAAAAATAGGGATTACACAACAGCTGCAAAGAGACAAAGATCACGTCTGATTATACACCTGACGGCTGGAGTGGCAGATGATCATCGGCCTTCTCTGTGACTTCTTAAACCCGTGCGAAAATGCATTTGACTTTCATCTCCCCTGATGTCCCCGGCGACAACTTTTACAAGTTTCTTTTCACATTTTCACAGTATTCAGGACTCTGTGGGAGTCAAGATCAAGGTCCAGAGCAGTCGATTTCGTGCTTTTTATATGAGAAAACCCCAAAGCAGCGACAGATATGAGCTGAGATACACCACGAATCATGTTCCAGGTTTATTACCACTCTGTTGATGATGCAAAAAGTGGATAGTTTTTGCATGTGATTAATCAGTTTGTTTGTTTTGTTTTTTAATGACTAGAAAATTAAAATTATATTTGTAATTTGTTTGAGTACATCATCTTCATTAATAGGCACAACACCGTGCACTTGTTCATTCATCAAGTACATTCGTCTGTGCATTTTCCTCCTAAGAGCATATACGCATATTTATTTATTGATTATTTCTAGCCGAGCTTAACTCTGTACGGCTAACAAATGGCAACCAGAGGTGGGAGGTCACTGGCATACAGGTCTGCTACCTGCTGCAGTAGTGAGGATTTAACGCACGTTATTGAGCAGCTAGCAAATCAACGTGACAGTGTCCACTTCAGGAGCTACTGAACTGAGAGGGGTGAAATATGGAGATGAATCAAGGCAACAGGGGAAACATATTGATCGGGCCAACTGACGGAAACAGAAAGCTGGACTGAGCGAGCAACAGAATGACAACAGGCTGAACGAAGAAACAAGACAGTGAGGAGCGATGAAAAACAGCAAATGAGAAATGAATTTGAGTGAAAGGATGATTGACAGAAAAGTGCACTGACACTGGCTGGACATGAGAGAATAGAAAATGTGAATTAGGCTCACTGATCACTGTGATGGAAAAATAAATAAATCAAAGTTGGTAAAACGTGGTTGTCAAGGAAACAGTGGCTCTAATCTCCATATGAATACTCCCTGAAAGAGCAGAGGAGAACACTTCTATAATTCTGTCTTTCGCCGGGCTCTGGGATGTCTGCTACCGTCACCGCCGTGACATCCAGAGGACACGTATTGAGATGTTTACATCGGCAATCAGCCGACAGAAAAAAAACAACGCAGGGGAATGTGAGAAAATGGAAGCGGCAGTTTAACCGAAACCCGGCTGAGAGCTTTCTCAACAAAATGATGAGATGAAATAAAATGTTTTCTCTGGCTCACAGGGGCACTTTGGTTTTAAAACAAGGTAATAAGTGAAAAATAAAAAAAGAGGAGGACAAGAGCAAGGCTGATTCCTGATGGTGGCTATCTTTTAAAGCTGTGGGAGTGGATAGATGCTAATTCATAGACGACCTGGATTTCAACCACTGTCCTGCTCTCTAATTTAATTTAAAGGTTTACTTTTAGAGGTGCAGAACATAATGCAGATTTCTTGTAGACTATCAGCGCTGCAATTATGTTATTTGTGTGTCAGCTTGGACTGGCCCTTTGACTGACTTTCTCTTCTCTTTGGGAAGATTACAGCTTAAAATACTGGCTTTAAAGAAGAACATTTTCCCTGACAATTTTATGTAATTACCTGGTCTCTGGAAAATTTGTCAGTATTTATTTGTATTTTTAGTAAATTACTTTCCAGTGCTTCCCAAATGCACAATAACTGCACGTTCTGTGTGTTGTTTCATAGAAGCAGCTCAAAATGATACAAGTGCTCCTGTTGACAGCTGTTCCCTGTTAAAGGTTAGTGTTTAAATTAGTTTAACTTTTTACCTTTATGCCCATTATGAAGTCTTTACAATATTGTGAATATTGTTGTCTTTATGAGCTATTAGTAAATCATTTGCTAATTCAGTAAAAAGCTGTTTTTAACAATACATTTAACACTGTGAATCATTAACAAAGGTTCAGAGGTTTTATTTGAAACCGTCCAATATCTCATAAAACAAAAGTTAGATAGCTGTCTGCAGCTCTTAATGATCATCTTGTTTGAACTGTGTCATGAATTACACATTTGGCACACATTTATGTTGTTTAAAAGACAAAGCTACGGTCGTAAAGATGTTCAGGTAAGACTGTGACGATAGATCTTTTATAACCCTTAAAATCCTAACACGTCAGTGGCGGCGCGTCTGCGCAAGCGCGCTTTTGGATTGATGAGTTGCGCTATCGTAAAAATTCTAAAGGTTTCTGAAAGCTGAGACGTTGCGCTTTACAGCCAATATGCTGTCATTGTGGTAAATTTCACTTGCTCCTCGTCTCTCGGAAGGCAGGTTATTCTTAAAACAAGCAGTAAATCGTAGATATTGAAAGCTCCGGGTATTCTGGAAAAATTGGAAAAAGCTCTTAGTCGCAGGATATTTTCTGACCTTTTTCTTGTCAAAATGCGCAAAAAGGTCCTGGAGGACATTTTGAGGCTGAGGTTGAAGGATAAGAGATGAAATGATTGATAGCACCATTACAGTCAACATGAAGCAGCCAGCGCACAATTAGCTTAGTATACAAACTGGAAAAGGCCAGCCTTGCTATGTCTACCAGCACTTTGAAAGCTTCCTAATGAACACTCATTAAATCTGTTTAGTCTGCACAACAACTGTGAAACCTTATACTTTGTTTGGCAACAAATCTTTTCCTTTCAGACCAGGCCAGACTATCTATTTCCCGGTTTCCATGCTGCGTTCAAGACTAAACAATTGCTCACGGTTGCTTATAAGAGTGCCATCCATCCTCTCACAAACTGGCAAGAAATCAAATGTGTATTTAATGATGCCTTCTGAAGGAGGCTAGAAGTGTTAATTCTGTAGTGTCTAAATAGACAATCAAGGAGCTGACGCTGGTGTCTCCGGAGAAATTGGCTGACAAAACTTTTCAAAAATCACTGTTACGATTATAGTCTAACTATACTGTATAACAATAAAAAATATGCTACAGAGCCATTTCAGCATTGACAGAATAGGAGGACGAATGTTACAGAAGTTACAATTAAAAAAAAAAGGAGCTGAACTTCTCACTGCTTACTCCTGCGAGCTAGTGAAAGCCAATTAACTGAAGAGAAGCCAGTGACCCTAAGCAGCGAATTTGAAGGAGAGACTAGAGAAATGAGAAAATCATAAGAATTTAAAGCCTAAAGGGAAGAAGAAAGAAGATTCAACCATTAAAAATCAAATCCATTTCAGAAGGAAATTGGAGTTGAGACCTTCACCGTCCGTGCAGAAGGCTTCAGTTCCCCTCTGTTCATGACTGTCACTGGACGAGTGCATTTGCAGTGTCTTGTGATAGCCGTTGACATTTGCGGCAGACTAAAGGCCATGGCGCCGTTCAGCCTTTAACCATGTCTCTCAATTAAAACGGAGCAGACTTGATGTCTATACACCAACAGGTGCACCACTGACAGGTGCTGTTGCACAGGTTTGTCATCAGCCCCGTTCTGTCTCCGTCTTAAGTGCTCTTTCAATAATTCAACCATTAGTTAAGATCACTTTCAACTATAAAGAAGAGGTCTGGATCAGGAATCCTCCGTCTGTAAGGTTATTACCAAAGCGTCTAAGAGCACAGTGGAGGATTTAGCGATCGTCTGAGGCAGGAAGCAATTCATTGCCACGGTGCACTGTACGTCACTGAGCTGAGTATAACTCTGGAGAAATGATAGGAGATTATATGATCGCATAAGCGAATCTGACAGAACCTCTCAGGGGGCAATGAGCACACTGCAAGATGATAAGATGATACTTTGATGAAGAGTGTGGAGAAACTGGGTTGTTACAGTATTAACATGGCATGATACAGGGAAGAGAAAAAGGAAGATTAATATTTTATCAAGAGCACAAGAACTTGAGCGTGGGCAAAACACGTTGTGTAACATCTGGCTCAAAAAACATGCCAACATATAAATTCTGAAGTAGCAGCAAATAGAAGACACAAAAGAATTCATTAACATAAATACAGAGCATACAAACATTTTGTGCGTATTATTACATCCAGAGCAGTTCAGTGTTGTAGCAACACAGCAGGATAAATTGTTTGAATGAATGTAGATTTAACAGCAGACAGTAGCCGCTAATTGCAAGCTTCCTGCTTTCTTTCAAACACTAATGCTGAAGGCAAAGCGTTCAGTGGGAGAGGGCCGACTGCAAACCAAAGCCCTCATTAGAGCCTCATTGGGAGGCAGCGCGTTGGACGGAGTTAGCCAGAAACTATGCAGCGGGATTAGTCAGCCAAGAAAACAGACATGACCGTGAACACTGTAGCCGCTCTCTCACCAGGCTCGCTCTCCTGCTCGTCCTTGTTATAACGGAGGATGGCGAGGAGCGCCTTTTTCTCACATGCAACCAGGCAGCAATCAACCTGCGAAACAAATCACAGCTTTGTTGGATCAATACAGCTCAGATGTGTCTGACGGAGCCATAAACAAGGTTGAGCCACCGCTGATTCGCCAGGAGAATACACAGTAATAGCCCTGATGTCATTAGAAAACACATCACACCATGAGTGTACGGAGTGTACACTCTGTTGTCAAAGGCAAAAGAGACAAGGGCGTTGCAAGGATTTTTTGATCAATCATTGCAAGGGCGGATGAAGTAAAGTGAAAGGCTGACTGATGTTCTGAGTTTCTGGGGATATATGATTTTATTATGCCAGCCACATATACCTATAGGCATCTTCTCTGATGTGATACGGTCAGCATCTAATCTTGTCTTCAAACATCATATCACATGGCCTCTGAGTCATCCACGACATTACAAATTGAAAAGCACACAGTTCTCTAAGAGCAGGACCAAAGAATTAAGACACAAAGAAAAGATTCACCGTTATTTTAACTCCTGACAAACAACTATTTCCTTTTATTGAGCTGCTGCTTTAATGAAAAGTCTGTCTCAATTTTCTCCTCCTCCTCCTCCTTCTCCTCCTAAAGGCTCCTTGAATCGTTTCCAACACAAGAGGAGAGGAGAGCAAAATTTCCATTAGAATAGCCTCAGCTTCATTACACTTGATAATGGTGCTGATGAGGACCATCTGAAAAGGACGGGAAATGATGGACTCATTATTCATATTCATCAAGTGTCTCTCCAGTGGTGTTTTTGTTTCGTGGTCTGATTTAATTTTTTTTTAAATCAAACAGCTGCACCTGCAAAAGATTACTTTACTCTAACAGACCCTATTTTGTTTATTTGTTGTTGAATATTTTAATATGTATAAATATGCACCGATCAGCCATAACATTAAAACCACTGACAGAAGAAGTGAATAACATTGACCATCTTGTGACAACACAATGTTCTGCTGGGAAACTTTTGGACCTGGCATTCATTCATGTGCATGTTACTTAGACATGTAGCACCCACCTAGATCAGACCAGGCACCCCCACCCTATAGCAATGACACTCCTTGATGACAGCAGCCATCCCCAGCAGGATGCAGCCTGACACAGACTGAAACGGTTTAGGAACAACTAAAAAAAAACATGAAAAACAGCACAAGGTGTTGACCTGGTCTCTAAATTCACTAGATCCCAAAACTGATCAAGTATCTGTGGGATGATCCATAGAGGCCCCTCCCCTCAACCCATAGGACCCAAAGGCCCCCACTAACAACATTTTGTTACCAGACACCACAGGACACCCTCAGAAGGCCCATGTCCATTCTCTGATGAGTCACAACTGTTTTGGAGGCACAAAGGAGACCTACACAATAATATAGGTGGTCATATGTTGGTGTGTATATTAAAGTATCTCTAGATATGGTAACGTCGCTCTGAACAGAGGTAAATCCACTTTGTTTCAGACTGAAATATCTCAAATGTTGAAAGGATGAACCCTACCTCAGTGATGCTCTGTAACTTTTCTCTTTGACCACAGGTTAGCATGCTAACATTTGCTTTAACCACAGTAAAATGGCTCCATTATACCTCTGAAATGTTAACATTATTAGCACTAATAACGCTTCTGTGCTTGACCTTATCCTCAGCGAGCCACTAGTATGACTGCAGACTCTAAGTCTAGTTGTCCAGCTATGTTAATTATTCAATAAACCCATGTGTCTAGACAAACTGCATGGTCTAGTAGTTTACTGCATGCCGTCCCACTCAGATTTTATTGATTTCTTCTCCTGCCTCGTTTTCTTGTCTCCCTCCTTACTTTTTTCAGTCATCAGCTTTTAGTAAGCCATAGCTTACTAATAACTTTAAGCTATGTAATTGTCACATTTCCAACACTGCAGATGTCTTGCCTGAGGACTACGTCTTTTTGATAAGGTGCAAGTGAATTTATCCCATATCCTGCCTGAACAGTTGCAGAGGAAGCAGACAGATAATAAGCGTGCTTTGTCTCTGTGGGCTCTGCTGGAAAACAAAACAACCAACACCAAGGTGATAAAGCAGACTCTTTCTGTTACTTCACACGATGGCACACAGATTTAAGTGAAAACCCAGAGATTACCTTTACACGATCCCACTGGAGTCCTGCTGCTTATCCTCAAATACTCTCTAGCTGATGTGCCTTTGTCTGGTCCGCATCATTTTACCCAGCGTGAAACAGCCCTGGATTTAATATCTGGTTCTATTTACTGCAAGCTTCAGCAAATACCTCAAAATTACATATGGTCACACGTGTATTAAATGCAATGCTTTGCGGCCGCAGTAATTATGATGGTAGTAAAGCCGAATGACCTTGTTATAAAGCCACAACACAATGTGCGACTGCGGGTCTCATAGCGCATGAGACGTCTTGACATGTTAGTTTCAAGCAGCTGCTTGGATTGGAGACTTTGTCTGATCTGAATAAATGAATTCTGAAGCAGCAGCTGTACATTCAAGACACAAATATACCACCAGAGTCTGACAGCTCTCAACATCAAATGCACTTCATTCTACCACTCATGACCAAAGGCAGTGAAACAGCATCTGTGTATGTGAGAGGATGACACTGAGAATCAGGCAGAGTTATAGTACACTGGATAAAGACAAGATTTTGTACTAGTTTTTTAAAAGAAAACAGAAAAATAAAAATAAAAATGCCAAAGAAGATCACCTGCGTACACAAAACAATCATGAATTCTTTTGACAGTTTCATTTCAGTCCATGGCAAGCTTTTCCTGGGATGTTGAAAAGACTCCAGCGACCTGCTGGAGTGCAGCTATGGCAACGTTTCAAAGGGTGAAGGCAGCCTGGACGCTTTAGTGGCTGCAGATGTTCCAAATGGAAACATTTCGCAGGGAGATAATGTTTCCTTGCTGCAGGTTGGCATGACACCACTGCTTTTAAGACGTTATTACAGAGACAGAAGAGAGGGGAATGAGAAGTCTGATTACAGGGCCCCTGCGATGTTCAGTCAGTTATACAAGCAGGGAGAAAAACAAGGTCAGGGCCTCGTTTCAAACGTATGCAGCAGACATTCCTCCAAGAGAAATATTTATCATATATTTTAAATGTCCTGCTACTTTGTAACATTTATCCCCAGTAAACCTTGACTTTTGGTTGCAGTGGTGTTCCTGTAAGTACCTCAAATTTGAGGCACTTTCCATTGCATTTCCATCTTACTACTAATCAAGTGGCGACTACTATTTTGGAATTACTTTTACTTTTACTTCAGTAAAGCATCTGAAATTTTCTTCCACTACTTTGTTATTATTTGTTATTATGGCTCTGAAATAAATTTATAAAGATTAAGACTGATCTGTACTCTAGGCTATTGTCAAGCACAAACCGCTGCAAAGACGTTGTCATATTATACACTATATTTGTGTTGGCATTTTTTTAGCCACACAACAGGCATCATTGCTCCAAGAATGACAATGTCTCTCTGTCTGCTGTCTTCATCAATGCTAGTGCGACTTTATCTTATAATATGTGCATCATAAGTGTGCAAATTAACCAGACCATAAGTATATTTGCAGCCCTAGAGTGATACGTTCAGCACGTTTAATTGCCTGATTGATTACGTTAAGCGGGAGACCAAATGTCATTTAAATTCATTTATAGTGAGGCTTTGTGCAACCAACAGAAACACTGCAGGGGAAATCATCCAAGACAATATCCGCAAGTCAACAAGGGATATCGTCAGCATGATTACAAGAGGTGTGAATATATTAACAGAATAACCGACTCTCATGCGTGCGCTGTCAACTTTAAGCTTTTCAAGACTAAGCAGATTGTTTCACGCAGTATTCAACCTGCCATTCACACATGACTGCGAAAAGGTCAGTGTTAATACTCAAACATTGTCTGTTTTCCTCCGACAGAGATGTAATTACGCCCAAATGTTCTGCTGTGCAGTGGAATAAATTCATTCTGACTGACCGTCACTTTAACTCCTGAGGTCTGGTTGTTTCGGAGCTATCTTGGACAATACTTGTATGTCTCCAAGAGCGGTGGACTGGCAGAAATGTTCCCAGGAGAGACTGAGTTTACATCTCAGGGTGTCTTTGATTTCCTTGAAATGCCATGCATCGACTTTGACTGGGAAAAAGCACACATATGTCACAGTAAAGTCCACCATACATCATTAATAATCTCAATCCAATAAACAGCTACAGAAACTTAGAATAAATATTTTTGCACACTTGGTGATGTAGACTGAATTAAAAGAATAAAATAGTATATATATTTTTTTGCATCACGCTACATTCAGTAAGCTACAATGAAAGAAAAAAAAAAATAATGAAATCACTGGTTCAAGTCTGGTACACTCATAGACCATCTGAGATTTGTACTGAAGCCATAATCTCAGGATGATTCACTCTGGAGTAGAATTTCTTCAAGCACCTCTCTGGGTTGATATCATGTCACCCTCTGTTCTGACAGCCCAGCATGATGCTGCCTCCACCCTGCTTCACCCTAGTGATGCTACTGGCAGACACAGTGCTGCAGAGTTCTGCACAAACATCTTTTTTTTTTTTTTTTTTTTTTCCATCAGACCAGAGAAACGTTTTCGCTCTCAGAGTCCTTTAAATGCCATTTGTCAGACTCCAAGCAGGCTGCCGTCTGTCGTCAGAGTGGTTACATCTCGGTCCTCCATCATGAAAGCCTGATTGATGAAATGCTGCTGAGATAGTTTCGCCAGAGAACTTCAGCCGTCTCTGTGAGCCCACTTCACAACCATCGAGGCCATAATGCAGCCACTTAAAGCTTTAGAAATGGTTTCACACCTTTACCGCTGCTCAGTGCCGCACCACAGTTTTATCCTGGATGTATGTAGTGTGAATTGTGGGAGCGTGAAACACCGGTGTGTGTCTTTCTAAATTATGTGTTATGCAGGTGGACTCCAGCCAAGTTCTGGTCACATCTCAAGGATAATCAAAGCATACAGACTGCACCTGATCGCAATTTAGAGAGAAACTCTAAATTCTCTAAATTCAAGATTTCAGGTGTTGATTCGTGAGAAGTGTAGTCCAGTGAGCGGGCAAGAATGCCAGTTTAGTCAGTTTAAAATTAAATCTTGCATCCACAAGGTCTGAATGAATCATGATCATGTCGCAAACACCTGTGTCGAGTCTACCAGCTGTATACCTGCCATTTATTATTGAAGTCTGTCAAAACTGCCTTGATCTGCAGACGTCAGAGATAGTACACTAAGTCCCTGTACAGATTAACTGCAGACAGTTCCCTAACAGTCCGCATCAGGTGGACTCGTGGATACTTATCTTAACCTGTCGACATTTTTAGAAAGCCCTTTGACGAGCACTGTAATGGTGGCATTAAATACTTGTTTTATATACATATGTACAGTAAATATGCACCGATCAGGCATAACAACATCCTAATATTGTGTAGGTCTCCCTTGTACCTCCAAGGGAGACCAAGGGAGTCCTGTGGGTTGAGGGGAGGGGCCTCTGTTGCTCCAGTGCATCCCACAAATACTTGATCAGTTTGGGATCTAGGGGATTTGGAGGCCAAGTCAACACCTTGTGCTGTTTTTCATGTTTTTTTGAGTTGTTCCTAAACCGTTTTTGTGTGTCTGTCTGTCTGTGTCAGGCTGCATCCTACTAGGTATGGCTGCTGCCATCAAGGAGTGTCATTGCTATGGGGTGGGGGTGCCTGGTCTAGGTGGGTGGTACATGTCTAAGTACCATCCACATGAATGCCAGGTCCAAAAGTTTCCCAGCAGAATTGTTCACAAGCTGGTCAGCAGTTTTTTCAATGTTAATTTGAACTAGACCGACAGCACTGTCTATCTGGATTGTAATTTGGAGATTGTTATTTTCAAATGCTCCAACCCCCCCACAAAAAATTTCACCAACTGTTTTGGACACCGAGGTCACACAATAGAACAACTGCTACCAAATGAAAATGTGTTGCAGAATCCATTATCAAATCATAACACACAAAAAATGTGAGCCTTGCACGGATTATTTAATACTTGCCTGTGTGTGAACAGAATGAAGAACCAGTTCTTCTGGGTTTTTTTTTTTTTTTTTTTAGATCCCCATTTATGTGATTCTGTAAAGTTGAGGCTAAAGTTCAAGTGACATTTTCCTGCTCGGGTGTAGAATTTAGAGGGATGTCGACACAATTGCACCACTGCAGAATAACACAGTCAGTGGTTGTGCTTTCCGAGCTCTCAGGACTTTTAATGGTGGAAATGATGCAGAAAGAGTCATGGGAAAGCAGATGGTGGATACTTAGCCAGAGGGCTGCTGGGAAGCTTATCTGTTCTGTTTTTCTACTGAAATGCAGACGGAGTTTTTATAAGACGTTACCATAACATTTTACACGTTAGTTGTTGGAATTTTTTTAGATATAGAGGAAGAGAGAAACATATTTATCATCAAAAGACGGCCTCAATAAATACTGTTATCTGTCTTTGATATTGTCATGTTAAGTTTTCAGCAGCTCTGGTGTCACCGGCCTGCTGGACTGGCAGTGACAACAAAAGAACTAATTTGCTGTCAATAAACTGTGAAAAGAAAATATTAATTGTGCGACTGCTGCCCGTGTCTTCAGTTCTGCAGAATTGTTGCCATCTACTGTTTGCTTTCAGCAGCACTAAAAAGAAACTAACAACTGGCATTACAATAGTTTTTTTTATCCGTGCATATTGAATGGATTAATAAAAAAGAAGATATCTGTTGTAATCAGTTATATGCTCTACATAAAATGCAATGTTGGGTTTTTATGTATCTTTTAACTTGCTGCAGCACAGCTCGAGTACATCTGTTTATTGGAAACTTATAAAACTGTCAAAAGTTGATTGCTAAAATACAGTTTATTATAAAAAGAGTAAGTACATAAATCAGTCACGTAAATAAATAAAAATCAAGAATATTTCAAAGCATCACAGTAAAAGTGTACACTGACTCTGAACCAAGTTGATGATAAATGCAGTTTTATTGGAATTAGATATTTACAAAGTGAACAGATGTAATATGACACGGCATATTAACTGGATTATGAGTCTCTTTACCGGGACAGCACCGTGATCATTACTGATGAGTTAGAACTGGGTTGATTTAACGTCTCCAACTGATATTCATGCTCAGTCGTCAAATCCACTTAAGGCAAACCCTAATTATTAGCACAAGCTTATAAATCTCAAAAATTTCAAGTAAGAATCATAGGAACGCTGTTATCTGTTTAAATCACTAGCTGCAATAATTTATAAAAAGAAGATAAGCAATTCAAAATGCTTAGGAAAAAAACAATAAATGTGGTTTCACCAGGAAGGCATTAGCAGAACTGAAACAAAAAGAAAACAAAAAAGACATTAAAATATGTTTTTTAAACGATTAAACAAAATACAAAAGACTGTTAGACATCCAAGGGGATGGACTCTTACCTTCCAGCGGTTACCACATTCATTGCACAGAACAAATGTGGTCATCGGCTCATCAGCACTGCGAGTCTGCACCTGAAATACACACACATACACAGACTCGTTGTTAGCAAAACACTGAACTGAATAAAATTAAAACACGGTCCTAATTAGTCAGGAGTGATTATCTGGCTCTGTGTGGGTCTGTAACAAGAGCGGATTTCTCCTTATTATTCTACACCGATCAGCCACAACATTAAAACCACAGTGAAGTGAATAACATTGATCATCATGTTACGATGTAATGTTGATTTTGGGTCTGGCATTCATGTTACTTAGACACCACCCACTGAAACGCTGCTGCTGGCCACACGCCTCCACTATACAGCAATAACACTGCCCCACAGAAGCAGCCATCCCCATCAGGACAGTGTAGCCTGCAACACCACAAGCTTAGGAACCGAACGAGGCCCCTCCCTTCAACTCATAGGACCCAAAGGCCCCTCAGACTATCTACATGCTGGTGCCAGACACCACAGGACACCGTCAGAAGGCCCATGCTCATTGTCCGCTGAGTTTGAACTGTTTTGGAGGCACAAGGGAGACCGACCCATTATTGGGTGAGATATTGTCATGTTATGGCTGATCGGTGTATATCCAAACTGTTGTTATAGCAACCCCTCTCTGTGTAAAAGACCCCCGTATGTACTCTGTCGTACATACGGATTTATCACAAACACACATGCACACTGGACTGCGTCTCTGCGCCCACAAACATGACATGAATGTGGGCACAAGTAATGAACATAAACCGACCTTACTTTGAAGGTCCCATTATAGCTAAACCTCATCTCACTCGTGAGGGTTAGTTTGCATGTGCTGCTGCATCTGTGTCTGTGCGTTCACCTGGTTGTAGGTGCAGTTCTTCTTCCTGCACTTGCTGCACTGCAGCAGGTCAGTGGTGGTGCCACCAGTTTTGGCCATCTGGTGTTCCCTGATGGCCTCCTGGGTGAGAACGTTCCTCAGCTGTTTCAGTTCATCACTGGCCATTTCCTAAAAACAAAAACAACAACAAGGCAACATGTGAGGAGGGCAGTAAAGTGAGAGGTAGAGAATACAGGAATGACAAGTTGGATCTGCAGAGCCCACGCACGAACACAAATGTGAGCAGTTCATCTGTCAGTAAAGGTGGAGTCTGTGTACCTCAGCAGACATGCTGGCGATGCGGCTTAACTCAATGGTTCCTGCGAGTACATTTCTGCGAAGCCCGGGGTTCTTGGGGTCCTTCAAGTTGCTGATGCGGCTCCGCACTCTGTTCTTATATTTCATATCAGTGGCCCTTATCTCCTGATAGATATGTGCGACCACACAGTTAAGGGAGAATTAAGCTCACTCTGAAGTATGTCTGACGATACTAAAAAGCGTCACATGGAACGCTTTCCATATGCTTCATCACTTAATGAAATACAGTTTAGTCAAACCAGCCACAACGGTGGATAATTAGCTGAATTGGAGGATATGATCTTCAATTTCTGCTGCCATGCCGTCACAGTTGGATCCAAAATCTTTGTAGTCATCTGTGAAGATCAGAAAAACAGAACTGATGTAATTCAGCACATTGATACTTGAATATCGCTCTGCTGCGTGTGTCAGTATGAATATTAAGATACATGATAACTTGTAATTTTAGCCTCACTGTCTGTGCGCAGGGCTGCTGCCAGCATCTCAATGCACTTGTCTCTAACAGTGTCTCCTGTAGCCAGGTGAGGGGACAGCGGACCCCCGGCAGAACTGAAGCTGGGGGACATGGGGCTGGTTGGGGTGGTGGGAGTTTTAGGGGCTTCAATTCTGCCCTTTCTGTAGAAAAAAAAACACAGAGAAATGTCTGGGTCCTAGAGCTGTATGAAGGTGGAAAGTAGCAAAATACATTTACTCAACTACTCTTGGGTGCCTGTATTTGAGTATTTTCCATTTTTCTACATTCCATTTATTTATTTGACGGCTTTATCGCCTAATAAGTACTAAATAACACAGTCATATAGTTGCTTATATAATACTACATATCAGGGGTTGAACGACTTTGGATTTTTCAAAGTCGACTAATATGTGGTGAAAATTGTGTCGACGTCAACTAGTCGATGACGTCACACATAAAAACACAGTAGAAAGTAATGCTTTGCAACAATGAAATCTATATTCTTGACCTGAGAATGTAGCGTCTCACACAAAAGAATCTACAAAGGCCTTTCTGCAAGGCTGCAACTGAGGGTTGAGCACGGGCTACTGGCGGCTGTAGCCCACGTCAACACCATAAACACCGACAGTCTGACACTTCTAATATGCGTCTCTCGTTTGGCTAAAAAAAAAAAAAGCGCTCTACAACCACAGCAACACAACAAACCACATGTGCTTATCAATAATGTGCGCTGCAGATATGTTTAAATCTGCACCATCAGTGGCGTTTAATAGTACTTCACAGCCTGCTGTAGGAAAGAATAATGTAGCTGGGATTTTAAAAAAAAATAAAAAAAAAGTGGCATAACTGAATCTTTTTCCATGTCAGCTGAAGGTCTAATAACTTTAGACAATGAAATTCACCAGCAAATTGTTGATTTGCAGCCTCCTTCTCTATACTGCAGGGTGTTAGTTGAAGGATTGACTGCCGCTGAGAGGATTTGAGCCATTCCTCTGTTAGCAGATGTCTTTTCAAATAAGTGTGTAATACAGTATTAGTTGTATTTCAAGACCAACTTACATATTCTGCATGTCACGGTAGAATGGGTTTAATTTTATTTCCACACAATTGATGAACCGCTGCTAGTTTGCTGCAATGACTGACTTTGCTCCTAACCGGTCTTTTCCGAGGCTCCCTAGTCACTTGATCAGCGACTAGTCGACTTCCTGCTTAAAGCGTCATGGTACAGCAGTAAAGTCGACTAGTCGGTACAACCCCTACTACTTATTATCAGAGAACAAATTAGCGGTCTCGAAAACATTTGGCTTCCGACATCGAAAAAGAAGCAAAGTAGTGTAGTTAAGTCACATTTCAGACATCTCCTGATCACACCACAACGCAAAAATTAGAGGAAAAGTCTGAACACTGAAAACAGATGTCTGTATCGGAACTTTTTCTTCTTTCCTTAATTATCAATAATCATCCAACCATGTTTAGAAAACTGATATTTTACTTAATTACAGTTCTTCATGCAGGTATTTTAGCATATTATATTTGCTGTAGTGTAATTAACACCACTTTAATCTTTACCTACTATTGTGTTAAAAAAACGCTTTATTAATGTGGTTTTTTGTCACCTACTGTACTGAGTGTTACCATCGGCTTGGCAAACAGCAACATCTAACTCATCAGCGTCGTCTTATATTTGAGCCAACAGACACCTCGCTTTATTTTATATACATAAACCTGAGTTGAATATCATGAACAGAATCGTCTTGGAATACCTTTCAAAGCCGTCAGTAGAGGGCTTCCTCTGTGCGGGCCCAGGCTGAGGAGGCTTTGAGCCGTGAGACTCTCTCCTATAATTCAAAATCAACATCGTTTATGCTCTCCACTTGTAGAAATCCGTGTAACAAAAATCCTTTTACACCATCAGTGGATTGCAGAAGTTTCTTTCATTTACCTTTCACCTGTAAGCTTCTTAGCTGGCGGTGAGCTGCTTCTCTTTGATTCAGTGGATTCTCGTCTAAGAGGTGAGACAGTATGTAAATGTGAATTCAATCTAGACTTGATGTTTTACTTGTGTGGCCGAGACTTAAGGCAGTGTGTACCACTCCTACCTGTCAGGTTTGCCGTCAGTTGAATGGCGCTTCGTGGGAAGTCCAGGCTTTGAGTCGCATGAATCCTTCCTGCAGCAAAAGAGAGACATTTGTGCCACGAACTTCACAGTGTTGCGCAAAAAGCTACAACACTGCCGTACAGTGAAAATTTTCCTGCACACCTGTGTTTTTCTTTTTTGACCTCCAAACTGGGCTTTTTGGGAAGAGGTGGTTTAGAGTCGGGTGAGTCTTTCCTGGCAAGAGGAAACATTTGTGTGTGATTTTGAATTCCAGCCGTGAACGGTAACGACAATCTGTTTAAAGAAGCTCAAGCTGAACCCAGAAACCATCAAATGGAGTGTGACACCCACACCAAGGTAGCTACATGCTCGTGGCTTGCCAACCTTTCTCTCTTGTCCTCATCTGAGGGTTTTTTTGACACTTTGCTATCCACTGAGTCTTTCCTGTAAGAAGAAAATAACCTTGGTACCAAAAGAAAAAAACGACAAAATGTCTCCGGATAATATGTAACAAGACTGCTCTGTTTCAAATAAAACAAAGGAGTCTGAGGTCACTGATCCTCCAGAGACAGCAGCAAGCTTATTTGTCAAGGACAACTAAGAGACACAATAATTCCCAGATCCCAGACCTGTCTTTCTTCACGTGATCTGGCGTCTTTTTCTGTGGAGGCGGCTTTGAGTCTGTCGACAACTTCCTGCTGCGGCAAACAACACAAGGATTCAATGCAGAGACAGGGACATTTTTTTTCCCCACAGATGCTTCCAGGCAGTGATAACATGCAGTCTGTGATGAGAACACATCTGATCCAGACCTGTCTTTTTCCTTTTTCCCATCCAGCGACGGGCGCTTCACGGGAGGAGGAGGAGGGGGGTGGAGGTGAAGAGGGAGCGGAGGAAGAGGAGCATTGGGGTCAGGTGGCTCTTTTCTAAATGAAGAGACACCCATGAGCCAAGCTGAGTCACTTCACAGAGAGAGTGAGTAATAGCAGCAAACATCACTGCGATGCAACGCGAGTGGGCATGCAGATTCTGACCTGGGCGGAGGTGGATGGAGATGAAAGGGAAGAGGAGCAATCGGAGCGTTTGGATCGGGCGGAAGTTTCCTGATGTGAAAATAGGAATTTGTTTGAGTTTATCCAAAAAGTCTAAACTCACTCAACCACCATTTAGCCAACAAAGTCAGCACGCCTGACCTCTCTTTCTTTACTTCCACTGGAGGTCGCTTAGGCGGTGGAGATGCGGGCAGAGGAGCGTGAGGGCGAGGAGGTCGGGAGGAAGAGTCTTTACTGTCCTTCCTGAACACGTCACAACAGTAGAGAATCAGTGCACTGCACGCTCTTGTATAGCAGCATGCTGTTCACCCACACACAGACACACCTCATCACAGCATGCACCATGCACAGGTGTTATCCTGACAGACCACGCGTCCTGTGTGGAAACTGCAGGAACAAATGAGTAACTCAGACACTGTTAGGTCATGCAGCCACGTTTCAGTCTCTCGTGCTCTTCAGCTCAGACAGCGTTCCGAGTCCTGACCTGTCTTTTTTCACGTCGGGAGCGGGGCGTTTGACTGGCAAAGGAGGCCGAGCAGGTCGAGGAGAGGGGCACCGGGTGGGATACAAAACGCTGCCGTCCAACACTCCTCTCCTGAAATAAATAGTTCAATCTGAAGCTCTGCTGGATCAGTGAGACGTGTAACGATCGTTTTTTTGAGCCACCACCTTCTCACCTTTCAAACAGCGGCTTGTGAACCTCGACAGGTTTCTCTCGCTGCGGTGTGCAGACCGGCCTCTCGTGTCTGCCTTCTTCTCTGTGTTTGTCTTTCCTCGCGTCATCTGTATTCCTGTGTTTCTTGAGCTCCTCCGGGTGTTTCTCTCTTCTCAGCTCTTCTGCGTGTTTAATCCTTTTAGGTTCCTCCAATGGTCTTTCTTTCCTCTGCGGTTCTGACTTGTTTCTTTCGCTCTGCGGGTCTTGCGCGTGCTTCTGCGGCTTGTTTTCCACTTCCACTTTGGGATTTTCCGCCGGCGTCTGTTTATCTTTTCTGATTTCTTGGTGTTTCTCGTTTTGCAGGTCCTCCCGGTGCTTTTCATCCTGGAGGTCGTCCGCGTGTTTCTCTTTGTGTTCGTCGCTCCGTTTTTCTTTCCTGCTTTTATCTGAGTGTTTTTTTTCAGGACCCGCGTCATGTTTCGGTTTGACATCCAGCCTCCTGTGACTAACACAAAATAAGGGAATCACTTTTACCTCTCTTCAAGAGCCGACTGCGTACCTGTTGTTGTTCATTTGTTTTGTAGCCCTACTCAGACAGGATCAGTACTAAATGTGGAGCTGGGTAAAAAAAATAAAAAACCAGGAACAGGAAAGTTAACAGAAGACTATAGGAAAGTAGTTAAAAGCTTAACTCTGTGCTTAAGCTGAAAAATGTGTCTTACGTTTCTCACATTTCCCCAATACCGTCACCACCTTGAGCTTCAGAATCACCCAACTGCAGCCTAGATCACTTATGCCGAGACAAGTTTCATACGTCCTAATCCGAACGTGAAAATGCTTGCAAGAGTTTATTTAATCTGCCTGAACTTCTGTAGCTAATGTCAACACTGGATGTCACACAGAAAACTCTAACATGAACTATGGCATCATTTATTTTGTAAATACGTCCTCCGCTCCCTCCTCACCTGGAACTTTTCTCACGTATTACACCTAGAAAGCTATCTCCAGGTGTAATACAACAACACTTCAC